>NC_068572.1:44557109-45182109 GCF_025698545.1 Gossypium raimondii
CTATTGCATAGGGTGACAGAATCTGTAATCTTCAACCTATTCCACTGCCAAATACAGGAAGATAACATCTGCTATCTTCATTTATCTGTTCTCTAGGGAACATGACCTGTATGTTTTATTTTATGAACCTAATTATGCCTAGTGATTAGGATGACATGATCAGAATGAATCAAATGCTCCTAACTAGATTTGTATGAATGGTGTTCGCATGAATGTAAAATTTTATTTTTCCGAGAATGATCCCGCTTAGGTTGTCATTACTCGAAGTTTGTTAAGGCTTTGTAACTAACGTGCTACGACGTCTTCTTGCTTAACTGGCTTTTCTGAAGAAACATTTAGCCAGGTTGCCCCCCACTGTGAACCTCAAAGTTTAATCCATTGGGGCGCAAAATTTGTACTATCATTCTCCCACTGTAATCCAAGGGTAGAAATATGTGGCATTTCCTCAATCTTCTCCTATCGTAATTCAAAGATACAGAATGTGAAGCTCTTTGGTCCTTTACCCCAATCCCAAGGTGTCATACCAAATGCTCATACACAATTGCAAAATTTTCTTCTTTGAGAAAACCTTTTCTTATCACTCGGTGATTCTTGCTTGTTTGTTCATTGAAGTTTTGTCACCAACACGACATCTGGTTATTTTGTTCAATCAATGTTTGGACAACAAAATCTGATAGGATAGTCTTTAACTTAGACCCTTCCTTCTTAGATATTTCACCCTTTAAACTTGGTGTTTTCTAAACAATAGTCCTGTTTCAGGTCCCTATATTATTTAGAAACTTCTAGAGTAATATGCAAAACTTCCATTGTGAAAGTATTATTAGTCCATTAATCATTATTCTAATGCAACATGTTTTCAAAAAAGAATATAACGATGGATGAAATAGAATTGATTTGAGAGCAAGCTCGAAATGAATGAATTATCAAGGGTAGCAAGAATAAAAGAGGAATTGATTGGAACACGTATCTTGAAAAAGAATGAAGTATTCCAAGAACAACAACAAATTCAATATATAAATAGTATGAAGGTTAGGTACCCCAGATATCGCAGCTTGAACTTCTCTGTACAAACTTTCTAAAAACTTTTCTGAGTTTGACATGTGTTTAGGAGATCTACAGGACTCTGTCGATGCCCCAAGATGTCGCCTTACCCTTTCAGGTATAGCAGGATCACCACATGCCCCAATCTGATCACTTCATGCCCCATCTGATCAATATTTGAGCCGCCCTTCGGGTTTTCAACTCAAATCCCCTTTGGCCTAAGGTGCCCTTTGCGGGTTTTCCCCTTAGCCTCTCCATTTTTACTTTTCATTTTTTCATTTTTTTCATCTTTTTTTGACTCAAAGTGCCCTTTTGCAGGTTTTCACCTTGGTCCTTCCTTCTTCTTTAAACGAAGTGTTTCTTGACTGGATTTGAATTTATAGGATTAGCAATCTCACTCAGGATCAGTGCCCCTTTAAAATGGTCTTCTTTACAACATAAGGACTTTCCTAGTTTGGCATTCATTTCCATTTAGAATCCTTTCGTTAAGGAAGAATCTTTTTCAACATCTAGCCCTCTTGTGGAATTCTCTGAGACGAGCATGTTTATTATGGGCTCATATTATTTATTTATGGTACATTTGACCCTGATGAATAGCTTTTAACCCTTTTCCTAGGGCCAACTGATCACATTGCGATTGGATCCCTTTAACAAGCAATGAGGGGATTTTAATAGGTAGAACTACCTCAATCCTGTAAACCAAAAAGAGAGGTGTTGCCCCAGTACCGATGTTCGACAAACAATGAGGGCAAATGGTAATTTCTCACGTCAATCCTTGTAAGTCTCAGTCATTTTCCTTCAATTTTTTGATGTTCAACTCTAGGAACTTCAGTGACGAATCGTGGTGTCCACTTCTGAGTTAATTTGAGACCTCAGCTATCGTGCTATTGTTTAAGCTCAATGCATTCTCCAATACCCTCTTCTTTGAAATTCTGTATTGGTATGCGATGACTTTAGCTCATGAAGTATCCTCTCAAAATGAAGCAATGCCCATTAGAAGTCTTCGATAATGGTGATGTCCATGCCCCATTTTGCTCAAAATTTGAGTCGCCCTTTTTCGGGTTTTCAAATCAGATCCACCTTTAGTCAAAGCGCCCTTTGCGGGTTTTCGCCTTGACTTCTCCTTTTTCTTTTTCTTTTTTCTTCTCTTTTTTTTCCTTTTTTTTTGACTTCGATTTTTTTGATTTTTAATTTTTGTTTTTTGTTTTTGTTTTTTTGTTTTGTTATTTTTTTTGTTTTTTCCTTTTTTTTTGAGTCTGAACTCATGAGATCAGGCAAGTCCTGGTCATGCTTTTCGACCAGAATCAATGTTATTATAAAATCTTCCACATAAGATCTTCCACTTTCATCTTGTATGTGAAAAACCTTCTTTGGTACCAGATTTCTTTCATAGAGCCCCTTTGGGAAACAACTACGACAGAAAACTTTAGATCTTCTTCTTTAATTTGGATAAAATCCAACAACATCTTGAAGGGATAGAAACTCGACTTCAAATGAGCAAAGCTATGCTGACTCAACGAGAGAGGCATTGCCCCGGTAAAGAATTGCATCGTTCGCACTGTAAATTTCTGATATCGTACTGTTGTGCAGGTTTTATTATAGGAATCGAGGCATACCCTGGTATGATCATACAAAGACGTCTTTGAACTCTAGAGGTAACTCAACAAGGTCTTGCTTCGTATCTGTGGTCAGGTTAATTCTAGTCTTCACCAAGCTCACAATTTCTAATGATTCCTTGAGAGGTAGGATATGTTTATCCTCTTGTTCTACCATCCTCAACAAGTCCGGAGATAGGCTATAATCTATGTCATCTTCAAAGTCGTGAGATCCCTCTAAACACATGTCTCGCTCAAAAGGAGATTCTAAGTCTGTAGCAGTGTCATTCATGTCGTTGATATTCAGGGACCTATTGTAGGTGCAAGAGAATATACAAAGAATGTATGAATTTAAGAATAATTATCTGCACAGTATGATTATGAATGAATGAAAGAATGATTTGGATGAAAGAATAAAAGAATAAAAATAATCATTCAAGAAATGAAAGAATATTGGTTCAAAAGATCGCAAAGATGCATTCCATTAAAATAATGACGTTCAGACATGAGCCTATTTCACAAAAGAGTTCTTATTGCCTCTAGGCTAAAAGCAACAAGTGTGTTCTAAATATTACTCTAAGTAAGCTCTAAATACTACAGGGGTTCCTTTTGCAGTCTAATTATTCAGAACACTCCCAAGTTTATAAGGGCGAACATCTAATAAGATCTCTTCTCCAGTTGCTTCTTCGTATTCGGCACTGATGTGAACATTTTCCAACATTTCTTCATTCATCACATTCCCTTCATTACCCGTATGATTGAGTAGCGGGTTTTCTGTGCTGAGTGAATCCTCAAATTTGACAATTCCCATATTGATAAACCTTTCGACTAGCTTTTTGAAGGCAGTGCAGTTCTCTATAGAATGCCCCGTAATTCCCGAATGATAATCACATTGTGCATTTATGTCGTACCATTTGGGGTATGGAGGTTGTAAAGGCTTCAAGTAGAAAGGGGAGACAACATGTGCGTCAAATAAACTCTGATACAGCTCCTGGTATGACATTGGGATTGGTGTAAATTGAGACTTCTTAATGCTTTGCTTTATGCCGGATTCTTGTCTTGGAGATATCTGATGGCCAGTAGCAACCGACCTTGGCTGGCTTGCGGTAATCGGTTTTGAAGAACCCGCATTATTCACCTCATTTTTCCACTTCCTCGGGACCTTTGAAGTATCTCTTTGGGAGTTCCACTCTTGCCCTTTCTGTTTGTAACGATCTTCAAATTGCTTTGGGAACTCTACTCTCGTCTGTTTTGTTTCTGCTAGACCATCAAGGACAACAGGATTAGTTAGATTGCCCCTAAGATTGGAACCTGAGCCCGTCGCAAAATCCACCGGTGTCGAGGTACTGGTCTGGTATTGTGGTCGGATGTTAACAGTTACCCTTTGTGGGTATGTGTTTGATTGTGCTTGGATGTTTGTCGGGGTGAGGTCTGGAAGATATGCAGTACCTTCATTATTATTCTCAAAGTGGACCACTGGGTTTTTTCCTTTTTCTAACCTCATATCCAATAACTGGGTTAACTTGCTCATCAGATTTCTTTGGACTTCTAGCATCTGATCCTTCATATCTTGTTGAAATTTGGCCAATTGCTCTAGCATCTGTATTTGCATCTGCTCTAATCTCTCCAACCTTTGGTCCATTCCTTTAGTTTCTGTTCGGGTACCGCAAGAATGTTGGTTTTCCAGATTTGCTAAAATAATTTTACCTAATTAGGGTCACTTTGTGAAAATCTAATGCATATGATGCAATGTGATGCAAATGCATGAAATGAATGAAAAAAAAGACGTTAATTCTTGGTTCAATTCTATTAGAATAACTTTACTAGAAAACAAATCTCTTTACATAAAGCGGATATATATACGGCTTTGCCCTTATGTTCCAAAACAACGATTCCTTTCTTCATTCGCGCGTTAAGATGAATCTCACAAACTCTTCAAAAGGAACGTCTCTTCTATCTCCTTTTTGCTTGATCCGGGCTGCGACTCGTTGCTCGCTCATCCTCGTTATGCTCATTGGCTTCTCTTTAAGAAAGTTTAGTGGCTCTCGAATAATCTTTGTCACCTTGAATCCTCGGGCAACGGAACAATAGTTATGTTGTCCTCTATTAAACTATCATCTTTCTCTTGTTGTGTTTTCTCGGAACATATTCGGGCAACCGTATTATTTTCCACTTTATCAAAAGACCCATTTTCTTATGACAAGTTCTCTATTTAACAACCGAACGTGAATCAACACCTCTTTTTATGATGAAAATGCAATGCAATCATCAAATAAAAAAAGGAAAATAGGTTAGTATGAAACAAAAGCAAGCACGAATAAATAGAACACCTAGTCGGGTGACTACTAGGGGTTTGAAGTGGTTCTACCTAGGGTGGGCTCCTAAGGTTCACTACATGAGGTTTGGCTCTAAAGTCAAGGTACCCGAACCAGCAAATTCCTCGATCTTCACCCATTATAGGCTCATATAGACCGAGTTCGGTTCAGGGGAATACATTTCCCTATGGCTGCACGGAGATGAAAATCTCACGAAGACATAGGTACGGATGTATCCCGAAAGCGATCCACTATCCTGCACGGAGGTGAAAACCTCACGAAGGACTAGCTTCTCACTCCCACTTAAGAAGGTGTGACCAACGGTCATGCAATGAAATGCAGAAAGGCATAAAAAAATTTAAAATACAAAATAAGATGAAAACTATAACTCAAAACAAATGAAATGCAATGAGAGGATCATATATTTAAATCACATTTTCAACTTTTGACAAAAAGACAAGAAATAATCAACTCGTGGCTTGACTCTCTTATTTTGGGTCCCCAGTGGAGTCGCTAAGTTGTTGACACCATTTTTTGGATGAAAAACGGGGTCGACTTGGGTTTTGAAAAATGAAACGGGAGTCGCCACCAATCTCTTTTTTTTATGAGGTGTGATTGGATCGCCTCGAAAAAGGTTGTTTTTAATAAATGATTTGATTTTATTAAAACAACGGTTTCGGTCCACGAAATCTAGAAAACGGGTTCGGGAGTCGGTTACGCACGAGGAAGGATTAGCACCCTCGATACGCCCAAAATTGGTACCTTAGTTGATTACTTAATGTCTTAATGTCGAAAAGCTAAAAACTTTAAAGAAATTTAAAAATACGATCCTTGTATTAAAAAGTTGAAAATTTTGGGAAAAGGGGGCACATTCCACGTTAATCGAGAAAGAAAGCATCATATCCAGTAAGTTAGGACACAATGTCTCGAATTTCCGATACGAGAATGAATGCCAAAATTTTATTTATTTAAAAAAATATTTTATTATCTCAGGTTTAGGAAAGGGATCATGCCCAGTAAGTTAGGACACAATCTTTTCTTAACTCCCGATATCGTTTAAAACTTGAGTTTAAAAAAATCGTGTAATAAAGTTTAAAAGAATATTCATTGTTTAAATCAAATGAAGAAATCGCAACCCAATACGTTAGGGCACAGTTTCTCAAAATATTAAACATTGAATATTACATTTATTTCGAAAAATCCTCGTTTCGAGAAAACAACGCGTCACATCCAATACGTTAGGACACAACGTATTGAATTCCCGATAACAAGCTTTTTATCATTTTTAAAAGAGTAATCTCGATTATTTAAGTTCAACGAAGAAAGTCGGAACCCAATACGTTAGGGTTCGATTCTCTCAAGATCCAAAATACCGAATATTACTTATATTTTTAAAATTTCTTTCTTAAAATCTAAATAAAATGGGTGTAATGGAATAACAATGATAATGATGTAAGTAAAAATAATACAAGCAAAAACAAAAGATAAATAAATAAGAAGTCACATGTATATAAATAAAATCAATCACATATGTACAATAACGAGCAATAAACAAATAAAAATTCTAAAGCATAATAATAATAACAGACGTAAATAAATAAATAAATGAAGAAAATAAATAAAAGATATACACATATGAATTATAAAATATAAAAATATAAGTATTTATACATATATATATAGGTTATAAAATACAAAAATATATATAGAATATAAGTATGTACATTATAAAAAGTTTGTATGTACGAGCAAGTATGCATTTTAAAAAATATGTGTATATATACATATTTTGGAAATTATAAATATAAAAGATACATGTATGTACGTATATGATATAAGAAAATAATAAAAAGGCATATAGATGTATATTAGAGGTGTTCATGGTCGGTGGCCTGCTTGGCTGACGGCCCGCCCGAAATATGGGAGGGTTTGGGTAAAATATAGGCCCGAAATATGGGCTTGGGCAAAAAACGAGGCCCGATTAAAAAAGCGGGCAGACCTCGGCACCACTTTTTGGCCGAGGCCTGCCTGCCCCTACCGAATAATAATTATTTTATTTTTATTTTTATTTTTAACTTTAAAATACTTTTAAAATACTTTTTTTAATTTTTTTAATTTTAAAATTTTTTTTAAATACTTTTTTAATTTTTTAATTTTAAAATATTTTTAAAATACTTTTTTAATTTTTATTTTAATTTTTAAAATAAATTTTTGGTATTTATTTAAAAAGGGTTGGGGCCCGGGCTTGCTTATGAATTTTTCTCGGTCAGCCTGGAAAAATTCTAGGCCCATATTTGGTAGGGCCAGGCCTAGGACCCGGGCAAATTTTTTCTAGGCCCGGCCGAACCCGCCCATGAACACCTCTAATGTATATAGACATAAATATATAAATTATAAAATATAAAAGAATGCGTTTGTATGTATATAAAAATAAGCTAAAAAAAATGTGCGTGCATATGCATATATGTATATGGAATAAAAATAAAGCTAAAATAATATAAAACTAATTAATATATATATTAACACAATAGTAACGAATAAATAAAAGGAAAATGAAACTACTATTAATAATAATAATAATAATAATAATAAAATTGCTAAAACATGGACTAAATCGAAATAAAAACGAAAATAACGGGCAAATTCGAAATAAAAAATAGAAAAAGGATTAAATTGAACCTAAGGGTGAAGTTTCGGGGCGAATTAATAATAAAAAAAAGGAAGGACTACCCTGAACGCGCGAATAACATGGAGGGACCGAAAGGGAAATTTTCCCTTCTCCTCCAAAACGACGTCATTCGAATAGGGACAGAACTGAAATCTCAGAAAATTATAGGGTAAAATTTAAAAATGTAAAACTCGATTAAAAAATATTAACAAAGCGGAAGGACTAGGGTAGTAATTATACCCTAGTCACAAAACACGCGGATCCTCCTGGTACTGGGTCGGTCATCATGGTCGAGGCCAAAACGGCGTCGTTTTGGCACCTGACCCCTAAGGGCAAAACGGCGTCGTTTTCTTCAGGGTATTTAAACCTAAATTTTCCCAAAATCCCTATTTCAGCCACCAGATTTAAAAAAAATCCAAAACCTTTCTTTTTCTCTCAAAAACCCGACCCTTGGGTTCTCTTACCGCCGCCGTTGCACTCACCTCACCGCCACCACCTCTGACGGTCGATGAAGCGCCGGATCGGCGTTTGAAACTCCGTGACGGTGAGTTTTCTCTTTTTTTTATATTTTCGTTAAATAAAAATAAAAAGTAAAAACAGTGATAAAAATAAAAAGGAAAGGTTGAAATCAGAAACAAAACTTGGAAATCACCTTTGATTTTTTTTCTTTTATTTATTTATTTTTTGATCTGGTCTCTATTACAAAAGGAAAAATCAAAAGAAAAAAAAGCCCCCATTACATTTAGTTTCATGGCCTTTATAGCCGGTTTACATTTTTACTTTCTTCTACTGTTTCAACTGCTCGTTTGGTTTCTGTCTTTTCTTTCTTTTCATTACAGGTGGTGATGGTGGTTGTGGGGTGGCAGAGAGCAGGTGGTAGAGGAGTGGTGGCAGCAGCAGCAAGTGGTTTGGGGGCTAGGGTTTCTGTTAGGTGTTTAGGTTTTGGGTTTTAGGCTGAGGTATTGGGTTGAAATGGAATTTGGGCCTGTTGTTGAATGTAATTGGATTGCTAATTAATTTTGGTTTGGTTGTATTTGGGCTTGTTGGGCCCCAGGTCAAAAATTGGGCCCTACAACAGCAGCAGTAATCTGACTTTGAAAATTTGCCAAAAAATCGTAGAAATTTAAATTACACGTTTTAGGCACACGGGCGTGTAGCTTGGCCCTATGACCCAAGTCAGTGAGTTACACGGGCACGGACATGGGCTGGGACACGGTCGTGTGACCCCTACAATTTTAAAAATTTTCACTATTTTCTGAAAAATTCTATGATTTTTCGATTTAGTCCCGACTTGTTTCTAATATGTTTTTAGAGCCTCGAGGGCTTATATAAAGGACAATATGTATGATTTGGATTGATTTTAATATGATTATTGATATGATTTGAAATGCTTAAAAATTGTACGTTTGAAGTGAAATTTTTGGTAATGCTCCGTAACCCTGTTCCGACGACGGATACTGGTTAAGGGTGTTACAATTCCAGTATAATTGTAGTACATGAGACGACAACACCCTAGTAAAACAATAGGGTTTGATGCCCCTTACATGGTACAAGGTCAAGTTGGATTTTTCTTGTATTGGGTCCAATTATATGTGTTTCTTGGACTTTAATAAAACACTTATAATTTATCTTGTTAAATTAGCTTTATTTGATAAATTATTTTGATATAACAAACAAAAATGTTTTTAAATGAAAATTTGTTTTTAGAACAAAGAATTAATAAAGTTCAAAACATAAAAATTATTTCAAGACTTCCAAACATCTTAGAAAATGTTTTGAACACTTAAAATATTTTGGACAAAGTTCAAAAACAATTTTAAACTCTTAAACTTGATTGAAACAATCTTAAATCAATTGGAAAAATGCTCCTACAAAATTATCGATATTTCCCTAAATGTATCGATATAACCATAATTTTATCGATATCTTGGTTTTTATCGATGCCAAAACCGTTATCCGGCTTGAATAAAAATTAAAAAAACAATAAGTATTGATACTTTTAGAAATATATCGATACCTATTGAATTTTATCGATACCTTCTTTATATCGATACCATTTTTCCATATTGTTTTTATGATCTTTCGAACAATGACAAAAAACATCGATACCCATTAAAAATATATCGGTACCTTTTTTCGGTATCAATAAATCATTCTAGGTATCATTGGAAACTAATTTTAATTATTCTTGAATCAAGCATTAAATGCTACTAGTATCATTACTTGTAGAAAAAGTATCAATACTTTTTGTTGTAGGTGAATTTAATTATCTGATATTTTCATCCCTAATAGCTCTATTTATTTTCTCAATAATCACAATAGTTGAAATTGAATTAGAGGGTATAAATATCAACTTCTAAAGATCCTACAACAACAAAAGAGAATATTCAAGCTTAAAAATCAATCAAAACAACCTTTGTGCCAAATGTTTCAGTACTTTTCTTTCATACACTTGTGAGCTTTATTTCTATTCTATTTGCTCAAGTGTTTTCGTTGTAATTGAACTTAATTTGCAAACACATTGATCTTGTAAAGATTATTTCTTTGTTTGTTTATTTGAGTCTCTTTGAGAAGGTTTGTATCTTAAGGTTTGGGTAGAAACCTTAAAAGGAGTTTGTAAAGTTAAACATTATCCTCAAAGGTTGTCAAATTAGTGAATTTAGGAAAATCCATAGTAGTGAAAAGCTAAGGTAGTGGAGTAGGAAATTGGGCCGAACTACTCTAAATTCTTGTGTTTATTTCTCTATCCTTTCTCTTTAGCATCCACATAAATTTTAAAAGCCAATTCACCCATCTTAGCAATTTTGGTTTGATTATTTGAGCTAACATATCCAACCGAGTAGTTATTTTATATTACTCAAAATATTGTTTATTTAATTTAATTAATTTTATTTAAATTTATTTTTCAATTAAATTATATTTTCAACCAACTTTTAATTTCGTTAAAATCATTGCAACTTTACCGTATTAGAATCTACAAGAAAATATATTTAATTGTCTTATTCAACAAATTCATAATGACTTTAATTCTCATTCCAAACTTCAAATTTAATTAAATAATAATTTGAAAACATTAAATTAATTCCTAAATCATTTTTGTACTTAGCGAGAAAGCGCATTCATTGCAGATAATGATACATGTGATCTATTTCTCTTACTTCATCATTTGTATTCATTCCATATTTATTGGTTCTACATGCAATTCGTTTATGGTTATCTCAAGCTAGTGGAGGGACCGATTAGACATATATAATTAGGGCTCAAATAATTTATAATTAAGTTTCGGCTTTTCGCTTATTAATTACAACAATATTTAGACATGAAGTCATTCTAGTAAAGTATCGTAACTAAGCTCTCTCATATCATATACCATTACGAAAGTTACTCATTGTGTGCTTGTCCAATGACCTTGTCATAAGTGTGTTACCCTCATAGGATATTCTTAATCTCTTTAGGATAAATTTGTTCTCCCAATATATTTTATTTTATCTCCTAGCAATCATTACATCTTCCTTTATGAAAAGTCAATGACTATCAAATAATAATTAAATAATTTATCACAAAGACAAATGACTTGTGACCACGATACTTTTCATCTATCATATAATGTCGATGAGAGGATATCATTTACCCTTTACTGGGCTCTGAATTCCACTATATCTCTTAGTATGATGCTACATACTGCAGAAGTCATATACCCAACGTACCAATTTTTGGTTCTTTATCTATTTGAACTCAAGCTTTTATTTACATCAAAGCATACAAGTCATACATAAATTTTCTATCATCCATTCTGGATACATAAATTTTCTATCATCCATTCTGGATTAAGATGTGCCACACTATAAACGTCACAAGTAAATAAATCTATAAACGAATCGATGATCTATTATACTTGGGTCTTGTCCGATGTATTGTCAATTTAGTTAGTCACATCTATGTCTCTATCTTTTAGGAGTTATTTGCTTCGATACCCAAGACAATGTATCTCCTTAATTGGCTTATTGGATGACATATTAGTCTTTTAATCGATTTGCTCAATTTCGATTAGACTAAAGACATATTTAGATTATCTATTAATATAAGTTGTCTTTTCGCATTACGATTCGACCACGTAATGCCACTTAATATTAGTTAAACATTAGATAATCAGTGAGTTAATATTTGTTTTCATTTTTCTTCACGTGAAAATATTGTTAAGGACAATATACAGAATATATTATGATAATAATGAATATTTATTAAACCAATATGTTTGAAAAATTATAAGTACATTGACAAAAACACTACACTAAGGGCACTAGATCCTAACAGAAACATTCTTCCACATTTTTTAAGGTTGTTAGATTGTTGTCTTATTTCATTCAACGGTTTGAGTTTGAGAAAACTTATGAAAGTTGTTGGCTCGAATAGTAGCTGAAAAATAAGCTATGTATTTGGAAGAAGTGGCTAAGAGAGTGGGCACTTCTTCAGGCACTGTGATAACAAGAACAAAATAAGAGACTCAATGATTTTTTTATGCAATTTAGTTTTTTTACATCTGCAAAGCTTAACTCAAAAAGAAATATTCACTAATTTCAACACTTACAACAAGTGATCCTAAATCTATCACACACTTGTGAAAATTTCTTCACTTTTATACTTTGAAGACTGATACTCTCACCACTAAATTCACCCCTGTGAACTTAGCATGTAAAACCACAATATAACATGTTTTACAATCACATTGCACTCATAAAATAAAATTTCTCACTTGAACAAATTAAGTGTTCAATCTCTTTATACAATAACTTATACGAGTTTCTCAATTATATAGAATATTTCGAGATTTGCTAACATAAGGAAGATCTATCACAATCCTTATTAAACAACAACTAAATAAGTTGAATATAATATAATAATAACAAATAAGGTAAACAAAGACTGTTGTAACTAATACTTCAATGATCCAATCCAACTTTCTTGATCCAAAGGATTAGATAAGCATGATCCGATTTTATCCTCCATATATGTTTCCTCAAGTGAGATGATCTTCATTGGTGGACTAGATACAATTTACAACATCAGCACAACCCAAAAATCTAGTTCAATAAATTGTCAATAACTCAAATATAAAAACAATCCAGTCTATCACAGTTGATCAGGGAGTGAGCACTTTTGTAAGCACTCCATATTTTTCAACAAAAGCTTCTTGAAGGTACGAGGAATATGCCTTATGTGAACTCTTAAAATTTGCAGGGGAAGTCTCTTATAAGGCTTTTCAATCTTATTCCCATTATGTTATGAGCCAATAATAACCCTTAGTAAATTTTTAGTAATTAACTTATTATCTTTATACTTTTTAAAATTTGAGCTTATGCGTATTAATTAGGAGTTTGAGCCTATGTATCTAAATATCAAAAATATCAAATATAAATCCATTTAATATCCTCTTAATGACATTTTATCATAAATGAAAATGGAAAACACCTCTCGTTAGTTTAAGGAAATTATATAACCTTAACCAACAAATGTTGTGCGCAAGATACATTACATTTTTAACGGGAGACGTAGATTCGAACATTAAAAACAATGTTCTTGAGTGGAACAACTTTGAACCCCAAACATGAACAGTAAAACATACATAAAAAAAACTATAACTTTAAGACATGATAGATATCATATAAGAGAAAACATAACTCGCATGATGGTTTAAAGCATTTATGCTCTTATCCTTGGATTTTAATTGGCATAATTGTCAAAAATACCCTCAACGTTTATGAGTTTTTTTGTTTGAGCCTTTAACCTTTTTTTTTTTGATTGATACCTTTAACGTTACGATTTTTTCAGAAATCACCCTAATTTTAATGAGAAATATGAGTTAACCGTCAATCAAATGACAGGTTAGCGAAATAGCCTATGTGGCATGCTATATAAGCACAATGTCATAGGTGACGTCATCTATAAAAAATTGTTTAACAAAATTCTCTTTTTTTTCATTTTGTTTCCATCTTCTTTCTTCTTCTCTCTTTCTCTCCTCACCTCTAGCTGTTGTTACAGAAAAAAAAAACCCCAGAAACAAACATGAGAAACACATGCAAGTGGAGGAAACAGGTTCATCAATGGAGGTTTCCGAGTTGAATCATTACTTGTTTTCACCTAAAGCTCCAAGGTGTTCAAGCAGGTGGAAGGAACTACTGGGTCTAAAAAAATGTCCACTAAGCACCAATAATCAACCATCAAAACCCAAATCTCAAAGAAACAAAGCCTCATTATTATCAAATAATAACCCAAAGTCTCTTAAGCAATTCCTTCATAGAAGCTCCAAATCTTTCTTAGATTCTTCATTGAATCTCCCATTGTTGAAAAGCTCAGATTTCGAATCAGTTTCCATGTCTTCATCGCATTTATCGCTTCTTTTCATCATCTTTAAGCCATGAACACGACGATCTCCCACGGCTATAACTAGATTTCGATAAGCCAAGCCCCAACTGGTTTTCATATTCAAAATCGGCCATGAACACGATGATCTTCAAAACCGGGTTCGGCCAGTTGTTTTCATCTTCCCTATAAAAGAATCCAAATGGATCATTATCATCATCATCATCATCGGCAAGCATTAAACGGGTTTCTAGGTTTTTTTTTAATTTTTTTCCACCCAGTATCCCTCCAGCTGCATGTGTTTTTGATGTTTGTTTTGGGTTTTTTTTTTCTTTTTTAGCATTTTCATTTAGGGATGAACTTGTATTTTTCTTTGATTTTAAGTATTTTTTATAGATTAAATGCTTTGTTTAGAAATAGGTTTGCTTTGATTTTTATTGTAATTGAAATGGTAATTGAGAGAGTGAAATGCATGTGTAAGCTTTGATGAAAATGGTGGTGGGTCAATGTGTGTGTGTGTGTGTTTTTTTTTTGTAATAGTAGCTAGGGGAAAAGAGAAAGAGAGAAGAAGAAAGAAGATGAAAACAAAATGAAAAAAAAAAAAGAATTTTGTTAAATAATTTTTTATAGATGATGTCATCTATGACATCGTGCTTATGTGACATGCCACATAGGCTATTTCGTTGACCTGTAGTTTGACTGACGGTCAACTCATGTTTCCCGTTAAAATTAAGATAATTTCTGTAAAAATCGTAACGTTGATGGTGTTAATTTTCTTTTATTTCTACAAAATTTCAGCATACATTCTGATTTAGGACCCAAATACAAAGGGCACGAGATTTGCCTTCTTTTTTTTTTTTTCTTATGGGAACCTCAAAGATCAACACCACATTTCCAGTTCCTTTTCCTCCAAGGCAACCAAACAAAAACAAAACCACCAGAGCATCGATCCCTCCCTGGTTTCTCCGGGGGCATTCCACATCCCCTTATGTCGCCATTTTGGGGTTTTTTCCGTCACAGTTTATAGAATATCAACCAATAGCTCGTCCACCAAAACATTCATCACCCACCTCTCGACTCCCATTGCCAACTCTTCTTGCTCTTCGTGAAACCTGTCCCTCCACTTTCCTTCCCTTTCCATATCTCCAACACATTCCTCTCTTTTATCGCCTACTCCCCGTTTCTCGTTTTGTTCTTCACAAATCCATGCTTTTGCTACCCTTACCATTTCACGTTCAAGCTCTTCAATGTTTCTTGTTTGATCCCACTTTGTCTCCATTTCTTCTCTAAATAGATCCAAAAGCAGTTTGTCAATACAAATGTTGTTGTTTTTGTACCTTGTTAGTGGACTTGTTTCTTTCACACCATTCAGCAGCTCCCATGCCTTTTCTTCGATTTCGTTTGCTTCTTCACCATCTTCATCATCACCACCGTATTCGAAATCAAGCACCGACAGTGGACTGTGTTGCGGTTCTTCCTCTACACTTGCATGCTGTTAATAGGATAAAAAGATCATTGATTTAGTATCAGATTAAAATGGGTCAAATTCTCCCCCTAGTTCTCCTAGTTTTAATTCTGCCTCTCCCTAATTGATAATGCAGATGCAATGAGAATGTGTTATTAATTGGAAGTAGAGGACTAAATTTCAAAAACAGAAAAAGTACAGTGACTGAAAGCACAATTAAACAATGAAGTTGAGGGGAGAAGTTTCCAAGTTCCAACCTAGTGTTAATCTCGACTCTTATGGCTTATATTTTGTATTATGTAACTTAAAACGCTGGTCCTTTGTCTTCAAAAACAAACAAATCTAAGGTATTAAACAAAACAGCAAATGAAACAAAAGTCAAACCAAAGTTTAACTAAACGACAACACAAAACGCTGTCGGATTACGGAAAGCCAAGCATCTAAGGACCCTCATCAGCAGACACATAAGATTTTATTTAAGATACGCTAAGCACTAAAATAATTTTACACTTACTTTGGGTCCCATATCTGTGTTGGCTGCCGTCCTTGTTGTCGTCTCCATGGTGTCCTTGCCGACGCACGGTGAGAATTTTTTACCCACCATATTGTCGACTTCGTTTTCACCGTATTCATCGGACGGTAAATATTCCGAGGTGAAATCACTGTCACACCAGCTCGAGCCATTGCTGCTAGTAGTACAACTACAAGGGGTATTAGATCCCGTCGTTGTGGTGGTGGTGGTGCAATGGTGGTGAGGGGAAGCAGAAGAAGGAGCGAAATCCAACGGCTGAGATTTTTCCTCCAGTAAATCACGGAACGATTTCCAGCGTATGATATCTTTGACCGTCACGGTCATTTTGATTTCGGCCTCTTTGTTTTGTGAAATTTTCCTTTTCGACGGTTTACGTGAAAGGGTTCTGGGTAGTAAGATGGAAGGAGATGAAGAAGCGAAATGGATGCTTTTAATGACGTTGATCATTGCTTGGAAGGCTGAAATTGTTGCTGAGGCGGCTTTTGATCGGCTTCTTTGAAGTTTTTGGTTTGGATTTTCTCGGAAAATTATGGAATTCTGGGTGGATTTTCTCGGAAACGATTTGAACCCGTTTGAGGAACACGAGTTGGGATCATCGTGGATGAAATCTTTTAGCATTCGAGGCCTTCGTTCCAAAGTCATTGCGGCAAAAAAGAAAAGATTCTACGTAAAATTACAGAGGAAAAGAAAAACTTGAAGCAATATGAAAGAGAGAGATAGCTTCTAGGTGTGAGGCAAGGGAGAGAACTCCATGGAAGAAGCTTATTTATACAGGTGAAGAAGCCATGGTTTTGTATTAAGAATATATGTATAATAAGGGTTTATTGCATCGGAAGTCCTCACTTTCTAGTTTAGATTTTAATTTGGTATCTGAATTTAAAAAGGTTCTGATTGAACCTTTAAATTATGAGTATCATATCAATCAAATTATTCCTCAAGGTGCATTAAATACCAACTTAAATCTAATTTGGAATACATCTAAAATATGTATACTTCTTGCATAAGCAGTTTAGATTTGATTATTTAAAACATTATATCCAAATTGTTTACAATTTAATCCGTGAGTTTTAAACGTACATAATTTAACACCTAAATTGATGACTAAGCTGATAGAAAGACGGTATTAATACAATATTAAGGATTAAATTAAAATATTTTCAAGTTGAGAAATCAATTTAGAATTTTGGGATTTTTGGTGGCATTAACCCATAAAAAACAAAAGTAAATATTAAAATATAAAAAAGGTAAAGTGAGAGAAATGACAGAGGAGGATGGTTCTACCATGTGTAAGCTAATTGTTTTTTTTATTACTTTGATTTCATTCATATGAAAATTGAGAGATTTGATTAAAATAAAAGTCGATTTCGGATTTGAAGGTGTGTCGTTCGAAGAGAACAAAGTTTGACTGATGAGACTGATAATAAACTAGGTTAGAATTAATAATAGTTTATCTATTGTTGAAGTCACTTTGCTGAGCTTTTATTTCAGTGTAAACCACATGCAGAAGCATTGCAATGGGGGGGGGGGGGGATCCCGATCCCATGGTCTCGTGAACCGTATCAAGCTTCCACTGTTGTTGATCTATCTAATTCATGGGTGCTGATTTAAATGATATGGGAACACTGTGGGGCCTTTGAAATTGATACTCTTCCACTATGGAAACACTATGGAGATCTCATAGAGGATCGCTTGCCCCGGCCCCTACATTACTTATCATGTGCCAAATCCTTCATATTATTGATTCTATTTCCTTGAGTCATTGTTGCGTACAAGGAATTTAGAGGAGGAGGATGCAAGGCCGGTTCATCTATGTACACAGACAGTTCTTAAAGGAGTTGACGGTGTCAAAAGACTTGAAAAAAAAATGGAGTACTGGTTGTGTCTGTCTTCTTACAGGATGAGATGGGTTATTATAAGAATATGCATATGGAGAAATATGACATCCCTTGGTTAGTTCATTCAAGATCTAGATAGGTGGGTGTTGTACAATTATAAGATACGTAGGTGAAGAGTATGATTGTCTTAGCAATATAAATGGGTGTGTTCCTAGGGCAATGACAAAACCCTCTTCGTCCAATAAAGGTGGCTGACTGAATTCAATTTTAAAATTAAGACTTTGGATGTCTTAAAAATAAAAAGATTAAGCGTAAGTCTTACATTATTTAATCGTAATTATATGAGTGTGTTCTCTCTACATATTTTGATTTAAGTAATGCCAGCTTTTTTTATTTATAGTGAACTTAACATAATAGAACTTTATCAGTTAAAATGTGTTCAAAGTTTACATTTAGGACTAACTTTCTTTAATTGACTAAACTATATTAGTAGTCACCTAATTATTAGTAAATTTTTTTTTTGGCCATTCAACTATGAAAGTTGCAAAATGGTCACCCCACTATTAGTAAATTTCTTTTTTGATCACCCAGCTATGAAAAGTTACAAAATTGTCACCCAACTATTTAATTTTGTTTTTTTTTTATCACCATCAAACGTAAAAATAGAAACATTCAAAAATCCAATATAGTTGGATGATCAAAAAAGATAAAATTGAATAATTGAGTGACCATTTTGTAGCTTTTCGTTGTTGGGTGACCAAAAACGAAATTTATTAATAGTTGTGTGACCATTTTTGTAACTTTTCATACTAATAGTTGGGTGACTACTACTGCATTTTGTCCTTTCAAATTTCATAATTTAAGTTCAATTGTTAATAATGTTAAATTTATTTTGTTAAATTCACCGGTGTGATATTTTGAAATAAAAAGCATTGACTTGATAGCCATGTAACAAATAAAATGATGATATAATGAGCTTCAATTTAATAGAAAAATTTCAACGGCGTTAATAATTAAATTTACATTTTAAATTTGAAAAATAAAAGAGACTATTTTAAAGTACGAAGAATAGAATAACTTTGGGCACATTTTAACTTTTTATCATAGTGGATTTACAATAGTAGAATTTATATTTAATAGATTGTTAGTGTATAAATTTATACACTTAGAAGGTTAAAGGTTTATATTTGATGCATAAAAGCTTAAAAAACTTAAAAGATTATACATTATGGTAAATCATATTAAGAATATTATGAAAAAAATTAAAGTATAATGATTTATTTGGCCTTTAATTTTATAAAAAATTATTTTAGTCATTTATTTAAATTTTTTTGTCTCTTTTAGTATTTTAATTTGTATTTTTAAAATGATCCCAAAATGGATGAAAAAATTAATGTTTATTAATTTTGTTGACATGGCATACACGTGAATTGCCACGTCGATGATATGTAAGCATTTAGTTAATTTTTTATAATTTTAATACTTTTAAATAGTTTTAATGTTTTTAATTTTAAAATTTTGTTTAAAATTTTAAAATTTTAAAATTTAAAATTAATTAAATATTGATGTGTCATCCACATAATAATCAGCCAAAATAAAAATATTAACTTTTCCATTTAAAATTTAAAATATTGTGAATACATCAGTATAAATTTAAATTAGGTTATGTATCTATTTTAGAGATTTCTATCAACATTATTCACATATAAATTTATAAATCAACAATAAATCAAATACAAACCCTAGAAATGTAAGCCTTATTTTGCTGGTATTATATGGTAATATATTTAAATTTACATGTTTTTTTTTGGATTTAATAATTCATGTCATAATTTTATCCGATTAGTATAAAAGTTAAATTAAGACAAAACATGATAATGAGTTACAATGTAAGTGAAATTAAAAAAAAGAAAAGAAACAAGATTGTTTGCAGATTTATAATATCGGACATGTCGCCATCTAAATATCTGTTATTTACACACTTACACGTGCCATATCTTAGTTCCACCGATACGTGGACCCCCTTTTCAATACAGCATCCAATGCTGACCCGACGCCCACATATTGGGCCAAGCCCTGCTTATGGCACAATCTAATTTGGGCTTCGTTTTACGGCCCCCCGCCAAAGATCTTCCAAATGCTAACTGCCGAATTCCATTTCTATTCGCTTCGCTTTCTTTTAATTTTCTTGTATTTTTCTTTTGAATATATCAGTTGCTTAAAATTGAAACTTTTTGGTGTTTGGAATGGGGGTGGGAGGCAAATTCTGGGAACTTCTAAAACCCTACACTCGATTCGAAGGATTCGATTTCTTGAGAGACAAAAAGGTCGCCATTGATCTCTCCTTTTGGATCGTTCAGCAGGAGACTGCCTTAAAAAATCAAGCTTTGAACCCTCATCTCAGGCTTACTTTCTTCCGTACCGTTAACCTTTTCTCTAAGGTGCATATTCTTTTTGTTAGTTACGCGAGCGAGATATTTAGAGTGTTGATTTTTGTTTTTTGGTTTAAATTGTTAACAGTTTGGAGTCTTTCCGGTGTTTGTTTTGGACGGAACTCCGTCGCCGTTGAAATCTCAAGCAAGGATGGTTCGGTTTTTCCGTTTCTCCGGCATTGATACTTCAACTTCGAATGTGACCGAAGAGGGTGTTTCCAAGGAGAGGAACTCGGCATTTAAAAGATGTGTTAATGACTGTATGGTGAGTTCATTTTTTCCCTCCCTTTTATTTGCAAATTTGTTAGTAATTTATGTTCATTGAGGGTGGGTGCTTTTTGTTGTAGGAGCTGCTTGAACTATTGGGAATGCCAGTGTTGAAAGCTAATGGTGAGGCTGAAGCATTGTGTGCTCAGTTAAATAGAGATGGTCATGTTGATGCTTGTATTACTGCTGACAGTGATGCATTCCTCTTTGGGGCTACTTGTGTTATTAAAAGTCTTAGGCCTAATTCAAAAGTTAGTTTGTTCCAACTTCACCAATTTGTCATTCTTTTAATGTGCCCAATTTGTTAGTTACTTCCCTTTTCGAGAATTTTTCAAGCATGGGGATGTTATTTGATATGCAGGAACCGTTTGAATGCTACAATATGTCGGATATTGAAGCTGGTCTTGGACTGAAGAGGAAACACTTGATAGCCGTCTCTCTTTTGGTTGGAAATGACCATGACCTAAATGGTGTGCAAGGGATCGGGCTTGATAAAGCACTTCGTTTGGTACGAGGGTTTAGTGAAGATGAGATATTTGATAAGTATGCTTTTACATGTAAACTTGTCAAATTATTTGCTTCCTGTAGTTCTAGAGGGTATTTAGTGATATCATTCCATAACTGTCCAGACATGATGTTTTTGCAGACTATATGAAATAGGCAAAGGGCATGTACCACTATTTCAGGGTGAAATTAGATGTGCTGGTGATGCTATACCTTGTTCAGATGAGAGCTCACCAAAGGCAAAGCAGTCTCATTGCTCTTTCTGCGGGCACCCTGGCAGCAAAAAGGCTCATTTTAAGTCTTGTTGTGAATATTGTATGACTGATAGCAATGATGGTTGCTTGAAAAAGTCTCAAGGGTTTAAGTGCAACTGCTCATCCTGTGATAAGGTTCATGTTCTTATTTGTCTTGATTTTCTCTTTTGTTACTATTGTTACTACCTCACTGCCTATTGATCTGTTATTTTGCTCTTTCATCATCTCGTATCACCTGATATGACTTTAAAAGCTGGAACTTCTGATGTTCTTAATTCAGACTGTGTTCCTAGTTTCATTGCTGATATCTCATGGTGTCTGAATATCAGGTTAGAAAAGACAAGGACAAGAAGAAACATGAGAATTGGTGGATTAATGTTTGCAACTTGATTTCCAAGGAAACAAAATTCCCAAATGATGAGATCATTGAAATGTACATGTGCAACAATCACGGAGAGTTTACTGGTTTGCCCTGCAAACTCTCTTGTATCTATTTGCTTGGCCTTGACTTCTGCCAGCCTCCAAGTTGTTGAGTTGGGGTGTCAAGGACTAGTTATTCTTGTATGCATAAGTTTGTTATTGTTTTCATTTGATATTATTTCAAGGTCTAATTCGCTGTCTTAACAGATATATTTTTGGGTTGATGTTATATTAAGATATTTACATCCTCATGTTGCAGAAGAAGGCCCTTTGCTGGAATGGGGAGATCCAAAAACTGACTTGCTAGTTGATTTCTTAGCTTATCATCAGTCATGGAAGCCGTCTTATATTCGGCAGCGGATGCTTCCAATGCTGTCCACTCTGTATTTGAGAGAGTTGGCGAGAAATCCAAATAAAACTTTGTTAGTTGGGCAGTATGAGTTTCATTCTATTCAACGTGTGAAGATAAGATATGGGCATCAATATTACGAGGTCAAGTGGAAGAAAGCCATATCTAACGAACTTAGTTGTGCAGTCCCTGTTGAACAGTCCAACATGCTTGAAGAAGAATTTATAGAAGTTGGTGATGAGCCCATTGGCCTGTTGGATGAGTCAATTGAGCCCCAGATTCATGTTGATGGATGCTGGATTTTAACTGATGAAAATCCAGAGTTAGTTCATTCAGCTTTTCCAGAAGAAGCTCTCAAATTTAGACAGGAAAAGGTATGGCTTTTTCCCCCTTGAAAGACCCTGAAATTATAATTTGAAAATTGTATATTGAATATCCTGGAAAGATCTTAGTGTGCAAAGGGATTTCAGATCAAAATCATTTGGTTTAATTGGTTCTGTTTGTTGTTTATATACTGGCATGAGACCCTTTGTGGTACATAACAAAGAGGAACAAACTAGCGCAATTAAATAAATGAATTAATGGCATTGTTAGAACAATGGAATTAGATTCTGATGCTTGTGTTGGAAGTTGGTATAATCACCTTTTAAGGCATTATTCAAAGCTTGCTATTATAGAATGTTCGAGTGCCGGCTCTTGCATTGTGGGATTCTGTTACTTTTAGATGAGATATAAAAACTATTTTCAAGGCCGTCTGTGGCCTAATATATGTGGGTCTAAATTCTGGCAGGAACTAAAAGATATGAAGAGAAGAAAGACTTCAACACCAAGATCTGAAGGGTCCTTCGAGATGTCAGAATCATCAAAGCCACAAGGTGTTCAATTAAGTATCACCGAATTTTACCGTACAACCAAAACACCATCCCAGGCAAAACTAGGGAAAGATTTAGTCAAACAGTCAAGTAGTCCAGGTGTTGGGTCATCAAAACAGAAGAGGAAAGTTTCAGGTTCTAAATTGTCCAAGGCTGTAAGACGACGCCTTTTGTTTGGTTAAGAAAATGATAAACTTTTGCCCTTTGATGTACAGGATATCCCACCTTAAGATGTAAAGTCATGCTTACCTTCTGGTCTTATAATCATCAAAAACTCAGCTTAGGCAGCGCTTTGATTTATATTTGAGTTGGAATATTCTATAGCTTAGAGTGAAGAATGTTTTGGTTAATCTCATCTCTACAATTTTAAAGCCACTTTATCTTTTAGTTTCTTGGACAATTCATTAGGACATCGCCCTCTATCCTGTTGGATTCTAACCAAGGTAAGGGTTTGAATTGCATCCATGCATATATGCATGCAACTTTCTTTGGTATTTATTTGATTAAGGAAAACTTTAGAGCATTCTAAGACCCATGTGCTGATTCGTCAACATTGTAAAGGTAGAACACTAAATATTGCAGTGGAACAAATATAACCCTCATTTTTAGACTTTATGCTTGCCATCTCTTCAATACTGCCTCCATTTTAGGTAATAAGGTTTTATACTTAATTTCGGCATGTTATCATCATTATCGTTGTCATTGTTGTTATGTATTGCTGTTATTTCTGAGACCATAATTTAGGTAATATGGGGACATTCTCAGCAGTAATGACCTCAATTACCTGGCAGTCAAATGAGTCAAAAAGTAATTTTTATTGTTCACAAAGGGGAACAAATTTCGTAAGGAAACTTATATGTTATTTTGTGATAGGTTTTAAGATAATGGTAATTATGCAGTGACAAAAGATTTGCGAAGATCAAACGCAGCCCCTTCCATTATACTTGTTCGAGGGTTAGAACCTGGACATAATCTTTCCTAGTTTTTTATATTTTGTTTTGAAAGACAATCACTGAGATGCATTGCTCATTGCAGGTTTATATTATATTTGGTGAAAGGATATCAGCCGTGAACAAGCTGCGGGTGAAAAAGAAAAGCTTATTCAAGGTGTTTTCTAATTTCCTCGTACTCTTTTTCAATTTTCTTGCTATCAACACACAGTAAAAAGAAAAGATTGGAAAAATGAATTAAAAAAGGAAGAAAATGAATAAATTTAAAGGCAATACAACCCAATTGCCTTAATATAATAATAATAAGAAGAAGAAGAAGAAGGAAGCTTGCATTAAATACCCTCTGTTCTGTTTCAACCCTGTCTGTGTATGGTTCAACCATGAAACTGGTAGACAAGATCCAAAGCCCGCAACTTCTCCCCAATAGGATCAAAACCCATGATACCACCCACGAATCTGTCATCACAAACCCTCCTCTCCTCCGCCAACGCCGCGGACGACGGCGAGAGCTGCCTCTTTACCCTCTTGTTCTTGATAAAAAAACATTCCCTCATCCTCTCCTCCACCTTATCAATCGACGTCTTGGAATTCTCCTCCGCCTCCGCTTCATTCTCATCGCCCACCTGCATCGGGTCGCTGCCGTTCTCGTTGGCAGCTCCAGTGGCAGAGGAGAGAGAGTTCGCGGCCGCAACCGGCGGCGGAAGATGCTGGGGATGGGCGGCGGAGAGGAAAGAGGAGAGAGAATGATGGGCTCGATGGAGAGATGAATGGATTTGGAAGAGGTAGGTTGGGTCTGACGTGACGGGTAGTTGTTTTGCCATCTGGGTTGCTTGCTCTAATGAATAGACTAGGTCTGTTAATTGTACCGCCGCCGCTGCCGGTGGCGTCAGCTGTGCCTCCGCCATGCTCATATTGTTCTCCATGCTTCTTTTTTCTCAAGAAACCGTGTTTCTAGCTGTTCTTCTTTTTGTTTGGAACAGCCGTTTGGGGATTTTGAGGATAGCAGATAATAGTACAAAACAGGGAAACCACTGCCTTTTTGTCTTCTTTTTTTTTCTCAAACGCTAAGCAGTTTGCGTCATTGAGAGTGTTTCCCATGAGTTTTTCAGTAATATGGGGTGAAGTTGAATACTGTTTTTTTTTTTTTTTAATTCATTTCCTAATAGGATGCAATAAAGCCCAAATTCGAATGGGATATTTAAATTTCATTAGTTGGTTAATTTGAACTTGATTGAAGTATTCAACAATAATTAACATTTTACAATTTGAGAAGATTTTAATAAAAATAGTAGCTCCAAGAGTTTGAATATTTATATTTCAAGTTTATAATATGACTATATATAGTATAATCTAAATATTAAAGAATATGTTAAGCAATTTATGTTTTATATATATATATATATATTTAAATCATATGTATAATAATACCTGGGATCAGAATGGGTAAGGAAAAGGTTGGGCTTTCTTTTTCTGATTCCATATGAAGTAAATTGTGCACAATTAAGCAACCAAGAATGGGATGTGAGGAAGAATATAATAAAATTGGAGCTTCAGCTCAATTAAGTTCGAAGAATAAATTGAACTATTATTTTTGTGAGTAGAATTGCTCCCTTTTCCTCTTCATCTAATAGTAGGAGTCTGAAGTAACTTGGCCTCAAATTTTTTTTGAATGTTTTTTTCAAGCACTTCCAAAGTAAGTTTTGAAATTTTTAATTAGATTTCGTGGAAACTTTCATTGATTGAAAATTTTGTTTAAATCCTCTTGAATTTTTGAAATGATTAATTAACCCACAAAATTTGATACCTTGTTCTGCCGCTGTTGATCTCCATTATAAAAGATGACACAACTAAATTGTCATATTCACGGTACACACAAAAATTAGCATTTTTATACTTTCAAAAACAACTGAACGTTTTATGTATTTTTAGTGTGTTTTTAAGTCATTGGACTCTTAAATTTTTTAGAAGTTAAACTAGCAAGTTCCAACCAACGATTTGATGGTCGATGCAGTGGATTAATGCCTATCGACACGTAGAAAAACATACCTTAAATCCAAGTCAATTTGATGGTCAATGTCGAAGATTGAAGAATAAAGTTTGTTTGGATTTTGGTTCGCATATTCATGACTTTCAAAGTTATTTTATTAAAAAAGAAAGGGAATAAGAATTTTTTATTGGTGCAAGCGATGCAAACATAGAAGATCATATAGTAGCGATTTTAACAGTCCGATGAATTAGTAACCAAAACGTAAACTTACTAATAGTTTAGTGACCTTGAGTATAATTTACCCTAAAATAGAGAACTAGGTATATATTTTTGTTGGTTAATATATGATCGAAGTCCTTTGTATAATTCATACATTTCGAATTGCCTCTACTTTTATATCAAAAAATTTAGTCCCTTTAATTTTCGGAGTTAAAATGCAAGTTTAATTGTTAATACTATTAAAATTATTTTATTAAATTCAAGTTTAGCTTAACGTCACTCTTTTTTTCATATAGATTTGAATGAGTTTTTTAAAATTTTAAAATGTCACTCCTACAAACTAAAAAAAAATAGCAATGTAGATTATTTTTTAAAAGAAATCGAAGACGACAATGATGATAATTAAAAGCGTTTTTAAAAGAAAATAACGATGATAGTTAGGAGATTGGAGTGTACTGATTCCTGCAACCACAATAAAATATAGTCCTAGAGAGAAGAAACAAGCTAAGAAGAATGTTGCAGCAGATTATTGGTAAATGTTAAACAACAAAAAGCCAATAAATAGAATTTTTCAGGTTTACAATAGAATAGCATCTTCAATTCATCATTCCCTTGTCCTTTTGTACTCTAAGGTCGTTATTCCTCTGCTGATAGGGCTCCTATAACAAAATCAGTGAATTTCTGAGGTGTCTTGCAGTTGCGAGTGGGTCTCGCGTTTGCTATTGGCCTATTTCCCTGATCCTCTTGTATGTTGACCTTGGCACTTGGCGACCCATTCACACCAGTACCCTTTGGTTCAGAATGAAACTTTTCCTCAAGGTTCCAGTCGAGAAAACTGTGAAGCATGTGATCCTTGTCCTCCCAAGTAGCTGCCTCAAAAGGAAAACCATCCCATTCTATCAGGTATTGTATTATAGAGTGTTCGAAGCGATTGACCGTTCGTGTAGCAAGGGTGGCTGTTGGTTGGAGAATCAAAGTAGTTGTGGAATCGACAAGATGGAGTGGAGTAATTTGCTGTTCAGGAGTGCCAATACATTTGCAGAGGAGGGAAACATAGAATACTGGGTGGACTTTTGCTGTGGCTGGTAAGTCCAGTTTGTAAGCCACTGTGTTGATTCGTTAGACGACTTGAAATGGACCAAAGAAACATCGTCCCAGTTTATGGTGTTGTAATCGAATTGAATTTTGACGGAAAGGTTGAAGAAGGATATAGACCCAGTCGCCTTCTGCAAGGACAAGATCTCGACAATGTTTATCAGCGTAAGCCTTCATCTTAGCCTGAGCGCGTTGCAAATTTTACTTGAGTAGATTGAGTGTGGCGTCGCGATCGCGCATATACTCATCGACTAAAGGGGAACCTACAATACCTTGAATATAACGGGTAATGGTAGGTGGTGTCCTTCCATAAAGGGCCTCAAAGAGAGTTATCTGCGCAACGGTTTGGTAGGCAGTGTTGTACCAATATTCTGCCTAAGGTAGCATAGTGACCCAAGTGTGAGGAGCATCGGTTGTAAAACACCGGAGGTACATATCCAAGCATTTGTTAAGGGCCTCTATTTGACCATCGGTTTGGGAATGGTAAAGGGTGCTAATAGCGAGTTCAGTTTCCTGCAGTCGGTGGAGTTCTTACCAGAAGGTATGCATAAAACGAGGATCTTTGTTTGTGACAATAGTTGCAAGTATGCCATGAAGACGAATGATATTCGAAACAAATACTAATGTGACAGTTTTGCTAGTGAAATTGCCAAGAAGAACGGTGAAATGGTCGTACTTGGAGAGACGATCAACAGCAACCATGATGACGAATTTTCCTTTCAACGGAGACAGGCCAGTGATAAAATCCATAGAAATACCCTCAAAGACCAAGTTGGGAATTGGTAATGGTTGTAATAAATCGGCTGGACGGAGAAACGAATCCTTCATTTGTTGGCAGATCTGACACTCAGAAACAAAGTGACGAACATCTTTACGCATATTGCACCAATAAAAGTTAGAAGACAGTCGATGGAATGTTCTTGTAACGCTGGCATGGCTGCCGATTGATGGTGAATAAAATTCTAATAGTAATTGGTGTCGTAATGGTGAGTCAGATGGAGCGACCAAACGACTACGATAGAGAAGAAGACCATCTTTGTACTCGTAGCTAGCGAGGGAAATTGGGTCAGTTTGGAGGCGGTGACACAATTCCTGCAGTTCAGGATGAGGTTGAGTGGCCAACCGGATGTTTTCCACTATAGAAAAAATAAGACGAGAGATCGCGAAAAGTAAGGCTGATGGAATTTGCGATAGGACATCAGCTAGGTTGGTTTTGCCGGAGCGATACTGAATTTCAAAATCATATCTCAGAAGCTTACCGAGCCACCTCTGTTGCTCCAATGTCTGAATCGCCTGATCAGTGACACATTTCAACGACTGTTGGTTGGTGACGATGGAGAAACGACGTCCTAATAAATATTGACGCCATTTTACAACGGCCTGTGTAATCGCAAACATCTCTCGTTGATAAGTAGAAGCAGATTGCATTTGAGAATTGAGCTTCTGACTAAAGTAAGCAATTGGGTGATGGCCCTGAGATAAGACAACATTGATACCCACGCTAGATGCATTAGTCTTAAGAACAAATGGTTTGGTGAAGTCTGGCAACTATAAAACTAGTGCGAATGCAAGCAATTTCTACAATTGCTGAAAGGCAGTCTCTAGCTTAAGAGTTTCAATGAAAATTATATTTTTTGAGTAAGTTAGAGAGAGGTCTAGCAACGGTAGCATAATGGCGAATGAAACGACAGTAGTATCCGGCGAGACCCAAGAAGCTACAAACTTCCTTAACAGTGTTTGGTTGTGGCCACTTGGAGATGACCTGAATTTTATCATGATTGACAACTACCCTTTGGGCAGAAATGATGTGCCCTAAATAACTGATAGATTCTTGCTCAAATAGACATTTGGATTTCTTGGCCACGAGGTGATAGTTCCGAAGGCATTGAAGGACATGTTCAATATGGTTTACATGAGCAGTCCAAGTAGAACTGTAGACTAATACATCGTCGAAAAAAACTAACACAAAACACAAAAAAAGGTCAAAAAATTCATTTATTAATTCCTGGAATGTGGACGGTACGTTGGTGAGACCGAATGGCATTACCCTTTGTGAGTACAGAATGTTGTTTTGTATTCATCACCTGTTTTGATTCGTATTATATGATAACCTGCTAATAAATCTAATTTGGAGAAATAACGAGCCCCATGGAGTTCATCAAATAGTTCATCTACTGATGGAATAGGGAATTGACCTTTAATGGTGAAAGCGTTTAATGCACGATAGTCAACGCAAAAATGCCAGGTACCATCTTTTTTGCACACCAACAAAATGAGAGAGGAAAATGGACTTGTACTGGGACGAATGATACCATTCTGTAACATCTCCTGTACTAACTTTTCCATTTCTCTTTTCTAGAAATAAGGATATCTGTAAGGGCGGATTTGGACTGGGCCTGTGTGTGGGAGTAAATTAATAGCGTGGTCATAAGAACGAATAGGTGGAAGACCCATAGGTTTTGTGAATACATCTAAGAAGGTTGTCAAGATGGTTTCAAGATAATTCAGATATGGAAAGGGTGAAACGATTGTAAGGGAAAGTAATTCTAGTCGAAAATAGTTAGCAATGGCTTGTGTTTAGACCATGCATCAAATGCAGTTGTATTAAACCTAATGGATAGTTGATGACTTGTCGCCTTGCTAACAGATCGTTTTGTTGATGTATGTCGATTGAAATTGAGCAGTGGCATAGTTTGTGATAACTGGATCGAGGGTTGCCAGCCATTCAATGCCAATGACCATATCTCAACCCTTGAGGGGTAAAACATAAAAATTGGCATAAATTTCTTGGCCTTAGATCATGATAGGAATCTGTCAGTAAACACCCGTACATTACAATCTATCACCATTTTTTACGAATACGTAAAATTGAGGAGTCACTTTAATCGATAAGTGTAAGAAAGTGGCCACTCGAGTCTGGACGAAATTGTGGGTGCTACCCCCGTCCAAAAGTATTTGTATTGATTTACCATTGACGTATCCGGTAAAATGAAGAGTGGTGGTAAAACAACTACCGGCGAGTGCATTATAAGAAATTGCAAAGGTTGTGAGAACTTCCTGAAGTTACTGGTGGTCAACGGAGGAATCATGTGAGGCGTCGATCTCTTGTGGTTCGTCAGGGGTAGAAGGTTGGGTACCACATTCATCATTGAAGAGAAAGAGTTGTGGTTAAGACTTGCATTTATGATCCCAAGAATACTTTTCATCACAGTGGTAGCAAAGACCCTGAGATCAATGGTGAGTGACTTGAATCGGAGAAAGACGATGGAAGGGAATCTTGACACTACCAGAGAGTGTGGCGATATTAGTCGGCACAGAAGTATTGGGAACAGAAGTAGCAGACGATGGAACTATTTTGGGAGTAGCCAAAATAGGCCTACCATTGCCCAATGTGGGTTTGATAAAGCCTTTTTCCAAAGCAAAACGTTGTTCATGCAATTGGGCAAGCCCAATGGCATCCTCAAGCTCGGTTGGTTTGTGGATGAGCACGATAGTTTTAAAATTCGGTCGGTGTCCCGAAATAAAACAATGCACTAGCAAGAGAGGTGGCAAAAACATGGTTCGATTCGTGATGGCTTCAAAGCGAGCACGATAGTCACTGACTGTGGTGGTTTGTTGTAGTTTGGCAAGTTGGCCTTTCGGGGATTTCAAATCACGGGGTTAAAATCTTTTAATGATAGCTGAAGTGAAATGAGACTAGCCAACTAGCTGCTTATTACGGTACATCCAGTCATACCATTCACTAGCTGCGTTATCCAAATAAAAAGAAGTAATAGTTAGTCGGTCGTGTTCATGGATGTAGTAGAAAGAGAAATAGCGGTCGGCTTGCTAGACTCATCTATCGAGGTTCTCTCTGGAGAAGCGGGCAAATTGAATCGGAGTCGGTTTATGAGTGCCCAAGGGAGTTGAACTCTGAGTCGACTAAAGACAGTAAACAGATTTAGACGTAGAAGCCGGTGGAAAGGTAGGAAGATAATTCAAAATTTCTTGAAGCATTTGTTGATAAGATGCAAAAGAAGAGGTCAATGAGTCAAGTTCTTTACGGATTGTGGATTGAGATTCTTGAACTGATTTAACTGCCTCGTCGAGGACTTTCAGGCGAGTACCATCAGCCATCTAAGAGGATGGTCAATAAAAGCACCAAATAGAGTGTACTGACTTCTGCAACCATAATAAAATATAGTCCTAGAGAGAAAAAACAAGCTAAGAAGAATGGTTCATTCCATTTGTAGCAGATTATTGGTAAATGTAAAATAACAAAAAGCCAATATTCAAATAAGAAGGTGATGAAAGAAATAGAATTTTTCAGGTTTACAATAGAATAACATGCTCAATTCATCATTCCATTGTCTTTTTGTACTCTAAGGTCGTTATTCCTCTGCTGACAGGGTTCCTATAACAAAATCAGTGAATTTTTGAGGTGTCTTGCGGTTGCGAGTGGGTTTTGTGTTTACTGTTGGCCCATTTCCCTGATCCTCTTGTATGTTGACCTTGGCACTTAGTGGCCCATTCACAACAGAGATGATCATCAATCTCAAATAGACATTTGGAATTTTGATGCCCGCCATGGCTGTTGAACTTATCATGGAAAATTAGATCATTTTACCTTTACAAGATTCATAAATTATGGAAAAGGAAATTTTTCATTGTGGGGTTCTCGAATTCATTGGCCATGAGGACAGTGTAGTGTTCTTAACGGATTGGATAATGGAAAACATGCAATTAAAAGCATGTGATTTCATTTACATGGAAAATAAAAAGTAATATTATAATCACTAGCTATGGGAACAAAAGGTTTTATATTGACGTAGTGGAAACTAAGTCGATCGATTCTATTAGCATTCTTGATATAGATTATAACTTTGATTTCGCTCTTGCTTTGGATTACAAAGAGCTTGTAAATCCTACTTCAATTAATTCCGGTTTAAAGAAAGTAAAAAAGGAGGAACAAACTCAGAAACCCAAGTTCAAACCTTTTTTTACAGTATTTATATGCATAATATCGGAAGAAATTAGGAGTTATCGGAGGTTATGAATGAGAATAAAAAAACCGACAAGTTTCAAGCTTTTACGGGAAAGAGCTACACATTAGGTGGTGGGTGATCATTCTTGAAAATCTTAATATTGGTTTTTAGTGGTGGGTGATCTTAGCTGGATATTTATTGATTCAAAATCTTAATATTGATTTTTAGTTTTTTTTTTATTTCAATTAAAATCAACACTTTCTAGGTTTTTTTTTTTGGGTTTAATTTTATTTTTAATATTTTATATGTTTTTTTATTAGGTTTCGAACTGTGCTATCCCATCCCCTACTCTTAATATTGTATATAAAAAAGATTGTTAGATACAATATGTATCAAATCTTGTAGGTGTTGCGACATTGATGCATGTGTGTTGCGACAGTAACCTTTCATCATCTTAAGGAAGTAAAACTTTAACGAAAAACTAACTTGGAGCAGTTTACCACGAATGTCGTAACATTAGATGTGTTGCATTGCAACACAGAGCCCTAATGTCTCGATTACAAGCTTTCGAGGTCACGACTCCAAGTTGATGGTTGAAGTGAATGAGCCTAGTACCATTGTCCAGGGTGTCGCGACACCCAAGCTTTGGTGTCGTGACACTGAAGTCTGATGAGTTGAAAAATACTGCAAGGAAAATTTTGTGTCAAATGTTAGGGTTGAAAAATTGGCTCTATTAAAGGAATCATGCCAAACAAAAGAAGAGCCTCTTTTATCATATTTTTGGTCTTATCTTTTATTCCTTTCACCATTTTTAGTTTTCTAGGTTTTCCTTTCTCATCTTAGTTTGTTAGTAGCTTATTGTAGCTTTAGTTTTCTTGCACTTAGATACAAAACTTTCTCTTGTTGTTTTAAGTTCTCTTTAAAGTATCCAATAGATTTCATCTTTGTGAACTTTCAAAAGTGTAAAAATAACATATTTGGCTGTGTTTTCATCACCTTTCTTGTTGTTATCATCTTCAACAAAAACTTCATCAAGAGTCACGAAAAATCTTTCAACTTTGGCTTTTTTTATGTTTCTTTTATGAATCATCTAAGCATAAAATTGGCTGATACTTGTATATTGATCATGAATAGGCACTAAACCTTATGGTGGTTGGCTGATTGGAATGTTGCATGGTTAGTTTTTAGGCGAAAGACTAAATCTTAAAATTGGACTAAATCAAATAAACTTCAAAATCTAAAATTGACGCCTTTAGGTGAACATTTAGATAGGTGAGACAGAAAGGAGAACCTATTGTGGACCAATTTGATTATCTCAATTTAGTTTAGCGACTTTGAGAGATAAATCGGACTAAATCGTCTAATTGGATAAAATGGTGACCGAAAGGTAAAATTGGACTAATTAGGAGTTTAAGTAATTTAGATGTCTAATCTGAGAATTAGCTAGCAACATGAATATCAACCAACCGCTTATCTCATTGAATTGATATTTGTGCACTTTTGCCTGTTATTCAGTTTAGTCCTCATAACTCTAATTATATATACCCAATCGATTTATCTACTAGCATGACATAACCCAAAATGAATTGCATGTAGAATTCATACTTTGGAATGAATGAGAACGAAGATTTATCATCGTCCGTAGTGAATGCATATTCTTGATAAGTACAAAAGGAGACTTAAAAATTAAGTTAATTTCTTCAAAATATTATTTAAATAATTGAAGTTCAAAATGATAATTAAATTAATTAGTCATTATAGTGTTATTGAATGAGACAATTAAATATATTTCCTCGTATATTTTAATATGGTAAAGTTGTCATGACTTTAACGAAATTAGAATTGTGATGAGAACATGATTTAATTAATTAACTAATATTTTGGAAAATAGAAAAAAAAGAGTTATTGGGTTGGATAATTATAAGTCTTGGTTAAAAGTTTAGATAACGCATATAATTGTATACAATACATGAGACTGGCTCGAGAGCCCATCCCTTATGAGAGGGATGACAAACCTTGATACCAGTAAGGGTTGCCGCCTCCCCTTAGTGTTCCATATATCGAGGAATACTATATTTTTTATTAAAATATTATTATTTATTTACCCCTTGTTCAAGTAAAACTCTTGTAGCTTTTTTTTTCCTAAAAATAAGAACAATGGGATGACCTAATAATACACCTGATACATAATTGAGCTACGTTACTTTGTAAAAAAAATAGTGATAATTTGTTTACAATAATAAATCTTATTTTCTGGAAAGCTCAAAGTTTTCGGTTTCCATAAAGAGGAAATTATGTTTCCCATTGAAAGTTAATAAAAATTTTCATTCTATGAATTCGGTTCATTTTGTTTGAGCCTACACTCAAAGAAATTCAAGGGTCGAGGATAGTAGAGAAGATCATTTGGTAGAAAGTCGGGAAACGACTTAGACCACCTCGTAACAAAGCATAGGTAATTATTCAATTTAAGATTTATTTCTATAAATACCAAAATGCTCAGTTTTAAGAAAATTTTTAAACTTTTGTTGTGTCCAAAACACTATTTCTAAACCAATTTTTCTAATAGAAACCAGTGAAGTGAAAGATAATACTTTATATAAAAGTATAAACAAGTGTGTTATCACAAGTGACCATGAAAGTGAAGATAATAAGTGTGATATATATAAAGCTAGTGAAAGAATATTTCATGAATGAATTATATAATAAATAACGTGAATTATTCGCGAGAAAACATGTGATATATTCTTATGTGATGTGTGAAAGTGCATACTTGAACAGACGTGAAAATGTGACAAGAAAGAAACGTGTATAGGTGAAATGTAAAGGCCCTAGTAAAAAAGGTAGAACTAGTGTGATATAATTAACATGCCATATGAATTCCCTCTAGCACGCTCATGATTAGCACTACGATGCTTGTGACTATTAGCACTCTTGTGTTCGTGTTCTTTAGCATTTACGTGCTCGTGTTATTTTGTGTATCTTTCTTGGTTCTCCAATGTTTACTAAGGGCTATATGAAGAAAAGGATACATGAAGTAAAGATTAAGTGAATAAGTGGTAAGTGATGATTTTATGCCTAAAACATGTTCCATAAATTAAACACTTGATATATCTTTAGTGAAGTGAATGAAGCAAGAGATAAATGAACAAGTATTTATGAAATGAACTAGTGTAATTTAAATGAAATTAATATTAAATAATTAGATGAGTATAAAATTCATGCAAGTACTTACAAAGCTTTCATAAAGCTTAACGCCTTGTTTTCAAACGCTTAGATTGCAGAAAGAGAATTAATTTGGAAAGTGTTCAAGTGTAGCCTACCAAAATCACATCTCATAAAAAAATTAAGAATTGTGAAGAACAAAATTCAAATTACGAACATTAGTGCGGCATGTACATAATAATGAAAGTGTTAAATGGATAGTGCAAATAACATGAAGACAACATGTGCTTAAGTGAAAATGTTTTAAAGATGTTGAGTTTTTTTGTTGGTGACTGAACATGGATGAATATATTGTGTTTTGAATGATATTTTAAGGACTAAGAATGGTTGAGAATGTTTAAGGTATGTTTTGTAGTGTTTTTAAGCTTGATTTTGGCTTCCCTGCATCCAAGTCTTGATACTTGGGGTTTAGGTATCGGTACTGGTAAACTTCAAACCTAAAAATCTACATTTACAAACTCAAGTCTTCGAAACTTCGGTATTGGTAAACTTTGCTCCGAGAAAATGTTGTTTTTAAGCTCCGAAAGGCCTTCGAATGACTTTGAAATGCCCCCGCTTCGTAATAGGACTCTCGAAAATGGTTTTAAGTACCGTAAAAAATCTTAATAAAACCCAAAACAAGTGTAAAAATTAAAATATATATATATATTATAAGTAACTGAATATGACATCTCTTACCCGTGTTAGAAATTAGACTCAAATTAAGAGCATTACAAGTTTGATATGAAATAATGGAAGTCTTTAGTTAATTAAATCATATTTTGAAAAAGAAAATGTAGGTTAGCTTTTCTTTATACCTCTCGCGTCGCATGCATCCTCGGGGGTTTGGCCTTACCAGCTTTTCTCAGCTTTGATTTGTTTTTAGGAAAGAAATCATTATCTTATTCAATCTTATTTTAAGTTTATAAATTTAAAAAATTGTAACTATGAGATGGAATCGAATTTTTAATTTATACTATAAAATTAACCAAAATTAGCTTAATTTAAAAGATCTAAACCCTCAAACCAATGCTCGAAGTTCGGACCCCTATGATTATATTATTATGGGAAAATATTCCTACCCTAAAGTTTGATAAAATAAAATAAATAAATAAAAGCACTTTTATTCTCATATTGTTTTCTTTTTGAAAGACAAAAATAAATGAATTTTAAAGAAACAAATAAATTTACATTATTCTATTTATTTTTATATTCAATAATTTTCAATTAAAATAATAAAAATCTAATTGGTTATAGTTTTTAATAATTACAAAATTATATTATAATATATCTTAAACATAATATATAAAAGTTTATTTTAAGTTACAAGTATAATCTCAATTGCAATTTCAAAGAAGGCATAAAATCGAATTAATCATTATAAATCACAATTTGATTGGTGATCGAACATCAAGACATAAACCATAATAAATATAAACGTTAAACCTTTGTATGATTTACACATTGTGAAGCACGAACATGAGATTTTAAAATTATCAATTCCTTAACCTTACAATTTAGCCAAGACCATTAACTTTTTTAATTAAAATATTATAACTAATTAAATAAATTTATCTTTAGATTAATAAATAACTAAATTAAATATAAGTTTAAAATACTTAATTTTTTTCATATTAAAATGCCTAATTTTATCAAAGTGGAATATAATTTTTCTTTTACCTTGTATTGTTGTTATTTTTATATAATTATTGTTTCATAAACTTTTATTAGAAAGAAAACAGCCTTTATAGATTTATGGAGCGTGCATGCAGCCTCTTGTTTTTGGTGTGGATTTTTTCTTGTTTAAAGCCAACAGAAATTAAACATTTGAATGTGGCTGCCTAGGTTGCCTTCACCATTGCTTGCATATTAAATTCATACTAGTTATCTTTTGTTAGTCATTTGAATATATATATATATATATATATAAACAAAAATCTATTGTCATTTCCATATTTTGAGGATATTAGGGTTCGGTTTTGTTTTAAAGTTTAATAGATTAATAGTATATAATTTTATACACTATCGATAAATTATGTGATGTTTAAACATTTGTTTATTACAAGTAGAGTATGTATACAAGTATAAATATATATTCGAGCAGTTACAATATATAATCAAATTAATATAAAGTATATTGGATGAAGAATTTGAAAGAATAGAGCAAAAGTCATGTATAACATATGCATATAATGAGATTTAAGATCTATTGTGTATAATGGACTCAAACTTGGATACTCAAAAGACCGAGAGCCTCTTCTTCAACCAACAATTTAGCAATAAATTTAATTATGGCATATTGACTTATTTGACCCTCTCACTTTACAAAAAAATCATTTTAACTCTCCATTTATTTTGTCGCCTTCTTTAACCTTTAAATTTGTGTTTTTTGTCAAATCACTCCAAAATGGAGGGTGAAGTTACATTTTTTAAGTTTGCTGACGTGGCATACATGTGGATTGCCACGTGGATGGCATATAAATATTTAATTAATTTATAAAAAATTCAAAATTCAAAAAATTTGTAAAAATTATTTTTTAAAAAAATTTTAAAAATTAAGTAAATGCTAACATGTCATCCAAATAGCAATCCACATATTTGTCATGTCAGCAAAAAGTTAATAAACATTAACTTTTCCATCCATTTTGGGGTGATTTGATAAAAAATATAAATTCAAAGACTAAAAAGTGAAAAATAAATGAACAACTAAAATGATTTTTATTTTGTAAAGATCATTATGCTTTTAATTATTTATATTTTAAAAATTTTAGTTATAGTAATAAAGTTATTATTAATATATATTCAACAACAAATCTGAAAAAATTTAATTTTTATGAATCATAGAAATGAATTATATATATTTTATGGTGAATTACAAGAGGAGGGTAATACCCTAACAACAACACGACTTAAACTTAGGTTGCATTTACAAAGGCTCAAAATAAATTAAATTAAAATTAGCAGATGGGAGCCAAAGGGTTTGGAGTTGTAGACTGATAGTCGGATCAAGATCTGGTTGGTATGCTTTCAATTTAAAACAGTGTTCCCTTTGCCTATTTCTTTTGGATCTCGGTAATTAACAAGCTTGTGTGTGGCTCTTATATTATTTGAATTTAGGGTCTACATCTATTGTAATAGAATTTATATTTGTAATTTTTGAAGTAAAATAAAAAGGAATTTATAATTTAAGTGTGAAATAATGAATTAAACCAAAATTTTGAGTATTGTGTCATTATTTTGTTTAGAAAGATCTTCATTGATTCATCAAATATTAATTCACAAATTTGAAAATGAATATTAAGAATTAAAAAAAATTTATAGAGTTTAGAGTAGTATCATATTAGCCGGCAGGAGGACAGCGTAACGTCCTGGCCACGCCGACGCTAATATCCCCATGCGCCACCTAGATACCCTCGCTTCTCCATTATGTTATTCCATTTTCTTCTTCTTATTATTTTATCCCACACGAAGGTTTTCGTTTCATTTTAAATTCTCATCTCCACTCCTTAATTTGGATGAATGATTTGTTGAAATAAATAAATAAATAAACTTAAATCTACATTTAAAATTTATCTAATGATTAATCTTCAAATAATTAATTTCCATATAAATAATGTGGAGTATGTCTCGTATTCTTCTTCTAGTTAAATTTTGATTATTTTAAAGATATTTTAGTATGATTATAACTCTAATCTTAGCTTATTTAAAGGGGCATTGTATCCTTGTTTTGTGAGGCCAATAAGAAAAAAGGTTTTTCCTTAGGATCGACAAGATGTAGTTACATATGAGTTTTGGTGAGAGTTTAATGGTAATTATGGAGAGTATTTTATACCCCTTTTTATAAGTATCTTATGAGATTTAGGGTTTTATTTACCGATTTACTCTTTGAGATTTTAAGCTTTGTATTTGAGGCTTTGGATAATGTACGTTTAGTACATTTAAGTTAGTTGTTTCCATATTGTACTCCCGTTTGTTTACTCATTTAGTGAAAAGTCGTAGCCTCATTTGCCTGTGATTTTTCTCTATTTGAGGATTTTCCACGTAAAATATTTGTATTCATTCTTTCCACATTTATTATCTCGTTGTTTATACGGGTCGATTCCCAATAAATCAAATTATAAATACATGTTATTTATTGTATGGACAATATGAATTTAGCATATTAAAAACCTATATTAATAAAATTTAATAGAATTATTTTTTCTTAGTATGTTAAATACATAATTGTTATGAATATCTTATTAAGTGGATGTCCATCAAGGTCAAGATAAGTTTTGATATACTTTAAATTCTAATAGTCATTAGTAATAGATCTCTACTTCATTTATACTTCTTATGCTTATAAATAGAGGCTTTAGAAAAGCTTTGTAAATATTCCGATTGATCAATAAAATACGCTTTCTCTTTACTCTCTGTCTATTTATTTTATAACACGTTATCAACACGATTCTCTTTTAATTATTTTTCTCCATAAGTCACAAAAATATCTCAAAATTTATTGTTGTTGATTGCCTCTTAGAGCTGCTACTATTTCAATTGAGGCCTGCGCACTATGAGTAATCATTAGAGCCTTTAACCACTCAGGTACACATAAATATTTAAATTTTTATGCCCTTTTATGCAAAGAAATTTATATAATCTTTATGTATGTTTTTCTCCTTTATTGATTGATTTTTAGTAAAATTATTTTATGGAAAAAATATTATTACTTTAATGTTTCTTTTAAACTAAGATTCTTTTATTAAATTATAGCGTGCATAATATTTAGATGTTTAAAGATTTGATTATTAAATTCTTGTTGTTAAATATTATTGTAATTTGATTAAAATTATGGTGGAAAGTGTTATTAACCTACCATAGTTGATTAAAGGGAAAGTTGATAGGATCTATTGAGTCTTATTAACTTGCAAATGTTGAATGATTCTATTATATCTTTTAAATTGAATTTATAAATATTTGATTAGAAGCTTCATAAGATTTTATAACATATATGTGAAATTGAAATTTGGTACAATGTATATCAAATAACTTTCAAGCATTGTACACAAAATTTTAATTTTGTTTATTAAATGATCTTTTACTATTAGATTATAAATGTTATTACAAAAACAAAGTTGTTTTACTACTTGCAATAGTGCTCGTGATAATAGTCGGGTGATGACGATGATGTTAAAGATCTTCGGTATATTTTACTATGATTTATTTATTATATCATGTTTATTATAATTGGAGACTAATCATGACACATGAATAGATAAATTTTGATTTGAAACTCACGTATGCTTGTGATGGTGATTATGAAATAAAAATCAATGGAGGTATTTAGAAGTCTATCCTACTAGATTTGTTACATCCCTTGAAGTGAATGCAAATATAAAGAAAATAAAAGATATAATTATGGACCACTAAAAGTGGGAACATAGTAATAAATAAGAAAACAATGAGAGTTCTCAAGATAACTCTTCAAAGGGTAAAGATAACTTATGTTATCAATGTGATATGAAAGATTATTGGCCACATATGTGGTATATGCCCAAATATTTTGTTTTGTTGATATTTTTGAGGAAGGATATGAGAATGTAGTAATGAATTCTATCATTACAGATAGAAAATATTTATCTTATTTGGTATTGAAACAAATTAATATTATTCCAATATTTGATAGTACAAAATTAGTTGAAAGCTCTATAAGAGCTAATATATCAACATCTAAAACGCACAAAATTTGTAAGGGTTAATGCATTAGTTTTAACAGATATTCATTATAATGGATATCATATTGAGATTATGAATGAAGAAAAATTATATTTCATATGAATCACTATTGCTATAAATATGTATTTTGAAAGGATGAACAAAGGGAGGATTGAGTTATTGGTTACTCTTGTTATTAAATTGAATTAATTGCGACTATCTTTGTGATCTTTTGTCATCATCCCCATTAAGGGATTGAAAGCAAAATATTTGACTATGAAAGATCTACTTATGAGCAATAGAATGGTAATTCTATCTAAAACTCGTAATGGTTGGATTCACCTAAAGTTGCAAGTTTTTTTTTAAAAAAAACTGTTGGTATAACTCTACAGTATTCATAATAAGTTCTCAATTAAAATTACGTGGAAAAATATTATTGATGAGAATTTGTAAGAGAGAAAACTTATGTATGAAAAGTCATTGGTTATGTACTGTTGTACACCTAGAAAATAAGATTCACTCTCAAAGTTTGTTATTAATAGATTTTGATTGGATTCAAAGTATACTCTGGAGTTTAATTTTCTTACTTTTTGATAAAATCGTCAAGACTCAACGCAAAAAAAAAGGTACATCTTTAAATATTAAATCAACTTGATATATAGTTTAAATATTTGAGATTGTCTTCTTTTAAATTTTGATTACATGGGTTACATATTGTTTTAAGCATCTCATTTGTTCATGAAAATGAATATTAACTGATTTATTTATGTCGCTATAGCAGGTTTTATAATTAAATAATATATTTGATTAAAATATATCTAGTATACAAATTTGTGTTAATAAACCAATGAATTTTATGGTTATTCGGATTTGATTTAGTTCAAAGAATTGTTAAAAGTAGTAGTTCATACTGTAATAGGCCAATTTAGCCCGGGCTCACAAAAAAAAACCCCAAAATAATAAAACAGAGTCCAAGTCCAGTCCAAAATTATATCATTTGGCTCGATCGGAATGGCCCATTACTTGAAAAGGTTGAAGGTCTATCTGCAAGTTTGACACATATGGAAACATAATCTTCAAGGATATGCAATCTTAGATATGATATGCAATCTTAGAAGATATGATATGCAATCTTAGAAGATATGATTTTGTAATCTTAGAGATTTAATTTGTAGATATCCTTTAATCTTAGCCATTGATGTAATTAACCGGTACCGTTGGATTTGGGGAGGCTCAACTATAAATAGAGGTCTCTCCCTTCATTGTAAAACACTTGAGTGGGGAGTAATAATAATTATTAAGAGTATTCACTCAATTTTTCTCTCTCTTGCGTTCTTATTTTCTGTGGCTTGTTCTTATTTTGTTGATTTGTGTATAATTTATTTATTGATTTGTATATTGTTGATTTCAAATCTCTTTTTCCCTTACTATTCATTTTCAACTTTCAAGTTCATTATTTTCAAATTTGTTCACATTTTATTTTGCCTTATATTTTTTATTTTAAATTCATTGGTCTTTGATTATTGATGCTATTTAATCCTCTATTTGTTATTTTAATTTTTATTATTAAATTAATTATTTTAATATTATTAACACTATTATGTGGCATCATTAATCTTGTATCCTTATTATTTACTTTTTATGCCTTTAAATTTCAAATTTTGTTATATATATGCATGTATACATACATACGTTTTATAATATATACATATACGTACACATTTATTAATTTTTACTTTTATTTATATTTTCTATATTTCATAATTTTATATACATACTTATATATATATTTTACATATTAAAATATGTATATTTTATTTTTTATATTTTATTTTTTATAATTCACACATATATATTTTTCTTATATGTACATATATATATTTTTATATTTTATAATTTTTATCTATTTTCTTTGTTATTATTATTGCTTTACTTGATGTTTATTTATTTATTTATTTATTCACATGACCATTATTATTATTATTATTATTATTATTATTATTATTATTATTATTATTATTATTATTATTATATTCTTTAAATGCTTCGGTTTTATTTGTTTATTTACTTGATATTGTGTATACATGATTGATTTGTTTTTTTATTTATCTTTTCATTATTATTATTATTATTTTTGTTCTTGATCATGCTATTTATATTTACATTATCAAAATTGTTACTCTATTATATAATTGTTACCCAAATTCGTATAAAGAGAAAATTTTGAAAAATAAAGGCAATACTCGGTATTTGGAATCTTCAAGAGGATTGAGCCCTAACGTATTGGGTTCCAACTCTTTCGTTGAATCTGAATAATCGAGAATGCTCTTTAATCAAAACATAAATAAAAAGCTCATTATCGAGAATTCAATACGTTGTGTCCTAACGCATTGGATATGACACGTTCTTTTCTCGAGATGAGGATTTTTTCTAAAAATAATAAATGTAATATTCAATGTTTAGAATTTTGAGAAATTGTCCCCTAACGTATTGGGCTGCGATTCCTTTATCTGACTTAAACAATTGAATATCCTTTTAAATTTTATTGAACGAGTTTTTTTGGACAAGCTCGTTTTTGAGGAAGTGAAATATCATGCCCTAACTCATTGGTTGTGACATTTTCTCTTTTCGAAATGAGAGGGTCTTATCGAGTAACTTGTTTTATATAAGTTTAAAAAAAAACCAAAAGATCGTATTTTAAATCTCTTCAAAGTTTTCAATTTTCGACATTAAGACATTAATTAATTAACTAGGTACCAATTTTTGGGCGTTACGAGGGTGCTAATCCTTCCTCGTACGTAACCGACTCCCGAACCCATTTTTCTGAATTTCGTGGACCAAAATCATTGTTTTAATAAAGTCAAATTGCTTATTAAAAATAATCACTTTTTGAGGTGATCCGATCACACTTAAATAAAAAGGATCGGTGGCGACTCCCATTTTCATTTTTTTTCAAAATCCAAGTCGACCCCTTTTTTCAAAATAAAAATGGTGTCGACACATACGTTTTATATTTGTTAATTATTTAGAGAAATAACATGAGCAATTGTAAATGAAAAGTTCTATGAGCATGAATGGTTGGATTTTGAATTAAATTTCATGCATGTTTATGATGATGATTATGAAAAAAATATTGCTAATTTTTCATTATGTCATATTTTTTGTTTGAGATGTGACTTTTATTGATATATTTAATATATGCTTGTTTCTATACATGACGTAGACAGTTATTCTTGATAGTTAACTGATTATGCAAAACTCTTGTTAAAAAGATTTTAAAAGTATTTTAAATCGAACTCGGGACCTCTCACACTCAAAGCGAGAATCATACCACTAGACCAAATGCCTGCATTTGAAGATTTTGGCATATTCCTTGAAGCGAATATTGCATATAATTATTTAGAAATTAAATTTATTAACTTAGTGACATTATAGACTTCACATTGATTTAGACATTTCCAATAGCAAATGTCCCAATAGTACTTATATGTGGATACATGGTAAAAGGAATGATAGTAAACGTATCAATTTGTTACAATTTAGTACAATTGAAACACATATTAAAGTAAACCGGAAGTTTACTGATATAAATACATTTACTACTTGGCGTAACCAGTTCAGCCATCCTAGATCATATATGATGCGAAAATTAATTGAGAATTCATATGGACATTCATTAAAGAACCAGAAGATTCTTTAATTTAAAGAATTCTCATTTGTTGCTTGTTCTCAATGAAAATAGATTGTTAGAAACTCACTAGCTAAAGTTGAGATTTAATGTCTTACATTTCTAAAATGAATATGGGTTCATTCATACACCATGTGGATGGTTTTGATATTATATGATTTTGGTATATGCATCTACAAAATAATCAAATATGTGTTACTAACTTGCAACTTGTCGTTCGTAAGATTGCTTATTTAAATAATTAATTTTAGATAATGCAATTAAGACAATTCATTTTGCTAATTATGATGAGTTAATATCTCAGTCTTTTATTGATTGAGTTTGAAAAACTTTTGTAAAAGTTTGTTATTTATGCGCATAATGGTTTAAAGAAATTATTGATTGAACACATCTAGTTAATGTCTAAACCATGACTTATGAGAACTAAACTTCCTATTTCAACATGAGATTATGTCAATTTACGTGTGTAACACCCCCAACCCGCATCCCTCGCCGAAATCGGGTTACGAAGCATTACCGGAGTATACAGATCAAACAGACAGAAATTTTATCATTTCATATAACATAAATTCATGTCAGAAACCAATCAAACTCATACATATTGTCCTTTATTTGAGCCCTCGAGGCCCAAAATACGTGTTAGAAATAAGTCGGGACTAATTCTGAAACTTAGAAAATTTTTCGGAATACATTAAAAACTTTCAAAGCTGCAGGGGTCACATGGCCAAACCACACGCCCGTGTGCTAGGCTGTGTGAACATAATAACTTGCAAACCTTTACAAGCCACAAGGGACACATGCCCGTGTCACCTGACCGTGTGTCACACATGACTGAGACACACGCCCGTGTCTCTGACCATGTGGATAAAAATAGGTTATTTTATAAGCTATTTTTCTCACCCAATTTGATGTCAACCTACAATCAATATTGTATATATAAACAAGTCATATTATAGCATCTAAAATCAATCCCTAAACATGTAGTATATTCATATAAAATCAATATGCCCTTAGGCATCTTAAATGACCAATACAATTATGTTTAACCATATATACCATGTAACCAAGTAATCAACTAACTTTTATGTCTAATCGCATTAATACATAACATGTCAATCATTTACTAAAACTTACAATTTGGTACTGTTGTACCACTTATTCAATAGCATAAAATACATATACACTTATTATAACATAGTGCCAAATCGCACCAAGTTATAAAACATACCTTATATGCATTTTCAACTACTATTTTGTCTTTTATTATTCCACACAACAACATTATAAGGCAAATTAAGCACATACTAAAATACCAAAACACAAACCAAATATATGACTAATCTCAACAAAACACATATAGACCAACATTTAACCAGAATAACCTATACATGCCATTATAACTAAAATCAAAACATTCAAAAGTATCGATAGAACCGATGGATAGTGTGATATAACTCTGACAAGCATCCAACCCAATCGAGCTTCTGATAATTTGTGAAATAAAGGATAAACAAGTACGTAAGCAATGAATGCTTAGTAAGCTTGTACTAACTTTAAACATAATATTCCAATTCAATAATAAATTTTATATATTAAATATAAAGCTATACCAATGCCTCAAGATTTATCAACTACATAACCACCACTCATAAATGAGTAAGTCTATCAACATCATATATATATATATATATATATATTCACTTTTAATTTAATAGGATTTTATAAACATTATACACCATCATTAACCTTTTCATAAAACTATGAATAACTTCCTTTACTTCTTTACCATTCTATTTATTAAATATAAACTTAAATAACAACATCAATTAACTAATTAATATATTTATTCATAGCATAGGTAAGTTCAACCATAACATACATAATTTCTCATATATATAAGTACATTAATCAACTCATCAATCCCTTTTTCATCATATCACATTTCAATTATGAACTTACAGTTGCATTTGTATAATACTAGACATAAGTATATACATCAATTATAATCTCAAGCTTGACCTAAGCCTAATCACCATCATTAATACACAAGTTAGTACATTTATGTATATAACTCATTTTCATGTTTCAAATCACTATCCCATTTTCAATTCTCATACAATATAATCCAATATCAATCATAGTACCGTTTTATTTAATTACCCCTATTAACACGACTCGGACTCGGACAGATACACGGATCTAACCAAACATATCAGTTTGACACCCAGTGCCTCATCGGATAATTTGAAGTAGTAAATTGACACCCAGCGTCTCATCGATTAAACTGAAGTAAGTTGGCACCCAGTGCCTCATCGAATAAATCTGAAGTAATAAATTGAAACCCGGTGTCTCATCGACTCGAAGTCGAAGAAATCCTTGAACTCTTCCAATCCTATGGCATGCCATCTATATCCTACTCAGCCTGATACAGTTAATAGGGTTCCAATTCATTTTTCAAATACAAACAATATTCATTTCAATTCAAATAATCAATACATTCAATATATATATATATATATATATCAATTTCAATCCATTCAATCAACTTGAATTCAATTCAATAACAAAGTGTCAAATAGTCAAATTGCACATGCTAACATCTTTTATTTGATTAACAATGTCCCAATTCACGCAATTGCTATATAAATAGCTATTCACATATCAAACCACAATTTTTTATACATTGGCATTAGCCATTCAATATTCAATTCATGAGTACATAACTCATGTATCTCATTTAGTCAAAACATATCTCATTTTCATTTATGTTCGGGTCAATATTCAATAATTAACAAATCTTTCAAATTCATTTAACAATTTACCTTATCGAGATTTTCCATACGAATAACGACTTACGGATAAGAGTACATCATCAACAAAAGCTCATAGAGCTAGTCCACCAGAACACACCAATAGAAGCTCATAAGAGTTGAATAGAAGCTCGTGAGATTTGATCCACCCAAATCACTCCAAATAGAAAATAAAACACGAGAGTTCGTAACAGATGCAGAACCCCGATTTAATTGGGTAATATTTTGATGTCTCCCTCCAATACCACTATACACCAATTTACGAAAGTACTCAAATCTCGCATTCAATCCAAACTGAGTATTAAATTCGATAATATATTTCCAATAATAATTCAATTCCAACAATAGAACATACACACACATATATATAATATTCATCACAAAATAATATTCACTTTAATCAAAATTATACAAAATATAGTTCATACGAACTTTCTAGGCTAAATTACAGAAATACCAAGATTTAGGGGCATTTTGGTAATTTTCCATTTCCCTCGATTTTCCACCCGATCTTGATCTAAATTAATTTCATTCAATTTATTAACTTAAATAATAAAACAATTCATTTCATTCAATTTGGTCATTTTTGACATTTTTACAAAATTACCCCTAAAATTTTACTTTTATTCAATTTAGTCCCCGAGCCCAATCATGCAAATTAACCATTTTAATGCAAAAATGATATAAAAATATTCATGGCATTCAATACAGCCCAATTTTAAATTATTTCACAACAAACCCTTGTATTTTTACTATTTCAACAAATTAGTACCAAATCAAAAATTCATCAAAATTACTTAATAAAATACTTTTAAATACCAAAAACATCTCAAATTCATAATTTAATAACTAAAATAATATATATTCATTAATGGAAGCATTCACAATCTTTAAAAAATCAAAAACTAAAGTAAGATTTAATTGGATCTAATTGTAATAATCTCAAAATATAAAAATTAAAAGAAACAGATAAGAATTGAACTCACATGAAGAAAAATTGAAGAACCAACTCAAGGAGATCTCCCATGTCTATTTTTTAACTGAAAATTGGGAGAAGAATAAAGAATTGCTTAGAAACTTTCTAATTTCACTTTTATTTTATTTTAATTTCAATTTAATTATAATTTTGCCATTAATGGCTTTATTTTATTACTTTCTTCCATGTTATGCGGCCTCATATTTTCATTTAGGCATAATTGCTATTTAGGTCCTTTTATTTATTAATCAAGGCATTTAGTCACTTTATTATTATAATTAGCAAGTTTTGCACCTTTTTCGTTTAGTCCTTTTAATTAATTAACTATCGAAATGTTAAAATATTTTAACGAAACTTTAATACTACCTTAATCACACTCTGTAAATATTTATAAAAATATTTGTGGCTCGGTTTATAGAAACGAGGTCTCGATACCTCATTTTCTAAAACCACTTGAACTAGGGTTTTATCACTCGAATCTAATAATTCATTATAAGACATAAATTACTAATTCAAAATTTTTGTAAACCATATTTGACTCGTAAATATTAAATAATAAAATTTACGAGCTTACTCGCCGGATTTGGTAGCCTCGAACCACTGTTTCCGACATCATTAAAAATCGGGCTGTTACAACGTGTTATACGTATCAAGTCAATAAGTTATAAATACTCCCAATTACAATTGATTTTTGGTGAAGAGCTAAATAATTCTCATCTTTGAATTTTTATATGTGCGTATATGTTCCAATTGCTCCACCACAACAAAGATGAGTGAATACTCAAAGAAAGTTGGGATATATATTAATTACAAGTCTCCTTGTATTATTATATGTTTTAAATGTATTGGAGATTCAATTATGACGTGATTTGTGATTACTATTTTGATTTGGTAGTTTTCCCGGCATTAGGGGGAGAGAAATAATAACTTGTAATGAGTTAAGGGGGAGAGTAATTTGAACCAGAATTCAACAATGATAACTCATTACAAGTTCCATATATGAAAATTCTCATAAAAGAAACCAATAAATCTAGATGGTCATATAGTAAAGGCGAATGCTCCAAAAGAGACCCAAGACATAACTAATAAGTAAAACTCCAGAAGAGATTTAGGTACCTAAAATTGAAGATTAAAATTGTGAAAATACAATATCTCGATAAGTTATGTCAATTTGAGAAAATGTTGAACCGATAATAAAAGTGGTCAACAATGATTTTGCATGTAATATTTTTGTTGAAATAATGAAATAAAAGGAGGATCTTGAATAAATCTATTGAGAAATATAGATATGGAATAAATTGGTCAAAATAGAAAGACGCAACTTAAGTACAATTAAATTCGTGGAGTTTTTGGACCAACAATCGAAATATATAAAGGTATAAAGCCAATTAGGGTACAGATGAAATAGTTTTACAAAAATGGAATAAAATTTGAAGTTTTTGCTAAATCCCACATTTATTATGAAAAGATATAATATTTTTTGTGGTGGATACAATAACCTTTAGATATATTATTAAACGGCAATTCATGAAATATTTAACTTATGTCTAATGATTGTTGTTACAACCTTTTATGAATCACTATATAGTAAAGTTTATATTAAAATCTTTAAAGGATTTAGAATGCTAGAAGCATATTGAAATTCCCGGAAATTGTGCATTTATATGAATTGAACTAATTGAACATATGTGGTAATTTTGACTTAGCCAATAGTAGTTAAAAAGATTATAAAATGATCCAAAATACCTATTTGTATTTTTATAGAGGATCATGATAAAAGTTTGTTATGATTATTGTTGAAACTCTTGAAGAGATCAAAATATATTTTCCCAAAATTTCCCTTACTCATGACTTTCAAAAGAATTGTGATATAAATGCTTAGCAAATACATTCAAATAATAATTTAAAAGACTAATAATCAAGATTGAATATGTAGCATATGTGAAAGTATGTGATGTTTTCATGATAGGGAGTAAATACGCGTTGTACTATTTTTCCCTTAACCAAGATTTTGTCCCATTGGGTTTTATTGATAAGGTTTTTAAACGATGCAATATATTATGCGTATTATAGATATAAGTACTATTTTTCCTTCACTATTTTTCTTACAGGGCTTTTATCTTAATAAGGTTTTAACAAGACACATTATCTATCAATGGACATCCAATGGGGAGTGTTATGAATATCTTATTAAATGGATGTCCATCAAGATCAAGATAAGTTTTAATGTATTTTAAATTCTAATAGTCATTAGTAGTAGATCTCTACTTTATTTATACTTCTTATGCTTATAAATAAAGGTTTTGGAGAAACTTTGTAAATATTCCGTTTGATCAATAAAATACGTTCTATCTTTACTCTCTCATTCTCTTTATTCTTTACGCCCTATCTATTTATTTTATAATAATAATTATAATTTAATCAATGTATTTTAAATATGTTCCAATATCAAATTTGAGTTGCCTAGGAGAAAGATCTATACTTCATAGTTATTCTGAAAACTAAATTAAAACTGAATTTTAAATTTTGTTAAAAAATAATTTGTTATTTTTGTTATTAACAAGATGGTGAAACATCATCGCACATTAAAATTGTACTTATTTCACTGAAATCATTTTTTTTTAAAAATAATTTCAAAATAATTTCAATCCCAGACCGAAGTGCGTTGTATGAAACCAACCTTCACTTTTCCCAATAATCTGTGCTCAAACACGTGCCATCGATATTAATCATAAACTTACTTTTAGAATAGAAAATTAAAAAAAAGTCCTATCTGTCTCTATAGCACACGTGGCAAGAAAAAAACCCATCGATAACGTAAATAGAATTCGAAAAAACCAAAACAAAACAAAATTTCAAATTTCATCCAAATTCCAAACGGTCGAATCCTCTATATTCCTAACCCCACAATCACAACCGTACCATCCCCAAAGTTACTCGACATTTTAAAAGCTCCTTGTAACCGGTAAAACCCGATTTTTTTTTTCCATCTTTTTACAGTGAGGAGACCCAAAAATCTGAGAGAACCTGACACAGAGAGAGAGAGAGAGAGAACATAGAAAAGGATTTCAAAGAAGTTTGATTTTTGAATCTCATTGTGATCGTTGCTATAGTGTATTTTTTTTCTTTGTCTGTTTCTGGTGGTTTTTTTGGAGCTGGAATACTTTTAAAAACATGGGTCTTTCTTGTTTTTGAGTTTTCAAACTTGAGCTGAGGAGCTGGTGCTCATCTTCATAGTTTAAAGTAAACGGAAAAAAAAAAAAAGGGTTTTCTGTGTATTTATGGTAGCAATCTGATTGCTGATTTTGGAAGTATCACTGCCTTGCAGGTTCCGAATTCAGAGTGAAGAAAAAAAATAGAGTTTTTATTTCCATTTTGAAAAGCGTGGTTTGTTTGTTTCTGATCCTTAGAAACATTGTCTGAGGATTGAGCTACAGTGGGTTTTTTCTGGAGAAAAAAATAAAAGAGAGAATTTTGGGGGGTACCTGAATCTTAAAAAGGTTGGTTCAATGGTCCTTCAACTTGTTTTAGTTTGCTTTCTTTGATCCTTAGAAAAAAAAAAGGTGGTTTTTCATTTTTGTTCCTTTTTCGGCTTGCTGGGTGCCATAGTCCAATTTCACTTGATTAGCTGAAGTGATCATTTTGATAAAAAATTCATATCTAAAATCATGAGAGAAGGTACCGAAAACGGGGTTTCCGATGAGAATCGGTCGGCCGAGGATTGGTTATCGCACGCGCAAAAGCTTGTTCCGATGGCAGTTGATAAGGCAAGGGAAGTGAAAGGGTTTCCCGGTAGGTGGAAGGTGATAATATCGAAACTGGAGCGAATCCCTTCGTGCTTATCGGACTTGTCGACCCATCCTTGCTTTTCGAAAAATGCTCTTTGTAAGGAACAATTGCAGGCTGTTTTGAAGACATTGAAGGAAGTGATTGAATTGGCGGATTTATGCTTGAAAGAGAAGTACGAGGGGAAGCTTAAGATGCAGAGCGATCTCGATGCGCTATCGGGGAAGTTGGATCTGAACTTACGAGATTGCGGACTTCTGATCAAGACCGGTGTACTAGGCGAAGCTACATTGCCTTTATCGTTCGTCAGCTCTACATTGGAATTGAATACAGCAACATACGGCCCTCTAAAGGAATTGCTTGCGCGGCTCCAGATCGGTCACTTGGAAGCAAAGCACAAAGCTCTTGACAGCCTTGTTGAGGTCATGAGGGAGGATGAAAAGAGCGTATTGTCGGTTATGGGTCGGAGTAACGTTGCTGCTTTAGTCCAGTTGCTAACGGCAACTTCTCCTATTATCCGGCAAACGACGGTGACCGTCATCTGCTCACTCGCGGAATCTGGAAGTTGCGAGGCCTGGCTTGTTTCGGAAGGCGTTTTGCCACCTCTCATACGGCTTGTTGAATCTGGCAACACAGTTGGTAAAGAGAAGGCAACTATTTCGCTGCAGAGGTTATCGATGACTGCCGAAACAGCCCGAGCGATTGTCGGCCACGGTGGGGTTCGACCGCTGATCGAAATGTGCCAGACCGGAGACTCTGTTTCACAGGCTGCAGCAGCTAGTACATTGAAAAACATATCAGCTGTCCCCGAGGTTCGACAAATACTAGCTGAGGAAGGTATTATAAAGGTGACGATCGATCTCCTCGAGCACGGAATTTTGTTGGGATCGAAAGAATACGCTGCGGAGTGCTTGCAGAATCTGACTGCCGGAAACGAGAGTCTGAGAAGGTCCGTTATCGCAGAAGGCGGAATTAGAAGCCTATTGGCATACCTTGATGGTCCTCTGCCCCAAGAATCCGCAGTTGGAGCCTTGAGGAATTTGGTTGGTTCGGTTCCGAGAGAAGTTCTGATGTCACTCGGTTTCCTCCCTCGATTAGTCCATGTTCTCAAATCTGGATCGCTGGGCGCACAAACAGCCGCTGCGGCGGCCATCTGTCGTGTTTGCAACTCAATCGAAACGAAAAAGCTGGTGGGTGAAGCCGGGTGCATCACTCTCCTTATTAAAATGCTCGAGGCTAAATCGAATAATGCTAGAGAAACGGCTTCACAAGCGCTTTCGAGCTTGCTAACCATCTCTCCAAATCGCCGAGAAGTCAAAAAGGACGATAAAAGTGTGCCATATCTAGTCCAGCTGCTCGATCCAAGTCCACAAAATACCGCAAAGAAGTACGCAGTTTCCTGCCTTGCATTGCTGTCGACAAGTAAGAAATGCAAGAAGCTTATGATCTCATATGGGGCGATAGGGTATCTGAAGAAGCTGTCGGAGATGGAAATCCCGGGTGCGAAGAAGCTCCTCGAGAGGTTACAGAGAGGGAGGCTTAGAAGTTTGTTCAGCCGGAAGTAGAAGAGGAAGAAGGAATGCAAGTATTCTGTTTGTACGATGTTTAATGTTTCATTGTCTGAATGAAACAGAGTAGTTAATGTTAATCCATGCTCTCCAGTGTCAAGGTTTTTAAAAAATTAGTAATGAAATGGTGAAGTTCTGTGAAATTTTATTTACACATATGATCGTATAAAATTAAGAAATTGTAATAGAAATTAATTATAAAATTAAAATATATGCTTATTGACTCAACTCTTAAATAATACGGTTGCTGTGATAATAATCTTCTACTTTAAGGATTGAAATATTGTAGATAGCAAACTATGAATAAAAAGAAAATTCGGGTTTATAGATATTAAAACTTGTATTTAATTTATAATTAATTTATGACTTTTTTATTTAAATATTCAAAGTTTCTATTTATAAATTGACCAAGAAAATGAAAAGGGTTTTTTACTCAAATAATATTTAAAAAAAAAAAACCTAAATGGCATGTTGCAAGAATTATGTACTAAAATGGTACATTCAAATGAGTGGAGGGTGGTGCATAGGCGACACCATCCTGATTTTGACACAATTTCGTTAAAAAAAGGGGTATAGAGGTGGCGGCACCAGTGACCCCTATCTGATAGGCGGCACACCTAGTATTCCCCCCACCCCCGCTCCCCATCTGGCTCATTTTTGTAAGGTATTATTTGGTTAAAAAGAGCTATTAAGGTATGTTTGTATTTATTTTATATTTTCATTCTTTCATAATTTATTTTTAATGTTTATTGAAGTAAAAAGCCTATTTATGTTATGTACAAAGAATGTTTTGTTTTTTATGTAATTTATTTGTTATGTGTGTTTTAGGTTGATTAGATTTATTTTTATGAAATTTATTTGGCATGTTATTTTGATTTTTTAATTTTTTTTATTTTTATGTGAGTAAAAGATGAGACCATTAATATGGAATTTGGAATTTGGGATTTATGAGATAAATTAGGAATTAGTTTATATGTTCTAATTTTTAACATTTTATAATTGAGAATAAGAGTTTATGTTTTAAATTTTATTTTATGTTTTTATAAATATTAAAATGAAATTTCTTTTAAAGTTCTATGCATATTTTTTTGACAATAATTAAGTTGACATGTCATTATATATATTATATTTTAAATCAAAACATTTTATTTATTATCATTTTAAAATAATAATAATATTCGTATTTATTATGTATCGTTTATGTTATGTTTTTGTTAATTTTTTATTGGCATGTTATTTTATTATTTTAATACAACTTTTTTGCTTTTTACGTAGGTAAAATATTAAACCATTGAGATGAAATTTGTGAATGGGACCACTGAGTTGGAATTTATAAGATATATTTATTTTGTTAATGTAGTATAGCAAAAAATATGATGTGGACAAAACTGTTTGATATTTTTTTGTAATTAAAAGCAATATATAAAATTTAGGTATTTTGATAAATATTTAAAATGAGCTGGATGGGGGAGTGTGGGGGGTAATATTAGGTGTGCCGCCTATCAGATAAGCACCACACCTCTATATCTTTTTTTTTAATGAAATTGTGTCAGAATCAAGGTGGTGCCGCCAATGCACCACCCTCCACCCATTTGAATGTACCATTTTGGTACATGCCATTTAGGTATTTTTTTCTAATATTATTTAGGTAGAAAACCCAAATGAAAAGATTATATTAAAAATATTTACTTTCCATATATTTAAAGCTAGAGTCATACTTAATTATATGATTGCTTATTATTTCTTTCTATATTTCATTCTCGTTTTACGTTCATACCTCATATAACTACACATATTGTTAATACCTTATAAAATTATTCGGTTGAGTTCACAGGGAAAAAGGACCAATTGCATGCATTCTTTTGCACCTAAGCGGAGTGGATGCCGATCTATCAAGGGCATTCCAAAGAAATCTTCCAGTAGAAAAGAAAGATTTTCTTTAAAGAGTTCTCTATGCAAAAGCTCTTCAACATTATAAAGAAAAAAAAAACACGATAAAAGGTTCTTGACAAAATTAGGGGTATATGCCAATTTTTAAAATTTTTTTTAGAGATTTAGGTCATTTTTTACAAAAATTAAGGAAATGTGTCGTTTTTTTGAGAGAGAAAGCAAAAACACGTCTTGTATGACGTGCTTTCAAGTGACGCGGCCGGGAAAAAACATGCCTAATTGGACATGCTTTCCTGTGACGTGAAGCGTCATGTGGCGTTGCCTCGTCCCAAGACCGCATTTAAAAAAACCTTTATATAAACTATTGGGCTCCCAACGATTAGAAAATCACAGTTATTTATTTTTTAACCGTTGGGACCAACGACTAGTTCACCAATGGCTATTTTTCTCTCCAACAGTTGTTTTTTTCCCTTATATATACCTTGTCTATTTTTTTTATTCAATCATATTCCCTCAATTCTCTTAATTCCTTTATTCTCATTTTTTTTCATTCAATTTCTTTTAAATTCTTCTTCTCTCAATTTTTTTTATTTTATAATTTATTTTATTTTCATAATTTTAAAATGTCAATGCCTCTAATTCGTTTGGATCACAAACACATTTTCAGCGTCCAATTACAAATGGTAAGAAATTATTATTATATTTTTTTATTTGAATTAATATAATTATTAGTTGTTAATATTTTTATTTTTTTTATGTTTATATAATCAGGACAAAGATTGAATTATCGAGACATAGATACACAATTTAAGTGCGAGAGCATCGTGTGTTATTGAACAACACTTGGAAGAGGCGAGCGAGATTCTTGCACGTGTCTCGTATGCTCGGCAAGACTAAATTGGAGCCCCCACTTACCAGAGCTTTGCTAGAAAGATGGAGACCCAAGACACCATCTTTCGTGCAGTGAGTGTACGATTACACTTGAGGATATGCCATTACAACTCTATTTACCGGTTGATGGGCTAGTCATATGGGGGTAGTGCGTATTGGTGATTGGAGTGCAATTTGCCACCATCTATTAGGCAATGTGTCAGACAAGTTTAATGTTAGCGGGATAGAAATGAAATGGCTAGAAGATAATTTCTCACATCTCAACAACTCTTTTAGTGCGATTGAAAGACAACAATTCACTCGAGCATTCATACTAAGGTTGATGAGGGCTTTTCTAATGCCAGATAAATCTCGACTTAAAAGTGGTTCCTATAACTAATCAACTTAAAAGAAGCCCGATGAATCAGTTAGGGATCAACTGTCTTGGCTCCACTGTATCGAGAGATGTGTCGGGAAACTAAAGCATAAAAAATAAAAATCGGTGATTGTATACTCCTTCAATCATGGGCATGATATCGCTTACTATTTTTACGTCCCTAAGTAAACTTCCCTTATAAATTCTCACTCGTAATAAGGTAAGATTCATTTAATAATATAGTTATCATATTACTTTTTTTCACTATTATATTTTTGGAATAACATATTATTTGAATAGGTGGAAAAATGATGCTTGTCATATGGGTATCCCGAATGAACTTGTAGATATCCGATTATTGTTAGATCAACAATCAGAAGCCGAGGTTAGTTTTTGAATTTTTTAATTATATAATAATTATGTAAGGATTTGAAAATAAATATTAGGTACGTAATAAAATTTATAATCCCATACTGTAGTTAAATGGATGTCATACTCTAATCCAAGAATTTAAGAATGCATCCCAACTGAATTTTTGACGAATCGCAATATCTGGCAAGTCAAAGCCCATTGATAGTTTTTGCAATAGTTAAGATGCACAAATCTGATCGATTAATGTGTCAGTTTGTCTTTATGCAAAGTACTTCGCCCTCACCTAGGAGTTCAATGAACTTCACAAGATTGACTTGCGGGGGAGAATCGATGAAGATTGGCCTAAATTTCATTTCAAGTATATCTAAATCTGGAAACATAGGTATGATTACATGCCTATGTATGAACCAATTGTTCGACCGGATTTGGCGACGTCTTCAGATTACATGACATAGTTTAGACTCTAAGGTAAGCCATATCTATTTTTGGAAGAGGAAAGGAGTAGACAATTTCGTCATAGAAAGCCAACACGATTAGAGGTGTTCAATCGATTAACTGATCGGTTAACTGAACTGAACTAGAACTAACCGAACACTTTAAACCCTTAACCGTTAACTGAACCAAAATTAAAAAAAAAAAAACCAAACTGAACTATTTCGATTAATTTGGTCAGTTAACCGAATTAACCGAAATTTTTATGCTTTTGTTTTTGTTTTTTTGTTAAAACAAGTATATAACATATCAAAAGAATAAATTGGTAATGTTTATTTAACCGAATTAACTGAATCAATAGTGAGTATCATGTTTAAGGCTCAGATAATGATGAGTTTTCAAAGTTAATATAATTTGAAATAGCCACAAAATTGAAAGTTATGTAATGCTAATGTAAATATGAAAGGTGGAATCAGATTGGATTGGAAGGGTCTTGATCTTTTGCTGATTCTTTATGACCTGGAACATTGAGTTTCAGAATTCAAAGTCACTGGATGCTACAAAATCATAAAAAAAAAAAAAAGGATTGAATAGGCAAGCAAATTCCAAAAGTATAGTGGAACAAGGACATTGAGCTATAATGGCTCTTTTAAGATAAGGGTAGTAAAAGCACTTAAATGAATAACATACCTTTAATTTATTCAACCTCATGCCTTAAATCCATTAAATATATTTCATTAGACATGTCTCTAAACTAGAGATTAATAAAAATAATCAAAAGTGATTGATATATTCTTTTTGACAAATTCTTCACACTAAATATTGGACAAAAACATCTAATCTTGTAAAAGCTCACAATATTAGACTGAAATTGTAATCTTCAATTCATCATAAAGCACAGTTGTCCTGCAGCATTCTACTACCATGAAATTGAGAACTAAGATTTAATGTTTATGAGAAGTCAGGGTAGTTTTAGACATGCTAGCCCTCCAACCTTTTTCATTTTCCCTAGCCACCAGTACTCAATTCCCTTCATATACCTAGGAAGGGACAAATATTTTTTAGAGATAAATTATAAGCACATTATAATCCTAGTTGAATGGATTGACCAAAAAACTGTAATACATGAAATGTTCATTTCAAACATGTAAAAGTACCCTTATTCAAAGTTCAGGCAGCAGTACATTTATGAAGCATTTTTCCAAATAAAGACTACTAGGACCAAAGAAAAGGGTCTATAAGTGAGTAAGATCAAATTCTCAAATAAAAGATATAACTTTTATAATAATTTTTTTAATTTAATAAATATCATCCAGGTAGTTTCTACTTTCTACTCAATTAAACTTAACAGTTTAACAAACAAAAAAGAAATATTTTAAAAAACCCAAAAAGAAATCAATAAAAAGAAACCAGATTTAACAAACAAACACCTCAATTAATAGCATCACACTTGAAGGAAAAAGGGGTTCCAGCAATGACGTGAGCAACGACAATGAAGAAGGTGCATGAGTGAAGTGATCGGACGGTGAAGGTGCGCCACTGCGTTGGGTTACTGTGGTCAGTGGTGATTGGTGGCTGTCGGCACTCGGTAATAGGGAGATTTCAGAGGAAGCTAGATATTTGAGGAGATGAGTGATGACGATGAAGATAAATGGGAATGAGATAACTGATTAGTGATTAGGGTTCTAGGATTGGGGATCTTTTTTGTTTTAGGTTAGAGATTTTTGGGTTGGATTAAGGTTAATGGGGTAGGGTTAGTGGTTTATGGATTTTTAATATTGGATTGGATTTATTGGTGGGCTAGTGGTTGGGGCTTGGGTGGGCTAACTAGCTAAGCTTGATATATGTAATATATAATATTGATTTTTTGAAAGTTCGGTTAATTCGATTTATTACCCGATTGTGAACCCAATTAACTGATAACCGAACTTTCAAAAACTATTAACCGACCTCCGACCAAATTAGATCGGTTAACCGACTGATTAACTGAATTAGTTCGGTTTAACCGATCAATTTGATTTTAACTGAAATTTGAACACCCCTAAACACAACCCAACATAAGGTCGCGATCAGGAGTACATGCTTGAGTTCATTATCATCAACTCGAAACTTGAATTCTATATCGATGGGTGCATCACCTCTCAGTTAGTATGGTTCATATTTTTCTAGTGCTTTTACTAACCCCATGTTTTTCACATAAGCACCGCATTATGCACCATCATACCATGCATCAAGACTTTCTCTAGGATTTTTTTTGCACCACCTCCATTCGCAAGAGCATATTACATTTTCATCAACAACATCAATGTATCTTCCATCGCCTACAATTCTGACTTTTTTACCCAATTGGGTTGTTCAACACCATATTTTCCATCGATAGTGTCGCAAACACCTTCAAAATCACTGTTGTTCAGAGGTGACTCATCTTCTCAACCACCTATTAGTACAACCAAATATATACGATGGCAACTTAGGATACAAATGCAATCTAGCACAGTAGAACAAGATGAAGATTAAGATAATGTTAGAGATGAAGATCAAGATCAAGATCAAGGTAGAGCTGGAGATGAAGATGAAGATGAAGATGATGAGCCTGAACCGCAACCGTGAAGAAATCCTCCTCGTAACCGAAACTCACCAAGTTGTGGCACACATTTAGGTTGATAAGAGATGATTTTTTTATTTTAAAATTTTGTCATATACATCATCATTTAGTTTGTGAACTTTTAATTTGTATTGTATTGAATTTTTACATACATAATCTACTTATTCACATTTTATAAAAAAAATGTTTTTTTTTACTTTGTAAGTTTATAAAAAAATTAAAAATAATTGTATTATATTTTTACATCAATAATATATTTATTTACAATTTACCAAAAAAATGAATAAATTATTTGTATTGTATTGTATTTTTACATCAATAATATATTTATTTACAATTTTCCCAAAAAATGAATAAATTGTTTTTTTATGTTTATAAAAAAATGACTAATTTTTTTTAACTCGATCCTCGACTCAATGTTACCCCCAAAGGCGGACATGTTGTCTTACTATGCCCTAGGTTCCTACAACAATTGCATAACTTTGGTTGTCTATCTTCTCTTGAATATCCATATTGTTGTGTATCAAACTAGATTTTAGTCGACCTTTTGGCTTGCGACGCAACTCAATATTCGATAGTAATTTAAATGTCTATCTTCTGAATATCCTACAATAACTGCATAACTTCGGTTGTCTATCTTGTCCTGAATATCCATATTTTTGTGTATCAAACTAGATTTTGGTAGACCTTTTGGCTTGCGACGCTGTAACAACCCAATTTTCAGTAGTGTCAGAATAGTAATTTGAGATCACTAAATCAGATGAAAAATTTAGAAAATTTATTAATTAATAATTATAAGTTAAGCGTGATTTTAGAAATATTTTTGAATTAGTGAATTTTGTGATTTAAAAGAAATTATTAGGTAAATTGGGTAAAAAACGAGGTATCGAGACCTCGATATTATAAACTGAGCCGTAAATATTTTTATAAATATTTACGGAGTTTCATTAGGTAGTATTAAATTTTCATTAAGAAATTTTAATATTTCGATTGTTAATTGATTAAAAAGGACCTGAATTGAAAAAATGTATTCTCGGGACTTCGTTCGATAATCGGAATCGTAAATATTATTAAATATTTACGAAGTTAGCTATGTATTTAATTAGGTTTTAATTAAGTGAATTTGTCTAAATTGAGGTTAATTATGAAAAGGATTAAACTGCAATAGAGATAAAAGTTTAATTATAGATTAAAGAAAAGTTAAAAGGACCAAATAGGAAATTATGCATTTTCTAAAGTTGAGTCGGCATATGCATGATAAAAATCTTAGATTTTTTTATTTTTAAATATATATAAATATATTATTTTATTATAAAGTATATTATTATTTTATTATATTAATTTTATTATATTTTATATTTTAAATAAACAAAAAATTGACAAATGTATGGTGCATATGATGACATGTGAAAAATAAAATACATATATTAGTAATTATTACATATTTACTTATTATTTAATTAAATAATATTATATTTTTATTATATAATAAAAGAACAAACAAAAGGAAACAGAATGGAAAGAAACAGAGAGCAAACGAAAATAGGACGGAAAGAAAATGGAAAGAAGGATAAAGGGAAAATTAGAGATTTCAAGCTTGAAGTTTAATTGGTAAGTTAAATTAAGTCATTTTCTTATAATTTTTGAGTTTTGGAGTTCTAGAACAAAATACTATTAAGTACGTGCTGAAATTTTGAAAGATGGTAGATTTTTAGACATGAGTTATGTTGAACTAATTGATGAATTAGGGGTTAAATTGATTGAATTTCAAGTTAGAAGTTAGTAAAGGGTTGATTTGTAAAATAAAACATAAGTTTTGAATAGTAGGGACTAAATTGAGAGAAGTTTGAAATTAGAGATTTATGGTGAAATTGAAGAGTTAAAATGAGTTTATAGTAAGAATTAAGAGAGATTGAGAAAATAAAATTAGTATTGATAAGGGATTAAATTAGAATTTAGGTAAAGTTTAGGTATAAATGGAAATATTTTGATGAAATTGTGTATTAATGATTTTTAATTGTTTAATTACGTAGCTAATATCGTGCAAGAGTCATTGTCCGAGAAAGGAAATGAGAAGGTGGACAAGAAGTGATTCGAGAAAATTTCGGTTAGTATTACTATAATTAGAATTTAATTATTAATTGTTAAAATTTAAATTAATATACATGATAAGCAAATTAAAGTAAGTATCATGATTGAATTAAATGAAAATGCGTATTGGTATTGAATTTATTAATAGTAATTGTGAGTTTTGAATAATATGTTTAGTAAATAAAATAAGGTGAATATCAATATTGAATTAAATGATATTTAATTGTATGTGAATTGAATGGAAATTACTAGTGATATGATTTGAATTAAAAGAATTAATGTGGTATTGAAATGCTTATTGGATTGAAATATTGATTTGAATTGTGAACATGAGAAATTGTGAATTGAATGAAATTAAAATGAAGTATGAATATGTATGAGCATTTGATGGTGTACTGATTGCAAAGTGAAAAATGTACTGAATTAAATTGTGATTAAATTGGAATGATTTGAATTGAAAGTATGAGAAAGTGATTGAATTGAAATGTGATTCGGAAACCCTATTAACTAGTCGGGCTGAGTCGAATATGGTTGGCATGCCATAGGATTGGAAGAGTTCAGGGATACTTTGACCTCGAGTCGATGAGACACTGAGTGTCACTTTATTGCTTCGAACTATCCGATGACGCACTGGGTGCCATTCTGGTGTGTTTGGTTGGATCCGTATATCCACCAAGGTCCGAGTCTTGTTAATAGGGGTAAATAATTGAAATGAGAAAATTTGAATAAGTGTGATTGATTGAGCTATGGAAAGAAATGAGAAAGTGAAATTGTGAATTGATATGTGAATTAAAAATCAAGATATGAGATTTGAAGATATGAACCTAAGGCTCATGATGTAATTAAGAGTAAATTTCGTTATATGATATTGGTGAGTACAAATTGCAATAGAATTGATATTGAATACATGATAAATTGAATGAATTGTATATGAATTGAAATCAACTATTAGAATGAGATGTGAAAAATCCAATGGATTTGAGATAGTGAAATAAGGTATGAATGCAATTAAATACAAGATTTGAAATATTGCTTATTGTTATTAATTATCAAGTTGATTTAAAGTATGAGATAATTAATGAATGATTGTAGACATAAATTAAATGTATATAATTTATCGATTAATGTTATAAATTTGAATTATGGTAATACCAATGAGTATACCCATACTCAGCGTACGATTCTTTCCGTGCGCAGGTTAAGTTAAAGTCAGATCGTTGAATCAACATCTAAAGCCGATTCCGAACTAATTGTAGTGGTGAACATTTCTTTTGGTAATGGCATGTACCTAGGATGTCATATATGTCATTTTACAAAATAATTGTAACAAAATTAATGATTACATTGGTTACTTTATGTTAAAATATATGTATGTTATATTGTGATTAAGGAATAATATGTTTAAGTTGTTATTTAAGTGGATATTAAATAAGGGATGATAAGATTAAATTGTGACGTGAATGTTAAATAAACTTATAATTTTTGCATTTGTACCAAAATGTCTGGTAATGATTTGTAATGCTCCATAACCCGGTTCCGGTGAGGGATACGGGTTGGGGGTGTTACAGACGCAACACAATATTCTGTAGCAATTCGAATGGAGAGCTCAAAACAGACAACCGCATACTTTCATTTGGGACTGGTGGGAATTCAAACTTCCATACTTTATATATCTATTTTAGTTTTCACACTTCATCAACATACCTCATGCAATCTAGATGTGTTGAAGCACATGCAACAATTATATGTGCGTGTGGAAAATAAAGTGCTTGAAATCTCTGACAGTCGTAGATCCTTTGTCTCAGGTATACACGGTACGATCCCTCGATAATACCCTCGCTGAGTCTATGGAACTCTGTAACCCAAAATATTTGATTTGAACGTGAGTGACACACTACAGACATAAAGTTTCTCTTTCTGCATTTTCTGTAATATCTTTCATCATTTCCTCGCACCAAATGTTTCTGTAACACCCCATACCCAACCCTATCGCCAGAACTGAGCTATAAGATGTCACATTCGTTGCTGAAGCAACTATAGCCACAATTTTCTATTGATTCAATAATCTATATTCATCAACATATTCATTACATCATCATATTATAAAATATTCTCTGATTTGGTTTTTATCCAAGCTTATGAAAGCTCTTTTAATAAAACGAAACCATTTGAGGACTAAGTTACAAAGTTTTCAAAATATTACAGGTTGGAGTCGCGACTTCAAAGGTATGATATTGCAACCTCCAAAATAGTAGACTTACTTTACTACTTTAGGACTAAAATGTAAAGTTTCTAAAATTTCACCGAGTTGGCGTTGCGACAATGAAGGCTAGTGTCACAACATACATGGGGTGGTGTTGCGACTCTGTAGGTAGAATACAACAATTCCAATCACCTTTGGTTTCACCTGCCAATTAACCAAATATGTTTTATCCCAAGACTCAAAATGACAACAATACTATACATATATGAGAATTTTCATGATTCCACCCAAATAAGCCTTAGCTATGCATAAACTATTACAATAACATTTATCCATTACTCAATTACACAAAAATAGACCATATGTAGCCTAAAACTCGGCTTAGTCCTAGGTACATGTCATTTTCTTATACGAAAAGAACTATACAAACTTTGTTGATTCGAGGACAACTGGAAAGATGTTAAATCAGGTCTCGGGACTTCGAGATCCACCTAAACCCACGTATGGAGTATACAAACCATACACTGAGCGATAAAGCTTAGTGGTACTTTCATGATTCAAGTCAATATAACACAAGCATTAATAAAATGCATACAATCAATTCAAGTTCAAACTTTAGCCATTTCATATACACATTCATGCCAAAAGCTTTCATTATCGTATGAATATGCATATATTCATTTTGCACTTCAACATTTAAACTTACCATATCATACCATTCCACATTAGGATACCAATACTTTCATTTTATAGCATACCAAATTGAATGTGTATGTATAAATACATGTGCATGCTCAAATTAAAATTAGCTAAACTTATATTAATATCAATTCAAATATACAAACCCATACAAACATTATTTTACTTTAAACATTTTACAAATACCTTTACATGGCAAACTTAACTCATACATATCCATTCCCCATTTGATTTCCAAAAACACATTTCATTCCCATCACTTGCTATTTCAATAGCATTTTCACTTCAATAATATTGTTCATATTAATTTAATAATTCAAATTTCCATTTATTTTCCCTATTAACACAACTCAGACTCGGACGGATGAATCCAATTGACATACCAGTTTGGCACCCAATGCCTTATTGGATAAATCTGAAGCAAATAATTACGCCCAACTCTATAATGAGTTGACACCTAGTGTCTCATCGGTTTAACCGAAGTAAATTGACACCCAGTGCCTCAATGACTCGTAGTCGAAGTAACCCTAAACTTTTCCTATCCTATGGCATTCTATCTATATTCGACTTAGCTCGAACAGTTAATAGGGTTTTTGTTTCATATTTTAATACCAACCAATGTTTCCAATCCACATTTATTCTTAACATATATATATATATATATATACATTTATTCATATCAATAACAACCATAATATCCTAATATATTTTTATATTCAATTAATACATTTATAAAAATACATATATTTCTCAAATATACATAATTGAGTTTTTATAATCTTCACCTGATTCAATTAAGCTCAATTGAACAAAAAATGTCACCTCAATGCTTACCATGAACAACAAAACAATATGCAACAAAATGTAAATTAGTTCGGATTATAGAAACACAAACCTTAAACTCCGAGCTATTCGCCAACGACCTTGTCTTTTCCCTTATTTTTCGAGGAATTCGGTCGACGTTAGCTACGGAAATAAATAAACCATACATATAATCAATACACAAACAATTTCACATTTAATTGCGAATTTACATAACTTATGCACTTTATTCAATTTAGTTCTTAAAATCGGGACTAGCCTAACTTTCACGTTTAACCCCAAATTTTTATACCAAGTTCACTTTAAGCCAAATTCAACTCTTTATTTCTCAATTATACCCCAAACTTTTGAATTTGTCAAATTTAGTCCCTATTGCTCAAAATCAACAATTACTTCACAATTTTTGTCAAAAAAATAATTACTTCACAATTTAGTCCTTTTTCACTTCTAACCTAAAAATCTATGAAATTAGTCATTAAAGCTTTAACTAATCAACAATGATATCATCTAAAATCTTAAGCAGTACCGAAAAATAACATCGGTGGCTAGCTTATGGTATCAGGATTTTAAAAACATAAAATTATAAAAAATGGACTAAATTGACTAACCAATTGAACCTTGAAAAATAAAAAACCCTAAGTCGTTCACCCTTGTTTTTCTTCTCCACCTTTGGCATGCAAGAAATGAAAATATAAAATTTGTTTCTCTTTCTCCCACTATATTATTTGTTTTCATTTTATTCCCATCTAATTTTCATTTCATCATTTTTATTATAATAAAATTTTCTATCTTATAATAATGTTAATTATAATATATATAACATACATACATAATAAATTTACTCATGACCGTCCACTACTATAAAGATAGGTATAATTGCATTATAAATCCTTTAGCTTTGTTTTACTTTATATTTTAATAATACTTCCTATTTTATCATCTACACAATTTAGTCCCTATCTTGAATTAAGTACCAATTCAAAAAAATTAACTATCTAAAATTCAATTCACTTCCAACATAATTCTGTAAATATTTTATAAAAATATTTATGGATTCAGTTTACGAAAATGAGGTCTCGAACCACACTTTTCAACACCACTGACTTACGGGTCGTTACAAAAATATAGCTCTCTTCCATAATTGTGCCTCTCAACGGAGATGAGTAAATTATATTGGAAGCTTACAAGACGAGGATGGTAATATGGTTACTTATGAGGAGGAAATGTTATATATTGTCAGGAATTATTTTCAAAATCTCTTTTCGATAAAAGGGATAAGGGATACGAGTCATGTACTGTCAGGGGTGAATATGTGTATTTCATATGAGATTAATTAGATGTTGACAACAAAATATACAAAGAAAGAAGTCTATTCGGCATTGAAAAGGATGGGGCCAACAAACACGCTTGGGGCAGATGGCTTTTCAGCTTTGTTTTTTCAAAAATTTTGGCATATCATCGGGAATTACGTCAATTCTTATTGTTTGGGTGTCTTGAATGAATGGTATGGCTTTATATTCCCTGAATATTACTCATATTATTTTGATTCTAAAAATCTTTCATCCGATGAGATTAGCGAATTTTAGGCCAATTAGTTTATGTTCGGTGCTTTATAAGGTGATTTCAAAGGCCATTTCTAATAGGTTTCAGAAAGTTTTAAACTATTGTGTAGATGAGGCATAAAGTACTTTTGTGCTGGGTAGGTTGATCTCTGATAATGTGCTTTTGGCGTATGAAATTTTGTATTCTTTTAAGTAGAGGAAAAATGGGCATAAGAAGTTTATGGCATTGAAATTGGATATGAGTAAGGCATATGATCGAATTGAATTAGCCTTTTTACAGGACATGATAGAGTGAATAGATTTTGCTAATTCGTGGGTAGAGCTTATAATGAGGTGTATTACTTTCGTTTCATATTCAGCGATTATTAATGGGAAGGTTGGTGGCATTTTTATACCTTCAAGGGGACTAAGGCAAGGGGATACGTTGAGTTTGTTCCTTTTTTTGATATGCAGCGAAGGGTTATCGACCTTATAAGAATGAAAATGGTAGAAGGTTAGATAAAATGGGCTAACGTGAGTAGGAGAGGTATTCAAATATCACATTTGATGTTTGCTAATGAATTGTATCTTGTTTGTAGAAGCAACTGAAAGTGGGGTTCAGATTTTGAAAGACATTTTAAGGGAGTATGAGGCCTGCTTTGGACAAAGTATCAACTATGAAAAGTCAAAAGTGTTTTATAGTTCGAATATGCCACAAAAGAAAAAGGGAGGGGTGTCATATATCATGGAGGTTAGATGGTCAACAGATCTGAAAAAGTATTTAGCTTTGCCAAGCATAGTAGGGAGAAGAAAGAAGTTGTCATTTCAGATCTTGAAGGATCGTTTTAGGAAATAAATTGATATCTGGAGTACGAGGCAGTTACCATAGGGCAGTAAAGATATTTTTATTAAAGTTGTCTTGCAAGCTATCCCAACATACTCTATGACTTATTTTTTATTACCAAAAGCTCTTTGTAGGGAGTTAGAGAGCATTATGGCAAGATTCTGGTGGCAAAAAGGCCATGGAAGGAGGGGAATTCATTGGTGTGATTGGAAGCGTTTGTGCGAATTAAAGGAAAATGAATGATTAAGCTTTAGGTACTTAACGAAATTTAATTTTACATTACTAGCTAAACAAGGTTGGCGTCTTATTAATTATCCGAATTCATTGTTAGCTCATGTTTTAAAAGCTAAGTATTATTCGGATTCAAACTTTTTAAATGCTAGGTTGGGGAATATACCTTCATATACTTGGAAAAGTATGTGGGCGGGGAAGGCTCTGTTATGAGACGACCTATAATGACCACGTTTTGACTTGGAGCTAGGTATAGTGATGGATCAGGTCAGGAAATAGTGGAGAATTTTTGAAATAGACTAAATCTGGATTTTTAGTTTTAAATTAGGAAGCACTTAGACACAATAGGAAATTAGAAAATATTTTCAAGATAGAAAATTTAAAGTAGAAGCGTAGACTAAATTGAAAAAGTATAAAAATTGTTATGGTAGAAGTAGGAATTTAGAATGTTATGGGAACTTATGTAAGTAGTGGAAAAACAATGAAAGACTAATAGGAAATTTTGCCAAACTAAAATATGATTTATACATGGATTTGTGAAGATGAATAAAGGTAAAATAGTAATAGTTAAATAATATATTTATAGGTGTAATCATTAGGGTCTAAGTGTAAAGATGATAGACCAAAAGACTAGCTAGCAATTTGACCATTTTTAAATAAAAATCATTAGATTTTTTTAGTGGAATTGTGTAGAAAAGATGAGAAAATGATGAAAAAGTTATCATCTTCTCCTAAAAGCAACCGTTTCCCTCATTTCTCTTTACCAAACCCTTTTCTGTTATTCCATTTAGGTTCTTTTCCACCATTTTTAGCCATTCCAAGCTCATATTCTTCCATTTATTTTGTCTTTTCTTGCTAAAAACCATAGATAAAGCTTGCAATCATCTTCATTTCATGAAAATAGTTTCCATAGCTATAAAGATGAAATAGAAAGTTAGGGATTTAATGGTGATATCAAGTAGTAAGGTAAGAAATGATGAAACTTTCATTACGTACATGTTTAGTTCAACAAAGTAGTGTAGAGATGTTATTTGATTAGAGTTTAACATGTGAATATTATAAATTAGATATATTATTGAAGAAAAGGAAAAGAAGTAGAAGAGAAGAAAACTTATCATCTCAAATTTTGGTTGTAAGTACTTCAAGTAGTTAATTTTGTTTAAGTTATGTTAATTAGATAATTATGTTAATTAAGTAGTTTAATTACTATATTAATGATGTTATGAAAAGTATTTAGTAGAGGTAAATAATGTAAATGTTATAAATTGTGGTTTTGGTGTACCATATAATGAATTGTAATGATAGTGAAAAGGGACTAAATTGAAAGAAATTAAAATATGTTATGATATTGTGAATATGTGGAAGGTGGGTTTAGATGAAGTAATGTAAAAACTATAGTGTTGTATGTGATAAAAGTAAAGAGAATTTACAAGTTTTAGTTCTATTATTGTGATAAAGACTAAATCGTGAAAAATACAAAGTTATATTATTTTTTGTCACGTGAATGAATGTAAAATTTTAATAATAAGAAAAACCCATGTAGACGAGTTTCGAACTATTAGGATATTGATGGTATGCCATTAAGGAAAATTAGCACGCTTATCGTATTATGTCGTACTTTGGTGCTTATTATTGTAAAAATTTGCACTTTGGTGCTTATCGATATTATTTTGCACTTCGGTGCTTATCATTATTTGCACTTTGTACTTAGTGATATATGATATGCATTAACAATGCATTATAGATTCATTTCCGTATATCCTAAGTGTTCATCTATTCTACATTGGGCTATAGTATTGTAATTCAGTTATTACCAAATAATGGTTTACGATAAGTAATGGTAAGTAAGATTTTTGGAAAATATTGAACTTTAGGGACTAATTTTATATAAAGTATATTTCTATATAATGAATTTATTTTTATTTTATTAGTAATAGATTTAAAAAAAAATCTTGAAGTACTTACTAAGTCTTCACAAGCTTACCGTGTTAATTTTCTAATGCATAAGTGCAGTAGATCCCATCGGGCTAATATCGAGGTCGAAAGCATCCCATCTCATCACCGCTCCAAGAGGCAAGATTGTATATACGAATTTTGGGGTTAGTATGGCGTGTACATAGGTTCTTGGTATAGGTGAATGTTAGATGGACTAAAATTCAAACTTTGGAAACCTTGTTACTTTGGTGATCTAATGGCATATTTTGTTAGCTTTTGAAATGAGTTTATAAGATTTTAACATATGCATGAATTCTAAAGAGTTTGAGGTTAATTAATTAGTTTTTAGGTGTTTGACTATTTTGAATCAATGTAAGGGGTTTTTTGCAATTTTTCAACTGTTTTTGTCTCATTATAACCCAAGGTATAAATACCTTGGCCCTAAAATAAAAAATTTTTGAAACAAAAGAAATTTTGGTATCGATATTGAAGGCTAGGTATCGATACCTAGGCCTAGGGTATCGATACTTTCATTAAAATTTTAAAATTTTTGAGTTCCAAAATGCTATTTTGGTATCGATACTCATCAGAGGTATGGATACTTTTATATGAGTATCGATACATCACGTTTTAGTATCGATTCTTGTCCTCTGTATTGATTGAAAATCATATTTAAATCATTTCTAAACATATCATTTCTAAACATACTCGGTTAACTAATAATGCCCCTAAACATATTCAGTTAGAAGTTGGAAGTCTTCTAATCTTCGACTTGTGCACTGCCAAATTAAAACTGACCTGGGTTTGATTTCTACGAACACAATGCCCTATCGTTTCAAAACCTGCATCCAAAAGAGAATCTTTCTTATATGAAACGATCATACATTTTTCCCTCCTATGACCAAGTTGTCAACTTCGACTCATTGACAGACAAGGGACGTCTTGTTTCACCGGTCATTGTTGATCCTTCCAAAACATAAAGACAAACAATGTTTTTACCTTTCACCAAAACGAGAGCCCCATGGGATACCTTATATCGCTTGACTCAATGTTAATTTTACAACCCTTCGAGTCCAAAATTCCCAAGGAGATGAGATTTTTCTGTAAGTTAAGCACATGCCTGACATTTGACAGTGTCCTAATTGTCTTGTCGTGCATCCTGATCTAAGTTGTACCAATACCGGTTACCTTACTAGGTGAACCATTCCCTATGCACACAATTCCACCTTCAACTGAACTGTATGTGGAGAACCAGTCTTTATTGAGACACATATGGAAAGAACACCCCGAATTTAGAATCCATTTGGATGTATGCATGTATGTATGTATGTATGTATGTATGTGTGTATGTGTGTATGTGTGTATGTGTGTATGTGTGTATGTGTGTATGTGTGTATGTGTGTATGTGTGTATGTGTGTGTGTGTGTGTGTATGTGTGTATGTGTGTGTGTGTGTATGTATGTATGTATGTATGTATGTATGTATGTATGTATGTATGTATGTATGTATGTATGTATGTGTGTGTGTATGTATGTATGTATGTATGTATGTATGTATGTATGTATGTATGTATGTATGTATGTATGTAACATTCCCCATAAAAGCAATTCCATTGCGCTTTGATTAAAAAACTTCATCACTTCTATCAATTCATTCACGGTATAACTTTTCTTCTACTTGATTTTATAAGTTTTATAATATTTTATAATATTTTTATTTTTACCATTTTATAAAAAATGATAATTTTTCTATATTACTATATATTTTATATATTTTATGATTTTATAAAAAATTGATTTTTTATAATTTTTGTGATATTTATAATTTTTTCTATTTTAATAAACTTTAAATATTTTTATATGTAAATTTATAAATTTTAATATTTTCTATAATTTTATTGATTTTTATTTATTTTATCATTTTTCGCCACATGTTATGCCGTGTTGCGACACATGATGACTTTAATTAAAAAATGGGGGTCGTTAACTTTAACGATCAACAATTAAAGTTAACAGTCAAAATACCTTTTTGATGCATTTTGACAGTTCAAATACCAAATTGAGTGTAAAAAATAAAATGGGGGGACTTAGTTGTTTTTCATGAAAAAGTTTAATAGCTTTTACACCTTAAGCCTAAAAATACTCACTTAACAGATATGTAAAAAAATAACATTATAATGAATTTAAATTTAATAGACAAAGTTTAACCTCATTTACAATCAAACTTGTAATTTTAAATTCAAAAAGTAAAAAGTAAAAAGTAAAAAATACAAAAGAAACTTGAAGGTGCTATGAATATATTATTAAGTGGATGTCCATCAAGATCAAGATAAGTTTTGATGTACTTTAAATTCTAATAGTCATTAGAATTAGATATCTACTTCATTTATACTTCTTATGCCTATAAATAGATACTTTGAAGAAGCATTTAATCATTCCATCGATCAATAAAATATATTCTCTATTGCTTATCATATTTTATTTGTTCTTTACTCTCTCTATCTCTCTTTATTTTATAACACGTTATCAGCACGATCTTGCTTAAAGTGATAGGTCCTTTTATCAACGATTAAATTTATCTTGCTCAAAGTGATAAAACCTTTTATCGATGATCAAATTTATTCTCCATGATTTCCATGATCTTAGATGGCAAGATGCAAAGTTTTTGCAGGAAGTTTCTTTTATTTAATGTTTCATATTTGATTATTTTTAGCTAATTTGTGATCAATTATAATTATTTTGATTAACTTATTTTATTTTTATGTTATTAAGGATGGTGAAGTATTTGATACCACTATCTATATGAAATTGTGAAATAAGATCCATTCTCAAAGTTTGCTATTGATAAATTTTGATCGGACTCAAAGTTTACTATTGGAGTTTAAATTTGCTTACTTGTTGATAAAATCATCAAAACTTCCTTGAACAAGAAAGGTACATCAACTTAATTAGATCTCTATCTTTACAATTTTTCTCAATAATAGCATCTTTAGATATTAAATCAATTTGATATATGGTTTAAATATTTGATATGACTTTACTTTAAGTTTTGGTTCCGTGGGTTACTTAAGGTTTCAAACATCTTATTTGTTCATGAAAATGAATATTGATTGACTTCTTTATGTTGCTATAGTAGGTTTTATAATTAAATAATGTATTTGGCTAAAACATATTAGTAGGTAAATTTGTGTTGATAAACCTATGAAATTTATGATTGTTTAGATTTGATTTGGTTCGAATATAGATTACGTTCCTTTAATGTCTCTTATTATTTTGGTTATTCAATTTGAAATTTTCAATACTCATATATGCTTAGTTCTAAAGACAATTTTTTGAGAAATGTCTAAATTGATTTTGAGTTGGTTCTAATATTGAATTTCAAGTTTAATTATTGTCATTTTAATTCTTGAATTCTTTTGGTTGGAAACATTTTATAAACTTAAAATGAGAATTACTATATTAATATGACCGTTTGCATTTCTATGAATTTCGTTTGTATAATCAATTGTTGTTCGATAAGAAGCATTAAAATAACTCGTGTGGTTTGATTTTGTAAATGCCTTACATTTTCTTACTATAAAATCCTATGAAACTTGTTACTTTCGTAAAGTTGTTAAAGGTAGTTCATACACTTTATATTTGTTAATTATTTAGAGAAATTATATGAGCAATTATAAATGGAAAAGTTTTAGTGAGCATGAGATGTATGATTTTGAAGTAAATTTCATACATGTATGCAATAGTTTATGAATTTTTGTTAACTATTTGGCGTGACCAGTTAGACCATCCTAGATTATATATGATGTGAAAATTAATTGAGAATTCATATAGACATTTATTAAAGAACCAAAAGATTCTTTAATTTAAAGAATTCTCATGTGTTGCTTGTTCTCAATGATAATTGATTATTACAAACTCACTGGATAAAGTTGAGATTTAATGTCTTGCATTTCTAAAATGAATATGGGCTCATTCATCCACCATGTGAATGATTTTGATATTATATGATTTTGGTAGATGCATCTACAAAATAATCACATGCGTTATCAACTCGCAACCTGTCGTTTGCAAGATTACTTGTTTAAATGATTCATTTCAGATTATGCAATTAAAACAATTCATCTTGCTAATGTTGGTGAGTTTATGTCCCAAGATTTCAATAATTATTGTATACCAATCGGGATAAAAGTTGAACATCCTATAGCTCATGTTCATACATAAAACAATTTAGTTGAATCGTTTATCAAATGCCTCCAACTAATAGCTAAACCATTACTTATTAGAACAAAACTTCCTATTTCAGCATGAGATTGTATTGATTTACATGTTGTACTCATCAAGCCAATAAATTATAAATAATCTCATTTACAATTGATTTTTTGTCAAAAGCCAAATATTTCCCATTTTACAATTTTTGGATGTGCGGAATATGTTCCAACTGCTCCACCACAACACACAAAGATGGGTAATCATAAGAGATTGGGAATGTATATTTATATGAGTCTCCTTATATTATCAAATATTTTTAAGCTATTAATTTGAAATTTAGTTATGACATGAGTTGCCAGTTTTCCCAACATTTAAATTGATTAATAAAGTACTTCAAGTGAATTATCAATGTCTAAGATCCTCATACAAAACAATATGACTAACTAAACATGACTAACTAAAATACGACTAAGGCAAGCGTACCTATCGAACAATAGTATAGCTATGGTGAGTAAAAATATCATATCCACGAGGACTAAAAATATTAGTAATTACTGTTTTCCTATTATTTAGTCGACAAATTGGAGTGATTGTTTTAAACTAAGATTTACTAAACTAATTTAAGAACTCAACAAAGAATGAAATAGGAAAATAATCGAAAGATAACCAATGAGAGAGACAATACTCGGGAAAGAATTCACCTAGACTTCACCTATTATTTTGGATATGAATTAAATGATTTATTCACTTGGTGCCTTAATCCGTAGAAATCCCTAAATTATGTTGATATCTCTTTCGAGAGTAAGAAACAACTGACTCTAGGTTGATTAATTGAAATCTCTTTCTAATTAAAACTCCTATCGTCACATTAACTCGATTTATAGATTCCCCCATTAGATTTGACTCTAATTTGGTAGATTTATGTCGACCTATTTCTAGAATTGCATACAACTCCACTCAATTATGCTAGATCTACTCTTAAACAGAAACTTTTCCTCCACTAAATTAAGCACATTAAACATGAATTAATATCCCAGAAATATAAAACAAGAAATTAGCACACATAATTGAGAACAAGAATCAAGTATTTATCATGTAAAACATAAATCAAATAATAGAATTCATCATAGGTTTCATCTTCCCTAGGTATCTAAGGAATTATTTCAAAATTCTGAAATAAAACATCTCAAAGTCAGAATAATCACAAGACATAAAGAAACTCGTAAAAACTTCAAGAGAAATTAAAAGGAGATATTCAATCTTGATGGAGATTCACTTTAGAGTTGGCTCCTAATGGTGTTCTTCGAGTGTTTTCTTCGATATTCTCTTATGGCCCCCATATCTCTTCTTCTATTTGGTATTTATAAACTTTCGAATGTTCAAAAAGCCTAAAAATTGAGTTTTTCCGCGTGTTTGGGAAGCAAATTGCGAAATCAACATGGGTTGGCACATGGGCGCATGTCCAGCCCGTGTGGCTACTGAAATCTACTCTTTTTCTTTGATTTTCTCTTATTTTGCTCCCAAATGCTCACCTAAGTATAAGAATATGAATTAAAGGGATTAGGAGCATCAAATTCACCAATTTGCATAAATAATCATCCAAAAACGCATTAAGAATAAGATTAAAATATGTTAGTTTTATCATTTATCAGTGAACCAAAAGTTCAACAGATAATTTATTTTACAAATCAACTGTCAGATTCATTAAATCTCACATACCAGCTGAAAATGCTCCAATACGAATTGATGTTCTAATAGGGCAAACTGTTAGTGCAAAAGAAAGTAATCCACGCCTAAAGCGTTGAAGACCGGTCTGTTCCAAAGATAAAAATCCTTGTAAAAGAAAAGTAGCAAACATTTAAGATGGTCATATAGTGGAGGCGAGGGTTCCTGAAGAGACTCAACATATCAAAAAGATATGTAATTTGCCTTTACGAGAAAAGATGACAACTATCTTATACGAGGATAATGCAACATGTATAGCTCAATTGAAGGGTGATTACATCAAAGGTGACAAAATAAAACATATTTCACCAAAATTATTCTTCACTCATGATCTTGAGAAAAGAGGTGTTATAAATGTTCAACAAATTTGTTCTAGTGATAATTTAGCAGATATTTTTATTAAGGCATTGCCAACTTCAACATTTGAAAGACTACTACACAATATTGGAATGCGTCGACTCAAAGATGTAATGTAATGTTGCCATTAGGGGGAGTCTAAAAAAAATTGTATTCTTTTCCTTTAACCAATGTTTTGTCCCATTGGATTTTCCTGGTAAAGGTTTTTAACGAGGCAACTTGTAATACAAGATTGTGTACTTTTTTTCCTTCATTAAGTTTTTATCCCACAGAGTTTTTCCTAATAATGTTTTAACGAGACACATTATTTACCAATGGTCATCTAAGGGGGAGTATTATGAATATCTTATTAAGTGGATGTTCATCAAGATCAAGATAAGTTTTGATGTACTTTAAATTCTAATATTCATTAGAATTAGATATTTACTTCATTTATACTTCTTATGCCTATAAATAGAGACTTTGAAGAAGCTTTGTAATCATTCTATCGATCAATAAAATACATTTTCTATTGCTTCTCATATTTTTTTGTTCTTTACTCTCTTTATCTCTCTTTATTTTATAATATTTATAAAGTTAAGTAATTATATCTATATATATAGAGAGAGAGAGAGAGAGAGAGAGAAAGTATTTTAGGCCTATGATATTGGCATTAGGGCCTTTTTCACTGAATCTGGTAAGAAACTATCATTGGGCCATTTGAATCAAACCTTTGATTCCCAGTTAATCGAAGCAGCTTTGCTGCTTGTCCGAGTTTCCCAACGCCAAGCAATTCCATCACCTGAACGCCACGCTGCATGCTTTTTTGCATTACCATACTCTGCATTTTCACCACTCAAACAAACTGTTTCCAAATTCTATATCCTTCGAAAGCTCTCACACTCCCCCAGCTCTCTCATCTCATCAGTTCCAAGCTCCCCACCCTCTGCAACAAAAGCTCCAAATTCGGACAACAACCCATCGTTTCTGGTCACCGTTTTCCCATGAAATTTGGATCCAAAACCAGAAACCCAGGGATGAATGATTAAGCTTTAATCGCTTCGAACATCCAAAACCATGGCTCAGCCGAATCGAAACGCGCGGCAATGGAAGTTTTTGGATATCTTTACCGCCATGTTTTTCAGCCTCGTATTGTTATTCTTCTTGTTGGTATTCACCCCTTTCGGTGATCCCTTGGCTTACTCCGGCAGGCAAGCCTTGTTGCTTTCCACGTCGGATCCGAAGCAACGGCATCGGTTTGTGTCACTGGTGGAACTGGGGGAACACCGTCAGCCCATTGACCCCTGCCCTCCCGATTCCGTTGATCACATGCCATGCGAGGACCCAAAGCGAAACAGTCAGCTAAGTAGGTACATGAATTTTTATAGAGAAAGGCATTGCCCTTTGCCTGATGAAATGCCTCTTTGTTTGATCCCACCTCCACTTGACTATAAGATTCCCATTCAGTGGCCTGAAAGCTTGCACAAGGTAAACAAATTTGTGTTTTGTCTTGGTTTTATTATTATAGAAATTATTAAACTGTTCCATTAAGTTGTGTAATGGTTAGGTATGGCATTCAAATATGCCACACAACAAAATTGCTACTAGGAAAGGTCACCAAGGATGGATGAAAGAGGAAGGTCCTTATTTCATTTTTCCTGGTGGTGGAACCATGTTCCCTGATGGAGCCTTACCATATATTGACAAGCTCCGACGTTTCATGCCCATCAAAGGTGGAATTATTAGGACTGCTCTTGATATGGGATGTGGGGTAAGTTGATATATGGTATTAGCATCTTGTTGTGATTATTGCTTTGTAATGTTTGAATATCATGTAAATGAATCCTTTTTGCAGGTCGCAAGTTTTGGGGGTTCATTGTTGGCTGAAGGCATTTTGACACTTTCATTTGCTCCAAGGGATTCTCACAAAGCACAAATACAATTTGCACTGGAAAGAGGCATACCGGCCTTTGTTCTAATGTTCGGCACTCGCAGGCTCCCCTTTCCTGCATTTGCATTCGATTTCATCCACTGCTCTCGATGCCTCATCCCTTTTGCAGCTTATAGTGGGGTTTTTTTTTTTCTTTGAAATGCTTTTGATATATTCGTTTCTTATATCAACCTCTTTTGTTCGATGTTCCATGAAGAAATATTGGATTGGTTTTGCAGATGCAACTTATTTCATTGAAGTGGACCGGTTACTTCGTCCGGGTGGATTTTTGGTCATCTCTGGACCCCCTGTGCAGTGGCCTAAGAAAGAAAGAGAGTGGGAAGAGCTCCAGGCTGTGGCAAGAGCATTGTGCTATGAGTTGATTATCGTCGAAGGAAACACGGTCATTTGGAAAAAGCCTGATAGAGATCCGTGTCTAAAACCAAATGAATTCAGGATTGGACTGTGTGATGAATCAGATGACCCAAATGTTGCATGGTGATCATCACGGACCTGCTTAGTTTAGATTTATTTAGAATTCTGATGGGATTTGCCTTTTAATTTCCACCAATTTAGCTGCACGTTTGATAGTTTATGGTTGCCATTCTATCTTGTTTATCATCTTCTGAAGTTCTCTTGTTTTTGGTTGATAGGTATGTTAATTTGAAAAGATGTGTGACTCCATCTTTTATTAATGGAGGATATGCTATTGGGAAAATTCCTGGGTGGCCAGAAAGGCTATTAAGGGCTCCTTCGAGGGCGTTGATCATGAACAATGGGATTGACTTGTTTCAGGCAGACACGAGGCGGTGGGCAACAAGAGTTGCCTATTATAAGAATACGTTGAAGGTTAAGCTTGGGACGCCAGCAATACGCAATGTCATGGACATGAATGCATTTTTCGGAGGTTTTGCAGCAGCACTCGAGACTGATCCAGTATGGGTGATGAATGTTGTTCCTGCTCGGAAGCCATTAACTCTCGATATTATTTACGACAGAGGCCTTATTGGAGTATACCACGATTGGTGATTTACTATAGCATTTCTAGCCTTGTTTACTCCTAATTGAATCAGAGCTGATGGTTACTAACAATTAGTTGCCCGTTTGATAATAGTACTTAGCCTTAAAATTTCTACGACACCCTTGAAACCGTGTTGGTTCCTTTCTGCTCAAGGCAAACCTTGTATTGCTTATCCCCCGTTGATCGGATCTCCCATAGAAAACTGTATTATCTACAGGAGAGTTAAAGCCTTCAAACTAGATCCATGTTTAATCCTTATCCTTAAATCTTTTTCATGGATGCTCGTCTTTCGGGTTCCTCTTTCTTATTCTCCAATGATGATGCGGTGGTCTTAACGGGAAACTTAAATTGGTGATTGATGTTTGCAGGTGTGAGCCTTTCTCAACGTACCCCCGGACTTATGATCTCATCCATGTAGCTAGCATAGATTCACTAACAAAGCTTCCAGGTTCGAGGAATAGAAGGTAGATGCATTGATCCTCTGTTGCTATTGAACGGATTCATCACATCTTTCGTTGGCTTTCGAGTCAAGTAACATTTATCATGGTTCCAACGTTGTTGCTGCAGCTGTAGCCTGGTGGACCTAATGGCGGAGATCGATCGGATGTTGCGCCCGGAAGGAACGGCTGTGATTCAAGATTCGCCAGAGGTAATAAAAAAGGTGGCTCGCATAGCACATGTACTAAGGTGGGTAACTACCATAAATAACAAAGAACCTGAATCACATGGGAGAGGCAAGATTCTGGTTGCTACTAAAACCTTCAGGCACCTTTAGCTTCTTCATTCCAGCATCCCATTGACTCGGCCTTTGTTCTTTCTAATGTAGGTTTTTTTTTTTTTTTTGGTTCTCTTTTCTTTTGAAGCCATGTTTATGTCCTCCCAAGCATAAAAAGCAGCTTTTATTTAATTAAAAGGGATCTGGGTTAATTTAGCATTTCAGGGAGAAAAATGTTTTAAAAAATGTAGTTTAAGATTGAAGTGTTAAATATTATTGTCAAAAATTATTTTTGCATAATAAAATGTCCATTTTAAATATGAGGTTATGAAGTAATAAGGTTTAAATTCATTAATATTATTATATTTTGATAAAATATTAAAAATAATTTATTGCAATATATGAAATTTAAGATTTGAATTTTTTAAACAATTAATATTAATTATATATGTATTTTAAATATTACATAAAATAGAATGGATTAAATGTTTTTTGCTGAGCATAAAATAGTTTCAAAAGTTATATACTTAGTATTGTTGATGGTTCTAAAATCGAAATCATATAAACTTTAGGTTATCAAGAAACTATAGATTTAAACAAGAAATTGAAAATTAAAACCTGCAAACCATGACTTGAAACTAAAAGCAAAGGTAAATCAAAAGCTTTTCAAATCAACTCATGTTTATAATCTTAGTTGTTGATCCTCATTGCTGTTGCAATGAAAAAGTGAAATTAGAATAAATGGTAGAAAAGTGAAATGATTGTAGAAAGTAAAAATTAAATAAGTTATATGATATTTAAATAATTTAATATAATGATAAATGGAATATAAATTTTAAATACCTTTTGTTTTAAAATTAATAATGGAAAAGCTCAAAATTAGATTTAGGTGGAAACACACTTTTAACTACAACAGTAAGATGTTTTAAAGAAAAGAAGAAATAAAGAATATTTTAAGAGATGTTTTCTTAAATTTAAAAATTATCATCAGGTATATTCAATGACCGTATCTTATTAATCTATCATCCCTCTTCAAAAACCCATCACTTTTCTTTCATTCAAATATTTTTACTTTATTTAATTTTAGTTTTACCCTCATGTTGTGGGCGAAGATAATGAATCTCTGTAGTTTAAGTTATTTCTTTTTATTGAAAAATATAACCATCTATATAAAAATTTGTTTGTTTAGATTTGTCTGAATTGAAATAGTTTTCGTTTAACTTGTGACACCAACTTAGTTATGTATTTCATAATAGGCTTATGTCATGCTTGGACTCTTAAACTATATGCATTTTCTCATTTCGGTACCTATACTCTTTTTTTTCCCACTTTTGATGCCTAAATTATTATTTAGAGTTGTCCGTGTCCCAGGCCAGACCAAGTTCGGGTTCTAACAAAATTCTATGCCCAGGCTTGACCTAAAAAATGAGTTTAATTTTTTTCTCAAGCTCGACCTGGATAAAATGTGAAACTCGGGCCCGACTCGTCAATATTAAAATTATTTTATTTTATTTTTATTTAATTTTTTTAAAGAATAAAATTAATCAAAAACACTATATTTAAATAACATTAAGATAGGTACAATTTAACAAGCAAATGTCTCTAAAATAGTAGTAACAAAAGAGTGAAATGTATGGAATGAGAAAATAGAAAAAGAAAAGAAAGTAAAAGAGTGGAAAGCTAAAGAATGCAAATAAATTACCTATTGAACGAAAGGAAGATGAAGTAATTTTGACTTTTTTATTTGCTAAACTAACTTCAAATCCTACCCGAACAAAGGATAAGGTGATCATTTCCCTTAATTTCCTTTCCCCTCCCTACCTCCAATCCAATCATAATAGCAAAAAACATAGACCATATTCCTTTTCATTTTCCTAGACAATGAAAAATGGAAAACAACAAAAGCTTATTTTTTTTTGTTTTTACATAAAAATTGAAAAAGTTGAAAACAGTGCTTTTTAACTTTAAATTTGATTAATGAATTAATCTTGATTCAAACTTATTTAAATACATAATCATATGAATGTAGTATTTTTTTTATTTTATTTCTAATCTTTTATTAGAAGAAAATAGTGTACCAAACAAATTTTTATCTTTTACCAAGTGTGCTTTTCAAATTAAAATAAAAAAGAATTAAAATCAATTTTTAATAATGAAAACATAAAATATTTTTACAAACCAAGTAGTGTCTAAGTATTTTTGTACAACAATTATTTGAACTTAGGCTAATTGTAAAGTAAATGAACACTCGCCAATAGACCACAACTTAAGGTTCAACAATGTCTAAGTTTTATGACTTAAATTATATATTATTATTATATAAAATTTTGATTTCTTAACTCTCTAAGATTTAGGTTTTTGAAAAGGAGAAAAAATGCAATTAAATATTTTCATTATTAATCAATGAGTATTGCACCAACTATTCCTAAATTATGACCTTCATTTTAAATTGGTCCCTAAATTTAAATCGTTCTAATTATATCTCTAAACTATTGAAGTTATATCAATTAGGTCATTGAATTACTAAAATAGTTATTTTAATTGTTAAATGAAATTTCAGATCTTATGTGATATAATTTAAAGTGAAAATCTAAGAAAAATGAATATTGTAAAATAAACATTTTAAAATATTAGTTTAAGTTTTCAAAGCTTTTATAAAAGCTTTATCATTCACTCTATTTTTAGTTTTTACTCTTAAAAGTTATGCGATAATGTTCTATTTATTTTAAAATTTCATTTTAAATTTAGTTACAAAGGATTTGACGTGTCATTTAATAGTTAAATTAATGAAAGGACATGATTGATATAACATTGATAGTTTGGGGATGTAATTAGAACATTTTAAAGTTTGGAGACCAATTTAAAATGAGAATCATAGTTTGAGGATGTTTAGTGCAATCAACTCTCAATTAATTGTATTGGGTCTAAATTTGATATCTGCAAGCAAAAAAGCAAGTAATACCAAAGCATTGTTAAGACCAATTTCTATCACTTCAGGCACCGAAAATGAAAAATGCAGAAAAATGAAAAACACATTATATGTTTACTCAGTTTGATTTCCATACATTTGCGAAGCCTTACCCAGAGAGAATATCTTAGCACTTCGCACAACAAGTGATTACCTTGGCCTTGAAATTTTTTCTAAGTATAAATTTAACATTTTTGTATTTTAGATATGATTCGAAGTACAATTTTTGCCAAGTGTTGTTTAAAATTATTTTTATTTAAAACATAATGCTTGTTATATCAAAATGATTTTGTTAAAGAAAGCTTGGGTCAACAATCTCCCCCTTTTTGATATAACAAAACAATTTGTGAATTTTGGGTTTGAATAAGTTTGTTCCCCCTTTCTAAAAACCATTTTCACTTTAAGGCTTAGAAAACTTTGTTGCTCATTGTTAAATTTAGCATTCATTTGTATTCATTATTAGTTGAAAAACATTTTGGAATAATTTGATGCGGTCGTTGAAAGCACCAAAAATATCATATCCCTAATAAATAATGAAAAAGAATAGTAAAAGGGAAGTAAGGTCGAATCCTCAGGGACTGGATTTGCACAATATCTTGTTCCATGAAATCCCGGTAGAATCTTGCCCAAGAAAACCTGCGTGCCTAAAAAAAATAATAGAATTAAATGTTTGGATCTGGAAATGAAAAATAAAATAAAAAAAGAATTAAGAATATTGAATCAAAAATTCGAGAAATTAAAAATAGAGTTGAGAGAAAGGAATTTCTTATGGGAGATTCCAGCCTCCTATTGTCTCGTTCCGCCTTAGGTTCAATCCTCGGCTTTTAGATGATCCTTCCCAAACCGAATAAGCCAATTATAATGGAAGAGGATGCCTACGACCACCAGCTCCAAGGATTTAGACTTACGATTTAGTGGAACCTAACTCTAGCCAACAATCGCTTCTGTGGGATCATCTTATGCTAGATCAACACTTTTCAATGGCGAATCCCACGCCATTTTGTCTCTTCGGCTCGCCAACCTCTGACACAGTAAGCTAACAAACCGACTGTGCAGCCTTCCCAAAACATACAAAGCGGCCACCTTTGCATACGTTGAAAAGCTTACTTCTTAAGGGACATGGACGGAGCCTGTAACAGCCCGATTTTAAGCCTAGTCGGAACAGTGGTTTCAGGACCACAAATCCGATGAGGAAAAATTTATTTCTTATTATATTTTTATGGTCTACAATTTCATGAAAATATTTCGTGAAAATTTCGTTCGAAAATTTTGACGTTTGGGCACTCAATTTAATCAAAAGGGCTAAATTGTAAAAAGTGCAAAAGTTGAGTTCTAGAAGCTAGAGGTGTCAAATTGCTATGAAATTTTAAATTGGAGGTCTTTAAATGGAAATTAGACCATTGGTTATGTTATGGACAAAAATGGACATGAAATAGGTGAAATAGGATATTTTTAAGTCAAGGGCATTTTGATAATTTAATAATTAAAACAAATTAAAAAGATAAAATAAGGCCAAAATCATCATCTTCTCCATGAGTGCTAGCCGAATATCATGTGGACTCCATGGATAGGGTTTTTTCATTCTTTCAAGCTTCATGGTAAGTCCGTTCTAGCCCTGTTTTTCTTGTTCTTTATATTTTTAGAATCTCGGTAACTTGCTTAAGCTATTTCTATCATTAATTCGAGCTAGAAATTATGTTTGAAAAATTACCCATAGATGAAAAGTGTGAATTTTTATGTTTCATGATAGAATATGAAGCTTAGAATATTTTAAACAATTTTTGCTAAACGATTTTCAGCGAAAACGAGTGAAACGGTATAATTGTTAAAAATTATTATTGCTCATAAGTGCACTTTAGAGCAAGAATTTGATGTTGCTATAGAAGGAAAAATTGTTTATCATGTCATAAAACATAAGAAAAAGGAATAAAATTTAATTTCTGAGCCTAGGGGCAAAATCATAATTTTGTGAAACTTTAGGGGAAAAAATGTAATTTTTCCAAAATGTGATTTTTGGACTGGATTGAATAATGTGAGTGTAAAATAAGTTAAATGTGTTATTATAAGTCAAGAAAGACAAGGAATTGACTTTGATTAGTGAAAAAGAAAAAAAAATGAGAAAAAGTGAAAAATTTCCCGATTGAATATTTAGAATAAAAAAGGGATACGAATGAGGTGACAGAAATGATCACATGTGTGACATGGACTGTGTGTAGGTCACTGTGTGAAAGTGAAAGTGATGGTCACGTGTGTAGTACTATGTGTAGGATAATACGTGTACCGAAATGAAAGGTCGCATGTGTAGTACCATGTGCAGGCTACTATGCGTACCGGATAGCTTCGATCACGTGTGTAGTACTATGTGCAGGCTACTATGTGAACCGGAAAGTTTTATCACGTGTGTAGTACTATGTGAAGGCTACTACATGTATCGAATGATAATAGTTAAATGAGTGGTACTATGTGCAAACCACTGAATGTTCGCTATTATACCGACATGTTTAACGGGATATGAGAAATTGCAAACCAATAAGAATATGTTATTGAAATACGATGAGTTGAAAAAGAGTCACTGGAGTGATGAAGTTTTGTACCGTGCTTACAAAATAAATTGTTATAGTGTTATGTGAATGAGTGAATTTGAAAGCAAGCATTTGGACAATGGATGTTGGCGTTAGTTTGAAAATCACTAAAAGTTATAGGAATTGAGTTAGTGGTTGAGTGAGATATGGAATTAAATCTTAATGAGTCTATTTTTACATAAAAGAAACAGAGCAAGCAAAAGAGTTATATTTTGAGATATTTGAATTTTAGTGGGGCAGGGTCGGATTGATTTCGGAATCCCCTGTTCTGACTTTGGAAAATAATTAAAAACTGTAAAAAAATAATTATGAGTTATAATTTATATGCTTAGAATTCTTAATGAGTCCATTTTCAAAGGAAACAAACAAAAATATCGTCCAAAATCTGTACAATGAGATAATTCATTTTTAGTGAAGAGAGGTCAGAGATGTTGAGCAGTGAAATGGAGGAATCTTTAAAGAATAAAATGTACTGATTTTCGAAGTAAAAAATTCTAAAAATTTTATGGTAAGAATAAATGTGAGTCTAGTTTCGGGAAAAATTAACAGAACTTAATTTGGAGCTCTGTAGCTTCAGATAAAAATGATTTAGTGACTCTGACTCAACTAGACAGCTTTGAATTTAAATATAAGTGAATAGTAAAATTATGTATAATGCTAATTAAGCATGTTTTATACATAGAGGATGTGGAATGGAGAGGAGGATGAGGATAATAAAATGTATGAATGAATTGTGTATAAATGGTCATATGCCCGATTATAATCGGTAAATGTTAAATTGAATGGTAAATATGTATTGATCTTGAAGGACTATTGCGAGATTGAAAACAATTGATCAAATGTTTAAGAAATTTAGTCATGATATTTATATGTGTGAAAATAATGATATATGGATGCTTATATCATTGAGATTGCATTGATTAATTCGGTTTATGTGATAGAAATGTCAAGAACATTTGTCTTTGATATGTGATGATCATGTAATGCCATGAAAATTTGTTTATTTGTGTGGTTTAAAATGTATCTATATTTTGTTATATAACTTATTTTGTAATCTATTTGACAAATGATAAAATTAATTCGGTTACTATGTGAGGTGAATTATGATTTGTGAAGCATATCTATATTCGACAATAATGGATAAGATATATTTATGTCATGGGTGAATGGTTAAACACACAGGTTAGTATAAAGTGTATATTTAGTAAGATTTGTTGGAAAAGAAATAACAGGTTTTGGTTTATATCGAATAGAGAAAATTTGTACTATCATTGTGGTTAATTTTGTTAACTTTGTGGGAGATGAATGGATAATGTATATATATATGTGACAATTAGCTTACTAGATATTGAGTAATTGATATATTACATTAGTTAAAAAAGAAAATTTGACGATATGAGAATATGTAATGATACAGATAAATTCAGGTACTCAGGACGAATTCAACAAGTAAGTGAAAATTTATAAATTCATACGACGAGGAAGTGAAAGATTGTGAGTATATTTAGCCAAGAAAACCCTAATTAACGACTCGAGAATAACAACTTGAAAGTTTTAATTTAGATGAAATTTTACAACTTGGTTTACTACGGTTAAAAGTGTATATGTTCTGATAATACCTCGTACCCTATTCCGGCATCGAATACGGGTAAGGGATGTTACAGAAGCGTCAACCCAGTAGTGCAGAGAAACGATGAATACTCAGCGGGGAGGCTAAGTACGGACTCTAAGCCTCAAGAACCCTTTTTGGGGAATATGGACAACCTTAGGCGAGATGGGTTTAGTGGCTCATGGTTGTAGTGGAAAATAAAATAAATATTATAAAAATGGAGATTTTATTGAAAGGAAATATGAGAAGAACAAAAGCCTAGACTTTTGGGGAGAGAGTGTTTACAGAAAAAGATGGATCTCTTTTGAGTCACTTCACCCCCTATTTATAGTGCTAGGGGAGATAGTCTAATCCTACTTAAATTCCCAAAAGATAAATACATTTAATTGAAGATAAATAAAGATAAATAAAATAAAATCCTAAAATTAAATAATCCTTAATAATTATCTTAATATTAATTATCCTAATATAATTAAAATAGAGTCTGATAGAATAAAATCTCTTCTTTTTGCATTTCATCCATTGTGTCGTCTATGCTTGCACTTTTGGCACCAACTTTTCCTTGTGTCGCACATTGGCCCGTTTTATCTCTAAATTCACGCTTTTGGCCTTTAATTTTGCTTTTGCCTCAAATTTAGTCCCTATGAGATAAAAGATCATAATTGCTCAAATTAGCAGGATCATACTCAGAATAAATACATAGTTAATACATAAAAATACGTTATTCTAGAGTGTTATCACAATTGGTCACTAAATTTGGCATACAATCAATTAATCATAATCAATCAACCATTAAATTTACCTTTCTCTTCCCGCCTTTTTATTATATCAAAATAAAACAAATAAAGCTTACAAGAGAGAAATGTCGTTAGTTCAATAATAGAGATTGAAAACTGGAAAAACAAAGAACTAACATTAAAATTAAACATGATAGTATTTCAAAAATACCAAATAAGACATTAAAGTGCAACCAAAGTGAAAGAGGACAATAGAAGAAAATATAAAGTGCAAAAACAAACCAAAATGATACATGATGCAAATGTATGAGTGGTCTAAACTAGAACTAATCATCCCTGGGTGATGATTGAGGATTCGACGGAGGAAAATAAGGAAGTAGTTGAGCCATTTGCTCTTTTAAACTTCCTATCCTAGAACCTAGATTACTAACAGTATCATTAACACGATCAAAAGCATCATTGACTTGAGTACGGAATCCTCTAAACTCCTTACTCAAAGAAGTAATAGCACCAAGGATTGTAGCAAACAAGTCATCAAAGTGAGAATGTGCAAATGGTTAAGCTGATGAAGAAGCTAATGGAGGAGCCTACTCGGTAAGAGGTGGAATGTCATCAAGATCAACTCTAAGGTCTTCATCTTCATTAAGCACGTGCTGGCCTACTTTCTCCCATTTTCTGATAGTAGGGTTTCGTTTGTACCCGGCATGATGAAGTGCCCTCATGCTGATAGGTTGATGTTTTCAGATAAGGGTATTGACACGACTATTTATATGTAAATGAGTGAAGATGTAAGAAAGATATGTCCCAAAAGGTAAGGTTAGATAGGTACCTAGATCCCTCCAATGGCTTTGGTTGTGTTGTTGTACATAATAAAAGCAACTTTCAGACGCCTATTAGACTTAAAACAATTGATCCACCAATAGTCGGTGTTTCGAATGACAATATGTTTAGAAATAGGTCTTGTAACACCCCTAACCCGTATCCGTCGTCGTATTAGGGTGCCGAGGCATTACCGAACAAGACACAGTTCAGCATAGTCATTTATCACCTTTCATACACCAAAGAATAACGATACATTTATAACATTATCAAACTTGAATATCCTTAATTCAATTATTTTAAATTCAAATATATAAATGATAATTACAATTCAAATCAATCATACCTTACTAAGCATGTATCACAAATAAACACATTACAAAATTCAAACTAATTTAATTTAAACATACATCAAAGCTCAATCGAACATATTCTATAATTAACAAATTCAACCAAACTTGTATACATCGAGTCATGTTCAAGTATATAATACTTTCAATATTCGATTTCCCTAAATCCATCGATTAATAACATTTTCATAATTAAATCATATTCAAGCATATATCCTCACTTTTCATATACAGAGGATATGTACGTACATAATTTCATTATCTAAATATCAAACTTTGCATTTCATAACTTCGCATATGTACATAATGAAACCAATATGTATACAACTTAATGTCCAATCACAAATGCAACATTAGTAACATTATATTATGGCCTTACATACCTTTAATGTCATTATATTATACACATATGACCATTTCAATGAAATCATTCAATCATAAACTATACACGCTCAATACAAATCAACTTATCCTTTAATCGACTAATCCAATAAATTTATAAAAGTTAAATTCAAACTTGTATTACTCACTTAACTATCATTACCCAAATTTGTATGTATCTTATTCATAAATTTTAAGCCTACTTTAAAAATCATTTATATATATCATTTAAAAGACCAAAACATGCATATTTATCTATTACAAGTTTGTGCATATGAATACACCATTTTAGCCATATCCAAAAATCCATACAATTCATATCATTTTACAAATACAAAATGGAATATTAACTCCACTTGCATGAGCAAATCGTACCTTTATTAAATACTCACGTTCCTAATTTATTTCATAACAAATTGGCATCCATAAATAACCTCATAAATTGTACAAGATTTAGCCATTAAATCATAAGTCAAAATATGTCATTTCCTAATCAAACCATATCGATTCAAATAATAAAATCATACATATCACTTCACATTTTCCAAACCTATATCCATACACCAATTTATAGCATAAAACACACTTCCAAAATAGGTCTAGATCATGACCAAATATACACATGTTCTTCCATACCTTATAACCGTACATGCACATGCACATTACTAGTTTCTTTCAAATCAATTATTAATGTAAATTTACTCTTACAAACCAATTTTAACTATCATTTCATCTATGATTTACTTAGCATTTCACCTATATGCCATAACCGAAGTTCACTTAATTACTAAATTACATAACAATACCTTAACAAAGCATATCAAACAAGATTCACATATATTTACTTATAAATAAACCATAGACGAAACACCAATACCAAAACCAAACATATCACACATATCATATATATATATAACACATAACCAAGATTAATTAAGCTTGAATATCATTTACCTCATTGTCGAAGCACATGACTAAAACACCATAACATATATATACCAAACTCACTTCACTTATATGCTTCAACTAAGCTCACCTATGCCGAATTATTTACCACATTCTTAACAAAACATCTCAAACATAATTCACATAAATAAATATGCCATAGCCGAGATACCAAAATCAACATACCTAACACTTGATCAAAAACATAAAAACCATGCTTAACAAAATAAATAAACCATTTTCACATGGCTCATATTAACATACACGAACTCAAACATATTAATTAGACTATACATGCCATAAGTTCAATTTCAAACTTAGTAAAATACCAAAAACAGTACTCGATAGTGTGATAGACTTCTCTGACGATCGCCGAGCTCATAACCAACTTCCAAATCTATAAAACAGATAGAGATTACACACAGTAAACTATCAAAGCTTAGTAAGTCATAAGCAAATAAACATTTAATCATTTACATAAATTAAGCTATACAATTAGTAATAAACCATTATAATTTCACTTATAATTCAATTTATCAACTTATATATGAAAACTTATATAATTTGTACTAACTTCCTCTTTACCAAATAATCAATTGAACATTAATATAACTAATCATCACTTTCCTCAATACACATATACATCAAAGGCCGAATACATATATATTCAAATATGTAATCACATAATTCATATTTCACGTAACTTCATATCATCAATTCAAGTATACAACTTACCTTATTTTCAAATAGATAACCAATTATCACATACCTGGTCACTTAGCCTGATTTAAACATTCGTACACAACTTATCTTTACCTGTTGAACCATTCGAAAATAAAAAGGATACTCGGATAGTCAGAAGGCTCGTACAATGCCAACGTCCCAGACGTGGTCTTACATGTAATCACATATCAATGCCACTGTCCCAGACAGGGTCGTACACAAATCAACTACGATGCCACTGTCCCAGACATGGTCTTACACGTATACACAAGTCAATGCCAACGTCCCAGACATGGTCTTACACGAAAATACATATCGAAATCCTATGTCATGACATATGTATCCTAACTATTCCTAAGGCTCATACGGGGCTTTCGGACGTCGTAACTCAGTCGAAATTAATTCATAAACATAGCTAATACATATATTTAATCACATATTCATTTCAGCATATATAATTCACATTTAATTAAAAATTATAACATCTATTTGCTTATAAACTTACCTCGGATATCGACGGACGGAAAAGACGACTATTCGATTATTTTTGTTTTTCCCCGATCCAAATCCGTTTTCTTTGGTTCATGATCTAAACATATTCAAATTAAAATTATTTAAATATAATTCCATTCAATTTAATCCAAAAACACATAAATGAGAAAATTACCATTTTGCCCCTGACATTTTACACTTTTTACAATTTAGTCCCTATTGCATAAAACACAAAATACACAAAATTTGCATGTATCATGGTAGGGCCGAATATTCCTATAGTCCATCTAAGTCCACAGATTTGATTTATTTCACATTTTGACCCCTCAATTTACACTTTTCTTAATTTAGTCCTTAATACACATTTTTATCAAAAATTACTAATTAAAACATGAAAAATCTAACAACATATATTTATTTTCCATCATCTAACAACAAAAACAACAAGATCTCTTCAATGGCATATCATAAAATACACAACCAATTCAAAAATTCAAGCATGGGCTTTGTAGTACTCAAAGCAACGATCTCAAAAACATAAAAATCATCAAAAACTGAAACCGAAACATACCTTGATTGAGCTTAGTAATGGTCGAATGCTTCAAAGCTATTTTCTTTTATTTTTCTTTAGCAACTTTCGGCAAGATGAACATGATAATGCTTTTAATTTATGTTTTGTTTTATTTTAAATACATTATAATATTTTATTTACTAATTTAACCTTTATAAGTTAATAAATATAACATATAATATAAGGTCATTCTTGACCATTTTCATCCACTAACTTATATAGTGGGATAATTGCATCATAGAACCTCCAAATTATAAAGACAACAACAATTAGGCACTTTCATATTTAACCATTAAATTTTTATTTTACGAGATTAAGCCCTTTTATCAAATTTAGCACACAAACAATAAAATAAATTCACGAAACTTTCACATATGTAAATTCACACATAATTAACACAGAAAATAATATTAAAATTTCTTTTAGACTCGGATTTGTGGTCCCGAAACCACTGTTCCGATTAGGGTCAAAATCAGGCTGTCACAGGTCTAAAGATCCAATAGATGATAAGATGAAAGAATTGATCATGCATATTAAAATTTACAACAAGGTTGGATGGAACATAGATGGCGGGATTAAACAGACCCTTTTCGTTTGACACACCACCGGGAGGTAAGGATAAAAGATTTTCGAAATCTTTTAAGGTCAAGAGAATTTTTGTATTCATAAGATAAGAGTTGATAGCAATAAGACTTTCGTTAGACTCATCATCCTTGAGCTTGGCGCTACAATAGGTTTGGACAAGGATTTTGTAAGTTGGAGAATGGATTCTAAAGAAGTCAAGCCATTGCCACTCACGTAAAATAGGAATATAACGAAAATTAAACATTTCTAAGCAGTCAAGGTCTAGAATTCTAGAAGTATTAACAATTCTAATGGCAAAGTTTTCATCAAAACATTCTCGTTCTCCTGGAGAACGAAAAGATTTACCAAAAGATGAATTAGACCCACTAGAGGTAGCAACATATGAGGGACCAGAGCGAGGTCATTTCTTAACAGGCATAATGATAATATAAGGCTCTAAAACACACTAAGTTCATTAAGAAATTTTGTTTGGGAATTTTTACAAACACTTGGTGAGTAAAAGGTTAAAACAAAATTTTCAAGAATGTGGGCACAAATAGGCAACCCCTTGCACAAAAACACGATATATAGATTCTAAATCATCCCAAAAACACAATATTAAATAAAAAATTTAACAAATATTGAATGAAATTAGAAATAAAGAAAAAGAAAATTCACCTCAAAATTGGTTTTAAAATGATGAAATTCTTGAGCAACCTTGTGTAATCCTTGATTAAAATGACAATGAGAGTTGCTATGTTTAGAAGTTTTAAAGAAAAATTAGAAGATTTGAAGTTATTGGAGAGTTAAGGTTTTAGAGAGTTTTAAAAAAATGGGTGAAAAGATTTTGGGGGAAAAATACTTTTTGTTTTTAAAAAACGGTGCAAGATTATAAAACCCCGACGGGTATCGATATTTTTAAATGAGTATTGATAATTTTTTATAAAGTATCAATATTTTTTTGCTGATTCGATACTAATCTACCGTAATTTGATATGTCAAATTAGGCTTCCCCATAAACTTAATGAGCTTGTTTCTGAGAAAATTAGTGTCTTTTTCGTAGCTCTTCGTAGTTTTTAGGATTTCAACTTAATAAGTGTGAATATCTCATTTTTCTAGTTTTTGATATCAAAATTGGCCAATTATGCCATTAGGGTCCCTAACGTGCTTTTAAGTGTTATAAGTGCTTATCGGAGGCCCAAAACTATGCAAACCTATCACCAGAGGAAGGGGTATCTCGACATCAAAGCATGGGGGTCGCAATACCCATACAAAGGCCTTGATGAAGACAACCTATAGTGGTATCGCGATATCCGCCCTGTGGTACCGAAACATCCACTTGCCTTGGAGGACTCCATTTCAAGATTGTTGACAGTGTCAAGACATCTATACTTGGGTATCACGATACCCATTTCATGATGGGACAAAAGGTATCACGATACCCATTTCGTGATGGGACAAAAATGGCACAAATGGTACTCTTTGACCGACCGAAGCACCAACTATTGAAGGCCCGTTCAAGGGAATTTTGGGCACAAGAATTGGGTCAAAATAGCTACTATATTAGCCAAAATTTTGCTGAGAGAGAGGAGAGACACATTAGAGCCACATTAGGGTAGTTTTAGCTTAAGTTTCTCTTTAGTTTTCTTTGTAGTTTCTTTTCTGTTTCTAGGGGTTTTAGTTTCATCTTCTTCCTTAGTTTAGATATAGTTTTGCTTTAATTTTTTGTTATTCATCTCTTTTTTATAGTAGTTAAGTTAGGTAGCATTGTAGCTAGGGTTTATTTACAGCATTATTCCTTTTCCTTACTGTAATGACAATTCTAGTTTTAGTTTAATGTATTTTAATTTCTTTTACTTTAAATCTGCTAAAGTTTGTTCCTTTTATGTTTATTGCTTTAGATTTTCTTATTTAATCCAAATTTTTATATATTTCTTAAGCTTTACTGTAATGTCTTCTTTTCTTTTCATTTGCATGACCGTTAACTTTATTTTCAGCACGAGTAGCTAAACCATTAAGAGGGTTGGTTGATGGAGATGACGTGAGCTAATTTTTAGATGAATGACCAAATCATAATAAATTGGACTAATTTGAATTAATTTTAAAACTTAGGATTGACGACCCTAATGGAACACTAAGGCAAGTGAGACCAAGAGAAGATCTTGTTGGGCACCAGTTCATTTGTCCCAAGTTAATTGGTGAGATCGATAGATAATCCAGATTAATTTGTCTAATTTGGTAAAACTGAGACCAAGAGGTAAAATAGAGCCATTTTGAGAGTTTCAGCGATTTGGATCCAAAATTCAAGAATTAGTAAACCGCATCAATGTCAACCAAGCATTGATTGTTATTTAATTGATTATTTCATAACTTTGCATGTTTTACAATTTAGTCCTTACTAGCTAGATTGGACGTGTCACTAAATTAGACGTGTCTCTAATGTACCTAAAGATTCTCTTAATGGCTTGTAAATGAGAGTCTTTAGGACAAGATTGATATCTAGCATACAAGAAAACACTAAACATAATGTCGGGTCTACTTGCAGTAAGATAAGGCAAAGAACCAATCATTGACCTATATAAATTTATATCTACACATTTACCTTATTTATCTTTGTTAAGCTTTGTAGAAGAGCTCATAGTGTAGCTTGTGGACTGAGATTGTCCATTCCAAACTTCTTGAGCATTTCCCTTGTGTACTTAGCTTGATTGATAAAGATGACATCCTTCCTTTGCTTGATTTGGAGTCCCAAAAAGAAGTTTAGTTCTCCCATCATGCTCATCTCAAATTCACCTTGCATTAGCTTTGAATACTCTTCACAAAGAAAACCATTAGTAGCACCAAAGATAATGTCATCAACATAAATTTGTACCACTAATAAATATTTTTCTTTTCTTTTGATAAAAAGTGTTGTATCAACCTTCCCTTTATAAAAACCTTTTTCAACAAGAAAATTTGACAGTCTTTCATACAAAGCTCGAGGAAGTTGTTTCAAACCATATAAAGCTTTTGCAAGTTTGAAAACATGGTTTGGAAATTTTGGATCCTCAAAAATGGGTGGTTGTTCAACATACACTTCTTCATTTATAAAACCATTTAGAAAACATTTTTCCCATCCATTTGATATTATTTAAAATCATTAAAGCATGCAAAATCTAAGAGCATTCTAATGACTTCAATTCTAGCTATAGGAGCATACATTTCATCATAAACTATTCCTTCCTCTTGAGTGTATCATTGAGCAACAAGCCTAGCCTTGTTCCTCACTATGTTTACCACTTTCATGTAGCTTATTCGTCAAAACCCACTTAGCACCTATAGTAGATTTTTCACAAGGTTTTTCTACAAGGGTCCATGTTGGGAAATGTGCACATATTGTAGTAAATATGTTACTATTTTCTATTTATTTGAACAATGAATAATAAATAAAGTTAATTTCACATTTCACTATTATGTCTTTTGTATTTATGTCTTTTATATTTTGCATGCATAGCGAAATTGTGACAAGGCAAATATTAGTTCGTTGATTGTCTAAAGTTCAAACTGAAGATAAGTGGCATTATAAAGAATGTTTACATTGCGAGAAAGACAACTTACTTCAGTAGATAATCTAAATGAGTCCGTAATCCCGTAAAATAATCAAAGTGAGCATTTGATTCAAATACTGAGAAGGATTATTATGTCGTCTACAATTTTAATTAGGGAGATGGCTAGTCTTGGTTATCAGAGCAGTTGACTTTATGAATAGAGACATAGATGTATTCATTGGTAGAATGATACATTGGACTGGAATCAAGATGAATTAATTCTAAATCCGTTTGTGAATTAATTCACTTGTGACGCTCATGGTGTGCTTTACCTAAATCTTGAGTTAGTCACTGACTATGCATATGCAACTCATGTGCTTTGATATAAGTGGAGGCTTATGCTCTAAAGATGAACGAGCCCTTAGCCAGTATGATGGGTACATGACTTGTGTATGGCATGGATTTACTAGCAATAGTGGAATTCATAGATCAATTAAAGAGTTAATGATATCCTCTCATTGGCATTGTGTGGATTGATAAATATGGAACGTGGCCACGAGTTTCTTGTTCTCGAACGAGCAATTTATCATAGTCATTTGTTAACAGTGATCATATTAATCATTAAGAAGACACAATGGTGACAATGAGATAAAATAAGATTGTATTGAGTGAACGGATTTAACTCAAAGAAATCAAGGATATCATATGAGGGTAACACACACATGACGAGGTCATTGGACAAAACAGTTGTATGACTTACTTTAGGAAAGAGTATGCAATAAAGAGTTTTCAATCATGATACTTCTTGTGGACTTACTCCATGAGTAAGTAATTGTGAATTATTGGAACGATGCTTCTGAACATAATTGCAATCACTAGAGCCTAATTGTATATGTCCGGTTGGTCCATCCGCTAGCTCAACAAAAGCTCGATCGGACTGCATTTGAATCAGAAAAAAATTCTATGACTTTGGGAATAATTTAATTGAGTCGATTTATTCGATGTGGAATTAAATTAGGTGGTCATGAGAATTGTTCAACTAGAGAATTTGATTAAAGAATTTTCTTAAAAATTTAATTTGGAAAATCTAAGTGATTTTTGAAAAAATTAATTTTGATCAAGTAAAATTAAATTAATAAAATTAATTTAAATTAATGTGATATTTTTAGAATTTAATTTTCAAGTCAGACAACTGGTCTAATGGGTAATTGAACTTGAAAATTGGACATGAGATCGTAAATTGAGCCCAGGAGCCCAAAACCGAGACCAAGACCCAAAAACTGGTCGAACTCGGCTCGATATGTGAAATTGAGCTGATGGTCCAACCGGTGGCTAGATCGAACCGGTCTAGTTGGGTCCGGCAGTAGCCGAATCGGCTTGGGATGCCGTAAGGGTGCCGTACCTGCATTACCGAACACGACGGTGCAAGTGGCTGCGACAACGGTGTCCTAGTGGCCTGTGGTTGGTCGTCGGTGGTTGAGCAGTGGAAGAGTTACACTCCTAGTGTGACTCTACCAGAGAATTTGATTTCAGATTAATTATTTCCAAAATAATATCATTTTAATAGTTTAATATTAAATTTAATTTAATACTCATCTTAATAGTATTTTATTAATTTAAGATTAATGTGATTATCTTTAATTTAATGTTTATCTTATAGATAAACATTCTATTATTTTAATAAGATTTAATATGAAATTTAATCTAATATTTATTTGATAAATATTATATTAATTTAATATTATACACACACTTGAATTCAAGAGAAAGTTGTAGAGAGAAAATTCTCTGAAAAGATTATTCTAGAAAATCTCTAGAGACATTTTTTATTTACAACTTGACCCAAAAGTTTAGAGAAATTGCAAAATTACCCCACTAGTAATTTCTTTGAAAAATTTTCTAATTCGAAGCGAGCCCACATTCGAAAGACGTAAGCTTGAGGATAGCGGAGAAGACTGCTCGGTCGAAATGCTCATCCTAGACGAATCGAAACGATGAAATTTTGATTAAATGTTTATTACGTTAGGTATCACAATCAAGATATTATTTTGGAAAAATTTTTAAAACTTTGGTTTTTCCCTAAATTTATTTTCTGCTTCGTTTTCCAAACCTGTTTTTCCAATAGCCTATACATTACTTTTCTCAAATTGATTTAATTCCTCTTGCATAGCCAATACCCAATATTCTTTTTTGATGTTTTTAGGCTCAATGCATGAGATAAATGCAACATAATTACATGTATTTCTAAGAGAATTTCTAGTAGTTACCCATTTTGATGGATCTCCCAAAATCTTATCATCCTTCACAAAGTTGTACTCTCTTGGATGATTGACTTCTCTCTCCTCTATGGTGAGCTCCTTTAGAGCTTCTTGTGTTTGTTCTTGAATCTTGTCATTTGATTAATGATTAGCCTTATCATCATTGTTTAATATTCCTAGATCATTGATCGCCTCTCTCTCTCGATCTCGCAAATGACCGGAGAGAGTAGAAAATAAACACTCGGGAATTTAAGATAAGATATCAAAATCCCAGTTTTACTACAAGTGTGACAGGTCAGTTGTAATATTTGTAGTGTTGCAATGGAACACTAGCGTATTACAAGGATCGAACCCATGAGAATCGTGGATTGAAATGACTTCTAAATGTCGTGCATGTAAAATAAAGAATCTAACCAACTAAACTCAAAAAGCTATATTACGGCAAATGATAAAAATTAAGAGAAATTAATGTACTTTACTATCTAGCTAACAAAGACTAAATTGTAAAACATGAAAAGTTACAAAATTAACTTTTAAATAATAATTGGTGGTTGGTTGACATTGATGTGGTTTACTAATCCTTGGATTAGGGATCCAAATCACTTAAACTCCTAAAATGGCTCCGTTTTACCTCTTAGCCTCCACTTTACCAAGTTAGACAAATTAATCCGGATTATCTCTCGATCTCACCAGTTAACTTGGGACTAATGAATTGGTGCCCAACAATATCTCCTCTCAATCTCACTTGCCTTAATGTTCCCTTAGGGTCGTCAATCCTAAGCTTTTAAGATTATTCAAATTAGACAAATTTATTATGATTTGGTCCTTCATCCAAAAATCAACTCACCACATCTTCATCAACCAACCCCTTTAAAAGTTCAGCTACTCATGTTGGAAATAAAACTAACAACCAAGAAAATGAAAAAGCAAAGAAGCCATTAAAGTAAAGTTTAAGAAAAATATAAAAGTTGAGATTTTTATGCAATAAAATGTAAAAGGCATGTAAATAAAAGCATTCAATAAGAAAATCTAAAGCAATGAACATAAAAGAGACAAATTTAACAACAACAAAGTAAAAGAAACTGAAATACATTAAACTAAATCTAAAATTTCTTACAACTAAGGTACAGGACTAAAGATTTAAATAAACCTAAACTACAGTGATAATTAATATAACTAACACTAAGAAAAACTAAAACAAGAAGAAAAGTTGCTAGGAAATGTAATATTTACAACTAAAGAAATGAAAATGAAAAACCCTATAAGAAGAAGAAAAAGAAGAAGAAGAAGAAGAAAAAGAAGAAGAAGAAGAAAAAAAAAGAAGAAAATCTAAGAGAAAACCTAGAGAAAACTAAGCCTAAACTAAGGGAATGTGGCCTCCTTTCTCTCTCAGCCAAATTTTGGTTCATATAGTAACTATTCTAACTCACTTTATATGCCCAAAATACCCTTGAACGGGACTTTACTGATTGGTGCTTTGGGTGGACAAAGACTACCATTTTTATTCAATTTTTCCCCTCACGATATCGATATTGCAATATCAAGCAAGAGGATATCGTGATACCTCAAACAGTTTCAAAATTGGGGGTCTTCTTGGAGGGTGGATATCGCGATACCAATGAAGGGTGGTATCCAATCTTCGAGTCAGTTGGAGGTATCACGATTTCAAGATTTGGATATCATAATACCCTCTCTTTTGGTGTCATTTTCGCTCATTTTCAACCTCCAACACATCCCTACATCACGCAACCACACGTTAGGGCCCCCAATAACACTCTTGGCCGAACTAGGTCTCAAAATGAATAAAAAAACAAGGAATTTACACTTATTAACTTAAATATAAAAATTACAAAAAAAACCTATAGAAAAGACACTACTTTTCTTGAGAATAAGATCCTTAAGTATACTGGGAAAGCCTAATTTGCTATATCAAATTACGGAAGATCAATCATCATCATCATCAACATAAGTATCCTTTCTAGGAAAAGGATTAGAATCATCGAAAACAAAATGTATTGATTCTTCAACTACTAAAGTTCTTTTATTAAAGACTTTATAAGCTTTAGAATTTAAAAATAACTAAGAAAATTTCATTTATCACTCTTTGCATCAAATTTACCAAGATTATCTTTGTCATCCAAAATAGCTAATGTTAGGCTTTTTGTTTTTTGAAATGTTCATATGGAGTTTTCTTTAAAATAGACCTAATAATTACTCTATTAACAATATAGAAAGCGGTGTTTGTGGCTTTTGCCTAAAAATATTTTGGTAAATTGTTTCCACAAAGCATGGTTCTGGCCATTTCTTCGAAACTTCTATTTTTCCTCTCAACAACTCCATTTTGTTGAGGGGTTCTAGGTGCTAAAAAGTTATGACTAATCCCATTTGAGTTGCAAAAAAAAATTTAAAATCAATATTTTGAAATTTTGTTCCATTGGTCACTTCTAACATTAGTGATAGAGAAACTTTTTTTTTATTAATTTCTGAAAATGTAATGAATTTTTCTAAAGTTTCATCTTTAGCACTTAAGGAAAGAGCCCAAGTAAATCTAGAGTTATTATTTACAAGCACAAAAGCTTATTGTTTTCCACCCAAGCTAGTAGTCCTTATTGGTCCAAAAAGATCAATGTGAATTAATTGAAGAACTCTACTAGTATGCCTCTCTTATGCATGCTTTTAACACATGCATCACAAATTTTATCTAAACTAAAGTCAATTTTCGGTAAACCTCTTACTAAGCCATTTTTGGCTAATTTATGCAATATGTTCATGCTAGCATGTCCTAATTTTCTATGCCACAATAAAGAATTATTTCATTTTTGGCAATAAGGCATATGTTTGAATCATGCATATCATCTAAAATATTTCTCATCATATATCCTACAAGCATAATCTTATTAGACACAATGTCAATTACTTTACATCCATTTGATTTAAAGATGACATTGAGACCTTTATCACATAATTGACTAATACTTAATTGATTGTGCTTAATATTGTTGACATACAAAACATTTTCAATAAAGATTGAAGAGTTTTTACCAATACCATTTCCTTTAATAAGTCCTTTGGAGTTGTCACCAAATGTAACTTCTCCTCCACTTTTTGGCTTCAATTCGATACAATTGCTTGTCACCAGTCATGTGCCTTGAGCATCCACTATCAAGGTACTATGAGTTTTTGCTTGAATTTCTCACCTTGAACCAATGCTTCTTTTCCTACAAGCATAGCGTTAATTTTTTATTTTTGGTATCCAAATTCTTTTGGGTCCATAAGCATTAGTTTCAAAGATTTTAGTCCCTTTAGGTATTCATTTAGAAAGGATATCCTTATCTTTAGTAGTAATGAGTCCTTTAGGGACCCATATACTTCTAACTAATTTTCCCTTATAAGTTTTAAAAGGACCTCTATGTTTATAGTGATTAACAATATTTTTAACAAAGTTTTGTTTGAAATTGTCTCTTTTTTCAAAACTTGTTGGAAAAACTTTGTTAAAGTGAGTTTTTTCTCTTAAGCAACTCAATTTGCTTTTCATGATCTTTATGAACTTTTGAGAGTAAATTATGCAAGTCTAAATTTTCTTCTCAAAATCATTAATAATTTCTTACATTTTGTTTACCTTCTCTTCAAGTTCATCATTTGTTTTAAAAATAAGTCATTTTCATTTTCAATTTTGAAATATTTTTCTTATGCTTTGAAACCATGACTTCAAATTCCAAACCCAACTCATCATAAACATATTTTAACTCATCAAATGAATAAGAAATTAATGAGTTAGAAGTTACCATAGAGTCATTAATGGCCATAAGGTCAAAGGTTGGCTACTTCTTGAACTTATTCATTAGAGGAATCATCATCACTCTAAGTAGGCACATTGACCTTAAGCTTTTGTTTACTTGATCCCTTCTTCTTTCATTGAGGATAATAAAACTTGATATGTCCCGATTTCTTGCACTCATAAAAAATAACGAGATGTTTCTCTTTCGTAGATTCAAGCTTCAGTCCCTCCTTCTTTTGGAATCTTCTTCTTTTATTAGACTTCATAAACCTCTTGAATCTCCTAAAAAACAAAACCATCTCTTTGTCTTCATCCACCTTTCCACTTGATTCACTATCTTCATCTGTGGTGGATTTAAGAGTAACAACAACCTTTTTCTTCTTTAGCCCCTTCGTTGAGTCTCATCTCATGTGTAAGCAAATAATTGACAAGCTCATCTAAAGTTAATGTTTCCAAATTCTTTGCCTTTTCAATTACAGTCACTTTGGCTTCCTAAGATTTAGGTAAGCTTTGAAGCATCATCCTTATCACCTCCTCATTTGGATAAATCTTCCCATAAGACTTTAGACCATTGATGACGATGGTGAAATGATCGAACATCGTCTTAGTATCCTCTTCCGGCTTCATCTTGAAGGTTTTACAATTGAGAGTGATAATTTCAATTTTAGATTTATTCACTTGACTTTTTCCTTCATGAGTGACCTCCAACTTGTCCCAAATTTCTTGGCATTTGAGCATGACGACCCTCTACTATATTCGTCGGACCAAGTTTACAAAATAGAGTCTGCATTGCCTTAACATTAAGTTGAGTGCTTCTCCTATATTCCTCATTCCATTCCTTCTTGCTCTTTGGAACTATGAGCTCTCATTCTTGCTTGAGTGGTATGGAGGGACCATTCATGATGATATCCCATACGACAAGATCATTTGCTTGGATGAAAAATATCATCCTTGTCTTCCAATATGAATAGTTAGCACCATTGGAGTAAGGAGGCTTGGAGAGAGAATGAGATTCACCAAGAAAAATTAACCCAGAAGTAGACGTTATTGTTTGGATTGAGTTGTTGATTGATTAGCTTCGTCAAGGATATTCTTTTTGGTTGTTAAATCATTTAAAAAAGACTAGCTTAGATACCAATTTTTAACTCGATAAAATAACTTGAAATAGCCAAAATAGGGTGAATTATCCTTTTAAAATTTTGGTGGAAGCAATGAAAATAAATAAAGACAATGAACACAGTGATGTATAGTGGTTCGTCCCCAATTGTCTACTCCCATACCTTAACTTTCCACAACTAAAGATTTTCCAAAATTCACTAATTTGACAACCTTTAAGCATAAAGTTTAACCTTACAAACTCCCTTAAGGTTTCTACCCAAACCTTAAGACATAAACCCTCTCAAAGAAATACAAATAAGCAAATAAAGAAATAATCATTATAAGATCAAAGTGTTTGCCAATTAAGCACAATTACAAAGAAGAATACTTGAACTAATAGAATAATAATAAATCTCACAAGTGTATGTAAGAAAAGTATAGAAAAATTGTGCACAAAGGTTGTTTGATTGACCTTTTGGTTTTGATTCTCCTTCTTATTATTGTAGAACCTTTGGAAGATAGAATTTATACCCTCTAATTGATTTCCAACCGTTGTGGTTATTGAGGAAGTTAATATATCTGTTGAGATGAAAATACCATTTCATTTAATTCACCTGCAACAAAAGTTATCGATACTTAATTTTAACATTTAATGCCTTGATTCAGTGACCATTAAACCGATAAAATCGATACCAAGAGAAAATTATCGATACCAAATAAAAGGTATCAATACCATTTCATTTAATTCACCTGCAACAAAAGTTATCGATACTTAATTTTAACATTTAATGCCTTGATTCAGTGACCATTAAACCGATAAAATCGATACCAAGAGAAAATTATCGATACCAAATAAAAGGTATCAATACCGGTGATAGTACTAGAAAGAACATATGTTATCTCCTTACTTATTGGTTAATCTGTCCCCATTTAGTTATCTTTAGCACATATTTTAGCAATTTTAGTTCAATAAATTACATTTTATAACTCAGTAGATCTTAGCCTATTTATCCTTAAATTTTGCCACGTTTTGGTACCAATCTCGCTGCATGAGTATTTTCAGATTGCACCCAGAATTGTCTCTGCACCTGACAGTTGTCAAGATAAGAACAAAAATGTGTGCGATGTCTAGTCTAGTATAACCAACTTGTACATACAAAGGCAACATGATTCTGATGAAAGGACACCTGGGCTATTTGGAAGAATATAAATATTCACGTGAAAAGAAAAAAAAAGTAGGGCTTCTTGGGGGGTATTATCTTCTTCAATCTATCTTTTGAAGCATTTCTGTCATGGCAGGTTAAGCTTACTATAGGTGAACTAGCATGAAAGGGATACAGATTAGCTCTTGACGAGGAGCCCTAAGTGCGACACAAGAGGGAGTTGAGAGATCAAGTCAAGATTTTCAAGGAATAGTACTCTCCACTTGTTTCTTTTATGTTTCTTTTATATTTGTTTTCTAAACGCTGGTGATTACTTTCTATTTCATGTTTGTACGGAAGTATACATGATTTCTAGGTTAAATGTTATTTTATTTAGTCTTGCTTCTACTGTTTAATCTTTGGGTTTGAATGTTTTTAGCATGGAAGTGTTATTGCAGTCACTGACACTGGAAAGTACAATGACAGTTCAAGCTAACAAGCATGACAACGGAAGTTGCTTGAGGATTAGAGGAATTTAATCCACTTATTCTTAATAGTGTTCCATTGCCATCATCGGAAGGTGTGACTAATGTGCATGTTTAAGTTTTAGATTAAATATAGAAGTTAAGCTTGGAAAGATATTCATTATAATTTAATGCATCGACAATCACCTATCCTTTTATACCTTATGAGCACTTAGTATTCTGTTGAAAATTCACATTGGGGATCTCAGTTTATCATTATCATATTTTATCTTATTATTTTCAAGTTATTGCTTCAACAATTACTCTTACAATTTATCTCGTTTCTATCTATCTATTGCATTGACATTGATAGACAAAAGGCAACCATCCTCGTGGGATCGATATTTGACAGACTCATATCTATCTAGTATACTTGCATCGACAGTGCACGTTTTCACATTATTGTTGTGACGTTAAACAGCTGATCAAGTTTTGGTGTCGTTGTCGGGGATAGCGTTTGTTTGATGTTTATTTTTGTTTGTTTTTATTTCATAATATTTAGTTGTTACTAACTTGTTTTCTTTTTGTCGCTATTTTCACATTTTCTTTTAGGTGTTGCATGACCCGAACCAATTCGGAGTTTATTGTCGATTTTAATCCAAAAAATAAAAGAACCACTTGGAGGAGACTTCGAGAACAAAGGAATATGGCTTTACCATGAAACTATGAAGTCATACCCTCGATGCAACAGAAAAATGCTAATGACCAGCGGTTGCCACAAGACGCTGAAATACAAAACAAGACTATACGAGATTTTGTAATACCTGTCTTGGATGACTTACAACCGAGAGTTGTTAGGCCAACAATCCAAGTTGGAAATTTTGAACTCAAGCCAGTAATGTTTCAAATGTTGAATTCTGATGGCCAATATGTTGGACTGCTACATGAAGACGCACGAGAACATTTTAAATCATTTTTATTGATTTGTGTTTCCTTTAGTCAACAAGGCGTTCCTGATGACGCTTTGAAGATGTAATTATTTCTTTATTCCTTGTAGGGAAGAGCTCGCACTTGGTTCATTGGGCTACCTTCCAGATTAATTACTTCTTGGTATGCACTAGCAACACAGTTTGTTTTCGATTTAACCCGCTGACAATGAATGCTCGTCTCCGAAATGATATTACAGCTTATCATCAGTTGGATGATGAGAATCTTCACACTACATGGGAACGTTATAAATTTTTTCTTCGACGTTGTCCCATGCACAACATTCAACAGAAAATACAAATTGAGATTTTTTATAATGGGTTGAATTCATACACGAGGAATCCTGTCAACGCATCAGCAAATGGTCCTTTGTTGGATTGTACTTATAATAATGCTATTGGAATTCTTGAGACAATTACTTAGCATGATTATCAATATCCTATCTCTAAAGCTGCACAAGCAAAAGCTACTCTGGGAGTTATTGAATTGGACGTAATATCTGCACTTAGTGCTCAAGTTTCTTCTCTTGTAAATATGATAAAAAAATATGCAATGGACAATTGACGTTGCACCTATACAAGTCGCTCAATAAGTTGTTGCTCCTACCTTTTTTTGTGAGATTTACAGTGACCACCACAGCTATGAAGATTGTCCACAACATGCAAAGAAAGCCTTTTATGTCAGTAACATCCACAACAATTCTTATGGCACCTCTTATAATAATTCTGCAGACAATCAACAGTCTTGGGGAACTCAGAATACTAGACAAAATGCTGCGACATTCTGATATGGGAATATATCTACTCAAGGCAATTATAATTCAATACAAGAGAATTACAATCAACAACAGCAGAACTACAATCAGCATACTTAGATGCATCCATAACAAAGCTAGATGCATCCACACCAGAATCAAACGCAGCCACAACACTCTTCAATGCCGCGTCAGCGTGTTCAAGAACATTGACGAAAATAGCACACGTAAGCTTTTCTTTCTGACCCATTAGCAGCTCTTGAGGCTTCAATACGGGAGCATATGACTCGCACAGAAGCTATTGTGCAAGGGAATTCATCTTCTATTCAAGCGTTGGAGGCACAATTAGGACAACTAGTTCTGAATCTGAATACTCAACCACTGGGCACACTACTTAGTGACACAGAAAATCCCAGTTCAAGGGGAAAAGAACACTGCAATGCTATCACTCTCAGGAGTGATAAAAAAACTGGCGAGCCGATTACAGTCTCTACTGTAGCACCTCAAGATACTGGTAAAGTGACCCCTAATGAAAAGGTTGAATCTAAAGAGCTTGTCGATGTACGAGACAAAGAAGCTCCACAAATTGTCACTCATATGCCTATTATTCGACCCTCGAAACTATCGACGCAATCAAAGGTGTCAGCGCATCAGATGTATCTCCACATTTACCTTTTCCATAAAGATTTAGGGAGAAAGAGTAGGATAAGCAGTACCAACAGTTCCTAAACACACTAAAGCAACTTCAAGTCAATATTCCTTTAGCAGATACTCTTGTGCAAATTTTGAATTATGGGAAATTTATGAAGGAGCTTTTGTCCAAGAAGAAAAAGCTCAGCGATATGGAAACTATTGCACTCACAGAAGGCTGTAGTGTTGTTTTGACAAATAAGTTGCTCTTCAAAATGAAAGATCCTAGGAGCTTTACTATCCCATGCTCAATTGGCAACCATTATTTGGGTAAGGCTTTATATGACTTAGGAGCTAGCATCAACCTAATGCCACTATCCACTTTCTGAAAGTTGGGAATTGGTCATATGAAACCTACTACAGTGACATTGTAACTAACTGATCGATCATTGGCTCAACTTGAAGGTCAAATCAAAGATATCTTAGTTCGTATGTATAAATTCATTTTTTTGGCCGATTTTATCATACTTGACTGTGAGGCAGATAAGGAGGTTCCCATAATTTTGAGACGACCATTTTGAGCCACCGGACAGACTCTTATTGATGGTTACAAAGGTGAACGACCACAAGACTTAATGATGAGCACGTTACCTTCAGTGTTTCGAATCTATTCAATGCAAGGATAAATAATAATATCATACTGTCAATGTGCTAGATGATCTAATTGAGGAAGAATTCAATGACCAAAGCACAATACTTTCTGAGGAGTTTGCAATGAAATCTAATGATGAATTCTTAAATAATTGTGACAGCATGGTTGAAGCTAATAATATTAAACTCAAGCATGGATAGCAGATTGAATCCTTAGACTTAACCAACAGAACAGCTCCAATTTTCAAACCATCTATCGACGAAGCTCCTACCTTGGAATTGAAACCACTACCTACACATCTTAAATACGTCTTTCTTGGTGATAACAATACTCTTTCAGTTATAGTCTCCACAGCACTAGATGTAACTCAAGAAGAGAAATTGGTTCATATTCTTAAGCAATATAAAAGAGCTATTGTTTGGAGTATTTTCAATATCTGATGCATTAGTCCATCTTTTTGCATGCACAAGATCAAGTTGGAAGATGAAGGCAAGCAATCGATTGAGCAACAAAGAAAATTAAATGGGAAGATGAAGAAAGTTGTTAAGAAAGAAATTATACAATGGCTTGATGCTAGAACTATTTACCCTATTTCTGATAGCAATTGGGTAAGTCCAGTGTAATGCGTTTCTAAAAAGAGTGGCATCACTGTGGTTAGCAACGACAAAGACAAATTAATTCCTACAAGCATTCCTACAGGATGGCGAGTCTATATGGATTATCGCAAACTTAATGTTGCTATAAGGAATGACCACTTCCCACTTCATTTCATTGAACAAATGTTGGACAGGCTTGCTGGAAGAGCCTATTACTACTTCTTAGACGACTATACTGGGTACAATCAAATTGCTATTGCACCAGAGGATTAAGAGAAAATAACTTTCACTTGTCCCTCTGGTACTTTTTTTCGTCGTATGCCTTTCGATCTTTGCAATGCACAAGCCACATTACAAAGGTGCATAATGGCAATATTCTCGGATATGATTGAAGATGCTTTAAAGGTTTTTATGGATGATTTCTCAGCTTATGGGAATGATTTTGATCATTTCATTGACAACTTGGATAAAGTATTAAAGCGATGTGAAGACACACATCTTGTTCTAAATTGGTAAAAAATGTCATTTCATGGCAACTGAAGGCATTGTGTTAGGCCATCGCATCTCTAGTCAAGGCATTGAAGTAGATAAAGCTAAAGTGGAAATCATTGAGAAATTACCTCCACCGAAAAATGTGAAAGGTATTCGTAGTTTTCTTAGGTATGTGGGGTTTTACCGAAGATTTATTAGAGGTTTTTCAAAAATTACAAAGCCCTTATGCTCATTACTAGAACAGAATAAAAAATTATTCTTCAACAATGCATGTCAGGATGCATTCATTCAATTAAAGACGCAGCTAGTAAATGCACCCATTGTCGTTGCACCAGATTGGTCTCAACCTTTTGAAGTTATGTACGATGCAAGCGACTTTGTTGTGGGTGTTGTTCTAAGAAAACACGTAGGAAAAATATTTCACGTCATCTATTATGCTAGCAAAACTCTTACAAAGGCTCAAATCAATTATACCACTATAGAGAAAGAATTTTTGGTTGTAGTCTTTGCTTTCGACAAGTTTCGTTCTTATCTTGTCGGTGCAAAGGTTACCATATTTACTGATCACTCGGTGTTGAGATCTCTTTTTGTAAAGAAGGGTGCAAAACCAAGACTGATACGCTAAATCTTACTGTTTCAAGAATTTGACATCAAGATAAAAGACCGCAAGGGTTCAGAGAATCAAGTTGTAGACCATCTGTCTCGATTAGAAGTTGGCAGGAAAGACGGAAACATATTTCAAATTGTCGATGCGTTCCTAGATGAGAAGTTATTTGTTGTAGATACAACTCGTTGGTATACGAATTTGGTTAATTATCTAGTGTGTGGAAAAGTCTCATTAGGTGCCATAGGCTATAAAAAAGAAAGGTTTCTTCGTGAAGTAGTGAAGTATCATTGGAACGAACTGTATTTATCCAAGGTATGCAATGACAACATTATTCGGTATTGTGTTCTGGAAGAAGAGATGCTTTCAATCTTGAAGCACTGTCATGATGCTCCTTATGGAGGTCATTTCGGTGGCATGCGAATGCTGCTAATGTTTTCCAATCAGGATTCTACTGGCCTTCATTATTCAAAGATACCTACAATTTTGTGAATCAATGCAATAGGTGTCAGCACACTGATTCTATATCTTGACGCAATGAAATGTTGTAGTAGCCAATTATGGAGGTTGAATTATTTGATGTTTGGGGTATGGATTTTATGGGACAATTTCTAAGTTTAACTGGAAATCTTTATATATTAGTAGCTGTTGACTACGTCTCGAAGTGGGTTGAAGCTGTTGCAGTCCCAAAGGATGATGCAAAGACAGTGCTTAAATTTTTTTCACAAGCATATACTCAACCGCTTTGGCACACCAAAGGCATTGATTAGTGATCAGGGTACACACTTTCATTGCAACCAAGTGGCAGCCGCACTGAAGAGATATGGAGTTAACTATAGAATAGCTACTACTTATCATCCTCAAACTAGTGGACTAACCGAAGTATCGAATTGACAAATTAAAAACATTCTTGAGATAGTTGTGAACCCTTCGAGGAAAGATTGGTCTTCTAGATTGGATGACACTTTATGGGCATTGCGGGCATCATACAAAACTCCATTAGGGATGTGGCCGTATCAATTGGTTTTTGGGAAAGCATGTCACTTGCCAGTTGAACTGGAGCATAAAGCAATATAGGCAATTAAGCAAGTGAACATGGAATATGAAGTTGTTGGAAAGAAAATGTTGTTGGATATCACTGAACTAGAGGAGATTAGGCGAAATGCCAATGAAAATGTTGCAATTTACAAGGAAAAGATCAAACGATGACATGACAGAATTATTTTACAGTGACAATTTATCGCGGGTCAACAAGTTTTATTATTCAATTCTAGTCTCAAACTGCACCCGGGTAAATTATGTTCACGATGGTCTAGACCTTTTGAAGTTGTCGAAGTATTTCCTCATGTTACAGCCACAATCAGAGGTTTACATGATGAACACCAGTTCAAAGTAATTTTATTTTTGTTTCTGCTCAAGTTTGTTTTATTTTTTTATTCTTGTAGAATAGTTAAGTACTATTGTCGACGCACTTGGGCTTTATTATCAACCCAATTCATACTATTGTACTGTCACGTATGACTCACCGCAAATGAAGGGTAGATCAGAATTTTCAAATCCCACCATTTGATTAAAAGTGACCTAGCCGTTTGATTTGTCCGAACGGGTGCAATTCCTATTGGACACATTTATTCCTACTAGCTTTATATATCTTCACATGAATAAAAAATCATGCCTTTCCATCTTCTTCTTTTACTCGCTATAAACCCCATTCACTATGCCAACTGTAACACATACAAAGTAGCCATTTTTATTCACTTTCTCTTCCCCAAGCTCGTATCTTTATAACTTTAAACTGTCTTCACTCCACAAAATAAACAAAATATGGCAAGAACGAGAGGATCGGTCAAGAAAGCCACCAAGCCTGTTAAAGAACACTCATCATTTGCAATTGCAGTTCACAAATCAGAATCCTCCATGCCAACGAAGAAAAAAGAGCCGGTGACCTTTTTAACGAAAGCGGCCAATGACCGATTCTAAGACAACATTTTAAAGCTAAATTTCCACCCAGAATAGGGCATTCTCCTTTCACAACAGTAAGAATTGGGCAAGCAAGTCTACAAAACCATCTCTAAGCTAAAGTGGGAAACTTTCTACACTCATCCTGGAAGCTATTCTTCTTCATTGGTACATGAGTTTTACGCTAACCTTTATGACCATGAGTTAAGAGTTTATCTTTGTTCGAGAAGGCTTAATCCCACAGGATGCTAAAAAAATCAATAAGTTGTACAACACTAAAGTGGATGTAAATTAACATTCTGAGTTTATTGAGGATATCACAGATGACAAAAGGGAACTGTTAGTGAAGGATTCATGTGTCAAAGGAGCATTGTTGATGGGTTCACATCAAAATAATTATACGATGCATCGCCGCTTCCTAACACTGTAAATCAAAATCTGGTTTTATTTTGTCAACTGCATGCTACTGCCCTTTACTCACAGCATCACAATCAACTTCGATAGAATGTACCTACTACATTCAATTACCAAGGGCTGAAAGATTGATGTCGGTTCAATACTCTACCAAGAACTTGCTGACTGCACCACAAGGTAAACTGGAATTTTGGTTTTCCCATCATTGGTGATGCTACTGTGCCAGCAGAAAGGGATCGTGCCCCGTGATGATGAAGAGGTCCTGGAGAATAAAGGCCCGATAAATGAAGCCTTTATCGAAAGAATAACTCATGGCAAAGATACACTGACAATGAAAGGGGCAGAGATCAGTAAGACAAGGAAGGGAAAAACCAAGGCAGAAACTAAGGGAACAAACCTAACTGTAGAGACATCATTGTTGCGCAAAATGTAGGATATCGAGAAGTTGACCAATTTCATCAGTAATAAGCAAGTTAGGCTTTTCGCTACAGTAGAGGATATGGATAGATCACAAAATTTGTTCTACGCTTATACCAAGGCCTATAACAACTCTATTGTAACCGCACTAAGTCAGTTAAGCCTGGCCACACTCCCAGAATTTCCAGTGTTCCCACTGATTATCGAGATTATGAACCCTTATCTGAGAAAGACAAATTAAGGGACCGAGACAAATCAGTGGAATCCACTCTCATTATGCACGTCTCTGATGATGAGAAAGAAGAGAACTCAAGGAACACTGAGGAATGTATGTGAAAGATTGATAGCCAGGTCGAGGGTGACTTCAATGCTAGTCAAAACGCGCCTACTATTGAGAAGAAAGTTGATGTGGGAAAAGAGGAAGTCTGTGCTGCAGTTGTGAACGAAAAGGCCAAAGAAGAAAATACTGAGAAAGAATCTGCTGAGAACATTGTCAATGTATCCGAGTTTGTGGGTGCTACTACTGATAATCTGGAGCGAGATGGAGCTAGACTGGCGGAAGCTATAGAGGTAACCAGTAAGAAACACCACAACTTATTGGCGATAGTAGTTTATATCAGACCACTCAATGTGACCCCTCCTACAGTAATGCAATGATGTCCCTTATTCACAAAAAAGGAGACATATATTGTACAATAAAAGATGTATTGATATATATAATTTAGGAGTTAAAGAATGATGCTAGTTTTGATGAAGTTGCAATCTAATTCATTCTTGTTTATGTATTGTTGATGCAATATTCTATCATCTGAATGTAACTCATTCATTGGGATTTTAGATGATTCAAGTTCCTAGAATGATTATTTGCCTTAGTGAATTATTGTGTAGCCTTGCTAGTTTCTGTTTTACTTAAGGACAAGTAAAAACTTAAGTTTTGGGGTGTGATAGTACTAGAAAGAACATATGTTTTCTCCCTACTTATTGGTTAATTTGTCCCCATGTAGTTATATTTAGTACATATTTTAGCATTTTTAGTTCAGTAAACTGCATTTTATAACTCAGTGGATCTTAACCTATTTATCCTTAAATTTTGTCATGTTTTGGTACCAATGTCGTTGCATAAGTATTTTCAGATTATGCACAGAATTTTCGCCGTACTTGACAGCTGTTCAGATAAGAAAAAAAATGTATGCGTTGTCAATACGGAAGGTTAAATTTTATTTTATGTTTGTATGAAAGTATACATGATTTCTAGGTTCAATTTTATTTTATTCAATCTTGCTTCTACTATTTAATCTTTGGGTTTGAATGTTTTTAGCATGGATGTGTTATTGCAGTCACTGACACTGAAAAGTGCAGTGACAGTTCAAGCTAACAAGCATGACAATGGAAGTTGCTTGAGGATTAGAGGAATTTAATCCACTTTTTCTTAATAGTGTTCCATTGCCATCACTGGAAGGTGCGGCTAATGTGCATGTTTAAGTCTTAGATTAAATATAGAAGTTAAGCTTGGTAAGATATTCATTGTAATTTAAAGTATCAACAATCACCTATCCTTTTATACCTTATGAGCACTTACTATTCTGTTGAATATTCACTTTAGGGGTCCCAATTTATCAGTATCATATTTTATCTTATTATTTTCAAGTTATTTCTTCGACAATTACTCTCACAATTCATCTTGTTTCTATATATTTATTGCACTGACATTGATAGACAAAAGACAACCATCCTCGCGGGATTAATATCCGATAGACTCATATCTGTCTAGTATACTTGCATCAACAGTGTACGCTTGCACATTATTGCTGTGAAGTTAAACAGCCGATCAACCAGATTGATACTTAATAAATACCTCAAAATGATAGAATGCTAATTTCGTATCGATACTAAAAAATGTATCGATAAAAGTATACCAAAATCGATACCATTTAAAATTTATCGATACCAAGCAAAAAGATATAGATACCATATTGATACTTAGTAACTTATTTGCAAGTCAGTAACCTATTTTGGTATCATTTTTTAGAAATTTATCAATACCTGACCAAAAGTATTGATACTGGATCGATACTTTTTGGCTTAGAGCATTTTTAACTTGTTTGAAGTATTGTTTTTAATTGACTTGGCGTTGAAAAATTTTCCAAGTATAAATTTAACATTTTTTAATTTTAGATATGATTTGAAGTGCAATTTTTCCAAGTGTTGTTTAAAATGATTTTTATTGAAAATATAGTGTTTGTTATATCAAAATGATTTTTCATAAAGCTTAGGTCAACAATAATAATAAGTGCTCTCAGATCACTATAATACCTATACAAGTCTCCACAATATATAAGTAATTGAGACATTATAACATATTATATCAATTACAATCAATCTTCCCCCAAAACAAGCAAGATAATAAGCATAAAGAATGTCTTCAATCAACTCAGGATAAGTATTGAATCTTCAGGATATACTTCCAAGTTTTGGATTCGATCCACCAAACTTGGGAAGTTGGTTGTTGCGATCTAAATCTAAACCAATCTCCAAGATATCTTGCTATGTGTAGTTTGGATATCAAATATGGACAAGTTTTCATCCAAAGTACCAACAAGAATCAAAGCCCAAGGATTTTTGGTGCCAAAATTTTCCAACTTAAACATAAAAAGTTTTCTGAGCAAATTGTGCCATAACTAATTGGCACTGGTCTAGGCACTACTCAAAAATTGCCTCAGCAATCTCCTCTTACAACAAATTTTTAAACAAAATCATAATAGGAGAATAGCCTTAATCAATAAATACAAATGTTCCCCCTAAGTAACTCCCCCTTAATCTATCATACTCAACTAGTAACATAATCAAACAAATTAATAATTGATGCATAAGTAATGAGGGTTGCATTAATAATCAAAGTACTAAAAATTATATTATGGTAAGAAGATAGAAGAAGGGTTCGCAAAATAACACCCAAAGTAAATGAAATCCAAGTTTAAAATCTTTAATATTATAACCCAAAAATCTTCAAAATAAAACTAGACAGAAAAACCATCATAATAAGTTTGTCAAGTAGAGATCTCCTAATATAAAGGCTTGCAAGTTCCTTGATGATAACTTCAACCCCAAGCATATGGTGCTCATGGCACGAAAAAATCATTATGAATCCCAAGTTTGTAGTGATTGTGCCATAGAAGAGTTCCAAGCATATGGTTCTTCCCGCAACTATTACACATGGGAACCTTCATTCTCTGGGTTCCTCCCATGCTAACTAAAGATGTCGCTTATCGTACACTCCACTCTTGGTGGAAACCCACAATCTGTGACTCCCTTGCTGGGGCAATAGAATATCCTTTTACATTCTGGATCTCTTGAACCCAACTTTAGAAATCGCGTCAGAACCTTTGCGCTTGCTCCTTTCTTTGTCCCTGACCTTATTTCTTTCTTGGATAACTGTCACCATTCTTTGATCCTTCGTAGATAAGGAAGCAAAATCTATAATCTCAAGGGAAGATAAACAATACCCTAAGCTTCTTATTTAAACCTCCTTCAAACCTAATACACAAACCCTCCTCGTCTGGAACCAGGTCCTTGGCGTACTTAACCTGATAAACTCCTTCTCATACTCAAATACTGTCATCCTTCATTGCTTGAGCTCCAGAAAGTTTTTCTTCATCTGTTCGATGAAGAGTTTGTTGATGAACTTTTTTCCGAACTTGTATAATAAGAATTCCCAATTCACTTGCCCCCTTTGGACCATACTGGTTATTATGGTCCACCATTGCTACGTTTCATCTTCAAGTAGAGAGATGGTACATCTCAGACTTTCAGCTGGGGAGCAATGCACCTCTTCAACTACCCGATAGACTTGGGAAAGCCATTTTTTTGCTACAACTAGATCATTCTTTTTACTTCCTCGAAACTCTTTGGCACTACGCTTACGGATGACCTTCACAAGGTCCTCTCTAGACACTATTATAGTTGAGACTAGAGGTGCAAGGTTTGCTAGTAGTGCAACCTTTACTATCCTCATAGCCTCCTCTTGTCTCACTGATTCGTCATAGTGTTTATGAGACTAGTTTGGGGCAACTCCCGTATACCAGTTGAACCATTGCCCCAAAATATGGCTCATCATTTTCATCAAGGCTTCATTAGCCTCCGTTCCCAAAACTCCCTGGCTCGCAAAAGGCATAGGGATGCTCACTGGTGAAGGGGCATTGCTTTCTATTTCCCCCTTTAGTATTTATTGAATTTATCGACATCTTTCTTCTTTCTTCATTCGCAGCAACACACAAATTTAGGACCATTTACCAAAATGATGTTCCACAAATTTGAAAGTATATATGTAATTGAAGATGAAATTAAAATAGTACCACGCCACTTTAAAAGATTAACATACAAGTAAATAATCATTGACGACAGCTTAGACAACATCTATAACTCACAGTTAATGATAAGCTAACAAGGCTACTAATCAACGTTCGAAGATCTCAAAATATCATTGTCAAAATACAATTTAATGACTTTTAAAATGACGGTATCTAAAAATCGTCCTACTACCCCCTACCAAATACATGTTACCCATTAAAACAAAGAAGGCTCACAAATGGCTGATGATCTAGCTATTTTCCTTTAATCACTACGTTCAACTATCAACCTGAAAGTAATAAGAAACTAGGTAAGTTCGAGAGAACTCATTGATTTCTTGGGAAATAAATCCCACTAAAATATCATTAGAAATTAGGAGATTAAACTCAACTAATAGACTAGCATGCCACATTCGATGGATACAACTCTCTGATCTGAAGTATCAACTAGAGGATACTATCGCGATCAAACTCAGCCTATCGACGAACATTAACTAATTTATAGGTTATCTTATGACGGACACAAGCACAATTGCTCTGCGTGTATACCACTTGAGCGAACTACCTTTTTTCAACTACCAGGCTTACTAGTACTTTTCATGCAACATGCACTACTATTTTTCACACAAGCACCATTTTCCCACATACCCCATTCCTTGTGCTAGCTTTTGATTCTGGTTCCAAATAACTCTTTTTTTGTATCTTCATATTGCTCATCAGAGCCATTTGCTATTCATCACCTCCGTACCCCCTAACATTCCTCATTATTTTCAAACACACACATGTTCCCCCGTAAGATCGGGTTTTCACCAGTCATGGTTTGCACTCAAGTGCCATATGAGAAAAAAAATTATCCTTTATCTTCTATTTATCATTGTACATAACGTCCCTCCGTTGCCTCCTTAAACCATTCTAGATATGAAGCTTGTGCACTAAGGAAGGAGTATTTTCACTGTGAATATATCATATTTCTAGTTCTGTTTAATTGTTTACACCCTTGCATGCACTGACACTTTAAATACATTTCCTTAGACACAGACACCAAATTCAAAAGACAAAGCTAATTACCTGGTTGTACAGTGATAACAATTAATCAAATAACGCAGATTTATAGACTCAATGAACAAATGAACTCACCAGAATTCTTTACTCAAAGCTTAACTACTCTACAGGTTCCTTCCCTCTAATACTGGGACATTCTCCCATTTCTTTGGCTAAAATAATAAAATGACCTCTTTAAACATAAAAAATAACCAAAACTTTATGAACTGTCATGAAGCTGAAGACATACAAATAGTTTCTGGATAGAAGTTTCCTTCCTATCCGGTATCCAAAGAAAATCCTATTGAACCTTTCTTACAACAAGCTCTTACTAACTAGTAAAACTTAAAAGAAGGTGTAAGAGTTTACCAACAGACAACTTAAGTCAGAAGCTCTTGTAAGCTTCACAAATAACATATTCGTTAACGATGAAGAACTCTTCTGGTTTTCTTTAATGATAACAAATTCTAGCAGTGAAGATGAAACAAAATATTTTCTCCACTATCAGGCTATCCTATTTATAGATAACTCACATCCAAATCCCACTCAAGATTCACTCTAATCATTACTCGTTCTCACATGCTTCCACTAATTAACCACTTCCTATAAGGCTATCGAAGTGTCCTAATTACTGACATGCTACCTCAACTAAAACACTAGATGACTAAAACGTGCACTACTAATTACTATACTTACACTAGCAATGACACAAAAATATGGGTAGCAGTCTTATTAGCGGGAGAGTCCGCCTAATAAGGTTCACGCAATAACCAAGAAGCCGACATCTGTGGAGTGGAACTCCACAGTTTTGGCACTCCACAGTTTTGGCGAAGTTCTACGAAGTACTTTTACCATCCATATTTGGTCTATGTCTCGTGACTTTGGTGGTCTTCACCAGCGTACTCTCCCGAACTGAGCTGACTCACAAACCTAGGGTGTAACACATCAAGTTTGATATCAGTGGAGCATAGATGAAGCAACAACTCCCTGATTTGTGCAAGGTCAATGTAACATCTGCGTATGCCTTGGAGCTAGGTACAGAGAGGTATCGAGTTATGATTTAGTTGGAAATTCTTGAAATAGAATAAATAGAAATTTTAAGTATTAAATTAAAAAGTATTTAGACCCAACAGGAAATTAGAAAATACTCCTTAGATAGGAAAATTTTAAATAGAAGTATTGACTTAATTGAAATAGAATAGAAATTCTTGTAGCCAAAGTAGTAAAAATAAAAAGTTAGGAGATACATAATGGTGGTAGAAAGGAAGGAAGGATTAAGAATAAATTTTACCAAAAGTTAAGTATGTCATCCTAGGCATTATGAAAGATGAAGACGGGTAAATTGGTAATTAGCCAAGTAGATATTTCTGGACATAATGATTAAAGGTAAAATGTAATGATGGATGGCTAGAGGACTTATTAGCAATTTAACCTTTTTAATTAAAAATGATGAGATATTTTGTGAAATGGTGTAGAAAATGGAAGAAAAGATGAAAAGTTATCATCTTTCACAAGCCAATCGTCACCTTCATTTCTACTTTTACCTATCTTTGTTTTTATGCCATTTGTGTCCTTCCTCCATTGTTGAACAAACCAAGCTCAAAACCTTCCTTTTTCTTTGCTATTTCTTTAGTAAAACCTACAGATAAGGCTAATGAGTATCTTATTTTCATAAGAGAATCTCCATAGATATATTAAAGGTGAGAAAAAGCAAGAGTTAAGGTTTTGGTCTTCAAGGAGTTAAGGTAAAAGATGAAGAAATTATCATGCCATACATGTTTATTTATATTAAATATCATAGGAAAGTCACTTGATTGTGGTTTTAACATATAAATGTTAAATGTTTGTTATGAAATTGAATAAAAAGAAAAGGAAGGAGATGATCAAATTGAAGGAAAAGGAAAAGAAAACCAAGGAGTGAGAAGAGGAGGAAATATATCATCTCAATTTTTTGTAAGTACTACAAGGAATTTCAATCTATTTTCTTTAAATATTTTTATTGTAGTATGTTAGTTACCTAGGGTAGTTAAGTAAATATTATTATGTTAAATAAAAAACTAAATTGTGAAATTATGAAATATGTTAAGAAAAGTATAGGTGAAGATCATAAAATGATATACTTGGTTGAATGTTAAATATTTATGTTGAGAAAAATAAAAGTGTATAGAAAAAGCATTATACTTGTGATTTATGAAATGGGGACTAAATTGTGAAAGATGGAAAAATATGAAATCTTTTCCGAAATACTCATGTAAAATATATAAATGTATGAAATTTAGCTTTTATACCCGAATAGACAGAATTAGAACTATTAGGATATTAGTGGCATGCCATTAAGGATCCTCAACGTGCTCTCCGTTTTCTAGCACGTTAGTGCTCTCTATTTAGTGCACTTGTGTTCTCTGTATAGCATCTTGGTGCTCTCTATTTACTCATGCATATAGTTGCACCCCTGTACTTGATTCGTATATCCTGAATTGTTCTAAACAGTCTATTGTGGGCAAATGTGTGAAATGCTAGTAATACAAGTATTTAAGGTATCAAGGTAAGTATAAAAATTATTCAAGGTAAATAAATTTTTTGAAATGAATGTTTTGTTATATTGATGTCCATGTGTGAGTATATGATGTATTTTAGTAACATTTTTAATATATGTTATGTTCATTTATTCTTGTAGTGCTTACTAAGCCTTTACCGGCTTAAAGCGTATATTTTTAACGCGTAGGTATAGTTAGACTTGTCGAGCTTAAGTTGGGGTCGTGAGTTCTCATGTCATCACATCACCGAGGGAATAAGTGTAGGCATTATATTTTGGGTCAAAATGGCATGTACATAGGTAGACCAAATGTGTTCCAAGTGTTACGGACTAAAATACAAACTTTTAAAACTTATCTATTTTGGTATTTTGATTTAACTATTTTGGTTCTATATGAAATGAATTATTGAAAGCTATATGTATGCATGCAATTGTGGTTTGATAATGTGATAATTGTGATTGAATTGGAGTTGTTTTAAGTAGTTTTAATGCATTTTGAATTGGTTTTAAGTGTTGAGATGAAACTGGTGTATTGCAGTGGTTTTTAGCAAATTTCCAAATGATTTTTATCAAGATTAACCCAAGGTAATGATACCAAGGGGACAAGTATTGATACCTGGGCCTTAAAACTCAAAATTTTCAAAACAAAATGTGATATCGGTATCGATATCATATTTGGTATCGATTTTAAAGGCAATATATCGATACCTAGGCCCAAGGTATCAATACCTTCATCAAAATTTTAAAAATTTGAAGTTCCAGAATGCTATTTTGGTATCGATATTGTTCAGGGGTATAAATAACTTTCATAAGGTATCGCTACCATGTGTTTAAGTATCGATACTTACCTCTGTTTTGAGTAAAAATTTCTAAACGTAATCAATTAACCAATAATGGCTCCAGACGTTTCTAGTAATAATTATTGAGTTAAATAAGTTATAATACTATGTATAAATGTTCAAATTACATAGTGTCTAGTCAAGATCACTTTGGCACTAAATATAATAGCTTTTTATTGGGTCCCTGTAGTCGAACCGGGTATAAGGGTGTTACAGTCAAAACTATACCATCTTTTCCAAAACATAGGTATTGTAGAAGAGTTTGCTAGATGGATCATTGATTGACTTGAGGAGGTTGGCATAGAACTTATAAACCACCCCCATAGAGCTTCACAAAAGTAACAGATTAAAGACACCAAAGCTCATTTCATGCATGTTTTGATTCTCAATAAAGGTTTTTTCTTGGCAAAGAGCAAATATCTTTTGGTGCAGACAATGGACGAAAAGGTGTGCTCCTTCTTCAACATTTTATATATAATAAATTCAAATATCTAAATCTCAATCCGTTATTTAAATAAGCAATACAAATTTAAATAATAAACACTCAAAATATTTATCTGTATAACCACAACTAATAATTATAAAATCTAAATTCATAATATTCAAATCCAATATTCATGAATGTTCGGATCCAACCCCATCCTAAACAAATATAGTGTCCAGACCTAAGCCTTAAATTAGAAAATTTGTTAAAAGAAAAGTTAAACTTAACCGGCAAAAGAACGGTCAAAGATTGGCCAAAGCTCCGCCGAATATTTGGCGATGGATATATGTGTCCCCTATATGCGCCGCAAATACACTTTTTGGACCTTTCCAAATAAACAAAACCATAAAAACAAAAAAAACAAAACAAAAACTTTGTCAATTTACCCAAAATTTTCTCTATTACCGATAGTTGGATCTCTAACAATAATACTATCCACGCTTCAAATTTATCCTTTGATTTAAGTTCAAAAGATGAGGCTGGTATGATCGGCTTTGACCAACCATAAACACCAAACCAGGAAATTTATATGGTGGCTTTTAATTTTTTTTAATTTTTAATTTTTTTTCTTTCAATTTGTGTTTTCTAAGAAACACATAGGAAAGAATAAATAGAGATCGAGGAATATTTTAATTTTTTTTGTTAGGATATTTTTTGGTTCATATTCTCTGGTAATAGAATCGAAGAAGGTGGAAGTAGAAGAGAGAAAGCGGATTTTCTCTCTTCTCTTCTCTCTTCTATTCTACATTTTTTGTTTTTTTTTCTTTTGTTTCTCATGACGGCATAATTCGTCGTTTTTATTCCAAGAAATTAGGGTTTGGTTTTGGTGAATTTCTAAGATCATGAATGTGATGCGTCGTCTCAAGAGCATTGCTTCCTCTCGCTCTTCTATTTCCGATTCCGTAAGTTCTATTTCCCCCTTATTTTTTATGGACCCGATGGGCTTTAAGCTCCGTTTGTTTGTTAAGAAAATGGTTTGAAGGAAAGAAAGTAAATATAACGGGTTATTTTTATTTTATTTTTAAGACTCTTCGTTGAATATATATATATTTGCACTTTTCATTCATGAGTAGCTAAACAGGGAAAAATTTTCTTTTGATTTCTGTATATTATTTCTTGATTTAGCTGGGGTATTAATTATTCTATGTTGAATATGCGTTTTTTTTTCATTAAAAAATACTAGTTTTTTTTCGTACGTGACTATTTGTCGCTTTACAGCTGGATAATTATATAGTAATTGTTTTCCTCTTTGCTGCATTGTTTTTGTCTTGTTTTGAAATGGTTACATTGAGGCTGAACTGGGTATTGATTTGTAAATGTATTAAGCTACTTTCCTCTTCCAGTTTGTGTAATATTTATGCAATCTTGTGGAAATTTCCTAAACTGTATATACAAAATTCCATGTGCTGAAAAAAACATAATATGAGAGTTACATTGAGGCTAATATTAAAGATAGAAATATAAAAAGCTACTCTTTCTATGAGGATGCTTGTTTTTCTTTCGATTTTTGTTTTCCATTTCTTGATTCTTCTGAGAAAATTTTCTTGTCTCATCAGGGTGGTGATAGCTTCACCAAGAGGGCAAAGGTTGATCAAGAATCAGAATTCAAGGCAACAGGGGAATCAAATATATCTGATAGGAGTACACCTGGGCCAGAGCATCATATGGCTTCTACTTCATCGGAAACTGTAGCAAGCACGTCCAATGCAGCTTCTAGTTCTAGTAATATAACAGAGAAATTAGATCTCGATCAGCTCCCTAATGAAATGCATGAAATGAGAATTAGAGATGAGAAAACTACTGGCCATTATGATAAGGTGATTCTGTGGTCTTGTAGTCTTCAAAATGTCTCTGTACATGTATGTTGACGTTTTTACCTTGTCTTCATATCTAACTTGTTCTATAATTTATAATCAAGTATGCTGGAATGCCATCCATTTGAGAAGTTATTCGTCTTTTCATACTTAAAAGCTTTGAAGCTCTTGATATAATCTGAAGCAATTACTAGTTTCTATCTTTTTTTATGACTTCAATTGAACCTTAGCAGGGAACCAATCTATCTCTTCAAGAAATTTTGTGACCAACTTTCTGCATAATGTTATTTGATTATTTGAAATGATTTAAAGCTATCTAAAGTTAGCTTCCCTAATTATTTCTAAACCTATTGCTTTGAAACTTGTATTGCGCAGGATGTTGGATCTAATGTTATTAATGGAAATGGAACAGAAGCAGGTCAAATAATTACAACTGTTGTTGGTGGTCGAGGTGGGCATCCAAAACAGGTGATTTGATTTTGGTTGACATTTTGTTGCACATTGTTAACTGCTAATCTGAAATATGTTTAGCAGCCTATGTGTGAACTAATGTTGCTTGATTCTTTTTCTTCTTGAAAATTTCCCACTGCTTTTTTCCTTCTGGGTGGAGTGGGAATTAAGTTTTTTTCTGTTAGGTTGTTTAATCTAGGTTATATCTAAAAAATGTTGCTGAAGCCATAGTCATGTTAGAAACTTGGTTTACATGTTTGTATTCCATTGCATTTGATTACTATGTTTGTATTAAGCAGCAATTAATTCTTAACAAAGCATCTTTTTCTATTGTGCTCCAGACAATCTCGTATATGGCTGAGCGTGTGGTTGGGACTGGTTCATTTGGTGTCGTCTTTCAGGTATGAGTATATTGACATGTCATCACCTTCTTGTCTATAACCATTTTCTCTTAGTGTTTGCATTTATCAAGTATATTTCTCTGAGTTATAACACTTTATGTTATGATGTAGGCTAAATGCATGGAGAGAGGTGAACATGTTGCTATAAAGAAGGTTCTGCAGGATAAAAGATACAAGAATAGGGAGCTGCAGATTATGCATCTACTTGATCATCCTAATACAGTCCAATTGAAGCACTATTTCTTTTCAACCACCGAAAAGAATGAGCTCTATCTTAACCTTGTTCTGGAATTTGTACCTGAAACAGTTTTCCGAGTTTCAAAACACTATTGTAGAATGAATCGCCATATGCCCTTTTTTTATGTACAGCTGTATACATACCAGGTGATCCTTGACCTTGCCTAGCTTTAGCTAATTAGTAGTGGGTTGTGAAATTGTACTGGTTCAACTATTGATCTAACCATTTCGTGTTGCTATTTTAAGCGCACATTATGACAAGCTATACTGCTTTTCTCTCTCTCTCCCTCTTTCTTTCTCTCTTTTCTTCTTTTGTAGATATGCCGTGCTCTAAATTATTTACACCGTGTGGTTGGTGTATGCCATCGTGATATTAAGCCACAAAATTTACTGGTAAGACATTTTTGCATTTATGTTATGAACTGGTGATTGATATTAAGAAGTACTTCAATTTCTTGTTTGAGAATTTTACCTATCACCTCGACTTGACAAATTTTTTCATCTTGAATGCGCTATAATACGTGACACTGTGGTGTAATGCTGGTCAGTCATAATGCTTGTTCAAGGATTTCTTTGTGTGCACGCATGATTTAATGTGTCTTCTCTTCACTGTGATATATAGTTGACTCCAACATGTCATTGCTTTTGTTCTTATAATGATTGGTTTTATTAAATGGTAAAAGCATATTGGAGCTAATGTTTCGATGATTTGCAGGTCAATCCCCAGACTCACCATCTCAAGATATGTGATTTTGGCAGTGCGAAGATGTTGGTATGTTTAAATTTTTCGGAAGTTTGAAAATCCTTTAATCTGGTTTGTAAAACTTTTGAGACTTACTCTGCAATCCTTAGGTGCCAGGTGAACCCAACATATCATATATATGCTCACGATTTTATAGGGCTCCAGAACTGATATTTGGAGCAACGGAATACACAACTGCGATTGACATGTGGTCTGTCGGTTGTGTCATGGCTGAGCTTCTGCTTGGACAGGTGGGTTAAAAATATGTGTATATTTCCTTTTAGATGTAGCTTTGGTGTCAACTTATGTTCTATTTTCCATCTAATGCTTGCGTGGTTCTAGTTTCAATGTATTTCAAATCTGCTGGTTTCATTGACATTCAAAATGTGTCTGCATTTCAACATTGTTATATTCTCCTTTGCATCTATTTCTGCACCATCTTTTATGCAGTCACTTTTGAGCCCTTGTCATTTCTCTGTAAGATATAGAGGGCTTTGGCATCCTGAAGTCCTTCATCGAAACAGATTTTACAAAATTATTCTTTCATCTATCTACCATCTGCCTCCTTTTGTCTTCTTCTCCAAGGCATCCATTTGTAGTGTGTTAAACTCATATCTTCTGGAAAACTGTTCTATGCATTAGTACTTTGTAGTAGATAGATGGTATTTTCTAAAGCATACTGGGTATTACACCATTTGCAGCCATTGTTTCCTGGTGAAAGTGGTGTTGATCAGCTAGTGGAAATTATAAAGGTGCACATCTATGGCTTTTTTGTGACTCGTAGTTTTTCTTTTCATTTTATCTGTTTTTTAATTTTTTTTCACTTCATTTTGCTTTATCATATCAGAAATTGGGAACTCCCACTAGGGAAGAAATCAAATGCATGAATCCAAAATATACAGAGTTCAAATTCCCTCAGATCAAAGCTCATCCATGGCATAAGGTGTGCTTATTGGATCGTCTTCTAATTATCCATATATGTTGTGCAGTAAAAGTGGATATCTAACTCAAGTTACAATTTTTAGATATTTAACCGGAAAATACCTCCTGAAGCATTGGATCTTGTGTCAAGGCTGCTTCAGTATTCGCCAAACTTACGTTGCACCGCTGTAAGTATTTCACATTATGTATCATTGTTGTTTTCAGCTGCATATCCATTTTTTGTTTATTGACTTGAATCTTGATAGGGAACAACAGTTGTGTGATTATCCCCCAACCCACCTTTATGACCAAGTTGTAGCTTAAGCACTCTATTTCGAATGGTAGCAACAGACTGCAAGCCATCATAACGGATTAAAATAGTTTCATGTTCTTTTGCAAACTCTTACCTCCATCTTTACTTCCTGGTTTTCAGATTGAGGCTTGTGCACACCCTTTCTTTGATGATTTGAGAGACCCCACTGCATGTTTGCCTAACGGGCGAGCTCTACCTCCTCTATTCGATTTCACGGCTCAAGGTAAGCTAGGTGGGTTAATCGTTTTTGCATTTTATACCTGTTCTGACTTCTCAAATTACACATTTCAACTGCAGAATTGGCTGGTGCATCTCCCGAACTACGTCAACGTCTTATTCCGGAACACGCAAGGGCATAAGATCAAATGAGACCAGCATCTATAGTCAAACTGTAAATTGTTTTGGATGCTTAGTTGCCGCACCACCCTACCATCAAGCCAAGCACCCACAGGATATCCAAATTCCCTATAAATGGATATGCTGGTGATGAGATATAGAAGAACTGCTTTGCCAAACAGGTTTTTGAGTTCTTTTTCTCATTTGTACGGGCTTTGGCTGCCACATATAGTAGTTTATTATTAGCAATCATGATTCAAAAAGCCTAAATTTTCAAAACAGAAGATTTAGAACTTATTACATTGTATAATTTTCCTACTACTACAGAGATGCAAAGTGTCCATGTAAATCCACGCTTTGTTTTCCGGTGATTTTTTTCACTGTAGCTAATTTATGAACTATATCAATAATAAATTACTTCGTTACATTAAATAAACGCCGGTTTAGCGGCAAAAGATTTGTGTTGATTTGAAAATAAAACATTATATTTATAAGCACAAGAATGATCTCATGGAATCCTAGGATCACTTTGTCTACTGCACATTTTTATTGAGAAAAATGAGTTGGAAATTGAGATAATAAGGGCATAATATTGTTTTGGGAATTTCACAACTTGGCAAGGGGTGAATTATGGAAGGTAGCACGAGAAGTAAAGAGCAGTTTCCCAGTTTTCTTCATCTTGAATTCAATAGAAACTGCAGTTATATTCCTTCCACTTTTTACTACAGCTCCATCAACAATCAGCTCTGCCTGCATATTGAATGATGGTTTATGTACATCCCAAGGAAGACTGCAATCAAGCATGCAAAAGAACAAGACTAGATCATACAAAGCTAGTTATTTCCTGAGAAGTATTAATTACACTAAAAGTCTCCTCCTCCAAGCATCAATCAGGTTATTCTGTTTATCTAGCCATCAATTCCGATGTTACACGGAGTATATTAAAAACGCATTACGCACATCTATACCTATCTCATAAACTGCTTGGCTCTAACATGTCTCTTTAAACATCGTCAAATCCAAGGTATAAATGTAGTAGATACACACATGTATAAAATTGATCAATATGTTTCATGTTATCTAAACTGGTATCTAACGTCCAAACTTGATTGACGTAATTCTACAGAATTAGAGTTTTGGAAGTTACAAACCAATTTAGAATCTAACCTATATCAAAGGTAGAATTTGCCTAAGGCATAATGTTTAAATGAGAGGTCAAGGAAGATCATGCAAAGCAATTTGACAAAAGCAACCTATATCAATTCCACTTTGACTCCAAACCAGAGGTTCAACAAAAATCAACGTTCTATTAAAGACATTCTAGAACGACTTTGGTCTTCACTAGAGAATTAGGAGGAGATTTTTAACAATGGTATGAAAATTGAGCAAGGTCACGGTTGCAAGTTGCAATCTCCCCATGATTCCATGCATATAATCCTATCTTTTCCAGCCAAATCTTTCTCAACATAACTAAAAAGGGGAACAGAAACAGGTTCAAAACTGAGATAGAATCTGAAATTTGAATCAATACTATACTATAATTTGGGATTTAACCAAAAATGAGATATCAAAAATCCAAAAGAGCTCACATCTTTCGGAGCAGCAGAGAGATAAGACATCCCCAAATCAACAAGGAAAATTTCCTTATCCTCACCGACCACCGTCCTAGTCGTCGCAATCGCCACCCTTTCCGCTATCGCCGCAACGGCCCCTCCATGTAACCCACCAAAATAATTCTGCAACCCAAAACAAACTGAGAGGAATAATTGTTACAATAATTCAGATAAAAACGATAACAAGTTCAAAACAAAGAATTACGGCGACAGCGGGTGTGACGGTGGCGAAGCAGGTGACGTGGCCACGTCGGACAGTGTGGGTCTTGAGGGTGTTGCATAATAAATTGGAGTAGAAGTCTCTGGAACTGTAGTTTTCTACATTGGGATCGTGCATTCCTACCCTTTTCAAGAAACGCATAACTTGAGGCTCGTAGGGGTTAGCTCCGTCATCGGATTTGGTGGAGGTAGCAGCCCCACCAGGTGAAGTTGATGACGCTTGCAGCTCCCGGGAACCAGGAACTGTAGCTTTGGAAGAGGGGTTTGCCATATCTCTCTATCTCGATTTCAGTGTAGAATGACTGTAACCTCACTATTTTCCTTTTTTTTTTCCGTAAAAAGCCTCAAATTTTTTCAAAAAAAATAATTAAATCCCTACCTTTTCTTTTTCCAACCAATTGGCTACTTTAATTATTAAAATAAATCAAAAACTATTTTAATTGTTAACTTTAAGAGTTTCTATCCTCAATTTTTTTCAGTTAAAGTCATTGGTATCACTGCATGACATGTTACAAAAAACGATTAAAAATAAAATTTGATAAAATTATTAAATTTTAATAAATAATATTTAAAAGTTATTAAAATCATAAAATTGAAAATTTTATAAAAATCATAAAAATTAAGAAATATGAAAAGAAATTATAAAATTTTATAAAGTCGTAAGAAAATTATAAAAATTATTGTGTCTCTCCAATACAACCAAGTCGATCATAATAGATCCAATGTTTCCTTAGTTGTGCTTACCTTTCTCCTCTACTTACATTCAATCTTTTCTTGTTGGCTTTGATTATCAAACCAATTTCAACCCAAACTTTAGAAATATTAGAAAAAGTGAACGTCCTTGTAGCTGTTGTTGCATTTTGTCATGCTATAGCATGCATCATTGATTCCTTGTGCTGCTTCCTTGTCAATATTTGTAATGATATATAGTGTACGTGTGTATCCAAAAATTATCTGATTTCATATGTTTGTAATGATCTTTAGTGTGTGTATGTATGTATGTAACACTCCCTTAGAAGCAACTCTCACAACAATTTCGGTGTAAAAAACTTCATCAACTTTTATCAAGTCATTCACTGATATAGTTCTTTCCTCTACTTGATTTTATAATCTTTTATAATATTTTTACAATTTTATAAAAAATTATATTTTTCTATATTACTATATGTTTTATTTTTTTACTATTTTTATAAAAAATTACAATTTCTTTATAAATTCTTTACAATATTTTATATTTTTTATATTTTTAATTTTTTCTATTTTAATAAATTTTGAATATTTTTCTATAAAATTTATTGATTTTTATTTTTTATCATTTTATGCCACATGTCATGCCGTGTTGCAACACATAATAACTTTAACCGGAAAAAATTTTGGGGCCATTAATTTTAATGGTCAAAGGGCTTTTTTTTATGCAATTTGACAATTTAATTACCTAATTGAGTGCAAAAAAAATAAGGGGGCTTAATTGGTTTTCTTGAAAAAGTTTAAGGGCTTTTTTACACCCTTAAACCTTTTGTTTAAGGGCAAGTAGAATATAATTAAAATATAAATATAAGTACAAGTAATCAAAAGTATTAAATTATTATAAACGGACTATTTGAGTAATTACAATGCAGAATCAAATTATTACATCAGAAGCAGACTAAGAATTGATACAATCTAAACTGAAGCCAATAAATTGACTGAATTAAAACTCGCTTATGACAACCGCACATGATTGGACTTGGAGGCCTACCTATATAATTACGTATGATAAGTCTCAAACTTGGATACTCAGGATCCAAGGCTTCCACTTTTGCCAACTGAAATCTAATTCTTTACTCTAAATTCTTTTATGAAATATGTCGGTAAAAGTATCGTGGTGGCTATTTATTAGAAATATATTTGCAATTTTGTTTTATTTACTTAAAATAGATCAATTAATTCATTTACATTAGATCAAATAGATAAATTACTATTTTGTTAAAGTTTCATCTATTTTTATAATTAGCGATGACATGATTGATGAGTAAGTATACAACAACACTTGATGTGTCACATGTACATTATACTAATGTGACATTTTATCACATCATCAAATATTTAAAATAAATAATCCTAAAAATAAATAATTTTTTAATAATCTCTATATATACATAAGCACAAGTTTGGGAAAAAAATTTTAATTGGCAATAATATTTTTAATGATCATTTAATTACTAAATTGATATTAAATAAATAATTTTTCTATAAATAATGGAGTTTTTATTCATTTGAACTATTTCATTAAGAATAATAGATAAAATATCATATAACTAATGTAACACCCAATTATTGCCCGGTCCAGTAAAATAGAAACAGTCCATAGTGTCCGATTACAAACGGGCTACAAGGCCCAGACCAAAACAAAGCGGTGGCCCAAATTACAATGGCCCAAAACGGATGAAACCCTAGGGTTTCTAATCTTCAACAGCGCCGCAAGCCAAGCCTCGCCCCCGAATCTCCGTGATCTTCACCTGCAAGGAAACCAACAACATATGGAAAGAAAATCATGGATTTGCGAATCAAAGATATAACCAGATTTTTTTTTCAGATTTTTTTTTTCTTTCTTTGGTTTATTATTATCATGGCTATAAGAGGCCATCGAACATACTGTAATGGCGGATGGGAAATCAATAAAAAAAAAGGCACAATTTTTACAACACAAACAGTGAAACAAACGAAATCTAAGGTTGTTTTCTATTCTATTTTATTTTTTATTTATTTATTTTTTATATACTATTATAAATCAAAATAAAGGAGAGAAACAACCTTTTCTCTTTGGAAACGCCGTACGACGGCCGAGGGAGTCACCCCCGAGGATCGGTGGCCAGAAACCGAAAGGCTTCGTGTTGTTTTGGAACCTCCTTGCTGGCGTTTTGAAGGATTTAAGCCCGGATTTGGGCATAAGGGTGTCGAGAAGGCTAAAAGGGAGATTTTCCCTTTTCTCGGCCAACGCAGATGGTGGTGCTGGCGCCGGAGATCGGCGGCCGGCGCGGTGGCCGACGAAGGGCCAATGACCGACTGATGGCCGGAGAAACGAGAGGCTGGGAGCGTTTTAAAAAAAGGATTTGGTTTTTTTTTTTGGAAATGTTTTAAAATGAATTTTTTTGGAGGAAGGGAGGCTTATATACGGTACCAAAACGGTGCCATTTTGGAAAGCCTCCAGACGCACAAAAACTTCGTCGTTTTGAGTACCCGACCCGAATCCGATCCGATCCACTTTAGGGTCCGCGTGTTTTTATGCGGAGGGGCAAATTGCACTTTTGACCCCTCCGCCTTTTAATATATTCCCAATTAGGTTTTTTTATTATTTTAAATTCAGCCTTTAATTTATTTTAAATTTCAATCTAATCCAGTTGAACGGCGCCGTTTTAGAGGAGAAGGTAAAATTACCCTTCCAGCCCCTCTATGTAATTCGTGCGTTCAATTTAGTCTTCCAGACTTTATTTATTTGTGGATTTACCCCGGAATTTTACTTGCGATTCAATTTAGTTTTTTTTTCATATTTCTCTTTAAATTAATATTTTTAATAATGTATTTTTTTATTTTATAATTTTCATAAGTAATTATCATTATTTTATATATATAGGTTTTATGTATGTATTTATACCTTTGAAAAAACTAATATTTTTCGTATATTGTATATACACATGTTTAATTTATTTAATTAATTTTGATATTATTTTAATTGTTTTTAACTTATGTATTTTTATGTGTACATGTATATTTTTTTGTTGTTTATCATTTGCTTATTAATTTATGTTTGCATATTTTTATTATTATCTTGCCTATTTATTTGATATCTTTTGCATGTCATTATTTTATATTCATTTGTTTATATTATTTCTATGCTATTGTTGTATTTGTTATCACGATATTTGCACATATAATATAACGTTACATCATCTTTTACTCAAATTTAAAAATAGAAAATTTTCAAAATTGAGATAATGCTCGTATTTAGGATTTTCAAGGAAATTGAGCCCTAACGTATTGGGTTCCGATTTTCTTCATTAAATCTAACAATCGAGCGTTTCTCTTTAATCAAAAAAATAAGAACTCATTATTGGGAATTCAACACGTTGTGTCCTAATGTATTGGATGTGACGCGTTGATTTCTCGAAATGAACATTTTTAAAAAAATAATAAAGGAAATATTCCGAGTTTGAGATTCTAGAGGAATTGTACCCTAACGTATTGGGCCGGGATTTCTTAAATCTTAAATAAATGGATATTCCTTTAAATTTTTTTTGCACTAGTATTTTGCCCTAATTCATTTTTGGGGAAAATTAGAATGTCGTGCCCTAACGTATTGGGTGGGGTATTTTCTTTCTCTGAAATGATAAGGGTCTTAATACGTAACGTTTTAAGTTTTTTGCTAAGGATTACGTTTTTCAAATTTTCCACATTAAGACATTAATTATTTAACTAGGTACCAATTTTTGGGCGTAATGAGGGTGCTAATCCTTCTTCATACGTAACAGACTCCCGGACCTGTTTTTCTAAAATTTGTAGACCAAAGTCATTTTTTAGGTGACTCAATCACACCTTAATAAAAGATTGGTGGCGACTCTCAATTTTCATTTTTTAAAGTCGACAACCAAAATTTTTGTTTTCAAAAAAACGGTTTCGACAGCTTGGCGACTCCACTGGGGATACATACGAAAGTCGAGCCACAAAGTTGATTAATTTTTGTCTTATTGTCGAGAAAATAATTTTTTTTAAAAAACTCATGACATCCTTTCGTATTCATTATCTTATTACTTAAATATTGTTTGTATTATACATTTCATGAGTTGAACAATTTTACCCTTTTAAGTGGGAGTGAGAAGCTATGCCTTCGTGAGGTTTTCACCTCCGTGTAGGGTAGTGGATTGCTTCCGGGATACATCCGTACCTATGTCTTCGTGAGATTTTCATCTCCGTGCAGCCATAGGGAAATGTATTCCCCTGAACCAAACTCGATCCATATGAGCCTATAATGGGTGAGGATTGAGAAATCTGCTGGTTCGGGTACCTTTACCCTAGAAGCCAAACTTCATATAATGAACCTTAGGAATCCACTCTAGGTAGAACTATACTAAACCCTAGTAGATATCCAATTAGGAATTTTACTATTCCTTGATTATATCTAATGTTTTATGAGATACTGACTTTTTATGTTTTATGAGATACTGACTTTTTATGTTTTATCTTGATTGCATGACATGACATTTCATTTCATCATAAAAGGCGTCAGTCTATATTCAGTTGTTAGATAGAAGGCTTATCATGGAAAGAGGGTTTCTTGATAAAGTGGAGGACAATGCGGCTGTCCGAACTTGGTCTAAAACAACGCAGCAAGAAAAGGGTGATAATTTGGCTGACGGGCATGTATCGGAGTTATGGGACTTTACGCATATCAGTGTAACTCAAAATAATTTGCAAGAATTGAAGGAAATCTGGGGTCAGTGGAGTGATGAGGTTAGACAGCTCTTTTATAATAATTATGGGGATCTTCCTTATTTGCTTGATGTGAAGGTAGACAAGCGTTTGTTTCAAGCCCTCGCCCAATTCTGGAATCCTGCTTACAGCTGCTTTACGTTTGGGAAGGTTGATTTGGTGCCTACGATAGAGGAGTATATGGCTTTACTCTGTTGTTCAAAGTTTCAAGTGGACAGGGTCTATTCGAGAGCGGTAAATGTGCCAACCTTTTCAAAGAAGCTGATGAGTGTAACAGGAATGAGTGAGCAGTGGGTTGTCGCACGAATTAAGCAAAAAGGGGATAGTAAGTGCGTTCCTTGGAGAGGCTTGAAAGATGCAATTCTCACACACCCAGATGTAAGGAAAAGGTTAGATGTTTTTGCTTTAAGTATATACGGCTTGGTTTTCTTCCCTAAAGCCTTGGGGTATGTGGATGAAGCAGTCACTGATTTATTCGACCGGCTCGATAAGAAGGTTACACCGATTCCAGCAATTTTGGCAGAAACTTTCAGGTCATTAAGTGCATGCCGGAAGACGGGCGAAGGTAGATTTATTGGATGTGCACAACTTCTACTCGCATGGTTTGTAACACCCATAACCTGTATCCGTCGCCGAAATAAGGTTACAAGGCATTACCATATAAAACATGGCTCAAAATAGTCATATTACACATGCTTTAAAATCCCATCATTCGAAACATATATACCTCTTACTCATATCATTCAAAATCAAATTATAAGATGACTCATCACATTACAAATTCCATGTACATACATTAAGACATCCAAGCATATTTTACTTCTTAAGCTGAATATCAAATATATCAATTCATACTTCTATTCATGTGCATAAAATCAAACAATCCATATCGCTTGGCTTATTGTCCATTAGAAAATGCAACATAATCAATTTCACCAAATAGTCAAGTTTAGCATATAAACATATTATCCACTAATGCATTTAACCTTATCAACTATGCACCACTTTTCTTTCTTTTCTTTTTTTTAACTCAACTAATAAGTCATACATGCCTAACTTCCCATTTAAGTACAAAACATGTGTATGCTTTGCCATTCATCTTATCTTCTATTTGGCTAGCAAACTAACCATACAATTTACACTCAATTCGCATGCTAATTATTAAGCCTAAAATACATATAAAACCAATACATACTTTATTCACTTGACTAACATTAGCCATTTTCCAAGTACTTTAGCCATTCAAAACATGCCGATTCCATACAGTATAAATCATATCAAAATTTCATATACACACCCAACGCAAATATTTCATACTTACAATAATAAGTCAATTACCATAATCGATCATACCACTATGTATACATATAACACATTTTGTAATTCAAGCATTAAAACCATTAGTCCTTTACATATCGAATTATCAAATAACTTATCAAAGACACACATATATATATCATTACGTCTTATCAAATTCATATACCAAGCATCCCCCACGCCTTTACTATGACCAAAATTACTTAAACCTTGGATCATTAGCATTAGATCAAGCCATTTTCGCATGGCTAAATATATATACAAAACTAAATTAAAACTAACCTATACATGCCACATAACCAAAAACTCAAAGTTTTAATTTACCGAAGCCATAACCGGATAGTGTGATCACGACTCCAACATCTTCTAACCCGAGCAAGTCTTTAGAACTCTAAAAACATAAGAAAAACACACAGAGTAAGCTATTACAGCTTAGTAAGTCATAAGCAAATAGATAACTTAACAACATTTAATTAGTTACAACAAAATCAAATCATGTTTTCAATATTCATATACATTTCCATAATCGAAAAATACATTTATCAAACACGTACTATACATCAAATCCATATTTAACCAAATACACATAAGTTTAACATTTGGCCGAATGTATATATATATATATATATATATCCAACAATTTCATGACAACAAATATATGTACATACTCACTAATCACAAAGATCCGAACGTTTATATGCTCATCAAATACATTGAAACAAATGTTCATATATTTATCCATTACATATAACCAAAATCATATATATATATATATACCCAATGCATATAATCACTTAATTTAAACAGATTCACTGGCACTTCACCTGCTAGGCTTATAGCCTGATTCAGTTCACCGACACTTAGTCTGCTAGGCTTATAGCCTGATTCAGTTCACCGGCACTTAGCCTGCTAGGTTTATAGCCTGATTCAGTTCACCGGCACTTAGCCTGCTAGGCTTATAGCCTGATTCAATTCACCGGCACTTAGCCTGCTAGACGTAAAGTCCGAAACATTTCACCGGCAATTAATCTGATTGGTACTAAGCTTTAAAAAAAATCTAAATTCACAGAAGTTGTATCTCATATTTGTATATAGAATCCACATAAAATTCAGCTCAATAATTTATAAACTATATCTTTAAATAACATAGATGTATAAAGTTCAAACATCAATTCCACTCAATAATTTAATTATACATCCAAACCTATATATATAACACTTAATGCATTAATCTACTACTAATATCATATATTCGATCATCTTTTAATAATCCAACTAATAATTTCATACTTTCAATGCTATTCAAGAACTTTACATGAATATATACTTGTATATTAGCATAATCGAACCTCATGTAACCTTGTATAATTGTCATACCTAAATTCACTATAAAATCATATACGTGTATGTATACGATCATTCAAATATAATATATATATAATTACCAACTCACATATACAAATATAAGTTACATATCTTAATCAAATCTAAGAGTTTATACATATATATATATTTATATACATATATTCGGACCTAATATACATATATATGTATATATCATACTTACCTTGGATTAAAACCAAGATTTTATACATATACAACATTCATACTTCCACTAAATTCAAAAACTATATATATATGTATATATATTCGATCATTATGTATATAATTATAAATATATATATATATACATATTAAATACCTTTATCTAAATTCAAGGTTTATTCATGCTATTACATATATTTTGAATCTATCATATACAAGTATAATTTCTTACCTAATTTCATTACAATAGATTTTCATATATATACATGCCTATCCTAATCTCACCTTTACTTATATAAAATTTAAACCTATAATTTAACTCATGATACAAGATTATACTTGTATATTCAAACTATCAAATACTTATATAAAATTTATACTTATACTTCAAATTATAAACATTTAATTACAGCTCATCAAGTACACAATCGATATACATGTATAAATATTGATTTATTAACTTTTAAATTGCTAATAGACTTACCTCGGATATCGACGGACATAGTCGACTACTTTCGACTTTCCTCGATCTAATTCCGTTTTCTTCTGTTCTTGATCTAAATAAGTTCAAATTTAACTAATTTAACCACATATTCATTTAATTAAATCCAAAAACACATAAATGGGCAAATTATACTTTTGCCCCTAACATTTCACATTTTTCACAAATTAGACCCTATTTCACAAAAATACAAAATAAACAAACTTTCCTTGCACAATAGCTTGGCCGAATATGCACTAAGCTCATATAAATCAATGCATGTCATTTATTTCACATTTTTGTCCCTCAATTTATTATTTTTGCAATTTAGCCTTAATTACTCAAAAACATCAAAAATTCAATTTCAACATATATATATCCATTTCATATTTTTTTTTCTATCATTAAACAACAAAATTACAAGCTTTCAACAATGGCAAAACACAAAATCATCATCAAATTCAAAAATTTAAGCATGGGTCGAGTAGTATTCGAAACAACGATCTCAAAAACATAAAAATCATCAAAAATCGAAACCGAAACATACCTTAATTTGCTTGAGCAAGGGCCGAACACCTAGCTTGGTTTTATTACTTTCTTTCTCTTTTCATTCGGCATAGAGATAATGAATATGGCCACTTTCTTATGTTTTGTTTTTATTATAATAACATTATAATATATAAATTATTATTATTATAACCTTTATAAATAATATAAAATCTATATATTTTAAACATAATGCCGTCCACTATCTTTTCAATGGTCAAATTGCAACATAAAACCCCCATAATTAAAGAACAACCACTATTCGGCCCTTTTTGAAATAACCACTAAATTTTTATTTTACATAATTTAATCCTTTTATTTAATCGGACGCTCAAACGACAAAATTAAAGCACGAAATTTTCACACAAGTAAATTCATACATAATAAACATAGAAAATAATTTTAAAATATTTTTCTAACTCGGATTCATGGTCTCGAAACCACTATTCCGACTAGGGTCAAAATCGGGCTGTTACATGGTTTCATAGTCACTTTTGGAAGGTGGATAAAGTTTCGTATCGGGTTTTCTCTGAAAATTATTCACCACTAAAGGAGATAGTCGCTACGCCAAGGAGAGACGACATTTCGAAGGAGAAGTAGATGGCAATTCTTCAAAATCTTCGAGAGGAAGACGTTGAGTGGAGAGCTCCTTGGTTACTTCCAGATGAGATCCTGTATAGGTGTGGTAGTTTTGATTGGGTTCCTTTACTAGGGTTTTGGGGAGCTACTGGATATGCCCCATTATTGGTGCTAAGGCAATATAGGTCAAGGCAATTTATACCTGCGACCCAAGGGATAGCTGATTGTGAATTTTCGTACAAGGATGATGGTTATAGAAAAAAGATTCAAGAGATGACTAGTAAGTGGAAACAAACTCGCCGAATGAAGAGGCTAGCTGTGGGTCCGATGACAACTCCTGAGTATCATCAATGGTGGGCTAGAAGGATTAATGATAATACACCTAAGTTAAATCAGGAAGACAGCTAGTCAATCGAAGAGCATTTGCGAGTCATTCCTTCTGAGTTGGAAATCATAAGGCAAGATTTTGAGAGGAAAAATATGGATTTGGAGAAAAAGATAGAGCAAATCAAGGCGGAAAAGATGAATTTAAGATTGGATATAGACGTTCAGAAGTTTGAAAATGAGAAGTTAAAGAAAAAGAAAAACAAGGCTGAGGAAGAGCTGGGTAGTCTGAAGACGGATTATAAAAAAATGCGTTTGTCAATGAGAACTGCTGGGCTGGGAAAGACTTCAGAACAATGGCGAGCAGAAATCCGAGAAGAAAACAACAAAGCCGATAGATGGGAACAGAAATGTCAGGAGATGTAGAGACGAAATAAAGATTTAGAAAAGAGTTTGTCAGAAAGCCAAAAGGAGAAAAGCGAGCTAAAGGATAGGGTGGTTGTGTTGGAAGGATGTCTTCGTCAATATCGAAATCGAAATTTGGCAAAAGAGTTGAAAGCTAGCTTGAGCAAGATTGAAGAAATGAAGAAAAGAATCGAAGAGCTAGAGACGGAGCTGCAAAATTGTGAGATCCAGATCAAGTACTTGAAAGCAAACGAGAGTCGTAATAATGAACAGCTTCATCACTTTCAGAGTCAAGTTAGAAGCAGAGATCATCTTATCGAGGAAGCTGTGGTCTAGATTCGAGAAGTAGCTGATCATATACAGACTTTAGCAGTACAGGCTGACACGCTGAGTGTGAAGTATGAATTAGAATCAGATCGGGGACAAGAATTAGCTTTGTTACTTAGAAAGATTAGAGTTCTGGGTACTAGGGCAAAGTCTTATTTGTAATTCACTTTATGTAAAGGAATTTAATTTCTAGTAAAGTTTTCTTATGTGGAATTGAATCAAAATTAATGCCTTTCTGTATTCATTTCATGCATTGCATTGTTTCAGATGCATTAAGAAATACATCAAGGGATTCTAATTAATTTAAATCACTCCTCAGTTAATCTGGAAACCAACCAACCCACCAGGCACCACTACAGTACCCTATCGAAAACTAAAGATATGGATCAGAGGATGGAAAGACTAGAACAATCCCAAAAGGAAATACAGGAGTAGCTTCAAAAGCAAATGAATGAGCAGCAAAAGATGATAGACAAAATAATGGAATCTCAAGGGAGTATGATGGCTCAGTTAACTCAGTGGTTCAGCAAAGGAACTGATAAAGGAAAATGCTCTGTGCTCAATATTAAAGAATGAGACAATGAGGGACCTGTCTATCCTCCGGACTTTACCCCCAACAAGTTGAGATATACCCACGTAGGTCCTGTGTTACCATTAATCCTCCGGGTGACGCTGCAACGCTAATGAATCTCCAGGCAGGATCAGACTCTAACCCCGGAGCCAACTTTGTTAATCCTGCTATTCCTGATTTCGATGAGACGGCTGGAAAGGAGAAAATGAATGATGAATTTCCAAAACAGCTAGAAGAAAAGTACAAATGGCTGGAAGAGAAATTTAGAGCGATGGAATGTGTAGAAGGCTACTATGGGATGGATGCTAAAGAATTGAGTCTGGTTCCGGATTTAGTGCTCCCTTACAAATTCAAAATGCCAGAGTTTGAGAAATATAATGGAACCAGTAGCCCTGAAGCTCATATTACCATGTTCTGCAGACGAATGACCGGTTATGTCAATAATGACCAACTCTTGATTCATTGCTTCCAGGATAGCCTCACAGGGGCAGCATCCAAGTGGTACAATCGATTGAACCGTACCCAGATTAATTCATGGAGAGATTTGACACAGGTGTTCATAAAGCAGTACGGCCATGTGACTGACATGGTACCTGATAGGATCACTCTGCAGAATATGGAAAAGAAACCAGGCGAAAGCTTTAGACAATACGCGCAGAGATGGAGGGAGGTTGTCGTACAAGTTCAGCCGGCTCTTCTAGAAAGAGAGATGACGATGCTTTTCGTCAACACATTGAAGGCACCATTTATTACACATATGTTAGGAAGTGCTACTAAAAGTTTTTCCGACATAGTTATGAATGGCGAGATGATAGAAAATGCTATCAGAAGCGGGAAAATGATGCTGGAGAAAGTAGCAGAAGGACGGTCTCGAAGAAGAAAGAGAATGAGGTCAACAACACAAGTTCATATTCAAAGACAGTTACAGTGAATCAGCCAAGAAAAGTGGCTGTTAACCAGCAAGGATCATCAAAGCAGAGATCTGATACAAGACAAAATACAGAGAAGATTCAATTTACGCCAATTCCAATGATGTATAGGGAGCTATATCAGAATCTATTCAATGCACACGTGGTTTCTCCTTTCCACTTGAAACCTCTGTAGCCCCCATACCCCAAGTGGTACGATGCAAATGCACAGTGCGACTATCACGCAGGAATTGAGGGGCATTCTATAGAATATTGTACGTCGTTCAAAAAACTGGTGGAAAGACTTATAAGCCTGGGTGTGGTTAAATTGAATGATTCACCCAGTACAGAAAATCCGTTACCTAATCATAACGGAGTGAACATGATAGGTGGGAGCATGGGAAGGAAGACATAGCAGAAGTAAAAATTCCTTTGAGGTGGGTCTAGAGGAATATGGTAAAAAGGGGATTGATTGTTCCGAATTCAGAGGGAAGCTTCGAAAGGATGGAAAATTACTGTGAGTTCCATCACAATGAGGGACATGAAATTCAGGAATGCACTGAATTCAGAGCCCTGGTTCAAGGCCTGATGGATAATAAAGAAATGGAATTTTATGAGGAGGTTAGGGAGGAAGGGAGTATTTTCACATCCGAATCCTCGAAGGTTCCAAAAGTAGCACAGCTTGTGGTCATCATCTCACGACCAAAGAATGATGAAGTGAGAACGCCAGTGATGCCAAGAATCATAATAAAGAAACCTGCAACCTTCTCTTACCAGGACAGTAGGAAGGTTCCATGGAGCTATGAGTGCAATATAACTGTCCCTGGAAAAGAGACTACAAAGGACCAGTGTGTGAGTGCCAAACCAGAATCTATAAAAGGGGCCATAATATGGGAGCAGAAAGGGAAAGTAGTTGAGCCAGTAAAGGAGGAAGAAGCTGTGGAATTCCTCAAATTTCTAAAGCATAGTGAGTATAATGTCATCGAGCAGTTACATAAACAATCGGCTCGCATATCTGTACTAGCCTTACTCTTGAATTCAGAAGTATATCGAAATGCACTAATGAAGATGCTAAATGAGACTTATGTGTCCAAGGATATTTCTGTCAGCAAACTAGATCGGTTGGTCAATAATATCAGTGCTGATAATTTCATATTTTTCAATGACGATGAAATACCTCTTGGGGGCATGGGATCTACCAAAGCTTTGCATATCACTGCACGATGCAAGGGGCATATTTTGCTAGGAGTACTGATTGACAAGGGATCAGCTTTGAATGTATTACCGTTATTCACACTTAACAGACTACCCATAGACAGTTCGCACATGAAAACATGTTAAAATGAAGTGAGGGCGTTTGACGGTACAGAAAAAAAGGTCATGGGAAGAATTGAGATACCCCTACTGATTGGCCCAACAGTTTATGAGGTAGATTTTATTGTGATGGAAATCAAACCTTCCTATAATTATTTATTAGGATAACCATGGATACATTCAACGGGGGCAGTACCATCATCATTACATCAGATGTTGAAGTTAGTGTCAGATGGTCGACTAGTGACAATAAAAGCCGAAGAGGATATAATAACAGCTGTATCCAATGAGACGCCATATGTGGAGACAAATGACGAGTCAATAGAAAGCTCATTTTGATCTTTGGAGTTTGTAAATGCGGCATTTGTTCCTGAAGGGAGCAAAATTTTGGTGCCAAAATTATCCAAAACTACAGAGATGGGTTTACAGTTGTTGGTGGGAAAAGGAGCTTTACCCGGAAGAGGGCTAGGGAGATATCTTCAATGGAGGACTGAGGTTCCAATGCTAAAAGAAAAATAGGATCACTTTGGCTTAGGATACAAGCCAGATAGATGCCAAAGAAGGAAGGAGATAGAAAAAAGGCAGGAAAGGAGAAATGCGCGTTTAAATGAGGAGGAAGCTAAGTGAGAGCTAATGATAATCCCCCACATATCCAAAACTTTCGTATCTGGAGGAGTTATTCATCATGAGAGAAAGAAATCGGTTGAGGAAAGCATCAAGGAGACGTTGGGAAGTATGCACATCAATGCCATTCATGAGCATGTAAATGAGGAGATGAGCTGGTTGGACATTCGTCCTTATAAGCCCGGGAATGTTCCAGATAATTGGACTGCGGAAGAAATACCCAAAGTCTTTAGAAATGTCTCAGAGTAATATTCAGAACATACTTGTTGTTTTAGCCTAGAAATAACGAGAACTCTTTTGTGAAATAGGCTTATGTTTAACATCATTATTTTAATAAAATACATCTTTGCAATTGTTTCGAGTAAATATTCTTTCATTCTTTCCATACAAGTAAATATATATTCTTTTATTGCACAAATAATTGTACATAAATTCATACATTCTTTTGTAACCATATTAGGTCCTTGTGTATCAACGACATGAATGACGCCGCTATGAGCTCAGAATGCCCTTTTGAACGAAACATGTGTTTAGAGGGATCACACGACTTTGAAGATGATGAAGATGGTGGTTTATCTTTGGACTTGTTGATGATGGTGGAACAAGAGGAAAAGCAAATCCTACCTCACAAAGAATCAGTAGAAATTGTGAGCTTAGAAGAAGGAAAAGAGGTGAAAATTGGAACTGAGATTTCTGCAAAGACAAGACGAGGCCTCATTGAATTACTACAAGAATTCAAAGATGTCTTCGCATGGTCATACCAAGATATGCCCGGATTGAGTGCTGACATTGTAGTGCATCGCCTACCTATAAAAGAGGATTACAAACCAGTTCAACAAAAGCTCAGAAGAATGAGGCCTGATATTTTGCTTAAAATAAAAGAGGAGGTTAGGAAACAGTTTGATGCTGGGTTTTTGCAGGAGGTCAAATATTCTGAATGGGTAGCCAACATCGTTCCAGTCCCTAAAAAAGATGGAAAAGTACGAATGTGCGTGGATTACAAGGATTTGAACAAAGCAAGCCCAAAGGACAATTTCCCATTGCCACATATTGATACTCTGGTAGACAATACGGCAGGATTTTCGCTATTTTCTTTCATGGATGGGTTCTCAAGATATAATCAGATAAAGATGCATCCAGAAGATATGGGAAAGACTACGTTCATTACTTTGTGGGGAACATTTTGCTATAAGGTGATGCCATTCGGATTAAAGAATGCAGGAGCAACATATCAGAGAACCATGGTAGCCTTGTTTCATGATATGATGCACAAAGAAATTGAAGTATATGTTAATGATATGATTGCCAAATCCAGAACAAAGGAGAAACATGTGCAGGTCCTGAGAAAATTTTTCTTAAGATTAAGGAAGTTCCAACTCAAGCTTAATCCGACAAAATGCACTTTTGGAGCCAGGTCAAGAAAGTTGTTAGGCTTCGTAGTCAGCGAAAAGGGAATTAAGATTGATCCAGACAAAGTCAAGGCAATACGACATTTATCGCCACCACGTACCCAGAAGAAAGTTCGAGGCTTCTTAGGAAGACTGAATTACATTGCTCGATTCATTTCACAGTTGACCGAGAAATGTGATCCCATATTTTGCCTTTTGAAGAAACATAATCCTGATGTTTGGAACGAAGAATGCCAGAGTGCCTTTGAGAAGATAAAGCAATACTTAACCAATACTCCAGTTCTGTCACCACCCAGCCCAGATAGACCCTTGATTTTGTATTTAACGGTGTTCAACAATTCTATGGGATGCGTGCTGGGTCAACATGATGCCACTGGAAAGAAGGAAAAGGTGATTTACTATCTCAGCAAGAAATTCACTGATTGTGAGATGAAATATTCGCCTATCGAAAAATTGTGTTGCGTATTGATTTGGACGACCAAGAGGTTCAGGCAATACTTACTCTATCATATGACTTGGCTAATTTCAAAATTAGACCCTTTGAAGTATATGATGGAGTCAACTGCATTGAATGGAAGAATGGCTAGACGGCAAATCTTGCTCTCTGAGTTTGATATCGTATATGTAAGTCAGAAGGCCATCAAAGGGAGTGCGATAGCAGATTTCTTAGCTAGCAGAGCTCTGGAAGATTATAAGCCTTTGGACTTTGATTTCCCGAATGAAGATTTGATGTGTATGGCAAATGCTGAAGAAGATCCCCCAAGAAAATCATTCTTGGAAATTAAACTTTGACGGAGCATCGAATGCACTAGGCAATAGGATTGGGGCAGTCCTGGTGTCTCCAAATGGAGATTATCATCCTTTCACCAGTAAGTTGGACTTCGATTGCACTAATAATATGGCTGAGTATAAAGCTTGCATCATGGGGATTCGAGCAGCTATAGAGCGGAATATTAAGATACTAGAAGTATATGGAGACTCAGCATTGGTAATTTATCAATTAAAAGGGGAATGGGAAACGAGAGATCCCAAGTTGATCCGTTATCGGAGATTGGTTCTGGAATTGATTGAAGAGTTTGACAACATTACCTTCTGTTATCTCCCACGGGAAGAAAATCAGATGGCTGATGCTCTTGCTACTTTAGCTTCTATGATTAAAGTGAATCAGTTAGAGGACATGAAGCCCATTCAAATTAGTATTTATGAGATCCCAGCCCACTGTTACAGCATTGAAGAAGTGGAGAATGATAATAGTCCTTGGTACCAAGGTATATTGCTATATGTGAAGAATCGCGAATATCCTGATCAGGCAACGGAGAATGATAAGATGGGGAGATCCTATACAAAAGGGGAAATGATTGAGTACTGTTGAGATGCGTGGACGCTGTAGAGGCTAAGGAAATTTTAGAAGAAGTCCATGAAGGTGTTTGTGGAACACACGCTAATGGATTCACAATGGCTAGACAGATTATGAGATTCGGGTATTACTGGTCCACCATGGAAAGAGATTGCATCAATCATGCCAAGAAATGCCATAAATGCCAAATTTATGGGGATAAAATGCACGCGCCTCCTTCTCCTCTTCATGTTATGACTTCTCCATGGCCTTTCTCCATGTGGGGTATGGACGTCATTAGACCAATATCACTGAAGGCTTCTAATGGACATCATTTCATTTTTGTGGTTATTGACTACTTCACTAAGTGGGTAGAGGCAGCCTCATATGCTAATGTCACGAAGTCAGTAGTCAGTAAGTTTTTGAAGAAAGAGATCATATGTCGATATGGAATGCCTGAAAGGATCATATCTGACAATGCGCTGAATTTGAATAACAGCACAATAGCAGAAGTCTGTGAACAGTTCAATATCAGACACCATAATTCGTCACCGTATCGTCTAAAAATGAATGGTGCAGTAGAGGCGGCCAACAAAAATATTAAGAAGATTGTGGCGAAAATGGCTGAAACTTATAAGGATTGGTATGAGAAGTTACCATTCGCTCTTTTGGCTTACCGAACATCGATCAGGACTTCTACTAGGGCAACACATTTCTCGTTGGTTTATGGAATGAAGGCAGTTTTACCCATTGAGGTTGAAATTCCTTCTCTCCGAGTTTTGGCTGAGTTAAAATTGGATGAGGCCGAATGGATCCAATCTCGGTATGATCAACTGAACCTGATTGAAGAGAAAAGATTAAAAGCCATTCATCATGGCCAAATATATCAGAAGCGAATGATGCGAGCTTATAATAAGAAGGTTCATCCCAGGGAATTTCATGAAGGGGATTTGGTTTTGAAAAAGATCCTCCCTTTGCAAAAGGATTTCAGAGGGAAATGGATGCCAAACTAGGAAGGACCTTATGTTGTGAAAAAGGCTTTTTCTGGAGGCGCTTTGATTTTGAGTGAAATGGATGGCAAAAATCTTCCGAATCCTGTAAATTCAGATTCGGTAAAGAAATATTTCACTTGAAGGAAGAGAGGAATCAAAGTGAAAACCCGCAAAGGGCGCTCTGATTTCCAAAAAAAAAGAAAGGAGAGGCAAAGGTGAAAACCCGAAAAGGGCGCCTTGAGACCAAAGGGGGTTTGAGTTGAAAATCCAAAAAAGGTGGCTCAAACATTGTCAGATTGGGGCATATGGGGATCTTGTTTCACTTAAGTCAACAATAAAAGGATATACGACGTCTTGGGGCATTGACTGAGTACTGTAGATCCCCTAAACACATGTTAAATTCAGAATGGTTCTTGGCTTGCACGGAGAAGTTCAAGTGGCGATATCCAAAGCACTTATTCCTCATGTTATTTGTACCACATTTGTTGGTTCTTGTAAATACTTCATTCTTTGCTGTTCTTGAATATTTTTTTCTTTTCAGGACACTTACTATCAATAAACTCTTGAATTAATTCATCTCTTACTCAGTATTTTTGATCTTTGCGCAAGCATGTTGCATTAGAATAATGATTGACGGACTAATAAACTTTCTCAAAAGAAGTTTCGTATATTACTCTGGGAATTTCTAAATAATTTGGTAACCTGAAACAGGACTATTGTTTAAAACACCCCGAGTTCAAAAGATAAAGAGCCTAAGAAGTAAAAAGTCTAAATTAAGACTGCTTTTTCGGATTTGGTTGTCCAAATAGTGAATGAGACAGCAAGAAGTCTTGATGGGGTAGGAAGAAGTCCCCTATGGAAAGAAAGCTCCTCACTTAGGCATAAGCATTTGATAAGACACCCTGAGAGAGGTGTAAACAAATTTCATAATTTGTATCCTTGAATTACGATAAGAAAAGATTGAGAAGAGCCAAATTTTCCTACTCTTAAAGTCACGGGGGAAGGAATATAGTACAAATTCTGCATCCTAAAGGGTGGAGATTTGAAGTGCACAATGGGGGCAATTTGATTAAGCGTTTTTTGGAGATATTAGTCAAGCAAAAGGCGTCAACGACAAATCCTTAATAAACTCTAAGAAATAATAATTCTTGAAAAATGACATTCTGCATTCATTCAAATGTCATTCATACATGTCTAGTTAGGAGCGTTTGATGCATTTTATACCATCCTAACCATTAGTCATAATTAGGTTCATTATACAGGTCATGTTCCCCAGAGAACAGATCAGTGAAGGTAACAGATCGAGCCTTATCTCCCTGAAGTTACAGTAGAGTAGACTAATTAACCAAGTCTTATCCTCCTGAAGTTGCAACGAGGCAGACTAAAGATGGTAAATCTTATCTCCTTGAAGTTTCAGTGGAGCAGATTAAAGCCGACAATCCTATCTCGCTGAAGTTGCAGTGGGCGGATTAAAACCTTAGATATTATCTCTCTGAAGTTGTAGAGAGCAGATCGCATCTAGTCTTATCTCCCTGAAGTTGCAGTGGAGCAGACTAATTAAGCAAGTCTTATCTTCCTAAAGTTGCAGCGAGGCAGACTGAAAGATGGCAAATCTTATCTCCTTGAAGTTGCAGAGGAGCAGATTAAAACCGACAATCATATCTCCCTGAAGTTGCAGTGGAGCGGGTTAAAACCTTAGATCTTATCTCTCTGAAGTTGCAGAGAGTAGATCGCATCTAGTCTTATCTCCCTGACGTTGTAGTGGAGCAGACTAATTAAGCAAGTCTTATCCTCCTGAAGTTACAGCGAGGCAGACTGAAGATGGCAAATCTTATCTCCTTGAAGTTGCGGTGGAGCAGATTAAAGCCGACAATCCTATCTCGCTGAAGTTGCAGCGGACGGATTAAAACCTTAGATCTTATCTCTCTAAAGTTGCAGAGAGCAGATCGCATCTACTCTTATCTCTCTGAAGTTGCAGTGGAGCAGACTAAATAAGCAAGTCTTATCCTCTTGAAGTTGCAGCGAGGCAGACTGAAGATGGCAAATCTTATCTCCTTGAAATTGCAGTGGAGCAAACTAAATAAGCAACACCTGATAACCCTAAAGATGCAGTAAGAAGGAATGAGGCTACCCAAAGACGAAGAGTACCAAAGTCCGGCACGACCGAGCAAAATTGGGCATTTTTAAAAGTGTTTGCTCCGTTCCCGTTACACGATAACGAGTAAAGAGGGGCAGCTGTAACACCCAATTATTGCCCGGTCCTGTAAAATAGAAACAGTCCATAGTGTCCGATTACAAATGGGATACAAGGCCCAGACCAAAACAAAGCGGTGGCCCAAATTACAATGGCCCAAAACGGATGAAACCCTAGGGTTTCTAATCTTCAACAGCGCCGCAAGCCAAGCCTCGCCCCCGAATCTCTGTGATCTTCACCTGCAAGGAAACCAATAACATATGGAAAGAAAATCATGGATTTACGAATCAAAGATATAACCAGATTTTTTTCTTTCTTTGATTTATTATTATCATGGCTATAAGAGGCCATCGAACATACTGTAATGGCGGATGGGAAATCAATAAAAAAATGCACAATTTTTACAACACAAACAGTGAAACAAACGAAATCTAAGGTTGTTTTCTATAATAAAGGAGAGAAACAACATTTTCTCTTTGGAAACGCCGTACGACGGCCGAGGGAGTCACCCCCGAGGATCGGTGGCCAGAAACCGAAAGGTTTCCTGTTGTTTTGGAACCTCCTTGCTGGTGTTTTGAAGGATTTAAGCCCGGATTTGGGCATAAGGGTGTCGAGAAGGCTAAAAGGGAGATTTTCCTTTCTACCACCATGAGATGGTGGTGCTTGCAAGCCGGAGATCGGGCCGGTCTGATAATAACCAACGAAGGGCCAATGACCGACCGATGGCCAGAGAAACGAGAGGCTGGGAGCGTTTTAAAAAAGGGATTTGGTTTTTTTTTTGGAAATGTTTTAAAATGAATTTTTTGGAGGAAGGGAGGCTTATATACGGTACCAAAACAGTGCTGTTTTGGAAAGCCTCCAGACGCACAAAAACGTCATTGTTTTGAGTACCCGACCCGAATCCGACCCGATCCACTTTAGGGTCCGCGTGTTTTTATGCTGAGGGGCAAATTGCACTTTTGACCCCTCCGCCTTTTAATATATTCCCAATTAGGTTTTTTATTATTATTTTAAATTCAGCCTTTAATTTATTTTAAATTCCAATCTAATCCAGTTGAACGGCGCCGTTTTAGAGGAGAAGGTAAAATTGCCCTTCCAACCCCTCTATGTAATTTGTGCGTTCAATTTAGTCTTCCAAACTTTATTTATTTGCGGATTTACCCCGAAATTTTACTTGCGATTCAATTTAGTCTTTTTTCATATTTCTCTTAAAATTAATATTTGTAATAATGTATTTGTTTTTTTTTTATAATTTTCATAAGTAATTATCATTATTTTATATATATAGGTTTTATGTATGTATTTATACCTTTGAAAAAACTAATATTTTTCCTATATTGTATATACACATGTTTAATTTATTTAATTAATTTTGATATTATTTTAATTGTTTTTAACTTATGTATATTTTATGTGTACATGTATATTTTTTTGTTGTTTATCATTTGCTTATTAATTTATGTTTGCATATTTTTATTATTATCTTGCCTATTTATTTGATATTTTTGCATGTCATTATTTTATATTCATTTGTTTATATTATTTCTATGCTATTGTTGTATTTGTTATCACGATATTTGCACATATAATATAACGTTACATCATCTTTTACTCAAATTTAAAAATAGAAAATTTTCAAAATTGAGATAATGCTCGTATTTAGGATTTTCAAGGAAATTGAGCCCTAACGTATTGGGTTCCGATTTTCTTCGTTAAATCTAACAATCGAGCATTTCTCTTTAATAAAAAAATAAGAACTCATTATTGAGAATTCAACACGTTGTGTCCTAACGTATTGGATGTGACGCATTGATTTCTCGAAATGAACATTTTTAAAAAAAATAATAAAGGAAATATTCCGAGTTTGGGATTCTAGAGGAATTGTGCCCTAACGTATTGGGCCGCGATTTCTTAAATCTTGAATAAATGGATATTCTTTTAATTTTTTTTTGCACTAGTATTTTTCCCTAATTCATTTTTGGGGAAAATTAGAATGTCGTGCCCTAACGTATTGGGTATGGTATTTTCTTTCTCTGAAATGATAAGGGTCTTAATACGTAACGTTTTAAGTTTTTTGCTAAGGATTACATTTTTCAAATTTTCCACATTAAGACATTAATTATTTAACTAGGTACCAATTTTTGGGCGTAATGAGGGTGCTAATCCTTCCTCATACGTAACCGACTCCCGGGCCCGTTTTTCTAAAATTTGTAGACCAAAGTCATTTTTTAAGTGACCCAATCACACATTAATAAAAGATTGGTGGCGACTCCCAATTTTCATTTTTTAAAGTCGACAACCAAAATTTTTGTTTTCAAAAAAACGGTTTCGACAATTAAAATATAAAATCATATCATAATTTTTTTGTATAATAGATTTTTTTTTTTTGAACAAGTTGAGTATATTAATTATAACAATATAGATTATTTTAAATCAATTGTCATTTAATTAGTGTTATAGTTATATACTAATTATATGTAAGATTTATTATTATAAGTAACATTCAACAAATGGAAATTTTTAGCATTGATAAGTTCGAAATGACTCAAAAATAATAGAATATTAAAGTAATTGTAACACCACTAACCTATCTCCGTCGCCGGATTAGGATTATGGAGCATTACTATACGACATAGAACCTTTAGCATCAAATACAGTGAACAACATGCAATTTACATCTCAACATTTGATAACATAATTTAACTATGGCAAAAATTACATTTTGGGCCTTAAACTGAGCCTTCGGGGCCCTAAAATTAATTTAGAAACAAACATGGATTGATTTGAAACAAAACAAAGAATTTAGGAAAAACATGAAAATTTTGTGAAACAGGGGTCACATAGCCTTGTGAGTATTCGAAATAAGGACACACGGCCGTGTCCTAGCCTGTGTATATATTCGAAAATAGGGTCACACGGTCGTGTCGCAAGCTGTGCTCGAAACTATTTTAGGAGACATGGTCATGTGGTAGACTATGTTTCAGACCGTGTGTAACCTACACCTATAATGTTTAAGACACACGACCGTGTAGGCTGGCCGTATGTGGTACACGACAATGTGACAGCCCGTGCCCTAGGCCGTGTGCTCCATAATTAGCCTCTAAAACAAGTCATATCAAAGCCAAATTACCTTGCCCAACAAGCTACTCTATTTGCACATACATTCAATGGACCTAAACGCACATTAAACATTCATAAACATACAAATTCAATCAACCTAAATATTTTAACCAATATGCCATTCAAAGGTACCTCATTTCATACCAAAACAAAATCAATTAAGAACAAATCTATAATGTCACATCTCAATCATAAAACATAAGCAAAATAGTTACCTAATGTCAACAATTATCAACCCATTTCACCATTCGAAACAAACATACCTAAAAGACCATTTTCATATAGCATTTAACATGTACAAGCCAACTATACCATATATACATATAACTATTTACAAAAGTAATCAAAACACAACAAAAGTATAAATGACATTAAACCATATACATGTCATTTATAACCATACCCAAAACAACTCAAAATCTACCAAAATGTTTGCTCGATAGTGTGATAGATATCCGACAAAGTTTCAATCGATCGAGCTTCCGACGATCTACAAAATAAAGGAAAACATCTTCATAAGAATTTAATGCTTAGTAAGTTTGTAAAAGGTAAACTTCAACTTACCGAACATCAATTAACAATCCACACAACTATGCTCATTGCATCATTTTACACTAAACTTTCCTAAGCACCATAATTCACATGGTTAGTAAATATCATGAAAACATAACATATGTGCATCATCTCATATACTAGGACATAAATTCCATACCTTTCTTTTTCATCACATAATAACTTTACATTCATCACATTTCATAAGTTCATATACATCTTACCTTTTCAATTGAACATTAGCAATAATAGGTTTTTATACATGCCTTTCCTTCATCCTTTACTTACCTATTGAACCATCTAGATTTTCATCGGATACTTAGGAATGCTCACACATAGTGTGCCTTTTTCATGTAATCGTAACATTTCCTTTTCAATAATGCTCACACGAGTTGTGAAATGGGTCTGCTCACACGAGCTGCGGGTCAGAATGTTAGCTACACGATGCTGCTCACATGAGTTGTGAAGAATCCGCAACAAATGCAAGACCTCAGCCATCGGTAGGACATTCAAGATCAGCACCTAAAATCGTATAACCCTAATGACATGTCAATTGTATCCTAAGAATTCTTAAGGTTCAAACGAGATTATTTAACCGTCAATTATTCAAAACATCGTGATACTTAACAGATAATCAAATCAAACTATCATTAATAAGATTATAATTCATACAAACTTACCTCGATAACTAAGGTCGCAAAAGTAAAGTTGAAAACTAATCCAAAGCTTTTGCTTTTCCTCGGTTTAAGTCCGGTTATTGTGTATCTTGATCTAAATAAATAATTTCATTCAATTAAATATTTCAATAACTTCAGTTATTCAATTCAAGTCTGTAATCCATATTAACAGAAAATTATAAAATTACCCCTACTATTTTAACTTTTTCACAATTTAGTCCTTAAGCCTATAGCTTGAAAATTCACCATTTTCTACTAAAAAATATGCTAGCCGATTTTTCCCTATACTCATATCAATCCATATTTTTCCTCATTTTACAATATATACATAAATTTTACCATTTAAACAAATTAACCCCTAAACTTTAAATTCTCTAAAAATCACCTAACAGAACATGTTCATTTAACAATCAAAATTAATAATCTATCAACTAACATCAAAACATATTCAAACTCAATCATAGCAAGTCCCTCAACCTTTATTAATTTTTCAAATTAACCCTGGGCAACATAATTTAAGTTAAAACGAGCTCAAAAACGTAACAATCATTGAAAAATAATAGAAAAACCACTTACATGCAAGATTATTGCACTAGCCAAACCTTCAGGTTAAAAAATGATGCTTTCCTTCACAAATTCGGTGGTGAAACAAAGAAGGAAGAAGATGGCCACCAACAAATTTTTTTCTATTAATTTAGTCATTAATTACCATATTGCCCTTAAGTTATATCTTACATAACAACTAAATCATGTCCATCTTTGTCCACCATAAATTCATGTGGTATAATTACTACGTAAGTCCACTACCATACATTTCCAATGCTATTTAATCATTTAACAAAGAAAATTCCACATTTGTATCTTTTTGCAACTTAATCCTTATCATATAATTAACTAGCTAAACATTAAATTTTTTAACGAAAATTTATCACGACCCTAATGTAACCTTATAGACATTAAATAAATATGAAAATATTTACTCACTTGTCGAATTATGGTCTCAAAACCACAATTTCTAACACTCTTGAAATCAGTTTTTATAGTAATGGTTTTAAAATATAAAATTTCAAGTTTTAGTCAAATGACAATGGCAATTTGAAAAGAGATGAAAGAATATTTTAATCAATGGTAAGGTAAAATATCATATTCATTCATCATCATCACATATTGATTTAGTTTACTATGTATATTATACTAAATCTATTTTAGAGTCACCCTTATTCACTTTCTTCTATCATCATCTAATATAAAAATTCACATTATATTTATATTCTTCAATCTCTCGAATTTTTAGTTCATCATTTTATTTTTTTATTATAAAATCCTATAAACTATTTTTATTTTACCATCGTACTATAACTAAACTAAAGTACTAATTAGATATTTCAGTGTTTAGGTTAAAATTGATCTAGCACTCGCCTCCCTTGGGTACGATTCTTGAAGTACTCACCTACTCCATTGTAACTATATTACAACTGGACCCGTATACTTTCGGGTATCGCCTCATTAATATATATTTTATTGTAGTATTCACACTCTGAACATTAGTACGTCCGGAGGTGGTCATTAATGCAGCTACAGAAAATCCCTTCTCAATTCCTGTGTCTTCTCCCCTACTATTAGGGTTCTCAAAATTAGGGGTACACTCGTACCTCCACGTAGAGTCATTACTATTGACGTTCTTAAGTGCCACAATGATTTCCCACGTCATTTTGGTCCAAATGCTTCCCCCATATATGACATTAAACTGTACCTAACAATATTTGTCTAGTCCTATATAGAAATATTGAAGTTGTATCGCACTCTCAACCCCGTTTTCGATTAATTTTTGTAGTATTCTCTTTTATCTCTCCCAAGTCTGCCCTAAAGTCTTTGAAACCCCTGCTTGAATTCGAATTACTTTTTATAAGTAGCTAGCACTTCATTCGTAGGAACATTTAGCTTCAAAAATAATTGCGAACTCACTAAAAGGCTCTATTTTAAACTACGATACTTTTTCTTCAATTACGAATTGAAAATATGATTTTAGCACAGTTTGTGCGAGCTCCTATGTGAGCTAAGGTTTTCAAAGAATGTTTTAATAAAGGTTTTTCAAGCTGTGTATCAGCAAAGCTCCCCTATTAGCTAAGGATAAGTTGTGTATCAGCGAAGCTCCCCACGTGAGCTTAAGTAATGAATTTGTGTATCAACGAAGCTCCCCATGCGAGCTTAAGTGCTAATTTACTTGAGAATAAGCTAACTAAGTATACCGAGAAAGCCTAATTTTTCATATCAAATTATGGCAAATCAATGACATCAAACATCTAAATGTTGAACCTTGTTGCTACCATCTATGAACAGGTTGAATGCGAAAAATGAATCAATCTCTGATACCAGTTTGTTGGAGATAAACTTATGTAAACAACGAACAAGAAAAATAATGAAGAAATTGAAAAGATCAAACACTCAAATTTTACATGGAAAAACCCATCTAAAAAGAATAAAAAATCACAGGTAAAGATAATTTCACTAAATCGGAAAAAACGAATAGTACAAAGATGGAGATAAAAACTAAGCCTTAAAACCCGATAATAAGAACCCTCAAAAATAAAACACAAAATTTCCTAAAAGCTTGTAGAAGCTAATACTTAAATGTGTTATAGGTTAATCTTTCTAGGGTAGAAAATGGCCTATTTATAGCCTAAATTCGTAGGTAAAATAATATTAAAATAACCTACACTAATCAGAGTTCGACTGGGACAAATAGTCATTATTTGACTGGAAAAAGAAAACTAAGAAAATTACATAACACATTGCCACGTCCCCTATTGTGTCGCCGCGACGTCGTTTCTGCTTCTACCCTGTTTCGTCATCGCGTTGTCGTGATGTTACATGGCTCCTTGTCGTGACATTGCTCCCTATTTATGTCTTATTTTGACCGAAAAGCGAGGCATACTCCACAATTTTTGAAATTTACATTAAATTTCAAGATAAAGATATGCTTTTACTTTTATTCAAATTCATAATAAGCATTGCGGTAATAAAAAATATAAACATGGATATTCATATGCATTGCATGTGATCTAGAAAATTAATTATTAAAAAAACCACGTTGGATATGAATTAAATAATCATTTATCATATGTTGGGTTTAATTTACACGTTAACTTAATAATATAAAATAAATAAATGATATGTATTATCGTATAACTAATTTTAGAATTTGAATAATATTTTTGTGAATGGCTTAGCTTTATCGTTTAAAGCTTTTTCTTCTATGAACAATCATGTTATTTTTTGTGTATAATAATTATATTTAAGGTAATAAAAATGTATTCTCTCTGTGAAAACTCTAGTTCTGAAACCAATCTAGTTGGAGAATTGATACCAAAAAAAGTTTGATTCAGAGATAAAAATGATAATAGAAGTAGTGATATGCTGATCGATCTGTCTTCTGATCAACCAACCTCTTGGAAGGATAAGCTAGTTGGCCATTCTTCCATATCTGTCAAAAAAAGATTGGACGAAAAAGAACATTTTGATATTTTGGAAGGGGATATTCAGAAATCTTTGTGAACAAAGTTCTTTATATCACTTTCTCGGAAAGGATTCATCAAATCCTCATACAGGGTATGGATAATACAGTAGTATTAAAACTTGTGGGTCGTAACATTGGTTTTTCAGTTTTACAGAATAAAATTTATAGTTTGTGGAAGCCCTCGACGCCGTTGCACATGATGGATATTGAAAATGGGTATTTCCTTATCAAATTTCAGAACAAGTTAGACTGTGAGAAGGCTCTCTCTAAGGTCATTGGACCATATTTGGTCAATACTTGACTATCCAACCTTAGACGATGGCTTTTAACCCTTCCCAGGCTTATCCAAATGTGGTTATTGCGTGGATCAGATTCCCTGGTCTACTTGGATATCTGTATAAATATAAAATTTTGGCTGAGATAGGAGAAATGGTTGGAAAGGTTATCAAGTTAGATATGAACACAAACAATAGGATGAGAGGCTGTTTTGCTTGGATGGAGGTTTATGTTAATTTGGAGAAGCCTTTGGTTTCTAAAATTTTAATCAATGGTCGTTCACAAAGAGTGGAATACGAATCTCTACCGACAATATGCTTTCACTGTGGGAGGTATGGCCATGTGAAAGATAATTGCTCCTTTAGGAGTCATGGAATCAATATGGAGAAGAAAACAGCTCCGTTTAAAATGCTACCAGAAAATCACAACATGGTCGAGGACGGAAAGGTGGAGAAAGATAAAAATTACGGGCCGTAGTTGATAGTAGAAAGGAGATCAAAGAAAAATTTTAGGGATAATGTGCAGCATTCTTATGGATATCAGGAGAAGGAGACGAAAGGTTCTCGTTTTAGGGCTCTGAATAATAGGAATTTGAATCAAGAATTACCTGAATGAGACATGACAGATCTTAGACGTAATAAAGGGAAAGAAATTCTCATTATAAATAAACAAAGTAAGGAAATTTCCTATCGCTATAATGGTCGACTGGAAATAGACTCGAAGAACAAAGGAAAATCTAAGGAGTTGAGTCCTAAATTGGGCCAAGTTTGGCTATTAGAGGACTTGATAACGTTGGGCCAGGTGTGGGGTCTAGCTTGGTTAATAAAAGTTGGGCAAGGAGTCTTATTACATCTAAAGGAATACCTCACAGATTGGACCTTGGTAGATCTTCATCTACACAGGCCCGATCTTTGTTGGACTAATTAGGGCAACAAGCGACAGCCCAGAAGCTGTTTGTTGGTGGAAACAACAGCATTGGAAACCTAACGACAAAAGGATATTCTTGTGTCCACTTAATTGGGGGTCCTCTTCTTCATAATGATAGACCTTCGGTGAACCTTTCAACACCAAATTCATCTATGGAAGGACGTTCGACTGACGAAGTGGTGGTAGAGGTTAGAAATCTCGACTCCGATAAGCATTCGACGGTAGTCTTTCCTGAAAATAAAAAACTTAACAACTCTCATTCTTTAAAGACCGGCCTGGTCTTGAATCAGGTGATGTTTTCTAGTCAGAGAAAAGACATTAAATCTAAAGGTAGAGGTATCATAAAAAAATTAAATAAAGTGCATTCTGGTAGCAGTAGCCATTTCAAAATCAATGGTAGCCAACGTGTGTTGCTAAAAGACTTTATGTTTCAATTGGCCGAAAGTATTTCGACCTTAACCAACGAAAAACCTGGTTTAGAATGACCCTCAATGCTGAAGCGCAGCAGAAGGAAGGTGAACTCCCTAGACAGTAAGGATTGGTTTTTTTATTTATTTATTTTTTAAGCGTTTTAATTTTTATTATTTTATAATTGTTATGGATTCAAATTTTAAAATCTTTACTTGGAACTGTCAAGGGTGTGCTAGCAGGAATTTTATCTGGGTATTTCGTGAATACAACATGGAACACCATCCTGACATCGTTTGCTTACTAGAACCGAGAGTGAGTGGTAAAAAAGAAAATTATATTATTGATCAATTGGGTTTTAATTTTTCTCATCGGGTTGAGGCTATTAGATTTTCAGGTGGTATCTGAGTGGGTTAGAAAGATTCTATGCGGATTCAAATCCTCCAAAATCATTCTTAATTTATTCTTCTTCGTGTTAATGACCATGTTTCCAATAACTCTTTTCTTATTTCCTTTGTATATGGCAATCCAGGCAGGTCAAAAACAAAGCTCCTTTGGGATAGATTAAATCTGCGTTACCTCTTCAATCTATTACGTGGTTATTAATGGGAGATTTTAATGCCATTTTATCACCCGAGGATAAGCGAATCCCTTTTACTATAGGTAAGAGATGTGATTTTTTTGGTAATTTTGTTGATTCATGTGAATTGTAGGATTTGGGATATTGTGGTCCTTCATTCACTTGGCAGAAAGGTGGAACTTTTGTTAGGTTAGATCGAGCTTTAGCTAATGATGCTTGGATTTCAGTTTTTCTGCAGTGTTTAGTCTCACATCTCCACGCATTAAATCTGATCATCGACCTCTTCTTCTATCTACGAGACCAGATTTGAACTTGGCTAAAGGAAGACCTTTCAGATTTCTAGCAAGATGGGCTAAGCATAATAATTTTCCTACCTTTGTCAAAGAAAAGTGGAAATATGCGGGTAATACGGTAGTTTCTTTAAATAATTTTACCTTTTACATCAAAGACTGGAATAAGAGTGTCTATGGTTTTTTGGGCTCCCATAAGCGACATCTCATGAGATCACTCAACAGCATTCAAAAAGCTCTAGATCAATCCAACTCAAGTCATTTAGCTAAGCAATATATCAAAATTTGTGATGAGTTGGAAAACGTGTTTAATCATAAAGATCTGTTTTGGAGACAAAAGGCTCAGTGTGACTGACTTCAATTGGAGGATCGAAACACTAAATTTTTTCATAGTTGCACGATTAAGAGAAGGAATTTTAACCGTATTACAGCTTTACGTATCGGCAATAGGGAATGGTGCTCTAATCAGGAAATTTTACAAACAGAAGCTGTGGGCTTCTTTGAAAGACTTTATGGTGAAGCGCCACAGGCCTTGGGAGACCTTATCAATATTAGATTTCCTCGTTTGAATCCCTCGGAGATTACTTTATTGGAGGAGTTAATCACGAATAAAGAAATCAAAAGGGCTTTATTTGATATAGCGCCATTAAAAGCTTCTGGAAGTGATGGTTATCATGCTTATTTCTTTCAAAGCCAGTGGGATATTCTTGATAATGATATTTGTAAATGAGTTAAGGGAGTCTTTGTTGGGCAACCGATTGAGCAGGATTTGAATAATACGCTGATTGGTCTAATCCCCAAAAAAGATTGTCCCGATAATTTCAGTCAATTTCATCCTATCAGTTTGTGTTTTGTTTTATATAAATTAGTGATGAAAGTGATTGCTAATCAATTTAAGTTGGTTTTTCCCAACCTTATTTCCCAGGAACAAGCTGGATTCATAACTGGTCGGAACATATTTGATAATATCATTTTAGCGCAAGAAGTCATACATTCTATGCGCTACAATAGTAAAGGGAAAAACTGGATGGCAATTAAGTTGGATTTGGAGAAAGCGTATAACAAAGTTAGTTGGGACTTTATACGTGCTTCTTTGACAGCTGTTGAAATACTTGAGTTTCTGCGGAAAGTGATAATGTCGGCCATATCTTCCTCTTCTATGCAAATACTTTGGAATGGCGTGCCTACCTAGAAGTTTAAGCCAGCTAGAGGAATCCGCCAAGGGTGTTCTTTATCGCCTTATCTCTTTGTGCTTTACATAGATTGGTTGGGGCATATTATTCGGTTGAAAATTGATATAGGTAGGTGGGAACCTATTCAGCTTTCAAGAGCAGGTTCAGCAATCTCTCATCTATTCTTTGCTGATGACTTGGTAATCTTTTGCAAAGCTCAATTTGATTAAGCACGTTTATTGAAGAACATTCTAAATCAGTTTTGCGAGATTTCAGGTCACAGAATTAGTACTAGGAAAAGTAATATTTATTTTTCTAAAGGTATTAATAATGATGTTCGCGACTAGATTGTTCAAATGTTTGGCTTCCAGGCGGTTCAGAATCTTGGTACTTATTTAGGTATCCCTATTTTTCATAATAGGGTAACTAAAAGTTCCTTGAGTTTTGTGGTTGATAAGGTAAGGCGTAAGCTACACAATTAGGATGCAAGGAAGATGTCCATAGCGGGAAGAATCATCTTGGCCTAATAAGTACTTCTTTCCATTCTTACTTATTTTATATAGTAGATGTTGATACCGAAAGGAGTCTGTACAGAAATTGAAAAATTGGTCAGACAGTTTATTTTGGGTTGTGCTGATGGTTACCCAAAAATGTCGTTAGTGGGATGTGACTCTATATGTTAGCCACGGTCTCGAGGTGGGCTTAGGTTTCGCCACTTGAGTGATCAAGACATGCCTTTTCTCATGAAGATTGGATTCAATTTAGCCTCTAAGAGTAATGCCTTATGGGTTCGCGTCATTCGGTCTAAGTATGGCTGGAAAGAACATATCCCAGAGACTATTAATAGGAATCAATGCTCACATTTATGGCAATTTCTTTCTAAGATATAGTCGTTATTCCGTGAAAATTTAGCCTGGGCTATTGGAGATGGAACAAGTATCCGTTGTTGGAAAGATTTTTGGATCCCATGTATGGGTTCTTTACACTAAAAAATTCCATCTTCTACTAACTTGGATTTGGATTGTCTTGTTAGGGATTTGGTCAGTTCTGATGGAAGATGGAACTTGGATTTGTTTCATGTCTGGTTGCCTGAAGATGTGATTCATAGAATTATTAGTATCGCTCCCCCTTATCTAGATTCAGGATCGGACAAGGTGATATGGGCTCGATCGACGATAGGAGCCTTTTCAGTTCGTAGTGCTTTCTGGACTTTAAAAGAAGACACTTAGAATATTCGAGAAGAGAATTGAAAAATTATTTGGAAATATCAGGGTCCACAAAGAGTGAGATTTTTTCTTTGGCTCGCTTTCAAGTAGAGACTTCTTACTAATTGGGAGCGTACAAGAAAGGGGATCGGTCAAAGCAACTCTTGCAGTGTGTGTGGACATGAGTTTGAGGATATGATCAATGTTCTTCGCAATTGTCCTGCAGCAAAAGATGTATGGATGCATGTGATTCTAAATCAACTAAAGCAAAGGTTCTTTTCTAACTCATTCCAGGTTTGACTTGTCATATGAGATTGCAGGATAGTGGAGTCACTTGGTCATGCCTCTTTGGACTAATCGTTTGGCGTATTTGGAAGAATAGGAATCTATTTATCTTTCAGAATATCTTTTGGTTGGCAACTGAAGTGGTGGAAGTCTCTATTAGTTGGGCTCATCAATTTGAATATTACTTTAGTGTATACAAAAACAATATTCCCAACTTGAACCCTATTAATATTTCCGATAATATTTGGGTGCTTTTATCCATTAATAGTGCTGTGGTAAGAGAAATTGGCTATGCTGCAACAGGAGGCGCGGTACGAGACAGTGATGGAAATTGGATCATGGGATTCAGTCGATACTTAGGTGTTTGCTCACCGTTTGAGGCCGAAGTTTGGGGTATCCTAGATGGGATCCTTATTTTACTTAATAAAGGATACAGAAGGGCCATAATTCAGACTGATAATCTTGAAATTGTCCAAGCTTTGACCGATGTGGGATTAGAAGATCTAGGGATTATTGTGCTTAGAAGGACTCAACGTATCATGAGGCTAAAGGACAATGGAGGATCAATCACATATCGATAGAGCAAAACTTGGTGGCAGATCGACTTGCTAAACTTAGTTTGAATTGGAAATCAGCCTTATAGGTCTTTGATGAATCACCTAAGGAAATCTTAGAAGTTTTACAAAAAGATAAAGTCAATGATTTTTTTATGCATTTGATGTAATTCATTTTTCTTTTCACTAAAAAAAAGTTTTTTTTTCTATGACTAAGTTTAGTTTTATTGTTTAAAGTTTATTGTTTAAATTTTATTTATTCCTTAAAAATAAAAAGAAAAGAAAAATATCAAATAAACTTGTAAAAATCATATTTAAAATCTCAAATCAATATATTGATTGGTTGTAGCTTAAGTTAACGTGTAAATCAAGCAATATTAAAAGTTTGTGGTACATTAAGACATTGCACAAATAGTATAAATACCCTAGTCAACATTTTATTTTTTGTATAGGCACATTGAATGAAATTTGAGGGGCAACCGTGACATTAGCCCTACTAAGAACAGCCCTCTAAAACCAGAACCACTTTAAATAGGTCTGTAAATCTTCAAGCAATGGGCTTCAATGGGCTCGTATGATAATAACAAGACGATAAATTCCTTCATAAACCACCAAAAATGCTTTAAATCCATTCCCTCACTGTCCATTCCCTCACCGATCCTTGTTCTTGACGTGCCATTACTCAAAGGTAATCCAATCACCAAATAATCCTTCTCTTTTTCCTCCCTTAATCCTCCAAACAGGTTATTTCATAAAGCTCTGTTGTTTCTTCTTCTTCTTCTTCTTTCATTTTGATGCTTTTTTTTTATCTACTGTGTACAGATTTCTTAGTGATTCAATCCGTCGATCAAATTAGGGGGGAAAAATGGGAGGGGGAGAGCATGGGCATGGGCATGGAGTTCAGGATTTCAGGGAGAAGGTGTGGAGCATGTCGGGGGGTCCGTACTGCCGGCCAAAGCACTGGCGCCGCAACACTGCCATTGCCATGTTCGGCGTTTTCCTCATTTGCATCCCCATTGCCATGAAATCAGCCGAGCTCGAGGTTCATAAATCCCCCTCTTTTCTCTCTCTCTCTCTTTTTTATTATTTTATTACCGTTTCTGGTTGCTGTTTAGAAATAGAACCTATATTAGCCCTAACTAATTGAATTGTTGACTCTAGGGTTTTTACCATTTTGAAAATTGAAAGGATTCAATTCTTTATAAAGTATTCATGCTAAGATGTTGGTTATGGATTTGGTCAAATCATGTAGCTATTTTGCCTGCGCTCCTCATTTTTGTTGAAATTTGGATACATTTCTGGGCATGGGTATGGTGGGATATGACTTTCCTGTATAGAGAAACATAGAAAAAAAATTCAGCATAGGATATGTTATACACTGAAGAGCTAATGGTGGCTCAGAACGGTTCACCCTGCTTGGTGGGGAGCCGTATGGTGGCCGGAGATAGGTAGAAGGAGCTAGAAGAATGGTGGAGGTCCAGTTAGGTGGGAAATTCAGGTGTTTTATGGGTACTTAGGCTCTATCGTTGAGGTCCCTGTTTATATATACAAGTCTTCCCTTGTCCTGCGGTGCCACATCTCATTCTCTCGTTGAGGCATTGGCAGACAAGTGGTCTAGGTAGGATGAAAAGTGAGTGGGGCTTGCTTGATGTGGACAGATTGCAGGGATATGTTGGGCGAGGTGTTTGCTTGCTGGTCAAAGGGTTTACCCTGCGAGGCCACTAAGGAGTTCTAATTATAGGGGTTTAGGTGAGGTTTCCACAAGGTGTTTGGTGATGAGGTGTAACAGGCTACATACCCATATCCAATGCGCGTTCTCAAATCTGAGTAACATAGGCTAGTAGAAATGTTGCTTGAAGCCTGAAAGTTTAGATATAAACAAAGATAGAAGTGGATACAAAGGTCAATTATGAAAATCCCTTTCGAATAGGCTACCAGCTATCTGCTTGATCATTCAAACATTTAGTTGACTGTTTTTGTTTAAATTTTATTAATCAAACATAGTTCTAGTGTTCATTAAACTTGCTCTCAGTTTCATTTCAACATCTAAATGGTGCAGAAAAGTCGAGTTTTTCTTGTAGTTGCTTGATCAGCATATATTCCTAATTGAACACTGATAGATCTAACACTTCCCACTTTCCTTAATGAAATTAATATGTGAAGAAGGTAAGTTAGAAAAGTCACCCTCATCATGCATAAAGTCTATCTTATTGATGGTTTCCAAGCCCAATCACTAATGTAAATTCCAGCTTCTCATTTTCTCATCTGGTAACTGACATTTAGCTTCCTCAATGGCATTTTTACTCTTTATACTTGTATGTTAGCATGTCAATCGTCTATGTGCCTTCCAAGCTCAATTTGTCACTCACAGATCGTCATACTGTGTCTTCATCAAATTATCGAAGTAAATGTCCGTATTTGTATTGCTTTATGTACGTCTTTATCTCCTTAAGTGGTTCTGGGTCTCAGCAGATCAAACTGCTAATGCCAGACACAAATTGCTCAACTTTTAATTTGAGAACTTTGGTGACTAAAATCTACTAATTTTCAGATGATATTGATTCAAAACCTATAAACCATCTTTTATCGGCTACTGTATATTACCGTTGATACCTTTTTGTTGCAGCAACGACCTCATCAGCCTGTCCGTCCGATTCCTTCACAGCTTTGGTGCAAGAACTTCGGAAACAAAGATTATTGAAGTCTGCCTGGGGCTGTTGGAGTACCGGTGGCATATCAGAGCAGCCTATGATCTGTATTTGAGACCCTTCCACCAATTTAGCTTTGTTCGTGATCAATAAGTTGTGCTTGTTTTGCCTTCACTGTGTTATTGACAAATTTTGAAGTTGATTTTTTTTTCAAACTGAATCAACTTAATATCTGTTTATTCCATCGGTTAAGTGGATTAAATCGTTTTTTTTTTCCTCTTTTTCTTTCCAAGTGTTAGAAATAAGAATGAGTAGAAGAATATTTTATATATGGGTTAATATACCATTTAAGGCTTGATTTTTATTTTTGTTTCAATTTAGTATTTGAGGGTTTTTTTTTTTTGGTCTCATTTGGTATGGCGCACAAATTCAATTTAGAATTTAGAAGTCAGGTTTTACCAAAGATTCAAACTTAATTTCACTTTTCCAAAGATAAAAATAAATTTATCTAAATAAGAATTGTACGGTTCCTTAGCTGTAAATTTTGAGAAATTTCCTTTGAGACGAAAGAAAGGTTATATTTAATTTTTGTATTCTAATATACTTTCAAATGATAACACCTAAATTGATTATGTTAAATTTTGCTATTAGTTCTGTCCCATGTATAAGTTGTTGGTTTGATGCATATTCTTCAATCTAATAATTTTAGTCTTATACTTTGTAAATTTTGAAATTTTAATTCTAAGTCAAATGATAACCACTAATCCATTAACCAAAAGGATGTATTTTTTCAATATTACGTGGAAATGATAAGTTGACATAGCATTATTGTAACGACCCGATTTTTTTATTGTCGAAAAATTCGATTCTTAAGGTTGAATTTACTTAAACCGGGACAACTTATTATTAAATCAAGAATGTTCTTGAGAAAATTATGGAATTGGCAATTAGAAATATAAAGTGGTTTTTGTGAATTATTAAAGAAAATAGTGCAGAAGCTTTCACTGTTTAATGCCACTTAACAGGTTACTATGCTGAAATAAACGGCCTAAATTCAATCAACTTTTAATGTATTAGTAATAATATACAAAATGATAATAGATGCGGAAGACGGTAGATAATGTTATTATAAAAGTAGAAGTAAATGAAAGGTTTTTACAAAGACAGATGGGATGGTAAGTAAGAAGTGGATCAAGAAAGATTTTCTAAACTTTTTTTCGATGTTCCCTTTAGGCTTCCTTTCTTTTTCTTTTATAGGAGAATTCTTAAATTATATTTAATTTTCTTTGAACCCCGCATAGTTTTTCTGATAAGGATAATATCTCGTCATTGACATGGTTGCTTCACGCTGCAATTTTTTTTTGTTTGCATCTGGATGCCGTTTTCTTTAAGTTGCCTCTTTTTTTATCCACACTTGAATGTTTGTTTTCTCAAGTTGCTTTCTTAGATGTCATTTTCTCACATGGCTTCCTTTTTTGACTTTATCCTTCTTGAATATTATCTAGATTCATTTCTTCTATTTCTTCTAGATGTAATGAATCTATTGACAGTCTTGGGGAGTTCCAATTCTCCTACGTGTTCTTGGTTTCTTCTATTATATGTGATGGAAAATCATCAATCTCCATATCAGCTATCATTTTTAATAGTTGCATAGATTCTTTGTCTCTATCTTCCTGGGTGTTTCCAGTATCGTATGCCAATATTCTTCTTCTATCAGTCCAGAGATTATAAGTTTTTTATTGAAGTAAATATTGGGCTTTGGTCATTAAATCTATTCCTGTTTGGATTTGATAATAATTAGGATTATTATAACACTTGTCAATGTTTTTTGTCAAGTGTCTTTTTTCTTCTCTAGCTACAGAAAGTTTGGGTCCTTCAATCATTTTTTGAAGAATCCAAATTTGATATGGCTGATAGAATTTTTCTTTTTCGGCTATACCAATAAGAATACTAATGTCAAGATGAAAATAATAATAAAAATCATCTTCATATACTATACGTAATAATATAGTTTTGATAAATGCATAAAATCTTTTATAAATGAAAAGAGAAATTTTGAAATGTTATTTCTTTAACAAAACCCCATTCAATCTGCTTATATCAAATGGTTCATGATCAAGTCTAAATTTTATAGTAGGAATTTTTCATTTAAATCATTTGTAAAAACATAGGCTTGTAAAAAATATTCGAAAAAGTATTTTGAAATTGAGCTTGTTGTTTGCATATAACTCCATTTATTTTTGTAAATATTTCAACAGTAAAATATTTCTAGCCTTATTATATAAACATACCCTAAACATTTTATTTATAATAGGGCTATTTGTTCCTTTATTAATAAAATCTTGAAATATATCAAGAAGATTATTTATCTCCTTAATATCTAAATAACGATTTCTAATTCTTCCCAATCTCTATATAAAATAGATTTTAGTAACAAATCATGAGCTTCATTTTCTTTAGTTGTTTTTCAATTAAAATTGTGAAAGCTTAGTAAGAGCTCTTCGAAATTAGCTCTTTGTTTAGAAATATGAGTTTTCCATATTTCATTAATAAAATTATATAATTCTAGTGGTAAACCTGGATTATAAAAATATTTTATTTCTTGAATTTGTTGTTGTTTCAACAAATTTTCTGATGAATAAATCTTCCCTGCTCCTTTTATTATTTCAGCATAACTGGCTTGATATACTGAGTTTGGATCTTGGGACTAAGGGAATTGACTTACCGTTTTTGGTGTAAAAGATAAATGAGTTCCAACTGGTTGTCTTACCATTGGATATGAAATATAATATCCCTGATTAGGATAAAAGGATGCTTGTGCAGGTATTGTCACAAATCCTTGATTAAGACTTGTTATTTTCTCTTTGTTGGGTCTTTTATGAACAGTAGTCCATTCACCAATTTTTTTAGAGATTTTTTTACCTCTATCCATATGGCCTGCAAAGATAATCAACAATAATATTGTTAGTTCCTTTTACATATAAGACTTCAAAATTAAAAGTAGATAATTCATGTAACCACCTAATTCTTCTAGATACCATTTCCAAACTTTTATTAGTAAGGAAATATTTAATTGCCAGATTATCGGTTTTATAATAAATTTTTCAAGTGTTAAATACATGAGAAGGTTTTTATTTTTTCTTTATTGCTAATAATTCTTTTCATATATAACATAATTAATTTCATTTGGTTTAAATTTTCCGAACTATATCCACATATTAATTCTTCATTTTTATTGATTTAGCTTTTAAAATACAACCCCAATAATTTTGTGAGGCATTTGTTTCTAAAATTAATTTATCACCTTGTTTAGATAAATAAACTTTTAGATTATGATTTATTTCGATTTTAAATCTTTTATGATTTTTTAGTCTTTTGGACCGGATAAAGGGTTTATCATTTTTAGTTTTTCATATAACTTACCTATTTTTTCAGATAAGTTAGGTTAGGAAAGAAATTTCTTCCATAATTAATAATTCCCAAAAATTGTTGAAGCTACTTTTTATCTTCAATGTTTTCAGGAAATTCTTTTATTTTTATTATAATATGATCTTGTAGTTTGAGACCATCTGCAGATAATTTTAATCCTAAGAGTTCTATTTCTGTTTTTCTAGTTCTATTTTCTTAGGACTTAGTATGATTCCAAGTTTTATGAATTCTTGAGGATAATATTTAAATGTTTTCTATATTTTCTAATGTATCTAAAAATATTAAAATATAATTTATATAGACTACACAATTTTTTTATATTTATTAAATATAGAATCCATTCATTTTGAAAGATTTGTGGTGCATTACATAATCCAAATGATATTACTTTCCATTGATAATGTCCTTTAGGTGCACTAAAAGCTGTCAAAGGCTAGGATTCTTGTTTAGTATAGATCATTGGTTTAACTCTAATAATTTTATTGGGATTTTCCAATTTAATTTCACAATATTTAGGGCTATTTTGTCATAATTTTAATGGTTCTTCATTAAAATCATTTTCTAATATTTTAAACAACCAATGACTTATTTCAAGTTGTTTAATTTGTTTTTCCTTGGTGGTATAAAATTTTTATCATATATAAATTTATGATTTTCTACTAATAGTATTTCTCTGAAGTTTTTCTACAAATAACATAATTAAATTTTATCAATAGAAAATGGTAAATGTTGGTATATAAAATTATTTCCTAATAATATATCTCCATGCATTGCGGAAAGCATAATATTTTAGGTATCACAAATCTTACATTATTTATGTAAATTAGTACATTTCTAGCTTTATATTAGATTATGGCTTCATTACCATCTATTCCTATGGCTTTTATTGGATGTTTCATATGTTCCCATTTTCTAAAGGAATGACATTCTTTACTAGTTGTAGCTCAATATCTAATAAAACATGCAAAGAATATGTTTTATAATCTTTAAATTGAAATGTAATTTCAATATATGTGTAATATTATCATTTTGTAATTAATATCAAAGCGTCGATTAACGATACTTGGAGAAATAATATCGTAGTATTCATTGTAAGTTCTTATCTTTTATTTACAATTGCTTTATTTCATGCTTATTTATCTTAAAACCCATATATCCTTTATTCATTTTTTATTGTCATTTATGTTTGTGTGAGACTTTTGGCTTTTTAAGAGTAAAGATATATAAAGATAACGAAGATTTTAGGTACCCAAGATAAATTTCATGGAAGAAACGATTGTCTATACAAAGATAAAATTTTCAATCACGCTATGCATATTGATTCTAAAATGAAAACAATATTTCAACTCTTAGTAAAGATTTTAATAGTTTAATGAATATTACTTCTATATATTTTCATAAATTATATAATAAGCAAGTAAAATAAAACAAGTAAATAATTTAGGTGAAGTTACGAAATTAAATTTGAACAACGAATCTAAAGAAATCTTATTTGATGTTAATAATAAATTAGAACAAGTTCTTATTAATAAAAATATAGAACAAGAAATAGATTTAAGACATTTATATTATGGAAATAGTAATATAATATTAAATTTATGCGAAAAGAAGATACTTCCTTAGAAGAATCATCTTCTACAAATAAAAGAAATAAAGAACCTAAAAAGCAGAAAAGAAAATATACTCATCAACAAAATATAATTTCCAATCCTATAAACAACTTATAGAACATTGGAAGAATAAATTTACTAAGACATCGATAAAAATGAAAGAATAGAATATCTAAAACTAATAGAACAATTTTATGAAAAATATAAAGATTTGTTTACATTATTTAATTATCATTATATGTTAAATTATGATACTATAGATGTAGTAGTAGTTCTAATAATTCTATAAATTTAGAAGACATAAATGTTACTAGTTATAATTCGATAAAGAAAATACTTCAAGAGATGAGGAAGAAAATATAGAAATACCGAACTTATGGATACTAATAAAAGATCCTTATGGAAAAAGAAAAATAGAGCCAAATCTTCAAAAGATGATTATCTCGAGATCTTTTAATAAAGATTATGAAAAATTTGAAAATACAATTAGAATTTTTATAATCAAACCGAAAATATTGCTACAAATGAAATAAAATCTAAAAATTTAAGAGAATAATCTACTCAACTTTGTACGCATAGAATAGATGATTTAAATAAAAGAAATATTGCTCAAGGAGGAATATATTTAGATCTAACTAATATTTCTATAGCAGATTATGAAACAACTATAGATGATTGGGCACAATCTATGACTATTGTTGTTAATAACAACAACAATATATGGTTAAAAGAAAAAATTTAAACTATTTTGTTGGAACATTTCAAGGATGTTCTACAATTTCTAAGAAGATAGGAAGAATTTGAAAAGGTAAAGAATAAAAAGGGCGGTTAATTAACCGATTAGAACTCCCAAAGATCTTTTAAAAGGATTAACTTTTATTCTAAAAAGCAAAATTTTGTGGCTATATTGATAAAAAGATCGGATTGTCGGTCTAATTATATATTGTCAAAATTAAATTATGTGACATTAGATATTTAGAAGAATTTTCTAAAAATTTCTTCATGAATATCAAAAACTAAGAAATGAAAATATAGAATTTTAGAAAAGCCAATATTTTCATAAATTACCACCACCATGGGATGAGATTTGTATAAAAATACGGTTCTTATTTAGAAAAACATAGTAAAATAGCTAGTGTAGAACCAGAGAATATAGATTCTATAGGAAATAGAATTAATTTTGCAAAAGAAAGAATAACTTTATACTATCTACAAAGTAAGGCTTCTAAACAAGTTAAGAATAAATTAAGTAATAAACATTGTACAAAAATTTTAGAAAATGAATGGAAATTTGGATGTAAACCAAGACGTCCTAATATTTATAAAAAACATAAAAAGAAAAATAGAAGATATAAGCTAGTTAGATGGAAACTAGGAAATAGAAAAAATACTGGTTATAATAAAAAAATTGTTAGAAGAAAAACTTCTAAAAACAAATATGTAAGTGTTTTATATGTGATGAAAAATGACATATAGCACCAAATTGTCCTAATAAAGGAAAAGTGCAAGAAAATGATTAAAACAATTGAAGAACAAGTTAGAAATAAGTTCGAAGAGGAAATAAATTCGAGGAAATATTATACAATTAATATCGAAATGATTACGATACAGATGAAGAAGAATATATATTTATGTTAAAAGCAGTTCTAATAATCAATTAGAAGAAATTTCTAAAATGAACAACAAGATATAAAATTAGGAAATATAATTGGAGAAAAAGACTTTTAAATGAAATGATAAAAAAATTAAAAATCATATTTCTAAAGACATATAGAAAAATAAGTGGTAATACAATAGCTAAATATACTAGAGGAAGATTAATAGAAATCTCATTATTTACTAAATATAAAATTAAGAGGATTAGATATATACATTTAGGAATAATAATGATAACAATAAGAGCTTTGTTTAGAAAAGGCCATGATACACCAATAATAGTAATTTTACTAGATAAAAAATTTGAAAATCTAATAAAACACTTATTGGAGGAATTCAATCAAATTTAGATATAGGAGTAATAGGATTTATTACTTTAGGTTTTCTCTTGTGAATGACGACTTCTAATGGTTCTCCTAACGAAGACGACAAAGGTGGGGCTTGTCAAAATAAGAAAGTAAATTCGAATGTGACGATGGCAGTGGAACTAGATCTTGATCCACCGCTGTCATGGAAGGAGAGGCTAATAAGGAAAAGTTCTCAGGAATAAGGAAGGAAGAATGGATCAAATATTGATGAAGATGATGACTTTGCCTTTGTGGAGGGAGATGTTATGAGATCTTTTGTTATTGGCATTCCTTCTATTAAGTTTTCGGAGAGAATTAACCAGTTGTTGATCAAAGATATGTCCTTTACTATGATGATCAAGCTTTTAGGAAGGAGCATGGGGTATGCTACACTCCAAATCAAAATTTAAGCTCTGTGGAAACCAAGTCAACCCTTTAGCTTGATGGATACTGCTAATGTCTATTTTTTGGCCAAATTCCAAAATACGAAAGCTTACGAACGGGTACTCTCTTAAGGACCTTGGATCATCTTCGGCCAATATCTGACTGTTCAGCCATGGTCCATTGACTTTGATCCAACACAACCCTTTCCTAGTGTGGTCATGTCCTGGATTAGATTTCCCAGGCTACCGGGTTATATGTACAAAAAGAAGATCTTATGGGAGATTGGGGGCATGGTTGGTAAGGTTGGCAAGCTAGACTTCAACACAGATAGCAGAACAAGGGGAAGATGTGCGCGTATGGCGGTCTATGTCAGTCTGGACAAACCTTTAGTCTCACAAATTCTGATAAACGAGTCCCTCCAAAGAATAGAGTATGAATATTTACCTACTGTTTGCTTTTCATGCTGGGCAGATTTTGAAGGGAAACCGTCCTGCAAGGGAGATCAAACGGTTATTTCAGCTCTGGTGGGGGAGGAATCAATGGACGCTAACGACGTCTATGGTCCGTGGATGCTTGTTGAGAGGAGTAGGTGTAATTCAAAGGATGCTAGAAAGATCAGTGCCGGAAATCTTGGAAATTTGGCAGGTAAATCAAGACTTAATGTGTTGGATTCCCTAAATGAAATTGAGAATTTTCAAGGGAGACTCGTGAAGGGGATTTGAACAATAGCACTAGTCAAGATGGGAATTCTATCTCACTGAATCTTGTCGATGCAAATAGGGCTCCAATTTCATTGATTGAAAAGTCTGGGCAGGCTAGTTCTATAGGCCATAGGAAATCAGTGGGCCACAAATTGATTGTTGGGGCTAATGAGCCCAAGGGAAAAGAGAAGAGTGGACATGGTCTTGTTTCGGCTGGTGTGTTCCAAGTCCGGCGGGTCAAGGGAGCCTTCCTTGGCAAGCCAATGGTCTAGGCTGTATTAATTTAGCTAATAGACCCGATTTCGCTAAAGGCCCTATTGGGTTAAAGGGTTTTCAAGGTCCAGCATTTTCAGACCATACTAAGGACGTCTAGATGCCTTTAATTTTGGGGGATTTTCCTATTGCTCAAAATAGGGAAACCGTGAATAGGGAAAATATTGGTGATCGATCTAGGGTAAGTTGTTATTGCGCCATGAATAATTATGCCTTATTCTCTCACTTTAATCCTATTTATGAAGGGAATTCGGAGGTGCCAGTTTCTATAGAGAAAAGTATTTTATATTCAAACAAACATTCTGTAGTTGTTTTCAAGGAGAATGTGCAACCAAATTCTTTGGGAGACATGGGTGAGGGTCAAGCTACAGAGGTGGCTAGTGGCTTTGCGGATATTGGTGTGAGAATTATTGGTGGGAAATTTAATGGAGGACAGAGAGGCAAGAAGCCCAACCGGACCATTCGTGATAGAGGAAATATTTTTAAAAATTCTAGTACTCAGGTTTCTTTTCACGAGTTGTTGAGAATTTTGGCTGAGTCTCTGTAGGATGCTCCAGATGATGGCTGTAAGGAGTCAGGGAAGTAACCTGTCTTTGAATTTGCCTCTTGTTTGTAAGTTAGTTATTTTTTTTTTGTGTGTTGATTTAATATGTAATGGATTTGAATATTTCCCTTCTTTCATGGAATTGCCAAGCGTGTGCGAACACAAAGTTTTAAACAATATATTTTTAGCTTGTTGGAGCCAAGGGTAAGTGGGAGGAAAGCTGATGAAGTCATTGACAAGCTGGATTTTCAGTACTCTCATCGAGTTGAAGCACTAGGATTTTCAGGAGGCATTTGGATTGTTGGAAAAATACTATTAATCTTCAGGTTATACGTAATCATCCTTAATTCATTTTGGTCCGTATTTACAGTAGTGTGTTTCTTCTCAGTATGTCTTTATAGCTTTTGTCTATGGTAGTCCTAATCGGAGGAAACGAAGATTGCTTTGGGAGCAACTGAAAACTACTATCCCTTCTGCTTCGATCCCTTGGTTAATTATTGGTGATTTTAATGCTATTTTGTCCTCTGATGAGAAAAAAGGAGGGAGGTCTAATAGGACAAGGTGCTCTTACTTTGGAGATTTTATCGATTCTAATGGGCTTCATGACTTAGGTTTTAATGGTCCTTCGTTTACTTGGCAAAGAGCGGGGACTTTTGAGCGTCTTGATCGTGCTTTGGGGAATGAAGCGTGGGTTCAAGCCTTTTCGAATTGGATGGTTACTCGCCTTACTAGGCTTAAATCGGATCACCAACCACTTATTATTAATTTTAATCCGGCTCTCCCCTTACCCAAGGGACGTTCTTTCAAATTTCTGATGGGTTGGGCACAACATCCATCCTACAATTTTGTCAATGAGAATTGGAAGTATACCGGTGACATGTTTGAATCCCTTTCTAATTTAATTGCTAGCCTCAAGGTCTGGTATAAATCTGTATACAGTCATATTAGTGATAGTAAAAAAATGTTGTTTCTGTAATGACCCAAAATTTACGGGCTTCGAAAAAGTGTAGTATCGGGCCTCCGTCTTAGAAAATTGAACCTGTAGATAATTATTAGAGATACCTATGAGTTTAGTAGTGTGTTTAATTAGGTTTTAATTAGGTGAATTTAGCTTAATTTAGGGTAATTAGCAAAAATGACTAAATTGAGTAAAGGGTAAAAGTTTAATTATAGATTAAAAGAAAATATAAAGGACCAAAATGAAAATTATGCCATTTGTCCTAATTGAGGCGGCATAAGTTGGGTAAGATTGAAGATTTTATGAGATATTTTTATTAAAATTTCATTAATAATCATTAAGGTTTAATATTAAATTATAAATTATATTAATTATTATTATATTATGAAATAAGTTAAACAAAGACAAATGTATGTCATAGATGATGTACAAATGTGTATATGTGATTAATTATACAATAGATCTTTATTATTTATTATTAAATAAAAGATGTTTACTAGATAATTAATTGAATTATAATATTTTTATGAGGTAAACAAATTAAATTAAAGACAAGTGTATGGTGATTAAATTAAACATGTGTAAAATATATAATAACACACTTGTAATAAAATAAAATATTTTTTATAATTTAAGTAAAAGATATTTATGAATTAAATATTATTATATTATTATAATATATTATTATTATTAACTAATACGTAAAAGAAATAAAGTAAAAGAATAAAAAACAAAGAAGAAAAGAAACAAAGACCATTCGAAACAGGGGAAAGAAAAGAAAGAAAGAAAAATAGAAGAAAAAATTAAGGTTTGAGGCTTTAAGCTTTAATTTGGTAAGTCAACCAAGTCCTTTTCTTTTAATTTTAATGTTTTAGAAGTCTTAGAACAAAGTTTTGTTGAATTTAAGTTAAAATTTTGAAAGTTCTTAGATTTTTAACATGATTCATGTTGAACAAATTGTTGAATTAGGGGTTTGATTGATAGAATTTCTAGTTAGAATTGATAAAAGGATTAAATTCTAAACTAAGCTATAAGTTTTACATAGTAGGGATTAAATTGAAAGAAGTTTAAATTTTGGGTTTTATTATGAACATTAGATATTAAGTAGAAATGAAGTGTGAATTCAGTTAGAAACGTAAATGAGTTAATTAGGATTAAATTGGAATTAGGGTATAAATTGAAAAGAAAATTCAATTAATTATGGTAAATTAGTGCTATAATTAATAATGTAAATTATTATTATTATTTTCGTAGCTAACAAAGAACCCGAGGCATCAACATCGAAAGGAAAGGAGAAAGCTATCGAGGACTAAAACGGGAGATTTACGGTTTGTATTACTACAATTCAAATTACTTATTATTAAATGCTATATTTAAATTTATATGTATGGCAAGTGAAATATAAGGTAAGTATTATTATTAAGTTGAAAGAAATTCAATTGAATGATGAATATATGTGTGGAATTGAAATGAATATTGACTTGAAAATGGAAAAGTTAATTTTGAATTGAATTGTGATTGAAAGTGAAAAAATGAAATTGAATTGAAATGTGAATTTAAAGACCCTATTCACTAATCGGGTTGAGTCGGATATAGTTGGCATGCCATAAGATTGGAAGAGTTCAGGGATACTTCGACCTCGAGTCGATGAGACACTGGGTGTCACTATATTTCTTCGGATAGGTTCGATGAGGTATTGGGTACCAACTTTCTTCGGCTTTGCCGTTGAGACACTGGGTGTAAACTATTGCTTCGAACTATCCAATGAGACAATGGGTGCCATATTGGAGTGTTTGGCTGGATCCATGTATCCGCCAAGGTCCGAGTTTTGTTAATAAGGGTAAATAATGAAACGATAAACCGAATGAGTTGATAAATCGAGCTACTGAAATGAGATGAAAAAGTTGAATTGTGAATTGAAATATTATATGAGATTGAGGAATGAACCTAAGGTTCATGATGTGTCCAAGTTCAAATTGTGGATATATGATACCAATTAAAGAATTGTTATTGTTGAAATATGAAATTTGAGTTTAAATTTGTATGTATGATTTATGCATTACATGTTTATTATTGTTATAATTTGAATTATGATAATACTACTGAGTTTGAAATACTTAGCGTACGGTTATTTCCGTGCGCAGGTCGATAGAAGTCAAAGGTCCCGGTTCAGTATCCAGATCAATCCCGACTACAGCATAACTTCGGTGATGTATTTTTTCTTTGGTAAATGTGGCATGTACTTCGTTCTTATTAAAGAGTCTTGTAAGTTTTGGTTGTAAAGAATTGGTCTCTAATGTTTGAATGATAAATGAAACGTTAAGTTATAAAATGGTATATTTGGTACTAGAACTGAAATAGAATGACTGAAGTTTATTAATTTAATAATATATGTGAATATTTATTTAGTAAATTACTAAGTTGATGTTTAAGACATGTTTAGGTTATTAGAATATGAAATTTGTATGAATTGTGATATTGGTTTTGAATTGGTTGCGGTTTGAAATTGCAAGGAAGGTTAAATATTTATAAAGGGGTTATATTGAGTTTTTTTTAAAATTAATAAAAATAATAAAAATGAAGTCATTTAGTAAAATAAATATTTATATGAATTTATGATTATATCATAATATATTTGTTATTTATTTAAGAATTATTTGTAAATTGTCTGATATGTCCGGTAATGCCTTGTAACCCTGTTCCGGTGACGGTTTAAGGTTAGGAGGCGTTACATTTTTTGGTATCAGAGCTATCAAGTTTAGCTGATTCTTGGGCTAAATTGAGCTCGAAAATTGAGTCTATAAGTACATGCCACTGTCGAGTCGAAACTGAGGCGGGATTTGGATACTGACCTATTTGTTTGTTTCTGTTTTATAGATTAAAGATGTTTGATGAAAGAATAAGTGATACTGATGAAGAAATGTTACTGGAGATGAAGAGTCGTATGGATTAGATGAAACAGAGTCAGTTACACCTAGCATAAATCCAGTAAGAAATCCACCACCTAGAGTTGATAGAAGAAATGATAGAGATGATTCTGATATATTACGAGTAATTGCCGATAAACTACAAAGAGTAGCGGGAACTACTCCTGCTACGACCTCAGCACCTACTCAAAGACGGGCCCCGATAAAAGAATTGAGGAAATATGGTGCTACTGAATTTATGGGTCTGAAAGGAGTCGATCCATCTGCAGCTGAAAATTGGATGGAGTCAACTAAAAGAATTTTACAACAATTGGACTGTACCCCCCAGGAGTGTTTGATTTGTTCTATATCGTTGCTACAAGGGGAAGCTTATTTATGGTGAGAATCAGTGGTTCGACATTTACCGGAGGAGCAGATAACATGTGACCTATTTCAAAAGGAATTTCAAAAGAAATATGTCGGGGAAATGTATATCGAAGATAAGAAACAAGAGTTTTTAATGTTACAACAGGGTGATATGCCGATAATAGATTATGAGAGGGAATTTTCGAGACTCAGCAGATATGCCTCCGAGTTTATTGCAGCAGAAGCTGATAGTTGTAAGAGATTTTTACGAGGTCTGAGAGACGAGATCAAGGCACAGTTAGTGTCTCACCAGATTACCGAGTTCATAGATTTGACTGAGCGAGCCAAAATGGTAGAGCAAGTGTTAGGCCTCGACAAAAAGACTGAAAGTGTCAGATTAGTCGGGAAACGTGCGGGAACTATCAGCTCAAATCTACAGCCAAAAAGATCAAAGGAATCTCAAGGTGGTTGGAGATCCAGTTTTAGATCAGACAGAGGTGGTAGAAGCAGGGGGAAACAGATGACGGATCTACTGGCAGTGTGAGAGGTCCCTCTCAGGAAATAGAAATTTCAGACTGTCAACACTGTGGAAAGAAACACAGAGGGGAATGCTGAAAATTAACTAGATGTTGTTTCTGATGTGGTTCTATAGACCATTTCATCAAAGATTTCCCAAAAACTGATAGTGCTGCACCCGTGACATCACAGAGATCAGTATCTATTGCTAGAGGCAGAGGGTCAGGTAGAGGTAGTTCAGTTTCCAGAGGAGGAGGTGTTAGGAAAAGCAGTGATATTGTTATCCAGCAGTCTGAAGCTAAAGTACTCACCAGAGCTTATGTGGTTAGAACTCGGGAAGAAGGCGATGCCCACGATGTAGTAACAGGTATATTTTTACTGTATTCTGAGCCAGTTTATGCTTTGATTGATCCCAAATCTTCACACTCTTATATAAATTCAAAATTAGTTGAATTGGGAAAATTTAAATCTGAGATGTCTAGAGTGTCTATAAAGGTGTACAGTCCGTTAGTGTAATACCCAAAAAAAAAATTACTACAGTAAGAAAATAAGATAATATTCCTGATATAGTAAAATAAGGAAATAAAGTGATAAAAAGGGTAATTTTGAGTTATGTCAACATTGAGAAGTATATTATGACATATTAATTCAAGAAAGGATTAAATCGCAAAAGTGAGAAAAGTTTTGTGGCCCAAGAGTAAATACTCAAAATTCAAGGGGTTAAAGTGTAAATATGAAAAACTTGAAGGACCAATAGTGCAAATATTTTAAGGGTAGAATAATCTAGAAACCAAGGAAAATGGATGAATTAGGACCAAATTGAAAATGTGAAGAATTTTGAGGCACTAAATCGTAATTTTACCAAATTAAGTGATGACTCAAGGATGAAATTTTAAAAGAACATAAAGGGCAAAATGGTCAATTAGAAGAGAGAGAAATCTAGAAGGTAATGATGATGTTGGTGATATTTTAGATTAATTAATTAAATAAATATTAGTTTATTAATATTTTAATTTGATTTTTAAATGATATTTTATTATTTTATTATTAATATATTTAGTATATATATATATGTGGAAAGAAAGATGAAAAGAAACTAACCCATCATCTTCCATGCATCCAACGTGAGGAGAAGAGAGAAAGAAGGAAAGTTTTACTTTCTTTACAATTTGGTCCTTCCTCCAAAAACTTACCATTTTCACCTAGAAATCAAAAGAATTTCCATATCCATCAAGAGAGAAAGATAACAAGGAGACTATGGGGAGCTAGAATATCAAGTTGGATTCAAGAAATTGAAGCTGGAGGAGAGAGAAAATTAAGTTAAAGATTGAAATCAATAGGACAAGGTAAGAACATTGAGATTTCAATATATTTTTAAGTTTGATATTATTGAAATAGCATGGAAAAGATGTTATCGTAGAGTTTTATCATATAAATTCTTATGTTCTTGATATATTAGTGAAGAGAAATAAGTGAAAGTGATGGGAAATATTATAGAGAAAGGGAATAAGGAAGTTATAAACTTAGTAATTAACATTTTGCACTAAAACAGTTTTGGACAGCAACAGTAGGTTAACTTTGAAAAATCACCATAAATTGTGGAAATGAAATTAGAGGATGAACAAAATATGGAATTAAATCTTACTGAGTCTAGTTTCTCATAGAAGAAACGGTGTAAGTAATGAAATTTTAAATCATGAGATATAATAGATTTTGTGAGACAAGATCAGAATGATTTTGGGTTCCCCTGTTCTGACTTTGGAAAATCATAAAAAATTGTACAAAAATAATTATGGGTTATAATTTATATGTTTAAAATCCTTAAAGAGTCTATTTTCAAATAAATAAACAGGGATATCATCCGAATTTTTTACAAGGAGATAATTAAGTTTTAGTGAAGAAGGGTCGGAACTGTCAGACAACAGAAAAGAGGTGACTTTAACGAATAAACTGTACTTATTGGCTAAACCAAAAATTCTAAAAATTTTATGTTAAGAAGATATGTAATTCTAGTTTCAGAGAAAATTAGCGGATCTCAATTTGGAGTTCTTTAGCTCAAGATATAAATAATTTAGTGACTATGACTCAAGTGGACAGCTTTGACTGAATATATAAATAAATGGTGAAATTATAGATAATGTTACATATAAGCATGTTATATACATTAAGGTTGTGGAATGGAGAGGTGGAGGAGGAAAATATATGATTATTCAACTAGCATGAGTTTTCATTAAAAATGACCAATTTACATGTTTTAGGTTCAGGGACTAAATTGAACAAATGTGAAACTTTAAGGGTAAATTTGTAAAAATGTCAAAAAGTGACCAAATTGCATGAAATGAATTGTTTTATTATTTAAATTAATAAATTGAATGAAATATTAATTTAGATCAAGATTGGGTGGAAATTCGAGAAAAATAGAAATTTTCCAAAATGTCCCTAAATTTTACTATTTCTGCAATTTAGCCCGGTAAGTTCGTATGAACTATATTTTGTATAATTTTAATAGAAGTGAATGCTATTTGGTAATGAATATTACATATATGTGTGTTTTATTATTGGTAATAGGTATAATTATTAGATGTTTTGAAATGATTATCGGAAGCTCGATTGGGTTGGAAGCTTGTTGGAGATATATCACATTATCCATTGATTCTATTGGTAATTTTGGATGATTTTATTCTGGTTATAATGACTTGTATAAGTTAAATTGGTTAATGTTAGCTCATAAATGTTTTGATTTTGATTGGTTATAAATATGAATGCTTGATGAAATGAAATGTCTGAAAATTAATTTGGAAACTTCAGTAATGCTCTATAACCCTATTCTGGAGAAGAATATGGGTTAGGGGTGTTACATTTATGGCAAACAGTGTTAGTGAATCAAATATGTCCGAGATGCCCATTGGTCATACAGAATAAAACCTTTCCTGTTGATTTGTTGATCATGCCATTTGTGGATTTTGATATAATTGTAACGCCCCTAAAAATCCCTTATATATTTATTTTTGTATGTTTGTGACACAAATATCTGTCAGCTTTAGTGGTTATATGTTCTGGGAGTGTTTGAGAGGTCCCAAGTTCAAGCCTTTGCTTGGGAAATTTTTTGTTTTTAATTGAATAAACCCTTATCTTTAATCAGTAGGCTTATAAATATATGATGATAAAATATGTTAGAATGGGTCTGCTGGTCTAGTGGTTTGGTGGAGTGTTAATGTTGTTAGCAATGGGGGATATATTTTTGCTTGATGCCATGTAGGTGTTTGTGTGTTAGTAAAAGTCTGATGCTAGTGGTTGATTATGGGAGTGGGGGAGTTATTTTAGGAGAAAAATGTGGGATTGAGGGCCGATTATGCTAGTGGCCGATTTTAATTAATTCCTTTCCCAAATTCGGTTTCATCTTTTTCCCAGAATCCCTCCAACAATTCTGACGTTACTCTCTTCCTCCTCTACCATCTTTCCTTTTTGTTTTATTTTTCTCTGCCTCCATAGCCGAATTCTATCCCTTTTTTCTCTTTTCCCCACATTTTTTGTTTCGTTTTCTCTTGACTACAATCTCCCTGTGTTGCTGCCGAAATCTGTTTTCTTTTCTTCTCTTGACCACAATCTCCCTGTGTTGCTGCCGAATCGTATGCTACATCTTGTTGGAGTAGTGGGGGTAAGCAACATAAATGAAGTTCGGTTGTTGTTGTTTTAGTGGTATTAGTTCTAAGTATAACCAATGTTGGGCATGGAATTGCCATTTGTTTTAGGTGTGTTTATCTTAGGAGCATTACGTACCAAAAATCGTGTCAGGTGTGTAAACACAACTCCAAAATTGGAATTCGAAAAAAAGCCAAAATAGGTGAATGTCAACATCACATGGGCGTGCGACCGCCCGTGTGGTAGGTCGTGTGACCAAACACGGGCGTGTGATCAACGAGGCTGGCCATATTGGATTCATAGGCCGAGCCGAATTGGGCTGTGTGGGCCCATACGCCCAAACCACTCGTGCATATGGGATATTTGGGCTAGGCCGTGTGTTCTACACAGCCAAGGCCATTTTGGGCCGTGTGGGCCCACACAGGCATACAATATTGGCATGTGGGCCCATATTTCACTGTTTTGATGTTAAGGTTGCACGGGTCTCCCGAGACGACTGTGAACCTGCCGTAGGGTTGGTAAGCTTACCTAGACCCTTAATTGACTGAAATGACTGTATGACAGATATGATTATGCATGGTAATGTAACACCGTTAACCCATATCCGTCGCCGGACTAGGGTTAAGAGGCATTACCGAATAATTCACATCATTATATAAACATTTCATATACAGATCATGTATCATCATATCACATTCATCCATAATCACATTGTCCCTTAAATAGGTCTATAAGATCTAAAACATGCTTTTAAGAAGGTTTGGGACTAAACTGGTTACACATAAAAATTTTCGAAACTTTAAGAAATTTTTAAGTAACAGATGTCTCACGCCTGTGTGAACAGCCGCGTGGATGAATATAGGCCATTTGCAAGGCCAATTCGCCAACCATAAGGGCCAACCCTACACAAGCACATAATGTACCATTATTCATCAATCATGAATATCAATTTTGAACACTTCCACTAATGCATCAATAAGTTTACTAAAGCTTACCACATAACCACAATCACATTCCAATTATAAGGCCATCTACATATCAAACCTCACATTATAAACAAGCCAAATCTCATGGCTCAATACATTTCAAACATATAGGCACCAATAGCCAAAATCACCTATACACTTAACAAACCAACTAGCCTATACATACCACATAACCAAAATTTCAAACCTTAAACCGAAACTATAGCTAGATAGTGTGATGGGATCTCCGACGATTTCTAACCCGAGCGAGCCTTCGAAACACTATAAACATAGAAAAATAACATAAAGTAAGCTATAAAGCTTAGTAAGTTGATATGTAAATAATAAGCAATTTGTTAACTTGGTTTTACCAATCCTCACAACATGTTCTCAAGATAATACAATCAAAATTGCACATAGTTCCAGTATTTACTCATGTTCACATCAAGCTGTCTACTCGAGTCATAGTCACTAAATTATTTATATCTTGTGCTACGGAACTCCAAATTAATATCTGCTTGATTTTCCCGAAACTGGACTCACATATCTTCTTACCATAAAATTTTCATAATTTTTGGTTTAGTCAAAAAGTACAGTTACTTCTTCAAAGTCGTCCCTGTTCTGATGTCTGACAGTTCTGACCCTTCTTCTCTAAAAATTAATTATCTCTTAGTACGGGATTCGGATGATATTCTTATTTTTTTCTCTTGAAAATAGACTCATTATAATTTTAATCATATAAATTCTAACCCATAATTATTTTTATACAATTTTTAATGATTTTCCAAAGTCAGAATAGGGGATTCCGAAATCATTCTGACCTTATCTCATAAAAATTAAAATATCTCATAATATGAGATTCTTTTGCTTACACTGTTTCTTTTATGTAAAACTAGACTCAATAAGATTTAATTTCATGTCTTATTCAACCTCTAATGCGATTCCCACAATTTTTAGTGATTTTTCAAAGTTATACAACTGCTGCTGTCCAAAACTGTTTTATTGAAAATTTTACTCTTTCATGATTTCTTTCATACATTTCATAAAATTTCATTGCCGGTTCCATATGTCCTCATAATACATATCATATTTTATCTATAAAATTCACATAGATCATATTTCATTTCATTCTCAATCATATAATCATTTACATAGCTAACCTTAGCTTTCACAAGTTTAATTAATTTAATTCTTATATAACATTCAATTCATACTTCCATATAGCCAAATGAGCACATTTTGGTATACAACATATTTAAACACATATCTTTCTCATTTCATATACTTGATACGGTACGAACTCACCAATTCACTGCCATTCGATTCTCACATAGGTTATGTACGTGCCTGTCTTGCTTAACTCAATCATACTTTCATTCTCAACTTTCACTTACTTGTTGATTTCTGTCACGAATACTTTTCTTTCGTTGTATCATCACTTATAACCATGTTTCATCCACTTTTCCCGTTGAACTATTTGGAATACTAAAAAATACTCAGGGATCTCGTACACATAGTACCGTAACAATGCCATATCCCAGATATGGTCTTACATGTAATCTCGTATCGATGCCAATAAGCCAGCCATGGTCTTACACGAAATCACATATCAATGGCAATATCCCAGACACGGTCTTACACGAAATCACATATCGATGCCAATGTCCCAGACATGGTCTTACACGAAGTCTCATATCGATGCCAAATCCCAGATATGGTCTTACACGTAATCTCGGTAACCCTAATGTCATGACATTTGTATCCTATCTATTCCTAATGTTCAACCGGGACTTTTACTTTGTCGAATCTCCGTCGAACATTTCCAAAGCATTGTAATCACAATTAAATTCAATGTTTAAGCATTCACCATAATTATCTCAATTAAGCATTTAAACATGTATAATTTAATGCTTATTAAACATACGAACTTACCTCATTCGCTGAATCGACGAATTTAGGTCGACTAATCCGATACTTTAATTTTCCCTCGATCTAGATAATATCAAAATTAACTTATTTAATTATCTATCTATTCAATTTAATCCAAAATTTTCTTTAAAGTACATTTACACTTTTGCCCCCATAATTTCACATTTTTGCAATTTAGTCCTTATCACATAAAATCACAATTTCATGAAATTAAACACAAACCCAAGCTAGCTAAATTTTCCATATATTAATATCAACCCATATTTTCAATTTATTTCACATTTTAAGCACTAAATTTCCATATTTCACAATTTAGTCCAAAATTGACATTTTTCTCAAAAAAATCACTTTATAAAAGATGAAAATTTGACATCAAATATTCATAATCAATCATAAATCATCAATTTACTCAATCATTCAACAATGGAAACATGTTAAGTCTTTAACAGTTTCGAATTCAGAGGCACGAGCTAGCTAGATTACGAAACAACGATCACAAAAACATAGAAATAATTAAAAATGGGACAAAAATACATACCACACAAGCTAGGAAATAGTTGCCGAATGTAAAAGCTCTCAAATGGATTTTCTTGCCCTAAAATTCGGTTGAATATGGAGAAGAAAAGATGATACCTTTACTTTATTTTACTTATTTTATCATTATTAATTAGTTTACTTTTATAACTTTTAAAACATTTAAAATTTACACAAATGCCAAGCCATCACATTCCACTATCAACATTAATGGTCTAATTACCATATAAGTACTTCCACTAAATCCCTATAGCTATTTAATACCTTTATCTATTAGAACTCAACTTTTACGCTTTACGCGATTTAGTCCTTTTTACCGAATTAAACACATAAACGATAAAATTTCTTTATAAAAATTTCACACAAATCTAATATCATGCTGTAAATATTAAAATAATAATAAAATAAATTTTATGACCTCGAATTTGTGGTTCCAAAACCACTATTCTGATTTATCTAAAACTGGGCTGTTACAGTTAATAAACATGATGATGTCCCACTGGTTTGATACTATATTCCACGAATTTATGCATGATATTATGTTTTAGCATGTCATATATGTATATTGCATTGCATTGGGGTAGGGGTTTATATTTTTCAGAGGAAGTGCACTGAAAGGCCTCGAGCCTAATTTACTAGCAGTTCAGCTGCAAATCACTGTCTAGTGCCGCATTTGGTACTTTTTGGAGTGTAGGGATGGGTGGGTTGATTATATCCCCACATGGAGTGTAGGGTTGGATGGAGTTGAAGTGTAAAGGCTGGCTGGGTAGGATTTGATATTGCATATCTGTTACTGTACTGAACATGGATACTGCAATAGGCCAAGGCCCAAACGCATGACTGCTGTAATACCCGATTTTGGCCCGGGTAAAATGCCCAAATTACAATCGGCCTATATGGCCCAAGTTCAAACAAAACAGATGCCCAAATCAAACCCTAGCCCAAATCAAAGCTCTGGGAGCAGATGGAACCCTAGGGCGCGCCGCATGGCCGCCTCGCACTCCTCACGCAGCCAAGAGCCGAACCTTCACCTGCACAGTAAATAAACACAAAAAAGGAAATAAAATCAAAGATTGCAGATCAAGAAGATATCAAATAGATTTTTTATTATTATGGCTATAAAAAAGCCATTGATATACTGTAAAAGGGGATTCGAAGAGGAAATAAAAAAAGTGATTGTTTTCACAGCAAACCGGGAGTGCAATACAGAGAGTAAAATCGATCAAAAAGGTTGATACTTACAATTTTTATTTATTTTTTACTGTTATATTTATTATTTTTTACAAACGAATAATATAAAAGTAAAAAAGAAAGAAACACCTTTTTTTTGTTTCTGAAACGACGCCAAGGCGATTGAGGGAGCCACCCCCGAGGATCGGTGTCCGGAAACTGAAAGTTATCGTGATTTCTTCACATTTTCTGTCGGTTTTTTGGAAACTTCGAACCCAGATTTGGGTTTAGAAAGGTCGAGGAGACCGAATAGGGTTTTTTCCCCTTTTTCGACCACTGCAAACGGCGGTGCCGTCACTGGAGATCGGTGGACGGCGGTGCCGTCACCGGAGATCGGTGGCCGGTGCAGTGGCTGACGACCGGCCGATGCCGGACCTAGGCCAGACGAGCTGGGGAGGGGAGAGTGTTTTGAGAGTTTTTTTTTAAAGAAACGGAGAAATGAAATTTTTTGAACCGATTTTGGCTTAAATAGCCTATTGAAAACGGCGTCGTTTAGGCCTGGATCGACTCGAGACCGACCCGACCTAGGCAGGATCCGCATGTTTTTGTGCAGAGGGGTAAATTGTGCTTTTAGCCCCTCCGCCTTTTAATATTCTTGCAATTGAGTTTTTTTTTTAAATTCGCCCTTTAATTTATTTCCAATCTCAATTTAGTCCTCTTTGAACGGCGCCGTTTTAGAGGAGAAGGGAAAATTTCCCTTCCAGTCCCTCTATGTTATTCACGCGTTCAATTTAGTGCTTTTATCTTCACTTATTTATGGATTTCTCCCCAGATTTCTATCTCCAGTTCAATTTAGTCCCTTTTTTATTTTTTTAGATTAATTAATTTCAATAATGTAATTATTTTTAAATAATTTATATATGTGATCATTATTTTCATAATCTATATATTTATTTTATAATTTTATATGTACACATATATACTTATATTTTTAATGTATATTTCATAATTTATATATATATTTATATATTTTTCTTTATTTTCATAAGTGCTTTAATGCATATCTATATATGTATTCTTTATATTTTAAATACTCCTAGTTTTACATAAATTTTTAATTTGTATATACATATTTTTTTATTAATTTCATAGCCCACATTCGTATATAAATCCATATGTATGTTTTCATAATTTCGATGTATATATAGTCTACACATCTTATATTCTTTATATTTTTTTATTTTTATTTTATAATTTTTTATTTCCTTCACTTTTTTATTTATTTGTGTTTTCATTTATATTCTAAAGAAGTTTTTTATTTTGTTTATTTATTTGATATTTCGCATGTCATTGTTTTTATTATTGATATTAATTTCGTTTATTTACTATTTCTATTATTTCTATATCATTGTTGTATTTATTATTGTTATTTGTTAAAGCGGCATGTATGCATACCTTTAATGAAATATTACACCGTTTTTTTACTCGAATTCTTAAAAATAGAAAATTTTGGAAAAATAAAGGCAATACTCGTATTTAGGATCTTCGAAAGGATTGAGCCCTAACGTATTGGGTTCCAATTTTCTTCGTTGAATTTAATTATCGAGAATGCTCTTTAATCAAACAAAATAAAAGGTTGTTATCAGGAATTCAACATGTCGTGTCCTAACGTATTGGATGTGACGCGTTGATTTCTCGAGATGAAGATTTTTTTCCTAAAAATAATAAAGGAAATATTAAATGTTTAGAATTTTGAGAAATTGTGCCCTAATGTATTGGGCCGCGATTTCTTTATAAATCTTAAACAAATGAATATTCTTTTTTTTATTACACGTGTATTTTGGACAAACTCATTTTTAAAGAAGTAGAATATCGTGCCCTAACGCATTGGGTGTGACATTTTCTTTCTCCGAAATGAGAAGAGTCTTAATAAGTAACACATTTTTTAAGTTTTTACTAAAGATCATTTTTTTTAACTCTCGACATTAAGACACTAATTAATCAACTAGGTACCAATTTTTGGGCGTTACGAGGGTGCTAATTCTTCCTCGTATGTAACCAACTCCCAGATCCGTTTTTCTAAAACTCTTAACCAAAGCCGTTTTTGAGGTGATCCAATCACACATCAATAAAAGATTGGTGGCGACCCCCAATTTCTCATTTTTTTTAAATCGACAACTAAGATCTATTTTTTTTTCAAAAATTGTTTCGACAACTGCTACTGTATTGTAATGGGCTAAGGCCCTAATTCAAACTGAAACTGTTACTAAGTGGGCTTAGTTCCGGACTATAATTGCTTTTTGTCTACTTGCTTATAGGGGGATTACACACTGAGTTTTCGTAAACTCACCCTTCTATTTTATCTGTACAGGTGACCCCCAGACTTAGGTGGACCGGAGTAGTGGAGGACTCTATGGTGGCCACAAGACCTTCTTTTTACACTATTTCGTATTTAATTAAGTTTTTTTTAAGTTTTATTTGGGGTATTTACTGTAATAAAGGCCTCTATGGATTTTTGCTTAAAATTTGGACTTATATATTGTTTTATGTTTTATATCTTCTAGAAGTAGGACAAATGCGGGTTTTAAAAGAAATGCATGTGTTTTTAGCAAAATACCCATAAGGACACAAACTGTTTTAAAAAGCTTTCGCAACGCATAATGTTTTGAAAAACTAACGACTGAATAAGAATCACGATTTTAGAATTAATAACAAATATTGAAGAATTCTAAACGAAAAATGTTTTAAACAAAGCTATGGTTTTCTAACACACTACCATGTGACATCGCCAGATTCGGTCATAACGTCCAGGCCGGTTTTATGGTGTTACAATAATATTAGGGATGGATTGGTTATCCGAATATGGAGTGGTATTGGATTGCTATAAAAAGAGGTTCAGTATTCAGACCGAGATGGGGATAGAATTGAGGTAAATAACATCCGTACTAGTGGATCAACACATATCATTTCAACAATCAAAGCTAATAAATTACTTCAGCAGGGTTGTACAACATACCTAGCTTATGTTATTAATTTTGATTAGGTTGGTAGTCAGTGCAGCAAGATCAGAACTGTATGTGAGTTTCCAGATGTATTCCCTGAAGAACTACCGGGCTTACCACTTGACAGAGAGGTTGAATTTGCTATTGAAGTTTATCCGGGTATAGTTCCAATCTTTATACATCCGTATCGAATGTCGCCTACTGGATTAAAAGAATTAAAGATACAGTTACAAGATTTGTTAGATCGTGGATTCATTAGATCGAGTATTTCACCTTGGAGAGCTCCGGTATTATTTGTTAAAAAGAAATATGGATCAATGCGGCTTTGTATTGATTATCAACAGTTGAACAAAGTAATGATCAAGAACCGATATCTGTTGCCCCGTATAGATGATTTATTTGATCAGCTAAAAGGAGCTTCGGTATTTTCGAAGATTGACTTGAGATCTGGGTATTATCAGCTGAAAGTAAAAGAAAGTAATGTTCCGAAGACTGCATTTTGTACTCGGTATGGTTATTATAAATTTTTTGTGATGCCGTTCGGGTTAACTAATGCTCAAGCTGCTTTCATGAATTTGATGAACCACATTTTCCAACCGTATTTAGATCAGTTTGTCATGGTTTTCATTGATGATATATTGGTTTATTCAAAGACTGAGGTAGAACATGATCAGCATCTCAGAACAGTGTTACAGATTCTGCGGGAAAATAGTTGTACGGAAAGCTGAGTAAATGTGAATTCTAGTTATCAGAGGTAGTATTCTTGGGACATGTTGTATCTCCTGATGGGATTAGAGTTGATCTAAAAAAAGTCAAAGCAATTGTTCAATGGAAGGCACCAAAGAATGTATCTGAGGTACGCAGTTTTTTGGGTTTAGCCGGGTACTACTGAAGGTTCGTTAATGGATTTTTGAAGATAGCATTACCGATGAAAAAACTGCTACAAAAGAATGTTTCTTTTATCTGAGATGATCAGTGCTAGAGGAGTTTTGAGATATTGAAGCAGATGTTGGCCGAGGCACCAGTTCTGACACCACCAAAATCGGGTAAGGATTTTGTAGTATACAGTGATGCTTCTTTGAATGGTTTGGGCTGTGTTTTGATGCAGGACAGGAAGGTAATAGCCTATGTATCTCGATAATTGAAACCAGACCAACGTAACTATCCGAGTCATGATCTGGAGCTAGCAGCTATAATTTTTGCATTAAATATTTGGAGGCATAATCTTTATGGTGAAAAATGTTATATATATACCGATCATAAAAGTCTCAAATAAATTTTTTCGGAAAAGGAGTTGAATTTGAGACAAAGACGGTGGATCGAGCTTTTGAAATATTATGATTGTGTCATAGATTATCATCCAGGAAAAGCAAACGTGGTAGCTGATGCACTAAGTAGAAAAGCTGCAATAGAATTAAGAGCAATGTTTGCATGGCTCAGTATCAGTGATGATAGGAGTCTTTTGGCCGAGTTAAGAGTAAAGCTGGTAATGTTTGATCGGATCAGATTAGCACAATTGGAAGATGATAGGTTGTTGAAAAAAAAGAGATGGTACAGAATGGCCCGGTAGAAAATTTCAGTGTTGATGATTATGATTGTTTGAGATTCTGAATTCGGATTTGTATTCCAACTACTTTTGAGCTTAAAGAGTTGATCTTCGAGAAGCACACGATAGCCCTTTCGCATTGTACCCTGGTGGAACAAAGATGTATCGTGATCTACGAGAGTTATATTGGTGGCCACGGATGAAGAAAGATATAGTCGAGTATGTTGGTAAATGCCTAATTTATCAGCGAGTAAAAGCAGAACACTAGGGACTGACAGGTCTACTTCAACCTATTAGTATTCCGGAATGGAAATGAGATCGTATCACAATGGATTTTGTTACAGGATTACCGTTTTCAGCAAGTAAGAAGAATGCCATTTGAGTGATAGTTGATAGACTTACCAAGTCAACACACTTTATAGCGGTCATAACCGATTGGTCATTGCAGAAACTAGCTAAAATATATATCTAGGAAATTGTGAGATTGTATGGTATTTTGATATCGATAATCTCATATCGGGATCCTCGGTTTACATCGAGATTTTAGAGGCAATTACATGAGTCATTAGGTACACGGCTTAGTTTCAGTACTGCAATTCATCCACAAACCGACGGGCAATCAGAGCGGGAAATTCAGATACTAGAAGATATGCTTCGAGCTTGTATCCTCGATTTTGAATTAGGTTGGGAACGTTATTTGCTATTAGCTGAATTTTTTTACAATAATAGTTTCCAATCAAGTATTCAAATGGCCCCGTATGAAGCATTATATGGTCCAAAATGTAATGACCCAAAATTCACAAGCACCGAAAAAGTACATTATCGGGCCTTCGTCTTAGTAAATTGAGTTTGAAAATAATTATTAGAAATATTTATTAGACTAGTTGTGTGTTTAATTAGGTATTAATTGGGTGAATTTAGTTTAATTAAGAGAAATTAAGAAAAAGGACTAAATTGATCTAGGGTAAAAGTTGAATTATAGATTAATAAAAAATAAAAGGATTAAAATGGCAATTAAGCCATTAATAAGAAATGGGACGGTAAAAGTGATAAAATCTTAGATTTTTATGTTTTATATATATTATTATATTATATTATATTATATTGTATTATATTATATAAGTAAAAATAAAAATAAAGTAAAAAAAAAAAGATGACAAATGTATGGTAAATATTGAAGGCATGTGTAATAGTAATAATTACATGGGTACACTTGTAATAAAAATAAATATGTGCTTAATTAATAAGTAAAAGATTTTTTTGATATATTATTATTAATATTATTAGTTAAAATAAAAGATATAAAGTAAAAGAAAGAAAGAAACAAAGAAGAAAAGAAATAGAATAGCTAGAAAAGAAGCAGGGAAAGAGACGAAAACAGGGAAGATAAGGGAAAGAAAATAAAAGGAAAACTAAGGATTTAAAGCTTCAAGTTAATTGGTAAGCTTAATTTTGCCCTTTCCTCTTCATTTTGATATTTTAAAAGCTTTAAAACAAAATTTTGTTGAAGTTAAGTGGAGGTTATGGAAGTTCATAGGTTTTTTGAACATGATTCATTTTGAACAAGTTGTTAAATTGAGGGTTTATTTGATAGAGTTTCTAGTTAGAGTTGATAAAAGGATTAAATTGTGAACTAGACTATAAGTTTTGAATTTTAGGGATTAAATTGAGGAAAATTCGAAATTAGTGAAAAATGCTGAAAAATTAGTAGATAAATTTGAGTTTAGAAGAAATTTGAATAGAAATAGAGTGTGAATTAAGTTAGAAAAATAAGTAAGCTTAGTTAGAATTAAATTGGGAATAAGTAGGAATTGAATAAGAATTTTATTATTATTATTATTGTTAATATAATAATAATTATTATTATTGTTAATATAATTATTATTATTTTTAATGATTGTAATTAATAGTGAAAATAATTATTACTTTCGTAGCTAACAAGGAAAACGAGGCATCGGCATCTAAAGGAAAAGAAAAGATCGTTGAGGAGTAAACGCGTATTCCGGGTTTGTATTACTATAACTTAATCTATTTAATAAATGCTATATTGAAATTGTATTCATGAGACATTTAAAGGAAGGTAAGTATTAACATTTGAAATTAAGTAAGAATATGTGTGAATATTGAATTATATGTGAATTGAAATAATAGATGTTTTGTATTGATTGAATATTTGAAATTGTTGTGGAAATGAATTCGAAATTGGAAAAGTAAAATAATACCCTATTAACTTATTGGACTAGATTGGATACAAATGGCATGCCATAGGATTTGTGATGTGATGAGGAGATTTGTAGTTCGGCCGAGAAGATGACTATGTTATTATATGTTTCGGTTTATCCGAAGAGGCATTAAATGCCTTATTGGTGTGTTTGGGAGGATATGATATACTGGTGTGTTATGGAGGATTTAAATTATTCCGGGTGTGTTTAGGTTGGATATTTTGGTGTGTTTGGGTGGAATCCACGTATCTGTCAGAGTCCGAGCCTTGTTAATAGGGTAAATAATTGAGATGGAAATTTGAAAATGAGATTAGTTGATTTGACATTATTGAAAAATATGAGAAAGAATGTATGATATAAATTATGAATTGATTTAGTATGTAAATATTTAAATATATAAATTTAAGATTTATGGAATGATATATGAATATTTATATTTAGTTTAAAGTGATTTTTAAAGACTATGGTCAATATTTGAAATTTTATTATTATTAAATAGTTTAATTTATAGTAATACCACTGAGTATAAAATACTCAGCGTACGGTTGTTTCCGTGCGCAGGTTGAAAAGGGTTAGAGTCTCGGTTCAAAGATCCGGACAATCCCGACTCGACATAAAGATTTTGGTGATGTTTTCTTCCTTTAAGAGAAAGTGGCATGTACATAGGATTTATAATAGTTATTTTGGCATGTTATATAGTTTTGTTGTAAAGTAAGATATTATGTGTTTTGATGAGTATATTAGAAAAATGGTATAAGTTATTTTTATAGCATTGGTATCAAGTTGAAATGGCTTAGTTAGTTTTATGTGTTAATTAGAAATGATAATTGGATTTTATTTACTTAAGTTGTTATGTCTATATGTCAAGTAGGATTAAGTATATAAATGCATTGGTTGAAATACTGAAATTGGGTTGGTTATGTTTGAAATTTTGCAGGTGGTTTAATGTAAAAATAAGTCGAAATGCTGCCGAAATTTTTATAAATAAAAAAAATGAATGAAATCAATTAGTAGAAATTTATAACAATTTATGAATTATTTTAATATGTTGGTTATTTATTTCGATTTATTTATAAATTGTTTGATATGGCCGGTAATGCCTCGTAACCCTGTTCCGGCGACGGTTTGGGGTTAGGGGGTGTTACATTTTGTGGTATCAAAGCTATCGGGTTTAGTCAATTCTCGGACTAAATCGGGCTCAGAATTGAGTTTAGATGTACATGCCACAATCGAGTCAAACTGAGTCGGGATTTTTGGATGCTGATATAATTATTTGTTTTGTTTTATAGTTAAAATGTCGAATGAACACGTGGAAGATGTAGATCAAGAAATGTATATCGAGATAGAGAATTGGATGAAAGCAGAATCAGCTACACCGAGTGTAAATCCATTAGGTAACCAACCTAATATAGAACGGAAAATGTTAGAGAGAGATGACTCCCATTTATCGAGAATTATAGCCGATGCTTTGCAACGAGTAGCGGAACTGCACTGCTTCGACATCTACTCCTACTATTAGACGGGCCCCAATCAAAGAATTACGAAAATACGGTACTCTTGAATTTTTGGGTTTGAAGGAATTGATCCATCCACTGCAGAAAATTGGATGGAATCAACTAAACGAGTTCTGCAAAGAATTAGAATGTACCCCGAGAGAGCTTGATCTGTCTTGCTTCTCTCTGCAAGGAGAAGCCTATTTGTGGTGGGAATCATGTCGACATCTACCTACGAGCAGGTGACATGGGATTTATTTCAAAAGAATTTCGGAAGAAATATGTTGGGGAGTCAGATATTGAAGATAAGAGGCATGAGTTTTGATGTTGAAACAAGGTAACACATGCTGTTGTAGATTATGAACGTGAATTTTCCAGACTCAGCCGATATGCTTCTGAGTTTATACCGACAGAGGCTGATAGTTGTAAAAGGTTTCTTCGAGGTTTGAGAGATGAGATCAGGGTACAGCTGGTGTCACATCGAATTACAGAATTTGTAGAATTAGTAGAGAGAGCGAAGATGGTTGAGCAGGTGTTGGGTTTGGATAAAAAGCCTGAGATAGCTAGATCGACTGGGAAACGAGCTGGCATTACTATTTCAAGTCCTCTACCGAAAAGATCCCGAGAATTTAGAGACATTTGGAAGTCAAGTTTCAGATTAGATCGAGGAGATAAAAATTGAGGCAAACAGACTGCTGTTTCTACCGGTAGTGTAAAAGGACCTTCACGAAATATTGATATCCCCGACTGTGAACACTGTGGAAAGAAGCATTTGGGCGAATGTTGGAGGATAACTCGACGATGTTTTCGATGCGGGTCTACAGATCATTTCATCCGGGATTGTCAAAAAAATGAAGGTGCTTTACCTGCAGCATCTCAGAGATCAGTATCTACTGCTAGAGGCAGAGGGTCAGGTAGAGGTAGTTCACTTTCAAGGGGAGGAAGTATTAGGAGGAGCAGTGATATAGCTACTCAACAGTCTGAAGCGAAAGTACCCGCCAGAGCTTATGTTGTCAGAACACGGGAAGAAGGCGACGCCCATGATGTAGTAACAGGTATATTCTTACTATATTCTGAACCTGTTTATGCTTTAATTGATCCCGGATCTTCACACTCTTATATAAATTCAAAAACTGGTTGAATTGGGAAAGTTAAAATCAAATGTCTAGAGTTTTAATAGAAGTGTCTAGCCCTTTGGGACAAAGCGTGTCTCAGAGATAGAGTATGCCGGAGATGCCCGTTGATGATACATGGTAAAACGTTTTCGTTGACTTGTTGATTATGCCTTTCGGTGATTTTGATATAATATTGGGTATGGATTGGTTATCCGAATACGGGTGATTTTGGATTGCTACAAAAGAGGTTTAGTATTCGAGACGGAGGATGGAGACAGACTTGAAGTGAATGGCATTTGTACCAAGGTGTACGACACATATTATTTCAAAATCAAGGCTAGTAAATTGTCTGACATGTGGTTGTACAACATATCTAGCTTATGTTATTAATTCGATTCGATTGGTAGTCGGTGTAGTCGATTAGAAGCGTATGTGAGTTTCGAGATGTATTCTCTGAAGAACTACCGGGCGTACCACCTGACAGAGAGGTTGAATTTGCTATAGAAGTGTACCCAGGTACAGCACCAATCTCTATACCTCCATACCGAATGTCACCCACTGAATTAAAAGAGTTAAAGGTGCAGTTACAGGAGTTACTAGATCGTGGATTTATTAGACCGAGCATTTCACCTTGGGGAGCTCTAGTGTTATTTGTTAAAAAGAAAGATGGATCAATGCGGCTTTGTATTGATTATCGACAGTTGAACAAAGTGACAATCAAGAACCGGTACCCGTTGCCTCGTATAGATGATTTATTCGATCAGCTAAAAGGAGCTTCGGTATTTTCAAAGATTGACTTGAGATCTGGGTATTATCAGCTGAAAGTAAAAGAAAGTGATGTTCCGAAGACTGCATTTCGTACTCGATATGGTCATTATGAATTTTTGGTGATGCCGTTCGGGTTGACTAATGCTCCAGCTGCTTTCATGGATTTGATGAACCGTATTTTTCAGCCGTATTTAGATCAGTTCGTGGTGGTTTTCATTGATGACATATTGGTTTGTTCGAAGACTGAAGTAGAACATGATCAGCATCTCAAAACCATGTTACAGATTCTGCGTGAAAAACAGTTGTATGGAAAGCTCAGCAAATGTGAATTCTGGTTATCAGATGTGGTATTTTTGGGACATGTAGTATCGGCAGATGGAATCAGAGTTGATCCGAAGAAGATTGAAGCTATTGTTGAATGGAAGGCACCAAAGAATGTATCCGAGGTGCGTAGTTTTCTTGGTTTGGTGGGTATTACGAAGATTTGTAAATGGATTTTCAAGATAGCTTTGCCGATGACCAAGTTACTACGAAGAATGTTCCTTTTATCCGGGATGATCGGTGTCGGAGAAGTTTTGAGACATTGAAACAAATGTTAACAGAGGCACCGGTTTTAACTTTACCGAATCGGGAAAGATTTCATAGTGTACTGATGATGCTTCTCGAATGGTTTGGGTTGTGTATTGATGCAAAATGGAAAAGTAATAGCTTATGCATCTCGACAGTTGAAGCCACATGAACGTAACTACCCGACACACGATTTGGAGTTAGTCATTGTAATTTTCGCATTGAAGATTTGGAGGCATTATCTTTATGGTGAAAATGTTACATATATACCGATCATAAAGTCTCAAATACCTTCATCGCAAAAGGAGTTGAATCTAAGATGAGAGCGATGGATAGAACTTCTAAAAGATTATGATTGTGTTATAGATTATCATCCGGAAAGGCAAATGTGGTAGCAGATGCATTGAGTAGGAAAGCAGCGGTTGAATTACGGGCAATGTTTGCTCGGCTTAGTATTAATGATGATGGAAGTTTGTTAGTTGAGTTAAGAGTCAAGCCGGTAATGTTTGATCAAATCAGAGCAGCACAACTAGAGGATGAAAAGTTGATAAAGAGAAGAGAAATGGTACAGCTTGGTACGGTGGAAAATTTTAGTATTGACGAGCATGATTGTTTGAGATTTCAGAATCGAATTTGTGTTCCAGCTACTTCTGAGATTAAAGAGTTGATTCTTCGAGAAGCACATAATAGTATTTTTGCTTTGCACCTAGGTGGAACGAAGATGTATCGTGACCTACGAGAACTGTATTGGTGGCCAGGGATGAAGAAAGATGTAGTCGAGTATGTTGGTAAATGCGACTTGTCGGTGGTAAAAGCGTAACATCAAAATCGGCGTGTTTACTTGACCTATTAGTATCCCCGAGTGGAAATGAGATTGTATTACTATGGACTTTGTTACGGGATTACCGTTGTCAGCAAGTAAAAAGAATGCCATATGGGTAATTGTTGATCGACTCACAAAGTCTGCTCACTTTATAGCAGTCAGAACTGATTGGTCACTACAGAAGCTTACCGAAGTTTATATCCGGGAAATTGTTAGATTACATGGTATTCCGGTATCAATAATTTCAGACCGAGAACCTCGTTTTACATCGAGATTTTGGAGGCAGTTACATGAGTCGTTGGGTACACGGCTTAATTTTAGCACTGCATTTCATCCGCAAACTGACGGACAGTCCAAGCGGGTAATTCAAATTTTGGAAGATATGTTGAGAGCTTGTATTATCGACTTTGCGTCTGGTTGGGAACGATATTTGCCATTAGCAGAATTTGTTTATAATAATAGTTTCCAATCTAGTATTTAGATGGCTCCGTATGAAGCACTATATGGTCGAAGGTCTCGATCACCGATATGTTGGACAGAATTGAATGAAAGAAAAGTGATTGGGCCGGAATTGATTCAAGAGACAGAGGAAATAGTTAAAAAGATTAAATATAGACTGAAAGCCGCATTCGACAGACAGAAATCTTACGCAGATCTGAAACGACGAGATATTGAATATTCCGTTGGTGATAAAGTATTCCTCAAAGTATCACCATGGAAGAAAATTTTGAGATTTGGTCGGAAGGGAAAGTTGAGTCCACGTTTTATTGGGCCGTATGAAATTGTGGAAAGAATCGGACCGGTTGCCTATTGATTGGCTTTACCTCCGGAATTACAAAGGATTCATGATGTTTTTCATGTTTCGATGCTTCGGAGATATAGATCAGATCCTTCTCATGTTATTCCCACTGAAGACATTGAAATTCGATCTGATTTAACTTATGAAGAAGAGCCGGTTCAGATATTAGCACGAGAAGTGAAAGAATTAAGAAATAAACGGGTTCCTTTAGTAAAAGTCTTATGGAGAAGCCATAGTGTGGAAGAAGCGACTTGGGAACCAGAAGAGACGATGAGAGCACAATATCCTCATCTCTTCTCAGGTAAATTTCGAGGACGAAATTTATTAAGGGGGGAGAAATGTAATGACCCAAAATTCACAAGCACCGAAAAAGTACATTATCGGGCCTCCGTCTTAGTAAATTGAGTTCGAAAATAATTATTAGAAATATTTATTAGACTAGTTGTGTGTTTAATTAGGTATTAATTGGGTGAATTTAGTTTAATTAAGAGAAATTAAGAAAAAGGACTAAATTGATCTAGGGTAAAAGTTGAATTATAGATTAATAAAAAATAAAAGGATTAAAATGGCAATTAAGCCATTAATAAGAAATGGGACGGTAAAAGTGATAAAATCTTAGATTTTTATGTTTTATATATATTATTATATTATATTATATTATATTGTATTATATTATATAAGTAAAAATAAAAATAAAGTAAAAAAAAAAGATGACAAATGTATGGTAAATATTGAAGGCATGTGTAATAGTAATAATTACATGGGTACACTTGTAATAAAAATAAATATGTGCTTAATTAATAAGTAAAAGATTTTTTGATATATTATTATTAATATTATTAGTTAAAATAAAAGATATAAAGTAAAAGAAAGAAAGAAACAAAGAAGAAAAGAAATAGAATAGCTAGAAAAGAAGCAGGAAAGAGACGAAAACAGGGAAGATAAGGGAAAGAAAATAAAAGGAAAACTAAGGATTTAAAGCTTCAAGTTAATTGGTAAGCTTAATTTTGCCCTTTCCTCTTCATTTTGATATTTTAAAAGCTTTAAAACAAAATTTTGTTGAAGTTAAGTGGAGGTTATGGAAGTTCATAGGTTTTTGAACATGATTCATTTTGAACAAGTTGTTAAATTGAGGGTTTATTTGATAGAGTTTCTAGTTAGAGTTGATAAAAGGATTAAATTGTGAACTAGACTATAAGTTTTGAATTTTAGGGATTAAATTGAGGAAAATTCGAAATTAGTGAAAATGCTGAAAAATTAGTAGATAAATTTGAGTTTAGAAGAAATTTGAATAGAAATAGAGTGTGAATTAAGTTAGAAAAATAAGTAAGCTTAGTTAGAATTAAATTGGGAATAAGTAGGAATTGAATAAGAATTTTATTATTATTATTATTGTTAATATAATAATAATTATTATTATTGTTAATATAATTATTATTATTTTTAATGATTGTAATTAATAGTGAAAATAATTATTACTTTCAGTAGCTAACAAGGAAAACGAGGCATCGGCATCTAAAGGAAAAGAAAAGATCGTTGAGGAGTAAACGCGTATTCCGGGTTTGTATTACTATAACTTAATCTATTTAATAAATGCTATATTGAAATTGTATTCATGAGACATTTAAAGGAAGGTAAGTATTAACATTTGAAATTAAGTAAGAATATGTGTGAATATTGAATTATATGTGAATTGAAATAATAGATGTTTTGTATTGATTGAATATTTGAAATTGTTGTGGAAATGAATTCGAAATTGGAAAAGTAAAATAATACCCTATTAACTTATTGGACTAGATTGGATACAAATGGCATGCCATAGGATTTGTGATGTGATGAGGAGATTTGTAGTTCGCCGAGAAGATGACTATGTTATTATATGTTTGGTTTATCCAAGAGGCATTAAATGCCTTATTGGTGTGTTTGGGAGGATATGATATACTTGGTGTGTTATGGAGGATTTAAATTATTCCGTGTGTTTAGGTTGGATATTTTGGTGTGTTTGGGTGGAATCCAGTGATCTGTCGAGTCCCAGCCTTGTTAATAGGGTAAATAATTGAGATGGAAATTTGAAAATGAGATTAGTTGATTTGACATTATTGAAAAATATGAGAAAGAATGTATGATATAAATTATGAATTGATTTAGTATGTAAATATTTAAATATATAAATTTAAGATTTATGGAATGATATATGAATATTTATATTTAGTTTAAAGTGATTTTTAAAGACTATGGTCAATATTTGAAATTTTATTATTATTAAATAGTTTAATTTATAGTAATACCACTGAGTATAAAATACTCAAATGATTTTTGTTTCCGTCTTGCAGTTGAAAAGGGTTAGAGTCTCGGTTCAAAGATCCGTGACAATCCCGACTCGACATAAAGATTTTGGTGATGTTTTCTTCCTTTAAGAGAAAGTGGCATGTACATAGGATTTATAATAGTTATTTTGGCATGTTATATAGTTTTGTTGTAAAGTAAGATATTATGTGTTTTGATGAGTATATTAGAAAAATGGTATAAGTTATTTTTATAGCATTGGTATCAAGTTGAAATGGCTTAGTTAGTTTTATGTGTTAATTAGAAATGATAATTGGATTTTATTTACTTAAGTTGTTATGTCTATATGTCAAGTAGGATTAAGTATATAAATGCATTGGTTGAAATACTGAAATTGGGTTGGTTATGTTTGAAATTTTGCAGGTGGTTTAATGTAAAAATAAGTCGAAATGCTGCCGAAATTTTTATAAATAAAAAAAATGAATGAAATCAATTAGTAGAAATTTATAACAATTTATGAATTATTTTAATATGTTGGTTATTTATTTCGATTTATTTATAAATTGTTTGATATGTCCGGTAATGCCTCGTAACCCTGTTCCGGTGACGGTTTGGGGTTATGGGGTGTTACACAAAATATAGATCGCCAGTGTGCTGGACAGAATTGAATGAAAAAAAGTGATTGGACCGAAATTAATTCAAGAAACTGAGGAAATAGTTAAGAAGATTCAGGAAAGATAAAAAGAAGCCTTTGATAGGCAGAAATCATATGTTGATTTGAAACATCAGGACATTGAATATTCAGTTGGGGACAAAGTATTTCTCGAAGTCTCTCATGGGAAGAAAGTATCGAGATTTGGTCGAAAAGGAAAGTTGAGTCCTCATTATATCGGGCCATATGAGATTGTAGAAAGAATCGGACTGGTCGCTTATCGGTTAGCTCTACCTCCAGAATTACAAAAGATTCACGATGTTTTTCATGTTTCAATGTTTCAAAGATATTGATCAGATCCTTCTCATGTTATTCCCACTGGAGACATTGAAATTCAATCTAATTTGACTTATGAAGAAGAGCGGATTCAAATATTAGCTCGAGAAGTGAAAGAATTAAGAAATAAACAGATTCCCTTAGTAAAAGTTTTATAGAGAAGTCATAGTGTGGAAGAAGTGACTTGGGAACCGAAAGAGACGATGAGAGCACAATATCCTCATCTCTTCTCAAGTAAATTTCGAGGACGAAATTTATTAAGGAGGGGAGAAATGTAATGACTCAAAATTCACGGACATCGGAAAAGTGTAGTATCAGGCCTTCGTCTTAGAAAATTGAACCTGTAGATAATTATTAGATATACCTATGAGTTTAGTAGTGTGTTTAATTAGGTTTTAATTAGGTTAATTTAGCTTAATTTAGGGTAATTAGCAAAAAGGACTAAATTGAGTAAAGGGTAAAAGTTTAATTATAGATTAAAAGAAAATATAAAGGACCAAAATGGAAATTATGTCATTTGTCCTAATTGAGGCGGCATAAGTTGGGTAAGATTGAAGATTTTATGTGATATTTTATTAAAATTTCATTAATAATCATTAAGGTTTAATATTAAATCATAAATTATATTAATTATTATTATTATTATATTATGAAATAAGTTAAACAAAGACAAATGCATGACATAGATGATGTACAAATGTAATAAATTATGTGTGTACAAATGTGTATATGTGATTAATTATACAATAGATATTTATTATTTATTATTTATTATTATTAAATGAAAGATGTTTACTAGATAATTAATTGAATTATAAGATTTTTATGAGGTAAACAAATTAAATTAAAGACAAGTGTATGATGATTAAATTAAACATGTGTAAAATATATAATAACACACTTGTAATAAAATAAAATATTTTCTTATAATTTAAGTAAAAGGTCTTTATAAATTAAATATTATTATATTATTATAATAATGTATTATTATTAACTAATACATAAAAGAAATAAAGTAAAAGAATAAAAGAAACAAAGAAGAAAAATAACAGAGACCATTCGAAACAGGGAAAGAAAAGAAAGAAAGAAAAATAGAAGGAAAAACTAGGGTTTGAGGCTTTAAGCTTTAATTTGGTAAGTCAATCTATTCCTTTTCTTTTAATTTTGATGTTTTAGAAGTCTTAGAACAAAGTTTTGTTGAATTTAAGTTAAAATATTGAAAGTTCTTAGATTTTTAACATGATTCATGTTGAACAAATTGTTGAATTAAGGGTTTGATTGATAGAATTTCTAGTTAGAATTTATAAAAGGATTAAATTGTAAACTAGGTTATACGTTTTACATAGAAGAGATTAAATTGAAAGAAGTTTAAATTTTGGGTTTTATTATGAACATTAGATATTAAGTAGAAATGAAGTGTGAATTGAGTTAGAAAAGCAAATGAGTTAATTAGGATTAAATTGGAATTAGGGTATAAATTGAAAAGAAAATTCAATTAATTATGGTAAATTAGTGCTATAATTAATAATATAAATTATTATTATTATTTTCGTAGCTAACAAATAACCCGAGGCATCAGTATCGAAAGGAAAGGAGAAAGCTATCGATGACTAAAAAGGGAGATTTACGGTTTGTATTACTACAATTCAAATTACTTATTATTAAATGCTATGTTTAAATTTATATCTATGGTAAGTGAAATATAAGGTAAGTATTATTATTAAGTTGAAAGAAATTCAATTGAATGATGAATATATGTGTGGAATTGAAATGAATATTAACTTGAAAATGGAAAAGTTAATTTTGAATTGAATTGTGATTGAAAGTGAAAAAGTGAAATTGAATTGAAATGTGAATATGGAGACCCTATTAACTAATCGGGCTGAGTCGGATATAGTTGGCATGCCATAGGATTGGAAGAGTTCAGGGATACTTCGACCTCGAGTCGATGAGACACTGGGTGTCACTATATTTCTTCGGATAGGTTCGATGAGGTACTGGGTACCAACTTTCTTCGGCTTTGCCGATGAGACACTGGGTGTAAACTATTGCTTCGAACTATCCGGTGAGGCAATGGGTGTCATACTGGAGTGGTTGGCCTGATCCATGTATCCGCCAAGGTCTAAGTTTTGTTAATAGGGGTAAATAATGAAACGATAAATTGAATGAGTTGATAAATCGAGCTACTGAAATGAGATGAAGAAGTTGAATTGTGAATTGAAATGTTATATGAGATTGAGGAATGAACCTAAGGTTCATGATGTGTCCAAGTTCAAATTGTGGATATATGATACCAATTGAAGAATTGTTATTGTTGAAATATGAAATTTGAGTTTAAATTTGTATGTATGATTTATGCATTACATGTTTATTATTATTATAATTTGAATTATGGTAATACCACTGAGTATGAAATACTCAACGTACGGTTGTTTCCGTGCGCAGGTCGATAGAAGTCAAAGGTCTCGGTTCAGCATCCAGATCAATCCCGACTACAGCATAACTTTGGTGATGTATTTTTCCTTTGGTAAATGTGGCATGTACTTCGGTCTTATTAAAGAGTGTTGTAAGTTTTGGTTGTAAATGTAACAGCCCGATTTCGATCCTAATCGGAATAGTGGTTTTGAAACCACAAATCCGAGTCAAAAAAATTTTAAATATTATTTTCTGTGTTTATATTTTGTGAATTAATATGTGTGAAAATTTTGTGATTTAATTTTACTGTTTGTGTGCTTAATTTGATAAAAGGACTAAATCGAATAAAGTGTAAAAGTTCTATTTTACAAGCTAAAGGTGTCTGAAAGCTATAGAATATTAATTGGAGGTCACTAATGTTCAACTAGGCCTTGTTTAGGGTGGTGGACAACCGTAGGGACAAAGAAAAGATTTGGTCAATTGGTTAGGTAAAAATTTGGTGACTAAATTGATTTTTATCATAAAAAAAAAGAGTGATATCATCTTTTCTTCTCCACCTTCACCACTGAAAATTAGCAGCAAAATAGGGGTTTGAGAGCTCAAAAATTTCAGCAAGCTTTTCTCCTTACAAGTAAGTGTTTTGATGACCATTCTTTGGTAATTTTTATACTTTTGAAACCCTTGTAGCTTGAGCTAGCTAATGAGGGGACTATTTTGTAAAATGGTTGGAAGTTTAGGGTTTTTCCATGTGAGCCTTTATGTTGGTTGCTGCATTTTTATGGAAGAAAATGAGTCTTAGTTGTTAAATAAACAACTTTTATGAAAGGTGTTATCATGAAAACACCTAAAATGACCTTTTTGTAAAGGTTATAAAATAGGTGTTAAATATGTGAAATAAATAAAATGTATGGACTTATATGAGTCTAGGGAATATTCGGCCAAGCTATAATGTGGTCAAATTTGGAATATTTTGTATTTTGTGAAATAGGGACTAAATTGTGAAAAAATGTGAAATGTTAGGGGCAAAAGTGAAATTTACTTATATATGCGTTTTTGACTGAATTGAATGAAATTATGTTTGAATGAGTTTAATTTGAATATGTTTAGATCAAGAATTAAAGAAATCAGACTTGGATCGGGGGAAAACAAAAGTCGTTGATTAATCGTTTCGTTTCGGTTTATCGTTGTCCGAGGTAAGTTTATAAGCAAATAGATGATATAAATTCTAAATAAATATTAGTTATATATATGCTGAAATGAAAACATGAAAATATATATATGTAGCCGAATGTGTTTAAGTTCGGGTAACAGAAATAGACGTGGATGTGATTTACTAATATTTAGCACTGAGTGTGCGAGTATGGAATAACTATGGCTATACGAATGGCACTAAGTGTGCGAAATTAAAATGACGATGTTGAATAACGGGCACTAAGTGTGCGAAACAAAAATGACGATGTCGAATAACGGGCACTAAGTGTGCGATACCAAGATCAATTTGGTTAAATAAGAGAGAGCACTAATTGTGCAACATCATTATAGCTTCGACAAATTATTTAGCACAAATTGCGTGGATCCAATGAATGATGAATGTGACATATAAGTACATTATATTACAAGTATGTAATAGTTAAATAATATATGATATCAAGGTAAGTTGGTTATTTCATTTGTGATACAAATTAGATGATGCAAATGAAAGTATGTGTGTGTGTATTAAAGACTATATTTGGCCAAATGGTAAGGGTATGTGATATCACAATTATGTTTTTTTTTATGCTTATATATATATGAAATGAATTTAATAATTCGGTTATGTGATTTTGAACTATTAATAACATTGAATTGTTTATTTGCTTATGACTTACTAAGCTTTGATAGCTTACCGTGCATATGTGTTTGCCTCGGTTTTATAGATTTTGGAAGTTAGTTGTGGGATCGGGGATCATCAACGAAATCAATCACTATCGTCCGTTATCGGTATCTATAAAAGTTAAATTTAAACTTATGGCATGTATAGTCTATACTACTTTTTGGAATATATTTTGAAAGATGTATATATATAATGAGCCATGCAAAAATGGCTTGTTTATTTTGATATGTAAGGTTTCATGCTTGATTAAATAACGTGGTTAATTGTTTGGATTGTGTTTCGAAAAAGGTTGAAATAGGGAAGTAAAGTTATTTGATAATGATTAGCTATTGAGATGGCTAATTAAGAATATGTTTAGTGTTATGTATGCCTAAATGCTAGTTAATACAAAGAAATTATGAAAGAGTAAAAAAATTTGCAATGGAATAGTTTTTTTTTCTTGGACAGCAGCAGTGATGTGATTTTGAAAAATTCACTGAGGATATTAGAAATGGAATTAGAGAGTGAATAAGGTATATAATTAAAGCTTATCGAGTCTATTTTCATATGAAAGAAACGGTATAGGCAAATGAATTTTATATTATGAGATATTTGAATTTTAGTGAGACAGGGTCAGAATGATTTTGGAATCCCCTGTCCTGAATTTGGAAAATTATTAAAAATTGTACAGAAACAATTATGAGTTATAATTTATATTTCTTGATTCCTTGGTGAGTCTATTTTCAGTAGAAACAAGCGTAAGCACCATATGAAATCTGTACAATGAGATAATTATTTTTTAGTGATGAGAGGTCAGAACTGTCAAACAGTGAAACAGGGGAGACTTTAACTAATAAACTGTACTAATTGGCTAACCCAAAAATTCTGAAAATTTTATGATAATAAGATATACGAGTCTAGTTTTAGGTAAAATTTAGGGATTTAAAATTTGAGTTTCCTAACTCGATTTATAATTAATTTAGTGACTGTTGCGCAGTTGGACAATTTTATTATGAATAGTGAAATAAATTATTTTTAATTTGTTTAAGTATTTGGAAAATTTTTAATGTTCCCGGTTTAGACCCGAACCGTTTTCATTGCATGTTTTAGGGTCTTGATGATCCTTTTTAGAGACATATTGATTTGAACGTGAGTGAACTAATTTTAAAAGAAAATTTTTATGCTCTGATTTAGTAAGTTAAGTTAGGTAACGCTTCGTGCTCGATTCCGGCAACGGTCTCGGGTAAGGGGTGTTACAGTAAAGAGTTGGTCTCTAATGTTTGAATGATAAATGAAACGTTAAGTTATAAAATGGTATGTTTGGTACTAAAACTGAAATAGAATGAATGAAGTTTATTAATTTAACAATATATGCGAATATTTATTTAGTAAATTACTAAGTTGATGTTTATGATATGTTTAGGTTATTAGCATATGAAATTTGTATGAATTGCGATATTGGTTTTGAATTGGTTGCAATTTGAAATTGTAGGAAGGTTAAATATTTATAAATGGGTTATATTAAGTTTTTTTCAAAAAATAATAAAAATAATAAAGATGAAGTCAATTAGTAAAACAAATATTTATATGAATTTATGATTATATTATAATATGTTTGTTATTTATTTAAGAATTATTTGTAAATTGTCTGATATGTCTGGTAATGCCTCGTAACCCTATGTTGATGACGGTTTAGGGTTAGGGGGTGTTACAGCTTCACTCCTTATCGAATGTTCAGAAGGCCTTTAAACTTTTGGATTTAGAATTTCTGGTCCATAAGGAGATGAAGATTAAAGAGACAATAGAATCGATTCTTTTGCATGAAGAATTTTTATGGAAACAGAAATCCCGTTGTGACTAACTTAACTTGGGGCACCTAAATACTAGATTTTTCTATCACCGTACAATCCAAAAGAGGAAGGCTAATTGCATTACTTGTTTGTGTAATTAGAATGGGGATTGGATTTGTGATCCTAATGTTATTCAGCAAGAGGTGATTAATTTCTTCCAAAAATTATATAGGGAACATCCAACTTACGGGGGTCTCTACCTCCTAACTCTTTTCCTCCAATTGAATAGTCTGATAAGGATATTTTAGATAGTGTTATTTCGAATGAGGAAATTAAGAAAGCTCTGTTCGACATGACCCCTTTAAAGGCTCCAAGTAGTGATGGTTTTCATGCTAGTTTATTTTAGAATCAATACGATAACCTAGGAGAGGCGATCTGTAACTAGGTTAAAATTATTTTCAATGGTTGCTCTATTGATCAAATACTTAACAATAATATTCTTGTTCTCATCCCTAAAGTTGCTAATCTTGAGGAATTCTCACAATTTCGTCCTATTAGTCTCTACTCCGTCCTTTATAAGCGGGTAATGAAGGTAATTGCAAATAGATTTAGGGTGGTATTCCCTAAAATCATTTCTCATGAGCAGGTTGGTTTTATTGCGGGAAGAAACATTTCGGATAATATCCTTATAGCCTAGGAGGTCATACACTCTATGAAGGCTAAGAACAAAAGATGAATGGCTGTTAAAATTGACCTAGAAAAGGCTTGTGACAGATTACGATGGGATTTCATATATATTTTGTTGCAAGCAGTAGGTATTCCAAGTTTTCTTAGGAGAGTAATCATGTCAGCTATCTCGAACTCCACCATTCAGATTTTGTGGAATGGGGTGGCAACTCTTAAGTTTAAGCCCCTAAGAGGTGTTCAACAGGGATGCATGTTATCTCCATACTTTTTTGTGCTTTGTATGGAAGGGTTAGGACATAGGATTCAATCAACTATTTCTAGTGGTAAGTGAAAACCTATCAGATTATCTTGGACGAGGCCTGATTTATCTCATATGTTCTTTGCAAATGACTTAGTTATCTTCTCCAAGGAAGACTTGAAAAATGTTGAGGTCCTTAAGGAAATTCTTGATAAATTTTGCAATAGTTCAGGTCATCGGGTTAATGTTCGAAAAGCTATTATGTTTTTCTCTGGAGGAGTAAAAGATAATCTTAAAGATAATTTGAATAGCTTACTTGGATATCAGAAGGTGCACAATTTGGGTACCTATTTGGGAGTGCCATTATTTCATGATAGAGTTACTTACTCTACTTTGACGTTCGTTGTGGATAAGGTACGTGAATTGAATAATTGAGATGCTAAGCAACTTTCGATGGCTGGTAGAATCACCCTTGTCCAGTCTGTCCTTTCTATCCCAAATTATTTTATGCAATCTATGCGTATTCCCAAAGGTGTTTGTGACGAAATCGAGCGTTTGGCTAGACAATTCATTTGGGGTTCTATCAATGAGACAAGAAATGTATCCTAGGTTGATTGGGGTTCTATTTGTCAACCTCGCTCTCGTGGAGGTCTCGGTTTCCATCTTTTAGAAGATCAAAATTTTCCCTTCTTGCTGAAGTTAGAATTTAATCTTGTTTCTAGAGATGATGCCTTATGGGTTCGAGTTCTGAAAGCAAAGTACTGGATGAAGGATAAAATTTCTGAAAGCATAATACGAGAGAATTACTCAGCTGTCTAGAGAGCCCTTGCTAATGTATGACCTCTTTTGCGGGAAAACTTATGTTGGTCTATGGGAACAGGAATTTCCATCCGTTGTTGGAAGGATCCTTGGATTCCTAATGTTGGTCTTTTGATGAATTATATTCTTTCTCAAAGCAATCTTGTGTCAGAATGTTTTCTGTATGACATGATTTCCAATGATGGGGCATGAAATTTGGACTTAGTTAGAGTCCAGTTGTCAGAAGATATTATTAAAAGACTTGTTAGCATCCTTTCTCCATATCCTTCTACAGGTAATGACAAAATTAATTGGATTGGCACATCTACTGGATCTTTTTCTGTGAAAAGTGCTTATAGGTCTCTTCGTGAAAGTTCTTGGTATTCTAAAGATAACTGGTGGAAGGTTACTTGGAAGTTTTTGGGACCTCAATGAGTTCAATTATTCTTGTGACTTGTTTTCAAGCAATGCCTTCTAACGAATATGGAATGGATCAAACAGGGTATTGGATAAAATGGTTCATGTTCGCTTTGTGGACATGGCGAAGAGGATTTAATTCATGTCGTTAGGAATTGTTCGGTAGCTAGAGAGGTTTGGTTTCGTGTTATTCCCTTGGAACTTCAAAGTAATTTTTTCTCTAATGATTTGGATGGGGATAAATCTTTGCTCTTCTATATGGATGCCCAATGTGAGAAGTCTTTGGTCAAGTCTCTTTGGTTTAATTGTTTGGCATTTATAGAAGAACATGAACATTTTTATTTTCCAAGGAATATCTTGGAGCTTTACTGAAACTATTAAGTTTTCTGTGTGTTGGGAAAAACAATATTTTTCTACTCATAAGTGGGTCATGCCTAATCAAATTGAAGCGGATCACGATTTTTTGATGACAGGTAATTGGATCCATTTGATCACTAATGGAACTATTAAGTTTGATGCAGGTCTTGTGGCTTCAGGAGGGATGGCTTGTAAGCAAGAAGGGGAGTGGATCGTTGGGTTCAATCGTTATTTGGGATTATGCACAGTCTTCGATGCTGAACTATGGGGTGTTCTAGATGGCATAACACTCATCCATGAAAGGGGATATCAAAAAGTTATGATTCATAAGGATAATTTGAAAGTAGTCTAATTTATTCAAGATGCCCATTTGACAGATTCATGCTCAACTTTATTACGTAAAATCCACATGAGTCTACAAGCTATACAACATTGGAAGATAAAGCATGTTCCAAGAGAGAGGAATCAAGTCATTGACCATCTTGCGAAGTTAGCTACAATAAGGAGTACTAATATGAAGATCTTTGAAGACATTCTTGAAGAGCTAGTACCTATTTTTGAGATTGATAGAATAGCAAATTCTCGAGTATGATAGTTTATTTTAGATAATTGTTCAATTCACCCCCAAAAACTAGTGCAGAGACTAAATTGAGAAAGCTAACAAATGATAAAGTAAATGAGAGGGACTTACGTAGCAATTGATCATGGTCGTGCATGGTAATTAAACCGTGGCCAAATTAAGCTTAATAAATACACTTGATCCAAGCCATCCAATTCCATTAAGCTTTTCCATGTAAGTTATTAGCCATTAGATTGGCATTAAATGAAATTAAAAAATACTGATAATAAAACTAATTACACGTATAAAGGTGATGATGGGAGAGATAAGAAAGAAAATTCTCTTTTTTTCCTCATTATTAGCCGAACCATTAAGGAGGAGAAAGGCAAATTTTCTTAGCTTTTCTTCCTTCTTGCCGTGGCTAATTCATGAGGTAAAGGTGGTTTTTCATTTGATTTTTGATGGATTCTTAATCATTTGAGCTTAATCTAAGTAACCCATGAATTCGATTTTCTTATTGTTTTTTATTAAATTGCTATTAATGAGTTTAAGTGAGGTTGAAGCTTGACTGTGATGAAATTATGGATGATATGTTTAGATTATGTATGTATCATGTTAGAATGTAGTAGAAAGTGTTGGATTAAGTTAGAAATTTAGTTAGATTTTATAATTGATTTTGTGATACTAGGATTCAAATTAAATAGAATGAAAGCTAATGGAAAATTTTGTTATAGATTGAAAGTATGTAGTTGCTAGAGTGTGAATATGAAGTCATATTCTGATTCAATATGGAATATCAAAAGATACGACATTTTTTTATATTATGGTTTTCAATGACTAAAATGAATGAATTACATTTCATGTTTAATTGATGTATTTCTATACGTTATATGTGGAACTAATTTCAACTTCATAATCAAACATATCGTACATAGTTAATGACAAAGTTGAAACGTTGAGAGTTAATTCGTAGGTGGGCGGTAGATAACAAAATCGGTTTGTGCTGCTATAATTCACTTTCAATTACTTATTTTATTGAATAGCTAGTGAAATAGTCAAATGTGAAATAAATGTCAAGTTAATCGATTCTAAACTTGAAACCCTTCTAGATGTGTGATACGATATTATACATATATAAGACTATGCATGAATGATGATAATATGATGAAAATTGATAATATATGCATAATATGATTTATATGAATTGATTATGTAAATGTGGTGATAAAATTTCGATGCCATGATAATATGTTATACATAATTGAATTATAATATTTAATATATTAATGGTATTACGATGATAGCTATTGACATTTGCATTGATAGTAAATAATGATGATTGTGCTATTAAACGATGTTACACGTAACTTAGGTATAGTTAATATGTCATAGGGTCATTATAGGTGATATTATTTAGTTCTAATTTTCAGAGGGTCGTGGACATACATTGATATGCAGATTGAGTAGTTCCAATTCCCCAAGGGTTGTGGAGTTATTTTGATATATATAAAGATTTGAGTATCCATTATAATGTCTATTATTGATTAATAAGGGTCAAATTTAATAAGAAATATATGTGATATTGGTTTGGTATATTTTGTATTGAAAATGAAATGACATGAATCTATGATATGTTGAAATGAATACCGATTATTGAAATATAGTAATTGTGGACTAGTGAATTCAATGAAAGATTGAAATACATTTGTATATGGTTGCATACATTGATGGTAGACTAAATGAAGCTACAATTATCAATACTACATATGTATATACTTGTTATTTATTTAAATCTCTTGAGTTTGAATTATATTAGCACCACTAGGTATATAATATTCAGTGTCCGGTTTTGTTTATTTTCATGCACAGGTTTAGAGTAGGTTCTTTAGTAGATCGAAGATAGTTTAACTCACCTCGGTCAAATTTAATATCTATTTCTATAAATTTATTTAATGACATATTCCGAGATTGAGTATTGTGTTTAAGTATCATTTTTGGATGATTTGGTATGTTTTGTTTTCTAATTTGCCTTTTAAGTAATTTGAAGTTAAGTTTGGTTAGCTAATTTTTTTATTAATATGCATAGTTTTGCATATTTGATAGCTTGTTTAATTATGCTCAAAGTTGATGCATGAAATGGTGTAAATACGTATGTGATTAATTTGGTGAATGATGGATTGATATTTTTGTTGGTATAGGTTAAACTTGATTTGGAAGTCATTTAATAGACATATGTTGTACAATTTAGGTAAATTGATCATTTAGTCTCGAGTCATCAAGATGTAAACATGATAATTTCATGCAATTATGTACTTAGGTCCCAAGACATGTTGAGAGCATCTCGAAATATAAAATGACATGCTTCGAAAAGTAAATATTGAACTTAAATTAGTTTTGCCTTGTTTTAGGTCTTGAGACAATAATTCCTTTTGTCTTGAAACATCCAAACATCGAAACTAAATTAAGAAAACAAAGGTGTCTCAAGACCAATTTCGAGACACAAAAGGCCCAATCTTAAGACATGAACCCCAATTTCTCGAGACATAATTACATCAAAGCAAAAATAGTAAACAGGAGAGGTTAGTCTCGAGATAAAATCTCATTGCCTTGAGACATATTGTTGAATTTTGATATTAGAGTTTGGATTTGAAACCCAACTCCATATTTGAACCCATGTAACCCCAAGGCATGTTAATTAAAAGCCTTTGACGATAATAATGTATGTATATGGATATAAATGATGTTTGATTTGATATGAACGATATTAATAAGTTAAATTTGTGCAAACGTAACGTAATGTGACATCATACTTTTGAATCCGGTGATTGGGTCGATGTGGGGGTGTTACAATGATTTATGTGATAATATGTTTGCTGCAAAAGATTTTGAAAATGGCAGAATTTAACGATACAATTTGATGATTATTGAAATTTTAAAATTTTAAAAGTACAAGGATTATAAATACCAATAATATAGATCAACTAGTGTTGGGTATAGTTGTAAGGCCAATACTTTTAGAACAAGGCTAGTGGTCGAACTGGGGTCATCGGTTTATCAATTTGATCAATTCGATTAAAAAATCATTAAAAATTTAAAAAAATAAAAAAAATTATTAAAAATTTAAGAAAAATTTGGTTCAATCAGTTTATACCGGTTCATCATCATTTTCTAAATTGGTACGCAGTCGATTTTCAGTCCAATTCAAACATCATTGGATAAAGCACATTGCAAACATAAGAGAAGACATGAATTCAAACCTTAAGATGACATTATTAAGAAAAGTAGCTTGAATCCCGAAGAAGTTGAATGTAAAAAGGATATAAATAATAAAAGAAATCGATAATATAGGAGAAATAGTAGAATTAGGCCTAGAGAAAAACAGATGTGAGATAAGCAAATCAGTTAAACTCCAGGCCAAGTTTTGTTGGTTAGGCTCATTGGCCCATTATCTTTCAACCATTTTCAAAACTTGTCCATTTCTACTTGGAATATGTCATTAAGCATTATCCTTTACCGGTCGAGTTTTTCTCACCCTTTGATTTTCGTGAAAGCTTTACGTTCATAACACGAGTATAAATGACAACTGAAGCAGCACTTAGATGGGCTACTACACCGTTGACATGCATTCTCTTACCTAAGCAACTCCCAGAGCTAAAGCAGCTCTCTATCTCAACCAAAACCTTCTGAGCGAATTGTTTAATCCCCGGGAATTCCTCGTTCCGCCATTAAAGATCTATACTTTAAATCCCCTAAGCTTTTGTTTCACCTTTTTTAACTCTTTTTTCTCTCTCGAAATCCCATCAAAACTCAAGGTTAAAAATTCTCAGTTAATCCCCATTTCTCTGGCTCTAAATTTCCACTTCTTATCATAATAATGCATTTTTTTGAATTTTAATTTTAATTTTACTTTGCAGTTTTACTTGAAGCTTTTGTAATTTTTATGGCAGAAGCAGGAAAAACAAATAAACTTCAATGGCTATCAGAAAACCAGGTTTGATTGCTTTATTTGATGTTGATGGCACTCTTACAGCTCCAAGAAAGGTATTTAATCTCTTTTTTAATCCTATAAATTTGAGTGACATGATTTTGGGTTTTTGAATTTAAGTGGGATTTTGACCTTTATTTTCTTCATTTCTTCTTTTTTTGTTGAATGTATCATTCATTTAAAATGGTATATAGGTGGCTACACCCAAGATGTTGGAGTTCATGAAGGAACTGAAGAAGGTAAATCTTTTTTGGAACATAAAAATGGCTTCTTCTTTTTTTAATTTTTAATTTTTGGGAATTTATCTAGTTTTATTTTCAATTGTAGGTTGTTACTGTTGGAGTGGTGGGTGGATCTGATCTCAGTAAGATATCTGAGCAACTTGGGAAATCAGGTTAGCTTCAGCTCTTGACATTATACTTCTAATTATGAAATGTTGTTCTTTTCATTGTTTCTCTATAACTATTAATGAAGAATTTGTGGCCAATTATATCTCTTTCTATAATTATAGATTAAAATTTTTATGAAATATTAACCATAGCTTACATTTTTCAATGCAGTTATCAATGACTATGATTATGTATTTTCTGAAAATGGGCTTGTTGCTCATAAAGATGGAAAACTCATTGGCACCCAGGTATACTCATAACCTGCATTTTCTAGGTGTTTAAATGCTAATTTTAAGACACTTTCTCCAAATACTTGCAAGGACAGTATTTGCTTGAGCTAATGATATGTTCTTTAATCTTTTTTTTTCCTCGGTTTGTTTAAGCTTATTTGCTTTTCTTTAGCGGGTCTCTTTTTTCCGTTTTTCAGAGCTTGAAGTCATTTCTGGGAGAAGAAAAGGTCAAGGTATGATTTTTCCTTCTTAAATGTGATCCTATTCTATTAAAAATCTAGAAGGTATTGCATAACAAAAAAGGTTCATATGTGGTGTTGTTATGACTCCATTGGCATTCATTAGCAATTTCTGATTTGCGCTAGAGATGTCTACCAGCATGTCTGATTATCGATGATTTCGAGAATCTCTTCAATCTTTATACTCTTCTATTTCAAAAAATAAATGTGGGATGGCTAGAGTATCCAACTTGCACAGAGTTAAGTGGTGATTGAATGATATGTAGAAATACTGCATTGCATGTTCTCAACTCTTTTTGTTCATAGATTGCAAATGATTGTGCAGGAATTTATAAACTTCACACTGCATTATATTGCTGACTTGGATATCCCGATAAAAAGGTAAGATCATTGAAGAGTTCATTTTTTAAAGTCTAGTTCAACCCTGTGCATATTCCTTTATCATTCGAGCTGAATAAGACCAATCCTTTATCAACATTCTGTTTAGGGGTACATTCATAGAATTCCGAAGTGGGATGCTCAACGTATCTCCAATTGGACGAAACTGCAGCCAAGAAGAAAGGGATGAATTTGAAAAGTATGACAAGGTAAATATATACCTTATAGAATTTGTACTTTTATAGTGTAGAGTTTATAGATGTATGCTTTACATACATATAAAACACTTGGGGTTCCAGGTTCACAACATACGCCCAAAAATGGTTTCGGTGCTTCGAGAAAAGTTTGCTCACCTTAACTTGACATTCTCAATTGGAGGACAAATAAGCTTTGATGTGAGTGACACATATGATTTGCGGTTTAACCATTTTAAGTACAAGGAGTATAGAGATTCATTGGATTAATCATTGCTTTATGTTTGTTGTAATAGGTTTTTCCTCAGGGTTGGGACAAAACATACTGCTTGAGATACCTTGAAGAATTTCAAGAGATTCATTTCTTTGGTGACAAAACTTACAAGGTTGGATTCTTATTTGATTCAAATCTTATGGCCAAACTACATTATAGATTTATTGTCACTACCCTTTGCTTTTTGGCTTTCTTTCAATTTATACCTTATGTTTGTTTAATTTTCCGCACTTTCATGTGGCTAATGATCTTGGCCGGGTGTTTTGTGATCAGGGAGGGAATGATCATGAAATTTATGAATCAGAGAGAACAGAGGGACACACAGGTGCATTTCAAGTTCACATTATTCACAATCACAATGCAATCATCTAATTTCCATTGACAGAAAATTTTGTGCCAATGAAAGCTTCAGGCTTACTGTAACTGTTATTGTTATTGCAGTTACCAGCCCTGAGGATACAGTGGAGCAGTGCAAAGCTCTTTTCATGAGCAATTGAAACTTCCCTCTTGGTATACCATTTCAATTTGTATCTCTTAGTTTATGGAAGAATAAGTGCCAAAGCCAATGCTTGGCCCTAGCATATATATATGTATGTAATTTTATACGAGTCATTGTTAAAATTTGCCTATTAAGAGAATTTGTATGTACCAGGAATTATTACTTTATCACCATTCTTTTACCATAATAAAATCTTTTTGGGTTACAGCAATTTGTTTACAGAAACCAGAAACATTTTTTAGGAGATGAAATGATTTTGGGAAAAATAACAATGAATGTATATTTACTTGTGTTTTCTCTATACATATGTATTTAATGAAAAACACATTTTTAAATGCACTCAAAGGAATCAATCACTTTGAAAAGTTGTAGTCAATCTCAAAAGTTTTGTCATTTCCTTCCCTTCTCCCCTTTTTACACTTTACAACAATGGGGGCAAGTAATCTTCTATACGTTTTTTTCCCCCTTTTTACTCTTGAGAATCTTTAATGTTGCCAAGGGTGACATTGTTATCATCCGAAGAATCTGATTGCTGAGCTTTGGATTTACTCATGACTCCAAATCCATAGTTAAGAGGAATTCCATCATCTTGGTACAGCTGTGGATAAGAACGCACACATATATCGGGTTTGATGTTCGAATGCAAAGTTTAATATCGCTGGAATTCAAAAGAGGGGAGTTGAGAATACCTCTGTTAGCTCCCTAAGATGGCGGGATCTAAATTCGTTGATCGTTGCCGCAATCTCCGATGAGGGAATTTTAGCCTGCATAAAGAAATGGCAAAAAGTAAGAAGGCTTAGATAACATGTTGCGGATGCAAAGGTTGCATATCCAGATCCATCTATTGTTAAGGAACAATCATCCATCATACCTGTGAAAGAACAGCGGCTGCCAACTGCAGACTTGGTTCCACGGTCTCCGGTACAACCTGTAGTCAGTCCACGAAGCAAGAAGAGAATTAGAGGGAAGCAAACAGGATGATGGGAGGAAATTTTGGTATGACGGTATCAGAATATTACAGCCGTAGCACCAGCCTTTTCTAAATTAAGGCCATGATCAACATCGTGAGCACGGACGAAAGTCTTCACATTAGGGAAATGCTTGCTCAGAGCCCAAACAGTTCTATAATTGCCACCAGGAGAATCCAAGGTTATTGCTGCAGCACATGCTCTTTCAGCACCAACATTATGAAGCACCTAGCACCCAGTATAAAAAATGTTCAACATTGATCTACAAGGTTAGCTTAGTTCAAACTAGTTTTGCTTTACCTCTGGACTACCGGAATCTCCGAAATAAACGGGAAGATCCAGTGCACGCCCCATAGCCACCCGATCACTGAAAGAGCAAAGCTTTTATTGAGGAGCTTGAGATATCTGGCTACATATTATTTCTATCACAGGTATAGATGTTGAAAGTACAACAAAATTTATGATCATTGCAGAATGCCTCAGCCTTATCTACGTGTATGTTTTTTAGCTTCTTCAACAAAAATGTCAATTACTTTGCATTGAAGAAAAAACGTGCCATGAAATAGGGCTACCCCTAAGCTTAAGATGGAGATAGATGTTTGCAAAATCATAACAATTACAATTGACAATCATAAAAAAATATGCAAATAATTCCTTCAAAAAATAATTTGAGGATACCTCCTTACGTCAAGAGCAACAAATGGAATTAGGCGTTCTGAAAGAAGCTGAGCTATGATCTGAGCGTAGTCAAAAGAAAAGAGAATAATTGCCATTGTTATATACATGTTCACATTAATATTTTGAGAGCAGGTTCATCAGATTAACATTTTTAGACTAATCTCGCAATTAAAGGGTTTAAATATTAAATACCTGCCCAACACGTCCAAAGCCACAAATGATAATATGATCATGCAAATCATCAGTCTGGAAATAAAACCAAGTCATAAAAGCAGATTAGTAACCATCAGCGACCTCATAACTCAGGTCTTTAATGTATTGAAAATAGCTGTACTACATACAGATACTTTATATTCCCTCAAACTTTAATAATGTACACACATTAATTGAACTTTAATGTTCAGTACTTTTATTGCAAAACCAATGAAGCTTTCTTCCTACAGGGGATTGATAATCACTCGGATGCCTTGGACTTTCCGTATCTAATTATTACTACCTCATGCAACAAAACATGGATTTCAAAGAACCATAGCAAGGTTGCTTTAGTTATTCAGAAACTGCTGAGAGGGAAAACGTAATCACAACCTCGATGGAGCTGTAAGTTGGAAACATTACCTCACTCTCAACAGGCAATAAACTTCGAACATCAACAAGCTCAAAACGAGAAGCAATTAACTGGCCTCCAGCAGCAAGCCATGGTGTGAGGGCCATTGAGATCCCCACAACAAGGAACAACAATGAGGATAGCTGAGAAGACATTATACCCTGCCAACAACACCATTTATACTTGAATAAGCTTAACAGTTAGAAGTTGGATTAGCAATCATATTTAAAAGAACAATGATCCCAGGCGATTAGGTAAAAAAAAGTGGTCATTTACCTAAAAAGATTGACACAACTATAATTAATGTCACAAGTATGTTATCAAAATCTTTTTTTCTCAAATCACCCTAAGCCGGAAGAAAATCAAAAGTAGAATCTAAAGCGCAAGAGATTAACTAAAAGTTTGGCAAATGCAGGATTAACCGTTACATGTGAATGAAATAACCTCATGACTAAACTCTAGTTAATAGGGACAGAAACCTGATTAACAGCTTCACCAAAAGCCACAAATGCAAATTCTCCACCTGGTGCAAGAAGAAGACCAACCCTTATGGCAGATATGATTGAAATACCACAAAGTTTACCAACAAGTGCCACCAATATAGTCTTGCCACCAATTAAGAGTCCCAATGCCCCCGCAATGACAGGAAAATTTGAAAGAAGAAGTTTCGGGTCAATGGACATGCCAACCTGAAAACTCAGTCAGCAAAAGTCATCAGTTGCACATACTTGATAATCAATCTATGGCAGTACCAATAACCTAAAAGAAATACAAGCCTAAGCAAGAGCCAAGATTCTCCAAACTCAGTGGTGTATATAAATGATACGAAGACTTTATCCAACCACATCCCCCAACCTTTTCCCCCCTCCGGACTATGGGATAAAATAATGCTCTACTGTTGTTTTTTTATAAAATCCTCTACTGTTGAAATAATGAAATTGGGCGATATGACAATTTTATAATATTACACTAGTGGCATAAAAAATCTATTTCATCCTACCAAACATGACCTTATGGCCCCATAAAATGATCACCAGGCATGTTTTACAACTGAAGCAACAACGCTATTCAACGAAACAAACATCTACTCATATGCAGATTGTCGAGATGCCAAAAATACCAACCGTCATGAAAAAGAGACCCAATAAGAGGCCTCGATATGGAGCAATATCTGATTCAACCTGCAAAGCGAATTCAGTCTCTGCAAGAAGCAACCCAGCTAGAAATGCTCCCAATGCCATGGAAAGTCCAGCCTGTTCAACAAGAAGAGAAAGAAAAGGGGAGGCTCTAAGGTAGTATAACTTCTACAGCAGGGGAAAAAAACAAGTCAAGAACAAGAATGTAAAGTTTTCATACCCTTGCAGTTAGGACACTTGTCCCTAAAATAACAAGGAGGGTATTGGCAGAGAATATTTCTGCATTTTTATTTTCTGCTATTTGCTTATAAATTGGCCGAAGCAGCTGCAAGAAATAAGAAAAGGTTATAAGAATCAGCAGATGCTGTGTGTCTGAAGCACTAGAGTGGTTTTCCAGAATTGGGCTCAGGAATGGACAATATTAAGTAGAAGTTCAGAAGACTGGACTAAATGCTACTGAGTCAAGTCTGGCAAAAAAAAAATGCTACTGAGTCAGTAGTATCAATCTATTAGATACATTATTATGTGCATTAAATAAATGATCACTCATCTCCACTTGAATGATATCACATACACCAACCTGGTTATATTTGAACACTCTTAATATATATAGTCTTTGAAGTTTGTCATCAGTCAACATTACAGGATAAATTAAGATAAAAACGGCAGTAACAGAATAGAAAATTATTGGGCAAACCTGAGGTCATAATTTATGAATGTCTTAGATATAAAACTTACCAATCTTCCACCAGCAATAATTGCAGTGATGGCAACTGCAGCCTTAACAGCAGCTACTCCAAGAGCTTCTGCAATGGCTCCAAAACCAACCTGGAAACCAGAAAAAATACATCACCCAAATTGCCAATATCAGTTGGTGAAGCAACAACAGCAAAGATAACAGTAATACGGCAGTCATATAAACCAGACTGAGGGGAAATTTTCGCTTTTTCTTAACTTGCCTTGACCATCAAAATTCTTCAAGTTTCTTCCCTTAAATTTACACTAGCAAATATTTATTCAGACTACTTTCTTGGGAGTTCATTAGAAGCATTTTATGGAAGCAAAATCAACTAACACAAAAGGCATGATGTTGGGGAAAGCACATGCTCCCTTTAAGCAAATTAATGGAATAAGTTTCCAAGAGCGTAAATAGCTACTAAGATATCTCAAGGAGATGAAGGCACAAGCAGTCTTTTATTAATAAAAGTTTAGGAAAACCATTCATCAAAACCTGAGCCCCAAGTAACCTTTTAAGGTTTTTATGCAAGCATTAGAACAAAAAAAACCGGATGTATGTAAATGACATGCCATCATAGCAAGACAAATTCTGAACCTTCAATGTCAAATGCAGAGCAAATAGGAAAAGCAAAGACGGATTATTAGAATTTAGAAAACCTTACCCCTCCTTTTGATGAATTTGGCGAGATAAGAGGTATGAGTATAAGCAAAACAACAACAGCCAAGTCCTGGAAAGAATAGATAACAAGCAATAAAATGGCTTGCAACCATGACATCTAAATTAACTAAATGTCCAAGCAGAACTCGAAAGACTAACAAGGAGGAATCCAAGCATATCATATGTAGGAATTGTATTTTCCATAATTGCTAGTTTAGTCTAATCATTCATAAAGTATCTTAAGCAATACTGGAGCTAGATGGCTCAAGTACATAGCCAATTACCATATCATGTTGAGTAGATATCTAGTTTTGTCTTTTGCACATTTGAAGGGTAAAGATGACAGTTCAAAACATGAAGAACAGGAAAAATGATTAAAAACACTGAACTTTCGTCCCTGACCGCTAAACTCAATTCATAACAAAATGCATCCTGGAGCCAGTCACTTTTCTCGAGATCATAGGATAACCTGGAAGAGTAAGACAGAAAATGTTGCGCGTCCATGGCGTGATGTACTCTCACCTCGCTCCTGTAATACCTGCAAATGAAGACAACATCAATTATATGTCCATCAAATCGAACCTTTATATATACACACAAATAAAAAGGAAAATGATAAAGTCTGATGCAATCAGATTATAGTCATACGATAAATATATCAAAACTATTAGGTGGATTTGTAAAGACATGGCAAGATCCTAAGTTATATTCTAATTTTCAAAGATTTCTCGATATTGCAGAAGAGTATAACAGGGAACATAATCAACAAGAACATTAAAATATTTTGCTCTAGGAAGCTTGTCTAATTACCTTTTTTTGCCTTTCTTCATATAGCACAAGAATAATGATAATATCATGTTAAAATAAATGAAATCTGAAGAAAAATCAGTCTGTGTTAATTACCTGCAGGACAACAGCAGTTGAAGACAATGCCAGGCCATTGCCAATCACTATCGCAGCTGGACCGGGATGCCCAGCAACAAAATGAGCAACTAGACCAACTGCAACTGCTGTCACCAAGACCTGTATCACATAAAATTAAGTTAAAAGAACTTAGTAAAATACGAGTGAAAGTGATAGAAAGTTTATTTTCTCAATCACCTGGGCAGTGCCTAGTCCAAAAACATATTTCTTCATGGAACTTAACCTTTCAACAGATAGCTGCAAAAAGCAAAATGAGGGTACAAGTTTATTATCTTCTCATGATGATGGAGTTCAAATGTAAAGCTGGAACCGTGGATACGATAATATACTCCACCTCAAGGCCAATATTGAATAGCAAGAAAACAACTCCAAATTCAGCAATTGCTTTGGTTCCATGTACATGACGGATTATCGATAGACCATAAGGTCCAATCAAGATGCCAGCAGCCAAATATCCAAGAACGGGGCTGCCTAAAATTTGGGGCAGATAGAATAGAAACATCAACTAATACAAAATTCCAGGAAGAGAAAAGGAAAAATAGAGCAAGGAATAGTAATAATAAGGAGAAGAAAAGCTCCAAACAGAAATTAGTGTAGTTAGGACTATAGGAAACATCATAAAAAGAAAAAAAAATAATCAAGCATGAACTACAAATGCTATCCCAAAAATTCATGAATGAAAAGAATACTCATGTGTTTTTCTAAGAACGTCACCTCCATGCATGCAACATGCTCAGATTTGAAATAAATAATACAGTATTTTAGTCACCTCCAGGAAGTTTCTGAAAGACAGGCACAAAAATTACACTTGCAAGCAGTAACCACAAAACATCAAGGAGGGAGGCCTCCTCCTCGTTCATCTGTGAAATTTAAACATTGAAATGAGATGATGACAAGCTGCATAAAAGAGGATTAAGCTTAAAAATAAAAAATAGATAATTAATAAAGAATCACATACCTCTTGATGAGGAAACGTAGCAACTAGTTTCTTGAGTCTTTTGGGAATTTTCTGTATTTGTCGGATCAGAGGCTTTGCATTTGCGGAAACTTCTTCTATACTAGTGGCAATGACATCTGGCTGCTGCAGCAGATGAGAATTCCTCTCTGCCCGATTAGCATAGAAGGCAGCCCTGTAATTGAAGGTGGGAATCATTAAGTAGCAACAAACTGATAAAACACGGACTCGATTGAATAGCCCCTCTCAGAAGATTTGACTCAGTGTTGCTCTATAATCAAGCAGTGCTTTTCTAGATCTAAACTTTTAATTAAACAAGAAATGGCATACCATTGCAAAGGAAACACATCTTGTTTCTACAGCTTCTATCAAAAACTAAAGTTAATTTCCAGAAGACATACAGGAAACACTATTTGAGTCATAAAGCAAGAAATCAACAATGTTCAGTAAAGACATATACAGGAATTTCCAGAAGAGTGATATATTTAAATTAGTTAATGAAACAAGGTAGTAGAATTCAAAACATACCCGGCTCCAAAGAGCAGTATTCCTACAACCAGCTTAGGGATTTGTTTCCTTGCAGACTCCACAAGATCCTGGGCAGCTGATGCTGGTGTGAATTCTGTCCCATCAATGCTGAAGGAAAAGAATGACGCAGAGAAGAAACGGGAAGATTTATTCAACAATGACTTTGGGGTACTAGTAGGTGAACTCTCCCTTGTCAGATCCTTTGGAGTTTCAGGCTTATTTGGTTGAACATTTTTTGACTTCTCTGCTTCAATTTCAGCTTCTTTAAGAGATAATAAACCCAGCATTCCATTCTCACGATCACTCTCCTCATCAACTAGTTCGAGATCTTCAGAACTTTTTCTCGCCTTCTCTGATAAGATGTCTTCCTTAGGTTCAAGTTCAACAACTACCGTACCATCCTTTTCTCTTTCAACAGTAACAGCATCAGAGGCCCCTTGAGTGATCTCTCCCTCCTCGACAACAGCCTCTTTACCCAAAACCTTCCCATGGACAGCTTCACCAGTTGAAGTAGAAAGAGATTTTTCGGCTTTTTGTAGGGCCATCTCAGCATCATGCATACACTGTGTAGCCTCCAACTCAAAAGCAACAGCTTGCTCTGCTAAAAGCATGATATGGGCCACATCTTCCTCAGCTTTAAAGGCATCCATCTCTGCTTTCTCTGCAACCTCATCCAATCGATGTGCTTCATTGTGCAACTCATATTTTTTACTCCGCAAGTGCGATAACTCTGCTTCACAATTCTCGAGCGTCTCCTGGCATTTTATAATCTCATCTTGTGCAGCCAATAGTGGTCCATTATCTTCCCTAACATCAATTTCCACATCAATTTCCCAAGATCTTTCTGGGAAATCATTTCCCTCTTTCTGAGACTCTACTGCCACCTGATGCCTTGCCTTGGTTAAAGATAGTGCCATTGTTGCTTCTAGAACAGCCTCTTTAGCAACACGCTCTTCATTCAAAATATCTTGAATCATATCAAGCCTTCTATTAACATCAATCCGAGCATGAGCTGCTTCGTCCTTCAAGGCTATCGCAGCTTCTGATATTCTCTGAGCCTTTTCCTCAAACATTCTACTATTAAGACGTGCCACTTCCAATTTCCTCATTGCCTTCTGCAACAATTCCCTCAACTCATCCACAGTTGGTGTTTCCACTTCATTACTTTCATTTCTTTCTTCTTCTCCCAAACCATTTGAGACAGTACCACTCGAGTTCTCATCATTATTCTCCACAAACTCCACATTCTCACCCTTCCCAACGGAAAATGCCAAAGAATCATTACCTTGACGACGCGACCTAACTCCTCTTACTTTCAAGACATCACGTAAACCATAAAACGATGTACTTGAATACGCACAGCACAAATGACTATCAAATTTCCCTCTGAAAACCAAATTTGAACTTAAACAGCCACTATACACCAGACATTTCCTCGTTTTATTCAAGGACCGAGTTTTCAATCCAATCTTGGAATCAAAAACATTGTAACCTAAATTTTTGCATCTAAACCTATGGCATAAGGGATCCAGTATCCTATAACTAGTACCTTCACTACCGTGAAAGCTAGTAGAACGCTTAAAACTACAAGCAAAATCCATCTTTATTCTTGACAAGCGTTTCAAGAACTCTCATTGACTTTCTATTCAAATACCTGGCAAGATTAAAGTATTAATGAATACGCACTAGCAGTCCTAGAACAGCAAATCCAAATATCATTTATACTCATGCAAGAACGCCTACGTCTACGTATATGTAAGCAAAGAAGTTAAGCACATATTCTGCAAAAGAATCAACAAATAAAAGCGAAGAGAGAGTAAACTTACTGATCAAAGAAGAGAAGAAATGTTTGAGAAAGGCGCAGTTTCTTCAGAGAAAGTAAAAACTAAAGCAGAAATGACACAAGTGATGAAAAATCAGCGTCTTTATATTCTTTCAATTGTAAAGTTGAAAGATTTTGTATATTCGTTCTCTTTCGGTTCTTTCCCTCAAACTTTGCGAGATTAGAAATGGTAGAAATTAAAGAATTCCTCACTATTTTTCTTTTCTTCTTCTTTTTCCCCTCTGTTTGGGAACTGAGAAAAAAAGATGGGAAAACTTGCAGGGGGAAATTAGGTGATTGGTGGATAATTTGTTTTGTTTTTCCGCGAAGTACTTGAATTTACTAAAACGGCCTTTTATTTGTGTGGAGAATGAGATTTTATAGGTTTTACTGACTAATATACCCTTGGAAAGACTACAGAATCGTAAGCGCTAAGCAGTTGTGTTTGGGGCGCGTGGGAGCTAACTGATTCTGTTTCTTTTTAGTTTTTTAAACTGATTCTGTTTCATATGGCGGGTAAAACGATATAAAATTTTTAAACTTCAATTTGGATAAAAAGAATTATTATTTATAAAATGTGCCGAATCTTGAATTTTTAAATATTTATGATCCAAGTCCCCCAAGTTCTTATTACTATTTTTTTGTTAAATTTTGCTATTAGCTATTATACTATGCATAAGTTACATATTTAGTTCTTATAATTTAATTTGATTAATCTTAATTTTTTAAAATTTTCAAATTTTAACCCTTACCCAAACAGTAACAGTGAAATTTGTTAGGTCAAATTTTGGTATTGGTATAGTACTATGCGTAAGTTGTAGATTTAATGCTTATTCTCGATTTGATCATTTTAGTCTCTATACTTTTTAATTTTGAAATTATGATAATGACTCAAATGATAGTCGTTAAATACATTAACTAAAGGCATAATGACTTATTTGATATTCCACCTTTACAAAAATTTATTTTGAAGTGGTATACATTAACAAAAAATTTATTTGATATATTTTTATATTTTAACATTTTTTAAAATTAATTAATTGTTAATGTGGTATATACGTAGATGTCACATCAAGAAAGTTAACAAATGTTAACTTTTCAATCCATTTTGAAGTAACATGACAAACATAACAAACAACACAAGTTCAATGGATAAAGAGGCGAAAAATAAAATAGAGGGCTAAAATGACTTTTTGTGTAAAATTAGAGGACTAAATAAGTCATTGTGCCTTAACTAAACTAACATAACTTTCTTTGTGTTATTATGTAGAAATGATAAATTGGCATGACATTAAACATGGAATAATATGTTTACTTCATAAATTTTAAAATAGTAAAATTTAACTGTTACTGTTTAGGTAAGGACTTAAATTTAAAATTTAGAAAGTAAATAGACTAAGAATGACCAAATTAGAGTATATGAACTAAATTCACAACTTATATACAATATAAGAATCAATTCACAATCCTAAACCATGCTTTAAATTTTAATTAACATATCGATTAAAATTATAAAAAATAAACAAGTAATATTTTTAAATGTAGGGATTATTTAGACTTAATTCTCAATTTAGGCCTCTGAACAATGCTTGTTTTCCCACTTTGGTACCTATACTTTTTTTTGTCTAAATTGATACTTGTACTATCATTCTGTAACCCGGTTCAACCCCTTTTTGTAATAGTGTTAAAAACTGGTTGCCACGTGGTGCCAATTAAAATGTGCCACGTGGTACTTAGGTTTATTTAAAATAAAAATGTTGACCTGCTATTTGCAACACCTCTCACCCGACTCGATCACCGGGTGTGAGCTACAACCACATCCATTTTCGGAGTAACTACTGTCAAATATACCATAAATAAATCATTCAAACATTCAATCATATCATAGACACATTCACATTATGATACACAATTAAATCTGAGCCTAAATCGAGCTTATAAAAGCTCTTTTGTTGACCCGAGCATGAAATGGGACCAAATTGTAAAGTTTTAAATTTTCAGGACTGACTTCATGACATCATTTGCTCCGCGTCATGATGTTACCAAACAGTTTTTAACATCACAACGTTAGACCACTCGATGTCGCGACATCACATACTGTCAACTGATATTGCGACGAGGAAGATTGCTTGTCGGGACGTGGACTTAGTTTTTGGTAAAATATAGGTCATTTGGTACCTATTTCATAACTCCCAAACAAATTCATCAACCCAACATCATTTGCCATTTCATCTACACTAACACATTCCCAACGCATGCCAAAACAATCCATTTAACCATTTCAATCCAATCAATTCAATATAACTTCCATTTAGCATCAAAGCCGACTTTTGTATGTTGTATATTGTATATTCTAGATACTTCTGCGAAAGATCATATAAACTGTGATCTAAAACTAAAAGGGACGGTATGATGAATATGTTGATATATGAATGTTAGAAAATACTTACATGTATAGTTGGTATGAACCTGACAAGTATAAGGTATATAATGGGAAATTTAGAGTCGAAAGTATAACTATAAGAGAATGTCTAAGATGTATGTTAAGTTTGGGCAAATGCATGAAAGGTCTATTTGTGAGTCTGTGTTTGTTCACTGTGGTAGAGTCTAAAAAGGGTTCGTCTGGACTTTAATCACGATCTTTGAAAGGAAAGCCAGTGGTCATAGCACCATATTGTGTAAGACCATAGCTAGGCTATGGCATCATATGGAAAGACTATATAGTGTAAGGCCATAGATGGTCAGCTCTAGCATCATATGAGAAGAACCAAAAAAAAATCATTACCTAATGGGGTTCTTTGTGTGACCCGAAATGATGAGGGGAAACCTTACCAAATATGAGTCTAGATGATCCCCGTTGTAAACACACTAGAGAAATAGAAGCCCTTGTGGCGATTTAAGAGATGGAAGCCTTTATGGCAAATCTTGTAAAGAAGGCCTTTGTGGCGCACTTTAAAGAATGACCTTTATGGCAACCTTCTAAAGGAAACGCCTCTTTGGCGAACCCTGAAAGAAAGAAATGAATTCTTTGACATATCCTGAAGGGATAGGATTCTTGTCGAATAAGGAAGGAACAATATGAAAGGCAGATTCTGGACTTAAAGCCTTCGTGGTAAAGAATAAAGGATATACTCTTGCGGTGGGTTATGAAGGAATATTCTCTATGGCGGATCCTATAGAATAAGTTCTCACGGTACATACAGGATGGGCTACTCCTATGGCATGTTCTAGGAATACTCCTATGAATAAACCATGAAGGACGCTCCTTATGGTGTACTCTATACTGAGTGATAGGCGTATTTCTTATTTTTCCTAATACAATATAGCTTGGTAAATGAGAATGTATTTTAAAAATGAACATAAACATGATACGCTCGAAATGAAACATCGAACACCTGTGTATGGGTTTCTTCCTAAAGTTTGAGAAAGTTATGGTTCGGTAAACGGATAATATAGGTAAGGTCTCAAGGGCATTGAATAGAAGCAAATGGTCTCAAGGTAAGGTATGGTAACGATCGTGAATAAAGAAATAAAAATGGAGGCAATTTTTGTTAGAGACTCGAGGAAGAACAAGAGCAGCAAGATGATATTGAAACATTAAATGTGGCATGCAAATATGATTTAGGTAAATGGTATTTGCCTCACTAAGTTTCGCTGAACTTATCTTTATGTGTTATGTTTTATGTGGGTTTTAAAGGTCTTCGCCTAGAGGGACGACGCTTAGGCTACGTTGAAGAAGCGGTGTATTGGGCTATTATGCATATAAAGCAAGGTTGTAGGCGTGTTCGAGTTTAAGTTGTCTTATAGAATTCTTTTACACGGAATAGTTATGATAGACCAGGACATCAATTCAATCAAAGTTGTAAATAAACTTTCTGAGTATACCAATTGAATTCTCGTATTTTTCATACTTATGTATTTCTTAGAGGAATTTATAATTAAACAGTAATCAAAAGTAAAATTTGTGGAATTGAGTGAGCTACATATGTACTTGACACCCTAGACTTGGATCTGGTTCATCGGATTGGGTTTGGGGCGTTACAAGCCCAAAAACCCCTTATAGATATAAAGGTGGCGACAACCCTAGCAGGAATACTAGGGTGTGCCTTCCACCTTAGTTCTATTCTAAGTAAAATGTTGTTTTTCTATTTGAAATAAACCACTACAATTCGGAAAGGGTTCTACCTTCTCTTCTTATAAATAGATGGCACCGGTAGAGCTATTAACACAACTTTGAGAGATTGTTATTCTACCAAAAAATAGAGATAGTTTATTATCAACTATTACATATATTTTTTCAAAATAACAATTCTACTGGTTTCTATTGAGAATAGAAAACTTTCGTTTTCACCCCAAAAAGAGATAAAACTTTTTCTAGTTTTGTGTTTTGATTTAATTGGTTCGAGCCCACACTCGAAGCAGTTCGTTATACGAGAATAGTAAAGAAGATCATTTGGTTGGAAGCTGGGAACAACCAACGTTCACTAAGCCAAAAACATAGGTACAAATCCGGTTAAAATTTTTGCTCTAAATATCACAAATCGAGTCAATTTTCAAAATTTTAATTTTTTGCTGTACAAGAAAACCGTTTTCAAACCAGGCTTTTTCCAACAATATTTGTGTGTACTACGTAACCTTATTGTTTAAGGAGCCTTTTTTTCTTTCCACTCTAACTGGGGATCGAGACGTTTCCCAAGCCCAATTCATCTATGTCTATGGCGAATTCTCTGACTATCCCGGTGGTCTATGTTTCTCAAACCTACCAAGCTCATTTATTTTGGTGACTTATCGCCCTCAATCACAACGCTAACTCTACTTAAATCTCTTGGAATTCCTCCTAGCTATAGACTTTCCAATTGTGACCCCTATGTTTGACGTCTAGGCGGTCTTCCTGAGTTTACTGTCTCAGCGAACTATCCTGTGTTTATTGTCTTGGCAGACTACCCCATGTTTGTTGTCCCAGCAGACTACATCGGTTGTCATAGCCTAACTATGGTTTTACACATTAGACCTCTGTTGAGGTATCGCCCCATAAAGCCTATTGATCGTCATTGAAGTGTTGCTCTATGAAACCTAATAACCTTCGTCACGGTGTTATCCCGAAGGACCCGTTTCACATTTTATATTGATGCTCGAACATCGAAGTATCCCCCCGGCAAGGCCCAAAGCTTTGCACATCGTGGTTCGCTCCCAGCAATCTTGGATGGTGGAATCTTAACGAAATTCCAATTTCTCGATTCTTTCGTCCATTCCTCCATTTCATCTTTCTTAACATTAATGCTCAAATACTGTAGTGTTCCCTTTGCAAAGCTCAGAGCTTCGTACATCACAGTTTGCACACAGTAATACCGTATGGCGCTATCTAATAAAAATTTACGTTCCCAATTCCTAAGTTCATCTACCTCATCAATAATTTCCCTTCCACACCCTGCATACAATAAGCAAGTATATCATAACATTTATCGTTATACATTCACTACGCTAGATAACCCATCAACAACTATTCATTATCAACATTCAACAAACAACTAGCAAGGTACAAAAACTCACCTCGTTTCCTTATCCTTGTTAACTTAGCTTGTCCGAACATTAGAGCCTTGTTTGTTTAGGCAACCAAGCATGACAACCATTTATTGGTTAAAATAAATGTGTTCAACCCTTAAAACCCAGAATCCATGATTATGCAGAAACTCGTAAGAGTTCTTACTCTACCTCATTCTTCAATTCACACATGCAAAATGATAAGGAAGCTTACCAGTTCCTCAATTTTTCTACTACCAGACTTCAATTCACGCGTCTGCTGCGACATGCAGAGCTTCCTTCAGTTGCATCCCTTTTTTTGTTCAAAACGACTAGAGATGATGATGTTATGGAGAGAAAAAGATTTGTAAACAGAATTGAGAAAATTCTATCTCTACTTACGCCTATATATACACTCCTTAGGTACAGTCATCACCTGTCATTTCAACCATCCATTCCTTAATCATGTTGTCTCCCACTATGGAATCAGTAGGTTCTAATCTAACTAAACTGAAATTGGAATCCAATTAATCATATTTAAACCACTAAAACTTTCGAATTTCCCCAATGGGTTTCAGCAATTTACTAATCCTTTTAATTCAATCATCGCTTTCCCTAGTTTCGGGTCACTAATGGTAATCGAGTGTTACACACTATGAAATGGAAGTCGAGCCACGGATATTGGGGGTAGATGGAGATATTTTGGTGACTTCGTTATATTCTTAAGAGAGAAAAGAAGAGGTTGTTTGATATAATGTATATAGACTCTTATTAGGTGAAATCAAAAAAAAATTGAGAAAATCAAAATATTGTGAGAGTTAAAAGCATGATGAGTATTAAAAGCATTGTGAGTGAAAGAATGAAAGATGTAGGAAAAATATCTTAAACGAAAAATCAAATTCGAGGTTAAAAGGAAACCTTTCGATTCATAATGTATAAGTGTTTTCTAGCTTTCTGTATGCATTGATATTAAATGGTATCTTCTAAGTTTTTGGAGAAATAAAGAAGGTGAGAGAAGGAGAAATAAGGAGGTGAGCTTTACGATTAATTGGGGGCGAATAGGGAACAATGTCGTGTGATTCACTGTTTCTAGTGTTTGAAACCATTTTGAGCTACTTTTTTATTTGAACTCTAAACCATCCTAAGCCTCAAAACATTACAAGCCTAAAAGACCTTTACGACCTGAATATTTCATTAACACAATTCTCTTGACTTGTCTACATTTATTCAGATGAATGCCTTTGATTCACTTTAAATGTCTATAATGTGTCTACATGGTCTATTTTGAAGGATATATTACTGTACACACATTCATTTAGATTGCCTCTAGATTTGTTAGCCTTTTCAATTTGTTGAACTAATTTTGTTTGTTTTAAAAATAATTGAGTTAGCTAAATATCAGTCTTAGGTTGCATGTGAAATAGTCCTTATACTAGTTTAGTATTTTACCATCAGGTTGCCTTTTTGTTTTTTTAGTCCAAGGGTCGTCTTTTGCATGTTTTTTTATGTTTGCTTGAAGACAAGCAAATACTTGAGTGTGGGGGGTTTGATCTGTCGTAATTTGATATATCAAATTAGGCTCCTTAGTATGCTTAAAAAGCTTGTTTCTGAGCAATTTATATGTTTTATGCTATTTTGATACCTAAGATGACCAATTGGCATCCAGGATATCTAACGAGGTTGGTGGGTGATTTAGGGAGCCCACGATGGCCCAAATAGAGTGAGAACATCACCAAGAAGGGGGGTATCACAATATCGAAGCATGAAAGTCGTGATACCCTTAACAGTGTTGGAACAAGAAAGCTCGAGCCACCTACAGTGGTATCGCGACACCCAAGACTCCCAAGGACCCCATTTCAAGATTAGAACTGATATCGTGATACTTGGTTCTAGGTATTGCGATATCATTGTCGAGGGAGACAAAAAATGACCATAGGGGCAGTCCTTGTCTAACATGTCCCAAAACCAAAATTAGACATTTAAGGGCAAATTGGTCAATATTTTTGTACATGAACTCTATTGAAATAGGTCAAATTTGGTGAAACAAAGGACACACTTCACAATTGTAGGTTTTTAGGATTATTCTGTTCATTTCTTAGGGTTTAGTTTTCTTCTCCATAGTCTAGGGTTTCATTTCTTGCTTATTTTTCTAGTGTTTCTTAGTTTCTTGTAGTTAGTTAAGTTAGTTACATTGTAGTTAGGATCTATTTGCTTGTTTAGTCCTTCAAACTCTCTTGCAATTATAATCTAATCCATTAATCGAATGTCATTTCGTTTTTTTACATTTTTCTGCTAAAAATCACTCCTTTAATGTTCTTGTTTACTTTTCTTACTGCCATTGTTGTTGTATCCAAGCTTTTGCGAGAAAGCTTGGGTTTTTATTTATTTGCTTAGGGTTTAAGTTAATGTTATTTTTATTTGATTTCTTGTTGATTACAAGTTTCAATATGAGTATGAGTGGCTAAATATTTAGGGTTTGGTTGATGGAAATGTTGGTTAATTGATTTTTGAGTTCGGGGAATAAATTGCAAAACTAGACTAAATTGAATAGACTTAAAAACTTAGGATTGACAGCCCTAAGGGAAAATCAAAATAAGTGAGGTCGAGAGAAGATCTTATTGGGCAAAAATTTGATAAGTCTAGGGTTAGTCAGTGAGGTCGAGAGATAAATCAGCCTAATTTGTCAAAATTGGTAAAGTTTAGGCCTAGAGGAGCCAATTTAGGAGTAATAGCAATTTAGACCCCTAATTCGGAATTCAACCAACCACATGGAAATCAATCAACCACTCTTATTTATTGTAATTATTCGTATTTGATAGTTGTGTAATTTGTTTTCTTTACAATTTAGTCCTTTGCAAATTTTAGTTAGTTAGTATAATCAAACTCTTGAATGGCTTGTCGTACTATAGTATCTAGCTGAATCGGTGGTTGAACAAGTTGAACTAAATTTTTTAATTTTAATAATTCTTTAATGGGTTCAATTGGATCGGCGTATTGGTGGCTTGACCGATTCAACCATTGGTTTAGTTTAAAAAACATTGAAAGCAACCTTAGGTAATCTTAGTGGTGTGCCGCCCACCTCTATTTGTCTTAGTAGGACTATATGTATTTTTCTATTAAAATACTATTATTTATTTAGACCTTTTTCAACTGAGATTCTTGTATTTTTGTCTATAAATAAAGATAATTGGCTAGGCAAAAATAAACCATTCACCTACGTAGTTATTTAGTTGAATTAAAAAGTGAATTTATTTTCCTACTGAAATATTTCTTTTTTTTTCTTTGAGTAACCAGTTTCTAGCCTAGAATGTTTTCATAAAGTTTTTGTTAATTTGCGAATAGAGTCCACACTTTAGCAAACTGAGGTCGAGATTAGCGGAGAAGATCAAGACGTTGAAAGTTGGGAACGACCAAGTTTGCTTATTTCAAAAACACAGGTATAATTTAAGTAAATGGTTTATTGTTATAAATGTTACGATGGCTTGGTTTTAAGAAAATTTTTAAAGTTCCGCTCAGCTTAAAAAATAGTGTCTTCTAAATTGATTTTTCCAATAAAATTGTCTTTGAGTTGAACTCACGTTTTGTCTCCTAAATTTGTGAAGAGCCCGAGTGCTTGAAAAAGCTATTTAGAATGTAGATTCTCACAGTATGAGTGTCTCGTTGAATTGGACAGTATAAAGCACATGATCGCCTAAAAAAATAATTTTCTTTTATCTATAGTAAAATTTAAATTCCCAACCAATAGCATACATATGTCACTAGAAAGGAGGCATTCTAGTCAAATTTACCTTCTAATTTATAGTTAAATAAAACTCTTAACATAAACATAATTTCATCTGAAATAATAACTAAATCAAATACAAATAAAAAAAAAAGAATCTTACTTAAAATAAACTATTTAAAAGGCATGTACCAAAATTTCAATGGCTCTTTTAACAGCTCAACCAATTATTTATTTTGTGAATCAATTCTTCAACAAAACAAGAACTCAATGGTTAAAATTTCTGTATTGTTGATTTACTCAACATTGCAATACATTTGTTAAAATTAAAAGATAAATTTATTTAATTCAATAAAAAAATAGATTGCTATGCTAGCAAAAAATAGCTAGCTCATATGTTGTTTCATCCAAATTTGGCGGTCAAAAAGCAGGAGCCTTGTTTCTCTCCAGTTCAACAGGGTTTCCATCCACGTTTAAGACATTAACATCCCAAATTTCCCACATAAATGTCGGGATATCCAATCACGTGTCCTCCAATCGCCACCTCAAATGCATGAAAATTCCATTATAATCTGATATATATAAGTGTTTTTATAAACAGAGCGAGAGGGTTTTATTTTTTACACAGACGACAACAGGGCAAGCTTGCTTTTCTTGTTCCTTGTTCCTTGTTCCTCGGACCTGTTGTTTCAGTGCTTAGTTTTTTCTTTTTCTTTTTTTTTAAACATCTTCAAAAGAGTTTCTCAAATTCAAACGAAAATGGCATTCACCGGAACATTGGACAAATGCAAGGCTTGTGACAAGACCGTTCATGTTGTGGATATGTTAACTCTTGAAGGAGTTCCTTACCATAAAACTTGCTTCAAATGCAGCCATTGCAAGGGAAACCTTGTGGTATATTTCTTGATTTTTAAACCCTTTTGAAATTTTGTCTTTTTCTTTTCTTTTCCTTAATTCACGTAAAATATGTATTTTGTCCTTCTCAGATGAGTACTTATTCTTCTATGGATGGAGTTCTTTACTGCAAGCCTCATTTTGAGCAATTATTTAAGGAATCTGGCAATTTCAGCAAGAATTTCCAAACATGTAAATAACTAATACCCATTTTTTTTTCTCTCTTTCTCTGTTGATGACCATAATTGGAAAGCTTTTTTTTTTCTTTGCACAAATTCGTTTTTGACCCTACTGTAGCTAACAACTTTAATTTTCTTGATTATCACTTTTGCAGCAAAGGAAAGGCAAATTGATCAGGTATATTTTCCTGCCTTTCTACATTTTACACTTTGATTAGACTCATTTAGTATTTTGATGACCAATACTCGATATCTCTTTGTTAGGTGAAGACTCCAAACAAACTTTCATCCTTGTTTTGTGGAACCCAAGACAAGTGTGCTGCATGCCACAAGACAGTGTACCCATTGGAAAAGGTTTGTAAATTCAACAACTCATTGTAATTTCATTAATTATCCTTCTTATATGTCTTCATTGTAATGGGAAGATCTCATTAAATTAATTATTACAAATAAATATTTCGATCAGTTAACTTTGAAAATATTCTCATCAACATCTCACCTCATCAAATGCAACATGACTACAAACGCGTGCACTATATGCAATTGACACATAACCCTTATAAGCCCCAAACTTGTCCCATGAGCCTTAGGGTTATATAAACATTTCCCCATGACTTAGTTGAGGACACTCATTCTCAACACAATAGGAAGCTAAGAGAAAAGAGAGGGAGCTCCTCTCTCCCACTCTGAAACTTTCAACCCTTATTTTTTATACGATTTTTAATCTCTAAGTGTGGCAGTTGATATTTATTTATCAACACTTGTAAAATTATTTATGTAATGATGCATAAAATTAATATGTAATTTAACGATTGATAGGTGACAATGGAAGGGGAATGTTTCCACAAGACATGCTTTAGGTGTGCCCATGGAGGGTGCGCATTAACACACTCTTCTTATGCTGCTCTGGATGGGGTCCTCTATTGTAAACACCATTTTGCGCAGCTTTTCATGGTGAAAGGCAACTACGCCCATGTCCTCCAAGCGGCTTCCCACAAGAGAAACAATAGCTCTGCATCTCCAAAATTAGCTGAAAACCAAGCTGATCAACGAGAAACCGCCACTGATGAAGATGACTCTGAAGACAAATCTTAATTAATTACAAATTTTTAATACACCACCATGGTTTATATATAACATCCCAACATTGTTCTTTTTATTATTAATATTTTAGAGTTCTATTTTTTTTTTAACTTTTGATATTGTTTGAATGGGTGATAGATCATCTGATCATTAAAGTTGAACATTTTGTTCGATTTGTTCACGTTTTGTTTTTGTATTGACTTGTTTCATATATATATGTAATGATATTTGCAATGCATTCTTTTTTTTAGTGATTTCAATTTTTTTGTGACTGGAATTTGATTTAGTTTCGAAATTTCCAACCAAATCATTTCCAGGAATTTCTGAGAATGAGCATGATTTTAGATTTTCACGTTAGTAGAGCTAATAAGTTGCATTAATAGATGGAAGTGATTAATTAGAATTTTGGTTTTTGGACTAAATTGTATGAGTCAATGTCTTAGAGCTGAAGATTAGAGTTAGCTAGAAAAGAGGTCCTTATGTCGTCATTTACCCAAGGGCATTTTAGCAAAATTTTCATATTTAAATTTGTGGAGGTACATTGGTTTCTACACCAAAATTTCATCCATTTTCTCTCAAATATTGATTTCAATTCAATTAGTTGTATTTGGTAAGTTAAATTTTCAATACATTTTCCACTTAAACAAGTTTGAAAAACAAATAAAAAAAATCAAATTTCAATCTTGGATTTTTGGAGTGGAGATTTGAAGAGTTGTTGGATGAATAAATGACAAAGTAAACATAATCCTTTTATTTTACCTCTTGAAACTTTGATTTCAACAATTTCTTTACATTCTCCTTCATGTTTTAAAGTGGGAAAGTTCAAATTTGTTGTTTTTTAGATTTTGAGTGAAAATGAGTTTAAGATTTTATTAGAATTTAGATCACATGGATTTAAATACTGTTACTCTCCTTTCTTTAATATTGTAATAAAAATAAAATGGATAAATTATACCATAAGTTATTCAATTATGGGTTTTTTGTCACCTAATTATGATTTTTTTAACTGCACCAACGGGGTGATGTGGTAGTTAAAAATTAGTATAATAATAAATTTAGCCCTCAACTTTTACATATTATATCGATTTAGTCGTATTTTAAAAATTAACTCTTAAAATTGATAAATGATCTCAATTTGTTCTTAATTCTAAAAAATTAAAGAAATATATAAAACTACATAAAGATATTTAAAAATATAATAATAAATGTATGGGAAAAAATTACAAAAAGTGATTCTTAGTGTGGTAATAGATTTCCCAAGTCAATTGTGCTTCTAAAATTTCTTTCACTTTGGTTTGGTATTCAAATAATTTAGGTTCTATTACATCAACATAACAATTCCATTGAAAATTTTAGTCATATTTCTAGCGGGATAAAATATTTGGTTTTCTACCTAGACCTGTTCATGGGCCGGGCGGTCCGGCCCAGCCCGACGGCCCGTCCAAAATATGGGAGGGTTCGGGTAAAAGTATAGGCCCGAAATATGGGCTTGGGCAAAAAAATGAGGCCCGTTTAAAAAATGGGCCGGGCTCGGGCTCAACTTTTTTGGCCCGGCCTGGCCCGGCCCGAATATAATAAATATATATTTTTTATTTTTATTTTTTAATTTTAAAATACTTTAAAAATATTTTTATTTTTTTATTTTTAAAATTTTTTTTTGTGTTTATTAAAAATTGGGCCTGGCTTATTATTTTTTCACGAGTCGGGCCTGGGCAAAATTTCAGGCTCATATTTCGGGCTGGGCCGGGTACGGGCCTAAGAGGCGGGCCGAAATTTTTTCCGGGTCGGCCCGGCCCGGCCCATGGACAGGTCTATTTCTACCGCAGCACCAGCAATAGCAGAGAGGGAAGCGAGGGGGGACGGTGGGTTGTGGTTTATTTTTATTTATTTCTTTATTTAATATTACTATTAAATTTAATAAAAAAATTAAAATTAAGATTAAATTGCCACCATTTGTAAATTTTGAGGGTTGATTTTTTTAAATTATGACTATATTTATTATTATATCGAATTTTCTATTGCCACATCACCCTCCTGCGAATGCAATAAATGGAAATGGGCAAAAAAAAATCTAGATTAGTTGCGTGACCAATTAAAAAAAATAGTTAAGTGACCAAAAAAGAAACAAATTCATAGTTAAGTGGCCAAATTAAAAAAAAAATCATAATTGAGAGACCAGAAAAAAATTTAACCCATAGTTAGGTGACTAGTGGCGAATCCAGCGGGGTTTGCAAGGCACTGACCACCCTAAAATGAAAAATTTTCATTTAGACCTCTTGAAATTTTAATGTAATAGTAAAAATTACACTTTAGCCCCACCAAAAGTGATAAAAATTTAATTTAATCTTTTAAAAATTATAAAGATATAGATTATTAAAATTGTAAAATTTTCTAGCTTCTCCCTTGTAGGTGATCCATAATATTATTTAAAGTGCTTGATGTGACAAATCACAAGTCCAATAATGAATAAGCCTAAACTATGGATGGATCAAAGATAAATTGGTAAGATTTGTTTATGAATTGAACTATTTGCTCAATGATTCGCTTAAAATATAAGATGAGTTAGATAAAAGTATAAAGTTCAAAAATGAGTTTAGAAAAAATTAAATCCATTTAAAATATGACTTGAATTTGTATTTCAATATTTAAGGTTGAACTCGATTTGACTTACTCATTTTATACTTTTGTAATATATTTTATTTTATTTTTATATATTATGTAATTTATATCGCATATATTAAATAGATAATAATACAATACAATACAATATAAAGAATTAAAACATAGAATAAATTATCTAAATTTAAAATTTTAATAAAAGCAATCTAAAATATTAAATATTAAATTTAAAAAATATAGAGGAGTGTAAAATGAAATGAACTGAATAATTTATAAATATGAACAAAAGTTTAATTTTATATATTAAATGACATTAGATTTAAAAATGTCCGAAGGATGAATAACTCTAAATTAACGCTGTCCTTTTAATAAAAAGATATTTAAAATCTGAAATTTTCTCCCACAAACAAAAACAGAAAAGAAAAGAAATCTAAAATCATTCCATTTCTTCAAAAACCCTTTGATAGTTATATATATATATTTTTTGTATTATTATTTTCTCAATAGATCTGCGCAGCAGCACCCACCATTTTCATTTCAAATTTCCCATCTAACCGGTTTTTTTTTCTTCATCTAACCAACCCTAGCAGCGTTGTTTCGTAGGACGACCCTCGGTTTTGCCACTATTTACGGCGTTAACCCATTGGAAGAAACTCCACTCTTTAACTTCCTTTTTTGCGGTTGTATATATAGATTTCTGTTTTTTTCCTAGGTTTTAGAATTTGTTTGTTTTTTGGGGAGTTTAGGGCCGTGCTATGAATAATAGAGGGAGGTATCCATCGGTGCTCGGCCGTGGCCGCGGAGCGAACGCGAACCCTAGCTTTCAATCGAGGCCGGAGCAACCGCAGTATGCGCAGAGAAATTTGGTGCAGAATCATCATCATCATTTTCAACAACAGCAACATCATCATCATCATCTGCAACAGCAACAACATCAACAGCAGTGGCTCAGACGAAACCAATTGCCCGGCGGAAATGACTCCACTGTCGCCGATGAGGTCGAGAAGACCGTACAATCTGAAGCCGTCGACTCAAGGTTCTTTTTTGTTTCTTCTCCTTTCTTCTTTTTAATTGCATTTGTGATTAATTTTTATTTAATTTTCTTGTACATGTTACGTATTGAATGTTCATAATTATATTTTTTTTCACAAATTAAATTTCTTGTGCATTGTTTACAGTTATTGATTTTTTATTGAATTTTCTTTTATGTATTTCATATTGAATTGTGCACGGTTTTACATTCTTTTTCATCTTTCAGTTCACAAGATTGGAAGGCAAGGCTAAAGATGCCACCATCAGATACACGCTACAAAACGGAGGTATTTTTGTTAATGATATTAATCGAGTAGATATTGAAGTTAATACAACCTTTTTAATAATATTGCATAGCTTATCTATCGTTTTAAAAATTCCTTGAAGTTTCTGCTTTTACCAGTTATGGTTAAAGAAATTGTAGCATTGGCTTTGTTTATTTCGCTATATATAATTGCCATACCTTCGTTAAACTATGAAAATTCTCGAAGGAAAAATTTCTGGCTTATGTTATTTAGGCAATGCAGGTGAATTACTCATTAATTTCCTATAGGGTATATGATTTTGAATGGACAGTTTCCAAAGATTATAACTTAAGGACACTGATACTAGTTCCTTGATGTTGAGGCCTTCTGAACAAAGGGCCATTTTTAGGCCTGCAATTGCATTTCTTTATCCTCGATAGCACTCCATCTTGTTTCTCTGATATAAATTTCACACAGGGCATGGCAGTGCTTTTGTTGGTATTTGGATATTTTTTAAAATTTTAATTTTGATGCTTATGTACTGATCTGCCTATTAAATTTGTGCCAGGATGTGACAGCTACCAAAGGAAATGAATTTGAAGACTACTTTCTGAAACGTGAACTTCTTATGGGAATATATGAGAAGGGCTTTGAAAGACCATCTCCTATTCAGGAAGAGAGTATTCCCATTGCTTTAACTGGAAGTGATATTCTTGCTAGAGCCAAAAATGGAACTGGGAAAACTGCAGCATTTTGCATTCCTGCATTGGAAAAAATTGACCAAGATAACAATGTTATTCAAGGTTAGATTTCATCTACATTTAATTTCTTGATTGTGTGTGTTTGTGTTACCAATTCAAGCCCAATAAAATGGCAGTGGGTACTGAAAGTAGGATTCTTTGGCCATTTCAATTATTTATTGTTCTTCTAGTTGTCTGATCTGCTTGTCAATCTGATATTGGAGAAGTGTGAGTGTCATTTGTTTCATTTCTTTTAACTGATATTTATGGGCTTTGGCATGGACGGACTTAGTTGACTGACGATCAAATCTTTGTAGCAGTTCCTTAAACATGTGCATTAGGTCGTCCATTTTGTAAGTTGGTGCAACTTTTTCCATCAGTCCAAGCAGAAATTTTCACTCATCTTTCTGAAACCTTCCAAATTAAGTTCTTTGTTGACCCTTTTGCTGTAATTTGAAATATGAGTTAATTTCATATTCCCTTCTCCATTTCATTAAGTTATTAGTACACCAGGCTTTTTTATTTACACTAATCATCTGCTTAGTTTCTTGCTTTTACCAAATGTGTATTTTTTGCACAGTTGTTATACTTGTTCCAACGCGAGAACTTGCTCTTCAGACATCACAAGTTTGTAAGGAACTCGGGAAGCATTTACAAATTCAAGTTATGGTCACAACAGGAGGTACCAGCCTCAAGGATGATATTATGCGATTGTATCAACCGGTCCATTTACTGGTTGGAACCCCTGGCAGAATACTAGACCTTGCTAAAAAGGGTGTTTGCATTTTGAAAAATTGTTCAATGCTCATCATGGATGAGGTAATTATTGGATGGTTTCTCTCTGTATCTTTATTTTAGTTTGACGTTTTTTCCTTTTAAGTTAAACTTGAGAGAACATGATGTTGTTAGAATTATTTTTGATAGATATGGAGGAAAGAACTTTCATGGTAATTTATGGTTTGTGTCATTTTTGTTTGGGTGGGATGAGAAGTGGGTTCTGGTCACCTCAGGTTTACAGTTTGGAAATATTTGCTAAAATTGAACTGGCAGGGCAATTATTAATACTGGTTATCTTGATTTTACAGTTTCCAGGTTTCTTTTCAAAGGTCCATATTCTAGCAACTGTTTTGGCTGCATAATTATTGGGTTGTTTCTTAAAGAATTTAATGTTATTACAAATACTTGTTCCTATTTGTAAGTTAAAGGTTGTACCTCCATCATTCATAATTTAAAACTTTGTTTGGAAAATTAAGCCAATATGCTATGAAGTTCTGAAGTTGGTTGTGGTTATTTCTCAGTTTGCTGTCTATATTCACTTTCACTAGGACACAGAGTCCCCATTTCTGGTTATCTTCTGTCGTCTTGTTTCCGTTTTCTTTTTTAACTTCTTATCTTTATATAAAGGCTAGTTTTGGAACTAACTCTGAAGTGTGATTGAATAATTATTATAATAATTCCTACAAGTGTCTGCAAAAGGAAGCAAGACACTTGGGGAATGGAGAAGTATTTAATTCTTTTCCTTGTCTTCTTTATGCTTGATTTTAACTTTATGATCTGCAAAATCTGATTTTGTGATTCTGTTTCTTTCAGGCGGATAAACTTTTGTCTCCAGAGTTCCAACCTTCTCTAGAGCAGCTGCTATGTTTTCTTCCCCCAAATCGTCAAATTTTGATGTTTTCTGCCACATTTCCTGTTACCGTTAAGGACTTTAAAGACAGATACCTAAAGAAACCTTATATTATTAATCTTATGGATGAGCTTACTCTGAAGGGTATTACACAATATTATGCCTTTGTGGAAGAAAGACAGAAAGTCCACTGCCTAAACACTCTTTTCTCTAAGGTTTGACTGACCTTATATAAACCCTTATCAAGTTTTCTCTTCTTTGCATTGTTTGGATGAGTTGTGATATTTATTTATCTTCAGCTGCAAATAAACCAATCAATCATTTTCTGCAACTCTGTGAATCGGGTGGAACTGTTGGCCAAGAAAATTACAGAGCTTGGCTACTCATGCTTTTATATCCATGCAAAAATGCTTCAGGATCATCGTAACAGAGTATTTCATGATTTCCGCAATGGTGCATGCAGGAACCTTGTTTGTACTGGTATGTGGTGCCATGCTTTGTGTTCGAGGGATATGAGATACTTCAAATTTTAGTTTCCTTGGAATTAATTAGCGATGCCAGTGCACTAAACAGTTCTTCTCTTCATAAGCATTCTTTGGCTGTCAATATATGAAGAATAAGTTCCTAATGATGTCTTTCTACTTGTTGCAGATCTTTTCACAAGGGGTATAGATATCCAAGCTGTGAATGTTGTTATAAACTTTGACTTCCCCAAGAACTCAGAAACATACCTTCATAGGGTATGTTGATCAACCTATTTTCGCTCTTTCAAGTTGCAATATTATCTCTTTTTTTTTTTTTAATTTGCCAATCCTCTTACTGTACAGGTTGGTCGATCAGGAAGGTTTGGTCATCTTGGATTAGCAGTGAATTTGATCACTTACGAGGACCGCTTTAACTTGTATATTACTGCTTCTCTAACCTTTTGAAACTATACCACTACATACATTGAGGTTCTCCTCATTCATTGCAATGTCATATGATCTTCTCTAACAGGTATAGGATTGAACAAGAACTTGGGACCGAAATTAAGCAAATCCCTCCTCATATTGATCAGGCTATTTACTGCCGGTGATTTATTGCGGGTGTTTCTTGTTTTAGCCCAAAGGTGATAACAAATGGTGAGCAACGACCCACATGATCAGTTTTAGAGTAAATGCATTTCTCGTTTTCCGGAATGTTCTAGTATTTGATGTGCGATATAAATATAATGTCAGTTGATGTACAGTTGTTTATGTTTTTGTCAGGTAATGTTAATGAAGCTGATCATTCAAGGTGCTTTAGTGGTGGTGAAGAGCGAGTTGGTGCTTTATCTATGTACCCCTTGGATGCTTCTATTCATTTCTTAAATTTCATAATTTCAACAGAATAGCAGTAGAGAAATTATATGAGCCATGCTTCGATTTAGTATACATACCAATGGGTAGTACCTACTTATATACTGGCCTGGTCTGGTCTGATCATCGTCGACTCGATTTTAAGGTTATGCCTTGCGCAAGAAATTTATGCTCCCCCTTGTTCTTGGCAGTTTGTTTGCTCGTCTCTGTCATTTAAATAAATAAAAGTATCTGACATTTAAAATTAAACGACGCCCTTTGTGGCATCTTTGATTCCAGGCATTTTATTCGCATTTTCTTTATGTTTAGGACATTGCTATTTTGTAATTTCATTAGGTAGCTTGATATAATGTTTTAGTCCCGTTATGCTGAAATTTGGTTAATTACATAGAAGGGTGAAAAAGGTCCTCAAAATTTTATACAAAGAAATAAATAAACTCATATTTTTTTACTTAATTGGGTAATTAAAAGACTCTTAAAATTTTTAAAAAGAAGCAATTAAGTTTTTTTTCATCAAAAATCATAATTGATTGTTAAAGTTAATTGTGTCTAAAGTCATGTTACAATCATTGCATCATGTGACAAAAATTATAAAAATAAAAATTATTAAACTTTAATAAAAAGTTTTAAAATTTACTAAAATTAGAAAAATATAAAATTGTAAAAAATATAAAATTTTATAAAAATAATTAAAAGACCTTTTAACCATTAACTTTAACTGTTGACCGTTAAAATTAATGATTAGTTAAAGTCATAATGTGTCATAACACAACGTGTCATGTGATGAAAAGTGATAAAAATAAAAATCAATAAATGTTATAGAAAAATTATAAAATGCTTCTTTTGGTATGATAATATTTATAATTCTTTTATGAATTTTATATTTCTTTACATTTTTTATCATTTTCTTATGACTTCATAAAATTAAAATTTTCTTATATTTTTTATTAAATTTTAATAACTTTTATTGATTTTATTGATTTATTTTTTACCACATTTCACGCCATGGTTGTGACATGTGATGACTTTAACTGAAGAAAATTAGGGGTGATTAACTTTAACAGTTAAAGGCTTTTTTGATGTATTTTGATAATTTGCAACAATAAAAAAAATTAATTACTTTTTTTGAAAAAAATATAAAGACATTTTACACGGTTGGGAGATTACATAAGTTACTTGTCATCAGAATATCAAAATTAGGGCAACTATGGTTGGTCCAAATTCTAATTTACGTGGCCCAAACTTAAAAAGTTGGTAGCACTAACCTCGTCTGGTTTTTATTTAATTAAGATATAAAAATAATTTTATTTTTAAATAAAAAATTGTAAGCTAAATAATGAAACTTACTTAATAGTTAAGTTATAAAATCTTAAAATGTTGAAATGATACATGAGATGTATAGGAATATTAATTAAGTTATGAGATAATTAGTGATAACCTCCCATCCAGTTAAATGTAAAAAGAGTGATAGTTGGTTTGTAGCAAAATGATGGAGTGAAGCCATTTACATAGGAAACAGTATGTAATTAGATGGAAAATTTGAAGTTGAGAAGATAATTAAATAAAGTGAAGTCGGAAATGAACATTAATATAAAATTTGAACTACTAAATAATCTAATCATAAAAGTCATTGCAATTAGTATTTTTTTATTTAATTATTTTTGCGAAAATCAGCAAAAAGATGCCTTTACCAATTCTGTTTTGCATGTAAATAGACTTCCGAAACATGTTACTTCTCTTCTTCCTTCCATTTACCTTTAGCTGTTGTGTTATTATTATCCATAACAATTAAAGCTCAATACAAATACTTGACTTAATCTAAAATATATCTAAATGAATCATAATTGTAACACTCAAATCAATCACATTCATAATCTTTAATTGCTATTTTTTTATAGGGTGATGATGTTCCTATTTACTCCAATTTTAATTTTTACAATTGAAAATACTATCAATGTGTAGTTATAAAATAATAAATAACATAATTATGAAAGTTGCCCTCCTATTTGTGGGTTAGTCAAATTAAAACTATATGCCCTTATTAATATATACATGTAAATATATTCAGGGGAAAATGAAAATTTCTATTTAGGTCTTTCAAAATTTTAAATTTATAATGGTAAAATTGTACTTTGGCCCCCTAAAATGATAAAATTTGATTTAATCCTTTAAAAGTTATAAAGATATAGACTATTAAAATGGTAAATTTGTATTTTTACTATCATAAAAATATATATAATTTAATTTCGCTCCCCTCAAACCATTTTTGACTTAGCCCATGAATATACCTTAAATAAAATTAACTAAAATTTAAATTTTATTTATTAAAATTAAAAAATATATAAATAGCCCTTATTAAGTTTTAATGTCTAAATTCTCCTATTACCTAAAATATTTCTATTAATTTTTATATTACCTAAATGCTTTTATTGATTTTTTGGTACTACCTAAAATATCCTTATTAATTCTTAAAGGCTCCTTAAGAGCTGGTTTTATATTATATATAGATAAACAAGAAAAATTAAAAGTCATGCATGGATAAATAAAGGATATTAAAAAAAGAATCTTGACTCGATTGGCATGGACATTGTTGGCAATGCAGGAAAACGTAGGTTCGAGTGCGTTCAAGCGCATTATATTCCTATTTATGTGTTGAAAAAACATAGAGGCTACAAATGTATTTCTTTAGTTGTTAACCAAATAATAAAGGTATAAATCTTCAAGGTGAGCCATAAAACTTATCAAAGCCTATTTTTCACTTAGACTTCTAAAAATGACATTACAATTATTTTGTGCTCATTCCAAGGCCTTTCTTCTCATATTATATATACTACACTGTTGGCCCCTGCAAACCAATGGATTCTTTTTGGTAAATAAAAGGCTCAGACCACATCCTTATTCTACAACGATAAAACGGAGGGTAGTGAAAAATATAGAATTTCAGCTCCTCTGCAGTTTGCATCTTGGCCATGTGACTCTGCAAATCTGCACCAAGCTAATCTCTCAAGTGTTCTTCAATAATTTGAAGATGGTACGAATCAGTGCTGAGCCACTTTCATTAGCATTAACACCATTAAGGATGTTAACAACTTCCTCATTATCACATTCCTATACCCCAGGTTCCAAGCAAGCTGTTGGCCATCCCCACAGCTCCGCGGGTCTTACCCACCAGACCCCAAGTTCCTCTTGCAATCCATTATCCAATTCCCATAGTGGTCTCATATGACACGGCACCAGGAATGGTTCATTTATTGATGAAAATGAAGTAACACACACCTAAAAATAGGAAACACCGCATTTAAAACAAAAAGCATAGAAGCAACACAACAACAACAATAGCATCAAACAAAGCATGAAAACAGACAGCTCCTCTCAACATTAAGCAAGATTTCCTGTCGGAGATGTACTAATCTCACCTCCTTATTTGATCCAATCAATTTATCAATGTCACTGAAGGTTTGCCAAAACTAGAACTTCAACACCATTCTTCATCACTTGCACTAAAAAGCATGTCAAAATCTGTTTTAGTTTCTTACTAAGATAGTAAAAGATAGAGATCTAGCAAAACAACAGGGTAGGAATGATAAGAATTATATATAATTAAGAAACACATAGCGAGACTGTGAATGAATAGTTCTTGGTATAATGCTAAGCTTATAAGTTCTGTAAACATTCATTTAAAAGTTACTTGTAAAAAAAATATGATATTAGTTTAGCATTATACCAGGAACCAATACCAATGAAATCATGAATTGGAATCAATTATAAAAAAAAGTAGTAAGCAGTTGCGGAGAAGGATACTTGGATCAGTGTTATTTACATCTCTTTGCACTTCAAAAGTTCTTCAATAGTTCCCTTAATGACTATAATTATTTTTTACCCTTTATTTGTATTGGAACTACTGTGCTTGAAGTTTTAGTCTGCAACAAAAGTAAATAATTATTTTGTAATTAAAAGATCCAGCAAAAAAAGCATAAAGACAGGGTCATCACATGTTAATTACCTAAATTAAGGAAAGAAGAAAAAAGAATCAATCATGCAAATACATGGAAAAAACCAGCCTTTCACTTCCTAATTCTGTAATCAATGAAAGTTCAACGAAGCAATCAAGCTAGGAACAAAATGTAAATTATTTTGGCAATGACAGAAGCCCAGGCAATAGAACAATTTTCAGAGCAAAAATATTTTAGGTATATATATGTGTGACAAAGAAGACGGTGAAAATAGTAATACCTCTGTTCAAGGTAGCTTTTTGGCTGGGTTTAGATGGAAGCCCTTAAATGTGATGTTAGTAACCTGAATAATGGATAAAATTTTGGTTTAATCTTTCGGCACTGAGAAATAAATGGATTTTGGTTGGATGCATACAAATTGGAGTTGAACCAAAAGGAAAAAATAACTTGTGCCATGCATCCCAAATCAGTACAAGTTCCAGTAAAAAATCATAGACTTCAGCAGAGAGCAAGAAGAAAGCAAATAAAGTAGTGTTGTACCGGTTTTTTTACCCAACTAACCCCCCAATATATATTTACGAAAATGACCTAACTTGAAAAATTATGACGTAAATTACCTAAAATTTATAGTGTCGGGCGGTGCCGGCACCCAAGTCAATCACGGTGTAAAATTTTTTGAAAAATATGAATATTTCTAGGTTCAAAATTTTTTTATTAGGTTATGGCGTCTCGGTGACCGGTACTGAAAAAAAATTAATTTTTTTTGGGTTTTTTTATGCCGGCATTGTGGTCGTTAGCACCCGAGTAGGAGAGAAAGAAATACTAATCCACCTAGGGATAATAATGAAGTAGGATGGGATGAATATTGCTAAATTCATCACCACTCCACAATTGGCATGCTCTACTTCACCACCCAACTCGCTCCATTATGTATATATAATTTTGAAAAGCACTACTAAATTCATGGATGTTGGATACATACATCATTGCCTTACCTCGCTCTGCTTCAATTAAATTTTTGCTAATTATCTTTAATATTGTTAATTTTTAAAAGTCAAGTAAATATTCAAAAATAATTCTTCAAAAAAATATTTAAATATAAATTATATGATTTTTTCTATATTATGTTATTGCATTTTTACCCTTTTAATAGTTTATAATACAATATGATAAATTGGTAATTTCATATAGTGGAGTGGGTCGAGGTGGGGCAAGCAGTTACCATAACCACTCCATACTCACAATCCAAAAGAGAGAAAAAATCCACCCCATCCCACCTTGCATCCACCTTCCAAAAGAAAAAATGTGCACCATTCGAAGCAGGTTGATTCGAAATCCATTGGGTGGTTCAGGTTTTTCCATCCCAAAATTCACCAATGATCATGCCACGTAGAATTTTCATAAAGAAATGTGATTTTATCTTTCCACCAATTCAACCAGTTCCAACACCAACGAAAGATAAAAATTGATTTGGTGAGAGAAATAAAGGAACTTTTTAGTAAGCAGAGTAATCTGAAAATTTTGAGCTAATGCTAAACTCATATAAACCATAAATGAACTTTCTCTATTTTCAAGGAAGAAAAGTATCATCTTCAATAGTGGCCATTTTCAAATTCTTATGATTGATAACTGAGGTTAAGTGAGATTTAAGGCAATGTATTAGGGAAAATTTTGAAATTGTTTGTCAAGCATCTTCATCAATGAGTACGGTGATTTCTGTGGTTCTACATAAATATATGTAAAAAAATTAAAGTTCACTCCGAAATTCTAATTTTTTTTGTTATTGCAATTTGTGGATTTGGTATTTAGGGATTGATCATAGTGTTTAGTGGTTAGTCCATAATTGCATTTAGGAATGTTGATGGTTTTTGATAAAATTGAGAAAATAGGAACTTAAATGATGAATCAGAGCATGGAAAATACTTTCAAGAAGAGTCGAGTTCTTGAATTTTTTGATGTTAACGATGTAACTGAATTAATAGCAGAGGAAGTTAAAATGGAATGGAATTTTGTAGCTAAAAGGATGACCAATCATATTATCTAACCTATAGTTATATTCTTGGATTCAGTGTTAGACTTGGAAGAACAAAGACAAACCCTAAAACTAGAGATGTTATTGCTAAGTATTTATACTGTAATAAGGAAGAGGAGCATTTAAAGAAATGATTAAATAATAAGAAAATGAGTCAAGAGCCTAAAATATAACTAGAACTGGATGTGATGCGAAGATGCGAGTGGCTCTCAAAAAGTGTAAACAAAGATGGGTTGTTACTAACTTCGCTAAAGAGTACCATCATGAATTGGTTGTACATCATGCATAAAAGAATTGATAAAATTGTTTCGTGAAGTTCCAGCCAGTGCAAAGGTTGAAGCATTGGCAATGAGATGAGCTAGAATCCAACCTTCCCAAATAATGTCATTCTTCGCCGAGCAAGTTGGGATATGAGAAGATGAGCTTCAGGAAAAAAAGATCTTATTTACTTGTTGCAAGCAGATTCTATGAAAGCAATAGAATGTGGGGATACAAATGTTGCTTTAGAATATTTTGAGTCGAAATGAACAACTGATCTTGGTTTGTACATGATGTATACTAAGGATAGATTATGCATACTTCAGAGATGTCATTGCATACTTCGAAAAAAAATTTTAGTAGACTCATGCAGCAGGACAAATTACACATACTTCAAAGATGTCGTTTTATTCAATACAACATACAAGAAAAAATTACTACAATATCTCGATTTTGGTATTTGTTGGAGTGAAAAATCATCACCAAACAACTACATTTACATTTGCAAGTTTGTCAAATAAGAAACATGATAGTTTTGTTTGGGTGTTGAATGAGTTTCTACGTTATATGAGAACGAAGAAACCAGTCTTGGTAGTTATGGATGGGGTTCAGGCAATGCATTCGACTTTGAAAACAGTAATGCCAAAAGTTAATTATAGGCTTTGCATCTGGAACATACAAAGGAATGCTGTCTCTTATATCTACAAAGTTGAAGTTCTAAAGGCATTTAAAATATGCAAGAATTCATGGTGGGTTAAAGAAAAATTTTATCGAGAGTAGAAATTTTGATTCATTGTGGGTCAAAAATTTGCTTACATTTGTTGTATTGTTTTTCTTGTAGATCGTTAGAAGTTATGTCAGTTGGAAGTTCAAGTTGGAGCTCACACTATCCGTTAATCGACTACGTATAAATTGTGATTGCTTTGATTTAGGTTATAAGTGGCATGTACTAGAAGTTAAAATTCACTTGTTATTAGACATGTTGTTCTATGCTTTATTATGTGATGTTGTGGTTGTGTTTATTTGGCTCTTTTGGTATGTTTTAACCATATATATATAAGTGGTAAGATTCATACATTTCCAAGTTTGGTTTTGATTGTGGTTTAAGGTTATGAAATGCTCGATAGATACATGTTTTGTGTTTGAGAAATGATGTATGTGATTAGAATTCAAAGTGTTTGAATTGTGGTACCAATGAGGGTACATTGATTAGACTCTTAGGATAAATTTTTTTGGTATGTTTTTTGTAACACCCTACACTCGGCCCGGTCTCCGAACCTGAGCATCAGGATGCCACATCCACCATCGTAACTTACACATACACAAATAACATTCAAACAAGGTCAAATTTTATTAATTTAATCAATTACAGAGGTGTTCACTGCCTTACAATCATTTATTGGCATTAGAAACAATTACAAAAACATGCTTAAGGACCATTTAATAAAATTCCTAAGAAAACCACATAGGTATCCAAACACAACCATAAATATTAATATTTTAGTATGTCATATATTAATACTAATAAGAAAATTGATACCACTATAACATTTTGTTTTTCCAACTCATTTTGGAACCAAAAACATTATATCGATACATAATCACAGGTATCGATATTTTTACCCCAAGTATCGATACGCATGAAAGGGTATCGATACTCATGAGTACCAATACCAAATTAAGCTACTGTTTTCTTACTTGTACATTTTAACATCGAGGTATCTATATTTAAGCCCCGAGTATCGATACCTCTGTACAAATCAACAAGAACACAGCAAAACAGGGGACACACTCATGCTCAACAATTATTCCTTTCAACATGCATCATTAGACACATTACCAATTATCAAACATTCATAAATATAGTTCCAAACCATACCAAAACTCCAAAGTCCAAAATCATAATAAACAAATAATAATCAAGCGTAATTCTAAAATAATTATAAAACCACATACTCAAAAGTTTATTGCCTTTCTAGGATCACTTCCTTAGCTGCACCGCTCACATCGAAAACACTACTTATCTGCAAGATTAAGTAAGGAGTTTGTGAGCTTAAACAAGTTCAGTGAATGTCGGAATAACCACAAAGCATACACAACATCAAAAGTTAAGCAAGAGCATACTACAACACATTCATAACCATATTATAATCAAAAGTTTATTGCCTTTCTAGGATCACTTCCTTAGTCGCACCGCTCACATCGAAAACACTACTTATCTGCAAGATTAAGTAAGGAGTTTGTGAGCTTAAACAAGTTCAGTGAATGTCAGAATAACCACAAAGCATACACAACATCAAAAGTTAAGCAAGAGCATACTACAACACATTCACAACCATATTATAATCAAGCAAAATAACATATTCACACTTCATTAAATCATAAAACTAGCATATACTCTCACATGCAATTACACTCAACTCATATATAAACAATTCATTTTACGATAATTCATCAAGACAAAAAAAACATATTCATACTTTACTAACTCACAAGTCTAGCTTATATATTTACATGCATTTACACACAACACTTTCATATATTAATCAATTAATGATAATTTGGCAACTTGGAAACATGAAATATAAAAGTGAGCTCTATCACCACACATTGGATACACATATTTTCATCACACTAATGACTCAAAGAGTCTAACATATCCTATAAGTGTAGCATAAAGCTAAACACTCTCCAACACACCAACATATCCCAGTGAATGGAGCTTAGCTCGACATTCTCTTATCTCTTCGATCTGTCCTAGGGCCTCATTGCCCAAAACACAAGGTTGAGTACTCACAAAATCCTATGGCATGCCAACTATATCCAACTGTTTCACGAGATTACAAGGCCAAAGTATCCGCAAATACACACATTTAATTATTATTCTTATGCACTTAATCTTTGTTCATAAACATCAATTCACATCACAATTTGTACACAAATGACACTTATCGGATTCACATTTAATTGTACTTTAAATGTCACAACTATGTCATTGAGCCATCACATCTCCATTCAAATATGAGTGCATTAAAATTAAATTATCACATACCACATACCAATATTCACTTACTTTACTTGTCACATCAATATCACATTCCACAATTACTTGTCACATCAACATCACATTCCACAATTCGACAAACATTGTGCTTATTTTCATAACAAGACAAAAAGTATAAGAAAGGCTTACACTTGGAACTTAGGATAGGGGTTTAGCCTATTACTAAGCTCCCGATTAACACTATGAGTCGTGTCTACAAGCAGCGATTCTAAAACACTCACCGTTCACGCTTTCACCTATTTGCCAAAAGCTTAAACTAGTTTTTCCTTACCTTTCGCCTTACATGAAGAAGGTCCTAACGATTCCAAAGCTTCATAAATAACAACCAAACAATATACATAATTAATTTTATATCTATAAACACATCTCAATAAGCAAAAAATGTTGGTCCAAGGTTAGTTCCTATTAAAATTGAAATTTCGACTAGCAAACTCAAAACTCATATATCTTAATCCTTACTCATTCTAATTGCTTAAAATTGATTCTAAATCTCTAATTACTCATATAAGAATAGTTTTCACCCTTCAAACCACCCTAAATGGCTCAGATTCATGGCTTCAAAAATTCGACATACATGGTCTTTTTTAAAGAAAACTCAACATAACCTTCAAATTCTTTAGCGAAAATTTAAGGAGAGTTTAAAAAATTTCTAATCACATCAAAACAAGTTGAAAATTACATAGAAACAATAGTTTTGTTTATAAATATAAAATCTGCCATTAACAACTCCAATTTCGGCTAACATGGAAAATCTTTGATTTAATTGATTAAAACTTAATTTAAATGGCTAGACTACATTAAAAACTATTAAAAATACCAAATCTTACCCCGATTGAAGAAAACAAAAAAATGATTGATTGAAATTCAAGAAAACCCACTCGGAGAATATCAATGCAATTGATGGTATTTTTGGTGTTTTTCTTTTATTTAAAAGAGGTTTCATGTTTGGAGGATGATAGAAAATAAAGTTTGGTGTGGTGAAGACCAAAGACTGAAGAATGATGTTTAGGGATTTTTCTCTCTAATGGACGACATAAAGAAAAGGGTGAAGAGGTGTTTCTCTCTTTTCTTTCTTTCACGTCAAAAATAGGTTGAAAGGGGGAAAATATGGGCTGATTTTAAAACTTGGTATAATTGCTTTAAAGCTACTCCTAAATTAAACCATTTTACAAAGCGATCCTCTTTTTTAAAATTTAAAGTCTATTTCACACAATTTTCATAAATTAGTTTAAATTTTCTAAAGCCATAGACATATATTTTCGGGTTACCACATTTTGAATTTTTGAACTCATTTTGTGCCAAAATTTCAAAATTACCCTCGAAACTTCTAGACCCGATTTCGAGATGTGACATTTTTGACATGTTTGAATATGTTTTGAATAAGTGGAAATGGTTGGAAAATGGTTGGGTTTGATACCTAAGAAATGCTGTTTGAAATTACTTATTTTTGAAGTCATTTTGGTTGCATACGGCCTGGGGTACAGTTTGCCACACAGCAGTGTGCCACACACATCCTCTTCACACGGCCGTGTGCCTTATTGATTTTTAGTCCACACGACATCAAGTTGTTATACGACCTAGAGACACGGTTGCGTGCCCCTAACTTCGAACTGTACATGGTTTGGCCACACGACCTGGGCTTTGTCACATGGTCTTGCCACACAGCCATGTGACCTCTATTTTCAAATTTTTCACGTTTTTTATGCTTTGTTTCAAATTAGTCTCTATTTGTTTCTAAACTATTTTAAGGTCCCGTGGACTCGACTTAAGTTTCATTTTAACATATATGCCATGAATAATGATTGACTATTGATTTATGATGATTAAATTGAGCTCTGAATTGTTTTGATTTATAATTGAACTGAAATTTTAAAAATGTTGCAAATTAATCCTAGTTAAATTCTAGATGGTATTGAAGCATACATAAACTCGTATATGATTTGAGAAATGATGAATTTGTTAACCATAAATTGAATTGACTATGTTTGGATGATTTTTGCTAAATTTGAGCAATAATTATGCATTTATGAAGTATTCAATGTTTATTTGAGATAATCAACGTGATTTGAATGTGTTTTATTTCAGTTATGACTGTAACATTCTGTAACTTGGGTCCGACGACTGGATTGGGTTATGGGTGTTACATTGTTGCATAAGATACAACATACAAGAAGAATGGCTAAAATCTCTCGATTTTGGTATTTGTTAGAGTGAATAATCATAATTAAACAATCACATTTACATTTGCAACTTTGTTAAATAAGAAATATGATAGTTTTGTTTGGGTGTTGAATGAGTTTCTACGTTGCATGAGAATGAAAAACCCAGTCTCGGTGGTTACGGATAGGGTTTAGGCAATGCTTTTAACCTTGAAAATAGTAATGCCAAAAGTTAACCATAGACTTTGCATCTAGCACATACAAAAGAATGTTGTCTCTCATATCTACAAAGTTGAAGTTCTAAAGGCATTTAAAATATGCATGTATTCATGGTGGATCGAAGATAAATTTGACCGAGAGTGGAAAAACATGATTGAGACATATGACCTACATAAGAATCCTTGGATTTTAGACAAATATAACACAAGATGGATGTGGGTGCTAACTTTTTTGACTGGTAAATTCTTTAGATGTACGAAAATGGAATTTAGTTGTAAAGGGTACAACTCATTCCGAAAGAAGTATATTAAGAGAAGTAGATCTTTATTGCTTCACTTTTTATATTCGATTGATAGTGTAATAGTAACCATGCATAGATTGGAAGTAGAATTTTATTTTTTTGATATGAGGCAAAGTGAACTTGTGGCTATAAGCTTCATTCAACTAGTTGAGAAACATGCCGCCGAAGTTTATACCCAAAATTCATTCAAGTGATTCCAAAAAGAGCTAAGTAGGTAGGGCGTGATCATCTAAAAAGGGAATGTTATAGAAATGGACTAGCATATAAGAGTTTATAGGCTAAGACGTTATTTGTGACCTGAGAAAAAGACAAAATTGTGTTACAATTCAATGGACGACACTATGAAATGTTCATGTCAAATGTTTGAAATGGAAGGGTTTCCTTTCAGACATGCTATATTTGTAATGAAAATTGAGCATATGGAGTCAATATCAGATTTATGCTTAATGAATTGTTGGACAAAAAATGCAAGAGATGCCACTTTGCCATCCTTCTATCCTGGTATTGAAAGTGATGCAATGGAGAAACTGCGAGAAGGTTCATTAATTTCTCTTTTCAATCATGTTTTGTACTCTACCTCAAAAAGTTAAGAAGATTTTGAGAGAGTTGGAAGATTTTGAGCTGAGATGATTGCAACTTATTTTGCTTCTTCTAAATTAAAAAAACAAAGGCTTGAGTAAAAATGCAAGAGTTGAAGTCCTTTGTAAGCAATACAACCAGATTCCAAAGAAACAGGAGGAATAGAAGAAAAGAAGTCATACTTGTTAAAGTTGTGGAAAACTTAGATATAATTTTTGAACTTTTCGAATCTTTGGTGTTGATGTTAGTAAAACCTCAACCACTGCAGAAATAAGTGATTCAAATTATAATATATCGGATAATGAATTAAGTGAGACTGGACATTAATCCGATGATTATTAGTTTGATAAGGTACCATTACAGTGCTTATATTTGTATGGCTTCATTTTAATCGAATTTTGATTAATTATAATTTATTCTTCAGGATCAATCAACTGAGCCCAACAATGATAGTAAAGTTGTGTAAAGAGTTAATTTAGTTTTAATTCAACCTTCTTTGGGTACAATACTCGGAATGTTTCCCGAAGTGTTTCGTTGTAACACAAATCTATATTACAATTTGACCTGTATACTTGCGAACACCGCTGCTTAATTTTATATCTTTTTGTAGCAATATTTCTAATTTAGATGTTTGCACGTCTGGCGACGATCAATTATTAATAAATAGTCATAATTATTCAAATAGATATCTATTAAGTAATTATGGTTATTGCTAAAGATATGACTATCCATTTGGGTAGTTATATCCCTATGAAAAGACACGAGGTCTCTTATAAAAATAAGTGAATTTTCATTTGTATAGCAATCCCAAAAGCATAGAAATAAAGTTTCTTTCTATTTCTCCAACCATATTTTATATTCCTAGGTTGTTTTATAAAGAATTATTATAGAAATTCTTTATAGAAATTGATATCCTTGCTATGCTCCACTCGGTGCTCAGTAGATTGTTTCCGCCAGTGTAAAACGTAAACAGTCATTGGGCTTTATTGTATCCTTAAAGTTTATTTGCCAATAATTCTTTTGCACACCATAATATAGGTGAGGCGAATAAAACCTTAAAAAAGGTAGCATTGATACACGCCTTGATGTCTTCGTTAATTTTTTTGGAAGTTTATTTTATCTTCACGCAACAAAAATTGGTCTAACAAGTTTCAAGTTACCAACACAATTTCTTAATTTCTAACGTGACTTGATCAAACTACTATATTTTCCTATTTTTTATTATCTTTTAACTACAACTATAGATTTAAAATGAACCCATAAAATTACACTATAATAATATCTCATTTTAGAAATTATGGATAACAAAATATTACTAAGAATTTCTATTTTCTCATAGCTAAGCTATAAGTGATTGAAGCATTGGGATGCTCTTGAAATTGTACTAGGCTTGTGGGCCCTGAAATTGAAGCTTTGTGGGACTTGGTTTTGGCATGTCAGAATGTCTACATTCATTTATTGGTCGGCAATTGAAAGAAACCATTCTGTACAACTTAGCCGAAAACTTAAATGCAACAAATTTTCTATCAGAATAAAAAATTTTCAACTTCAGTTTCACCCTTCTGGCACCAACCCAAGCAAACTTTAGAAAAGCCTTTGTTCCATACTACCTCAAGTATTAAAATTTTGCTAATAAGTGGCTTAAATTACTTTTCTTTAATATTAAAATTTTGTTAATAAATGTTTTTAGAGTTTATAAGTGTAAGCAATAATAAATACAAATAATTATAAAATCAAATTAAATAAATATAAATTACAAATGAACAAAAATTGAAATATAATATGATAATCATAATGAAAACTCTTAAAATAAGAACAATGAGAACTATAATGTTTTTAATCATTAGATCGAATTAAATCCTTCTTCTATATTACTAAAATAAAAACCATAACACCCAACTTTGTTTTTATTTTACTATGATGTTACAAGTAGGGGTGAGTCAAAAGTTCTCTCAAAATTAAAATTAAATTATATATTTTTATAAATTAAAATATAAATTGATTTTTAATAACTTATATCTTTATAATTTTAAATGACTAAATTAAAATTCTATCATTCAGAGAAGTATAATTTTACATTTTACTAAATTAATTAAAAATAAAATTTTATATTTTAGGGAGTCTAGCCTCGCGTTACAAGTAAAAGCCCGATTTCAATAATTTTAATATCAATTAATTGCATAATAGTGTTGAGAATTAATTGAAATTGGAATATGGGTTGTAAGATTTTTTTTTAGTAAAATAAGTTAAATCATGAATCCGTAACTTACAAAAAATTAATTTGATTTAAAGATAAAAACAATTTGATTATCATAATTTTCATTTTAAAATTATTATGATTTTTATTTTAAGAATTCTCGGAGTATAATTAAATAAAACTTATAACAATACTTAAAGATTTTTGCTAACAAAACTAAGCTTTCATCGGTAAATAATACTCTTTTTTTTTTTGAGTAAAAAACGAACACAAAGGTCAAGACAAATTCATTCAAATAGCATCACAGATTATATCATTATGGATAATCCATATCAAAGAACCAATTACAAGCATCCACAAACATTTTTATACAAATAAGATCTGCCACAGAGTTACAATGCTGATTAGTCCAAATACAGGTAGTAGACCGAAAATTAACAAAGGCCTTAATACTTTCCTTAATCTGCTCGCCAATAATTGTCAAATCCCTTTTCTGGCCATTTATTTTGTTGACCAACCCTGCACTGTCTGACTTAAAAAGCACATCACCTTGAATATTAAGACGACACGCAATTTTAATACTTTCGTCAAAAGCATACCACTCAGCCTCCTCAATAGACAACTCTATTTCTTTGAAGCCACCACCTCCACCCAAAAAAAAGCCCGTCATCATCCTTTATAATAACCCCATATCCAGTTCTGTTATTCCCAATAGAAGCGTCAAAGTTAATTTTAATGCAGTTTTTTAGAGGTTTGACCCATTTTCTATCGTCAACCTGGGCAGATAACATCGGCACATTTAATAGGTTATCGATTCAGAATTCTTTACTGAGCATACTGGCCTTATTCCATATGTCCTTTGCCTCATCTTCTTTTCCCCTAAAAACTTGATTGTTTTTGTTGTTCCAGCAATTCCACAGAATGGTTATAAAGTCTGCCATTGTTTTTTTGTCAAGAATTCTGAACATATCTTCCAGCTAGTCTATACATCTATCATACTCTTAGAAAAAATGCTGTTGTCCAGACCGTCAAACATTAGAGTGGCCCTCGAATTTGAATAGTCTTTAAGGGCGTGGACGAGAGTCTCAAACTTGGCACCACACCTGGGATAAGCTTGACTAAAACCACTATGAATAGAAGTAATTTTGACGTTAGTAGGCAGGATCTCGTTACCTACATGCTAAGTGAACACACGGATCTTAGGAAGAGTGTCAAGTTTCCAAATCGCTCTAAAAAAAACCTATGAGGACCAAACCCAATTTGCTTCAAAAGGAGCCAGGAGTAAGTATACTTCAATGTATATTCTCCTAAAGAATTGTGAAACCACACCATTCTATTGTTGTGATTCTCGCCCTCGATTGGTAAGTTACAAAATTTCTCCCTTAAGTTTTGGCCATAAAGCTCCCGCACTTTACAAGTATTCCAGCTTCTACTTTCAACATGCCAAAGATCTCTAACACTGTGTTCATTATGGTTTAACATGTTTGACATAATAGCTTCCCCATTTAGTCCTTCCAACCCCCAATTAACAGTGCAAATATTAATACGGTCACCACAGCCAACTTGCCACTCGAATCCATCCTTGAGGGTATTAGATGCAGTAGCTATACTTCTCCAAGTAAACGAGGATCTATCGACTTTTTTAGAGTTGAAAATATTCCTAGCAGGAAAATATTTGGAACTGAGAACTTTATAACAAATAGTATCTTTATTGTTAATAAGCCTCCTAACCTATAGACCAAGAAGCGTCAAATTAAAAAGGTGGATATCCTGAAATCTGAGCCCTCCCATACCCTTAGGGTGACACAACTTCTTCTAAGATAGCATTGTCCAAAATTTACCCCGATCTTTGCTAAACTAACAAACTCTGCTCATTTTTGTTTGCATATTTTCGACAACACCCTTAAGAGAAAGAAAAATTGACATTGCATATGTTGGTAAAGACTGGAGAATTGCCTTAATAAAAATCTCTTTGCCTCCAAATGATAATAGCCTCTTTGTCCAGCTATTAATTCTGCATGACAATCGATTGTTAATCTCATGAAAAGCCAAGGATTTTTTTCTTACTAATAGGTAGGGGGAGCCCTAAATAGTTATCCAGTTTCTCCATAACTTCTATCTTTAGTAACTCACCAATTCTCTAGACCTTTGCTCAATTGAAGTGTTTTAGCTAAAAATAACCATAGAATTACTAAAATTTATCTCCTGTCTAGAAACAATAGTAAAATATTTTAAAATATTAAGTAAAGCAACAACATCATAATTTTTATTTTTAACAAAAATAAGGGCATCGTCTGCAAAAAAAAAAGGTGGTTAATTCTAGAGCCATTGATACTAGCCCGGATACCACGTAAGACATTATTCTCCTGAGATGAAGAAACATTCTCGAGAGTGCTTCCATGCAAAATAAAAACAAATAAGGGGAGAGGGGGTCTCCTTGACGAAGTCCCTCCTCAAGAATAATAACATCAGGCAACATATTGTTACACTTAACAATATAGCGGACGGTTTGCCCAACTATTACCGAACCCCATCTTCAACATTACCGCCTCCAAGAAGTCCCACTTCACTCAGTCGTAAGCTTTACTCATATCGAGCTTAACAATGAGGCCTTCATTGGAACCATTTTTGGAGCTTTGAAGATAGTGCAGTAATTCGTGACATATCAAAATATTGTCATGTATCATTCTCTTAGGGACAAACGCGCTCTGATTTGGGCTTATACAATTAGGGAGAACAACTTTGATTCGGTGGCCAAGTACTTTGGAGAAGACCTTATAAATGAACCTGCATAAGCTAATCGGATGGTTATTAGTAATGTCGTTAGGATCACGAATTTTAGGAATAAGAATTATCATAGTTTCTTTTAGAGGGGAAACATCTTTATTCCCATTTAGAATCTCAAGGCAAAACTGAATAGTATCTCTGCCAACAATTTTCCAGTTGTACTTAATTAAGTTCCCCTAGAGACCATCCACTCTAGAGGCCTTTCTAGGATCCATCTGCTTAATGGCTTGGACGATTTCACTCTTCGTGTAGACCTCTGCAAGCCAATCATTGGATTCTTTGGTAACGCACTCCTTGATATTATTCAAAACATGGATATAATCAACATGGTTATTAGACCGAAACAAATTACAGAAGTAGTTTTTAGCAACATTGCAAATGTCTTTATTATCCGTCCCCCAGTTTCCATTTGAGTCTTTTAACCTTTCAATATTGTTTTTCTTCAGTCGACTAGTAGCTCTCGCATGGAAGTAACGAGTATTTTTGTCACCCTCTTTTAACCAAAGAGACCGTGCTCTTTGGGACCAATATTTCTCTTCCTTTGCATAGAGATGATTGAGTCTACTTCGGGTTTCTTTCAAAACTGACGTACTGTTAATTCCTTGTGGCTAGTCGATGATCCTATCAATCTTGTATTTCAGTTTTTGAATGTCTTTCTTCATCTTATTATATTTACCACGTTACCACGGACCCATCGACAAACACATATTATCAAGCTTATCCACAAAGTTGTTATCACTGTATTGCCATGCGCCTTTAATAATATTCTTTGCTTTCACGTCAGTAGCGCAACACACATCAAACTTGAAACTAAGCTTGGGATCTATATTTTGCATCTTAGGCTTGCGGCCCTAAGTAGGTAAATAATACTCTTATTTAAATGTTTTAGGGATGATAAAAAAATTCTTAATTATTTTTTTATATCATTACTCTGGCCAAGTGGTCACGTATCATATGGTTCTAATTTTTTTTTTAAAAATCTAAGCCTTTTAAGGCATAAATGAGGTTATAGATTAGGATTAATTTAATTTTTCTTAAAATAAATAAAGTAATTTAGTTTTTATATAGAATAAATGAAGTAATATAATATTAAGATGCAAGAGTTGAAGTGTGTTCAAGCTTATTTGGAACTCTAGATTTGTCAATATCATTTTCATCTCTAAAGTTAAGAATATTGACAAAGATATATTGCCATGACTGGATCCCTCGACAACATGATAGGAGGACCAACCAAGATAGTAGGTCGAAGAGGCAAAATAGTTGAACTACTACATTGATGGCTTTAAGTTTGGCTGGAGAGTTTAGGATGGTCAGGAATAACCTTGCTAATGTACTCATCGATGGCTTGATAGTTTGCTACATTCTTGTACTACATTATACTCCTTCGCCAAATAGAATTGCTTATGGCATGTCCAATTGAACCATTTCATATGTACCTTTCAGGCTTAAAAGTTACTATCCTAAATAATTTTCTCATATATGCTTAGTTCGCCGACCTAAAGTTGGACCCACTCTACATGCTTCTTGGCCAATATTGATTTTGCCCCTTAAGATTTATCATCTAAAACTACTCAATGTCTTGGGGATGCTTCGAAATTTATTAGATGAACCTAAATTGGCAATTTACCTAATCAAGGTGCTACCACTCCACGATGTACATAACAAGTGATGGGCATCTACTTCTTGAATAAAGCATATCGTCGGAAAACAATCTCTAATATGGTGGCAAACACTAAGTTGTTCAAGTTTGGTATCTAATAGAATTGCAAAAATATACAAATACATTTATATTCATTAATAGGAATACAAAATTTCATTGAATGTGAATGCAACATCAACATATCTTTATACTGACTCTTCTACCATTTTCTTGACTCATCTATGTCAAATCCCTCCTATAGCAAGTATGGTCCAAGCGATCTCTAAATCTATTTTAATATCCAATACAATAGAATATAGTCATGTCCATGTTAGCAAGAGCAAGCAACAACCATTTACTTTGCCGATCAGTTCACAAATTGTCTTACAAAACGCTCTATAAAAATATGCTAGAGTAGTAGAACCTTGACTTAATCTATCAACAACCTTAAAATAGTCAAATAGAGGAAGATACATGGTATGGACCTTTCTGAGAGATAGAACATCTAAGGTTTGTGTGTATCAATCCATCTCCTCCACAATGGCATGTAGTGTAGGGTTCAATTTGATAAGCTTTTCCAACCGTATATATTTCACTCAACACTCGTCTAAATCATTCTCTATTTCTCCCTTGATGGCACGACATCCAACAACCAACTACACTCGTACTTCGGATTGATGCAACTAGTTGCGAATACCGCCTCCTTATTAATTAGAAGGTTGGTTATTAAAGTAGTATCTTGTAGCATAATGATCGTCTACTCACATAAAAAATGAAATGCAAATGTTTTCAGTTTCCATCCTTCAATGGTGGTAACCAACTCTAGAATAATATTGAACTTTGCCATTAATGATACCACATATGAATTGACATCCTTCAGGCATTCTACAATACAAAGATCGGGCTCCAAGAATTTTAAATTATGTCAGGTCCAGAGAATTCAACTTATCGACTATTAAGAAAAATCACAAAAGAACAATATTAATTTTACAAAATCTTAAAAACATTTTAGCACAAAAAAAATAAAAAATTTAAGTTGAAGATTTCACTATATTGACGATGTAATTGACAATGTGTTTGGCTATTTTTAAAAACACAAAGTAAAAAGAAAAAAAAAGAAGTTTTTCTAGAAGGGTTTGAACAAATTTTGAGGGGAAAGAAAGGAGGAATATTTAAGTTTTTATAGGACGGAAGTCGACAACCATGAAAATCGACTTTCATTATATTTAGGGCCCGTTTTTCATTGCTTTTGAAAAGTACTTTTGAGAAGTGCTTTTAAAAAATTTGAGTTTTGGTATTGCTGTCAAAAAGTGCTTTTGAAGAATAAAATGCCATTTTAGACATGATATTATAAAGTAACAAATATGTATTTAAATAATGTTCAAATTAGTTAATATTATGATATTTTAGCAAAAATATAAAAAATAATTTATTATAACTTATTGTTAATATTTTAATATATAATATTAATTTTAAATATTTCTAAGTAATTAATATTAATTATTTATTAAATTTAATTAGAATATATAAACTATATTTAAATATTTAAATATAATAATTAAATATTTGTAATTAGATATTGACACAATTGTATTATTATAAAAATTATTTTTATTTTTAATTAATGCTTTTAACATATTTGTATTATTTTATTTTTAAATGTATTTGAATATATAACTCATATTACATATTAACATAATATAGAAAACATAAACCTAACAAATTAAAATATTACATATATTTGGATTAAAGTTTTAAAAAGGGATAATATTTATATACCAATTATAAGTGCTAAAAATTTTACAGCAGCGTTTACAATTTAAAGTGAATTCATTAAACTAGAAGCTATAGCATCTCTTGTTAATTCCATTTCAAAACCACTTGAATTGTTTGATTCACCGTCATCATCACTATCATCATCGTCGTCGTCATCATCATCATTTTCTCGACCATGCGCATTTTCTGAATCAATAATATTCTCATATGCCCAGTTAATATTTTCGTATTCCAAAAAATCTGCATCATTTTGACCGACATATTTTCGGATAAAATTGTGTATCGTCATTGTAGCAACAACGATCATCGTTTGCTTTTCAAAACTATAACTTGACATATCCCTTAAAAAGACCCATTTTTTTTCAAAACACCAAAAGTTCGTTCAATCACACTACGTAATGATGAATGTGAATGATTGAATATCTCTTCTTTACCAGATATTGGTCTACCTCTACGAAAGTCAGGTAAATGATATCACTGACCTCTATATGGTCCAAGATAACCTTTCATTTGAGGATATCCAGAATCAACAAGATAATATTTTCCTACAAGTAATAATATAACAAACAATTAATTCAAGAATTTTTTATAAAAATTATCAATTAAAGAACTTATACTTTATTATTTAAAAAATCACATATAAATAAAATATCTAACCATTTGGTGGGTGCGGAAATTTGTATTTTGGATATCGAATTGCATCAAGAAATATTCTAGTGTCATGTGCCGATCCTTCCCATCCAGCCATGACAAATGTGAAACATATTAAAATCACATACTGCCATAACATTTTGAGTCGGGATACCTTTTCTTCCAATATAGGGAATTTGTTCATTTGGTGGAAGAATAGCTGCAATGTGAGTACCATCAATTGCACCTATGCAATCCTGAACAAATAATCATATTACTCTCGTGCATATTTTTAGTTGACCAAATATATCAAACTATAATAATATAAAATTAAATTTTAACCTTAAAATGCGGCATATATCTAGAATCTTTACGTATTTGTTCGGGTATTGAGCTAAAAAAAAGATCTTCAGGTGCAATTAGATCAGTGGCCATCCTTGAAACTTTCTCAAGCACAATTGCAAAGTGTCGACTTATTGTTGATCCAGACCTTTGAAATCTTTCTCGACATTGGGAAACTTTTGCTCTGGTGCCCAAGATGTATAAAAAAATTCCCAACATTTCACTAGAAGATATGTTTCTTGAAGTTTGCAAGTTGTATCTTGTCTCCAAAACTCTTAACAAACTTGTGAATACCATTTTAGACATCCTAAAATTAATCATACAACGTGATTCGTGACCGTCAAGGATCTCTCGAATCCATGTCTCACCTGACTGTTTTGAATCCATGCATGGTTGCCTCAATATATACTTCTCGTAATATAATTGCACGGAAGAAGATGCAACAACAAATAATCGTTTAAAACATTCTATGCGTTGTAAAATCTCTTTCTTTTCTCTTTCTTCATCACTTTCATCACCGCTGTAATCGTCAACTATACTCATCACCTGTGAATAAATTTACGTTGTAAAATCATATATAAACAACTATTGATAAAACTAATTTAATAAAAATAAGTAGAACATAAATTCAATATTTAAAGACCAAACATAAACAACTATTAATAGAAGTAGATTACACATAAATAAGTAGAACATAAATTCAATATTCAAAAACCAAACATAAATAACTATTGATAAAACTAGTTTAGCATTGTTAGCTAGTCACATAATAGATATCTTTGAACCCTAGAAGTTCAAAAAATTTTCAACTATCCTCCATTTCCGTCTTAAGCCACAAAGCTCTAATCTTGGGATTAATTGATAAAAACATAATTCGCTTGTCCTTATTGAGCAGTAATTTAAGTGCGAAAAAGTATAGCGGACTAGCTTCTGGAACTTCTTCCGACATGCTGTCAAGCATTTTGACTACTTGTGGAATACCATATGGATCCATAACAAGAGTCTAGATGTGGCTTGACTCATATTGTCAGCTGCACTGCATAATTTTTCTATTTGACTAGACAATCTTGCAGCCCCTCCAATTTGCTTTGAGGATTTCTTTCTTCCAGTTTTAAAACGTGAACTTGATATCTCAGGGTTTTTTCTTTTTTGATCGTTTCCATCAATTTGAACATCATTTGAGATGTGAACATCATTTGAAATGTGAACATCATTTAAAATGTGAACATCATTTCTCATATTTTCTTCTTCATTCTCTTCAGGTATTTCGTTGTTAACATCCTCAAAAAAATCACTACGGAGTGTACCAAAAGAAGGTGCCCATGCTTTATCACCTGTTGCAACTATCCCCATGAACATTTGGTCCAACTTCGCTTCGAATTCAGGATCAATGCCCGATGTTCTAAATTTTTTAGCTTCAGGCACAACCTACATATAAAATGATAGTTTAGTAATAGTAATTATCAATAACCTCATAAATAAGGAAAAAATAAAAAATATTAAGAATTATTAATGCACCTGGAGCCTACTCTCCCACCAATCATCCGATGCATCAACAGTTCTTTTTATAGGATTCCACCCTAGACCAGTATCTTCGCCTTTAAGTTTCTTCCAAGCTTTCCATTCTTTTTTTAGGGCATCCCACCTATTTTTAAGTTGTCTTTGTGAAAAACCCTTGCCCGTTTCTTTCTCAAAGGTGGTCATTATTTTCAACCATCCATTTGTTTGTGAAATGAGTACCAGGCCTATTGCTTTTCAATACCTCTTTAATACAAATATCACAAAATATTTCAGTCAATCTCTTATCCCACATTGCTTTCACTTTTTCATCACTAACTTCAACCGCCGAAGTACTCATCTATTGTGTATACGAACAGATTCGTTTCAGCCAGTAAAACAATCAAGAAAATCAAATGTCACATAAGTATATTTGTTTACATATGTATCAAAATTTTAACTATATGCATGAACAAATAACAGTAAAAGATATGTATGTCCTTATTCTAAGGGAAACATCTATTTTTTGTATCAATTAACTATTTAAAAAATATTATGGGTGACTCCATTTTGATACACTCTCTCACCATTAATTAATAATAATAGCAGAATATACACATTAGTCTTATATATAGGTATAATATTAAAATAACCAACAGAACCTACTCAACAAAGAAAGAGAAAGATAAAACAAGCAACTTTTGCTTAAAACGCTTCATTTTCATATTCGGTATTTTAATTTTCGTTCGGGAATAAAGCTTAGAGTTTCAATTTTGAATCTGAATTTCTGTTCCTGTTGTTAGAAAAAAAAAATATAGAAATTTTAAGCATGGCTGAAATTTTGGGGAACTCAAATCTGTATGTACATTATAGGACTAACTTGTGACATGCATGATATGGATTAATGTATTTGATATAACATTGAGTTAGATATTTGTGGGTGTCAAAATAATTATAAAAATCATATTCTGAAAAATAAATTTCTTATACACATAATAATAAATAATATTAAATTTTATATTATAAACCTATAAAAACAAATAATTGCATAAATAATAGTAAAGTATACACCCCATTATTCGCTTGTTAAAGTCAAAAAAAATCCATGCTCTCTAAATAGAAAGAAAAGGTAAAGGGAAAATAGACAATAAACAACAGATATTAGATATGGACACATGACATTATCTGTAACAACATCTTTCGTCCATTTTCCATAAATCAAAGTCCAAGGTCCAAACATGCACAGCAAAATCTCTCTTCCCACTTGACATGATGTGTTGTTTGACTTTGCATTGACCACATTTATTTCTCCTTCAATGCTGAAAAGACTTACCATTCCTTTTCTATTTAGCATCTCAGTCCCCCAGTAAACAGTATTAAGATTCTTGGTTCAACTTGTTCTTCCTTCATTTTCTCGCTAAACAAACAAAAACAAAATGTGGGGGTGAATTATTTCAAGGTGATGCATGTCCTTTTCATAGCCATTACTCCCTCTCTTTCCCCATAAATGTTTCCATGTCCTATGTCTGATAGAATCTGCCATTAATGGTTTTTCCTTTTCATCTTCACTGCCCTCTCTTTGTTTTGTTTTGTTTTTTTTTCAATTTCATTTTTTTTCCAGTTCTATGCAACTAATAAAAGAAACACCTCAAAAGAAGGAACCCCCCACCCTCATTTACTCTCTTCACTGTTGTTTTTTGTCATTATTTTTCTGTCTCAATGATGATTTTTCAAGGTTCAGGTTTCTTTAATGTTTATGATGTATTCGTCAACCATCAATAGTTTCACTGTTGTTTTTTTAGCAACAGAAGCCAGCTTGAAACTCACTGATGATGGCATCGCATCCCCACTTCATATCGTATTTATTTCTTTGATAATCACTTTCGATTTGCCTAGATAAGATCAAAACTCGCATTTAAAGCAGATCTCTCTTTCTCTCTCTCTTGTTCAATTTCTTTATATGATTTAACTTCACAACACACTTGTCACTCAAAAATCACAAAAACTCAGCGAACTCAGTGAAGTTACTTTAAAAAAAAAAAATCATGCCTATGTTTTATTATGTTGAATTTAGTGTGTAGTGTGAAGGTGATTATGGCTTGAAAACAGTATTCATAAAAGGAACAAAAAAAAAAAAAAAGATGGGGAGGACACCATGTTGTGACAAGAAGGGGTTAAAGAAAGGGCCATGGGCACCTGAAGAAGATGAGATCCTTACAAATTACATCAAGAAACATGGCCATGGAAGCTGGCGATCGCTTCCTAAACTTGCAGGTTTTTTTTGCTCACCTTTTTGGCCTTATGACTTGAGTACCAAGAAAACCCTTTTTATTCTTCTTCTTTAAAAGCATTTTGGAAGTTTTCCTTCAGGACCAAAGGGGAGTTCATTCGGATTTCCTATACACTAGTATATAATTGGGTTTCGTTTTTTTTTTTTGAGTTTACTGATATTTCAAGTTGATGGGCGTGTTTCGATTTAGAGCTAAGTGTAACTTGGTGTGCTATTTCTCTGTTGGCTTATGTTTAAACTCATGGGGGTTTACAGGTCTTCTTCGGTGCGGCAAGAGTTGCAGGCTTCGATGGACGAACTATTTAAGACCAGACATAAAACGGGGTCCCTTTACCCTTGAAGAGGAGAAGCTTGTCATTCAGCTTCATGCCATTCTTGGAAATAGGTATTTCTTTCTTTTATAGTTGGGATTTTATCAGCCTTCTTTAGAATACGAAACAGACTTGTAAAATTGGGTTAAATTTGAGTATACTTAGGGATATTCAGATAATCGAATATTAATATCCATACTTAGAGATGGATGGCAACTCAGTTAAGAAATGACTGCGGATTCATTTTTGTATAAAATACCAGATATTATTACATATTTTATCATTTTATAATTTCATGTAAAATCTAAAAAAAATACATTTATTATTTTAGCTAAAATATTATTTTATATGTATTTGTTATATGATTTTTTAATAACATATAGCAAAAAAAATAATGAAATCTATGCAAGACGGGTGGTGAATTTGTGGCTTTTTAACTGAATAGCACATGATGAATTTCAGGTGGGCGGCCATTGCTGCTCAGTTACCGAGAAGAACGGATAATGAGATTAAGAACCTATGGAACACTCACCTCAAGAAACGACTGCTTTGTATGGGTCTCGATCCACAAACTCACAAGCCCTTTACCCCTTGCGGCGGTCCAACCGTAGCTGCCCCGACGTCTCCCGCCACTCGCCACATGGCTCAATGGGAGAGCGCTAGGCTCGAAGCGGAGGCTCGCCTTTCTAAGGAGTCATTGCAAACAAATTCGACACCAATTGCAAAACCGGACTCTGATCATTTTCTACGGTTATGGAATTCGGAAGTCGGTGAATCGTTCCGGAAGATAAATACGGAATATAAAACTGTGTATCCTTGTCCAAGCCCAATATCGCAGACATCTTCATCAACAAAATGTGGATCGGTTTCGGCCGTCACGATGGATGTTTGCCCCAACATAGCAGGGTCATTGAACCCTGCAAGCAATCCAATCGAGGAAACAGAGTGCAAGAGCTTCATCAAGTCTTGCATTGAGGAACCATCGGATTCGTCGTGTTCGAGCGAGTCCGAAGATTCATCCGACACTGCACTGCAATTGCTGTTGGATTTCCCCATTAACAATGACATGAGTTTCTTGGAAAATTGTTGATAGTGAAGGCATGATATGATTGATAGAATGTTTGCCTGAATTTTGGTTTGGCTTATAGTGCCAAAGGTAGGTTATTGCCTAGTGGCTCAACTTTTTTGGTATGCTAGGTGATTAAACCATTGAAGACAGTTTATTAATATTATATATGGTAGTAGTAAATATGAATATTATTATGAAAGCCAAATGATGCTTTTTTCCTTAAGTTATTTCAGTGCGTGCATTACACGTAACTGTATCCAATGACGTTCACCCCGTATAAAAATACTTACTAAATGTTCTGCTATGAAATTATGATTTTATGTTATCTTCTTTTAATAGGAGAATGATAAATTAATCTTTTCTTTCTTAGTTTTTGCATTTTTAGTTGAATTTAAATTTATTTAGAGGAAAAATTAAAATTTAGGAGAAAAAATTAATTTATCATTCTCCTATTGAAAAGAGATAGGGATGACGTAAAATTACAGTTTCATAAGAGAAGGGATTAATTGTAATTTCATGTCATTTTTATCTCTTTCTAATGAGAGAATAACAAATCAACTTTTTTCTCCTGATCTTTTAGCATTTTTAGTTGAATTTGAATTTTTTTAGGAGGAAAAATTTGATTTGTCGTTCTCTTATTAGAAAGAGATAAGGATTACGTTGAATCACAGTTTCATTTAATTTTTTCTCTGTTTCCTTAACCTCAAATTCAAGTCAACGAGCACAACAATTGGAGTGAAAACCTAACTCATCATTTAGCGTCTGAAGTGACTTAACGGAAAATAAATCTTTACCTTTTTAAAAATAGTAATCAAACTTATTTATATTTTTACATAAAAATTAATTTGAATAAAAAATATAATTTTTAGGCACCAATAAAATAGTATCACATCATTTAATTTTAAAGATAATAAAGTATTATTATACACTCATCTATATTTACTATCTTTTCCAATTTAATTTAACTTTAATTAAAGTGCTTAAAATAATTAATTTTAAAATTATATTTGTTTTCTTTCAGGAATTAATATTTTTTTATTTTTGTACAACCAATTTAAAAAATAGTTTCTAGATAATGGATTTTTCTTTTTCTTTTAAATTGTTTTCTATTTCATGTTATACATTTTTAAAAATAAAATTATATTGTATTGAATATTCAATTATAAGAATTGTGTAAATTTTAAAATTTCTATGTCATTTGATTTTTTTATTTTAGATACTTATTTTTTATTTTAAAAACTAAAGTTAGAGCAGGTTGAATATTGATTGGTATATAATAATAATTTCAGTCTTTAAAATATGGATTTTTATGAAATAGGCCAAAAAATTTTTTGTACTGAAATAGGTCGTCAAAAAGATTATTTACGAAAATGGTATACTTTTTGTATTGGCGCCTATCTCAGAGGCACCAATGAATTAAAAACTATTAAATTTTTTGGATAAAATATTATTTTTTTATTCTTTTAAAAAATATTTAAATAAAAATACGGGTCAAAATACGGTCAACGGGTCAAAGGGGAAAATGAGTCGGGTGGCGCCTGTCAGGTAGGCGCCACTAATTGTGCCTCATAGGGAGGCGCCAATGGGTGGCCTTCTGCCCACCGCTGCACCGCTGCAAGAGCAGCATGGTGTTGTCCCTTCAACACCATAATTTTCAGCCTATAAGTAAATGGTCCCCAAGCATGCAATGGACGGTAGAGAGAAAAAAAGAGAGAAAGGAGAAGAAGAGAATAAGAAGAAGAATGAAAGAAAAAAGGTAATGTATTATTTTAGTAAATAATTTTGTTTATAATTTAAAGAGTTTAATTAAGATATTGTGAATTTTTTGTTATTAATTATTAATTATAAATTATTTATGTTTTGTTATTAATTATTAATTATAAATTATTTATGTTTAGTGTTTATAGTTTGGATTAGTATTTTGTATGAATATTGTAATTTTTGGATGAATATTGTAATTTTGTATGAATATTGTAATTATTTTATAATTAATTTTGTATTTATAGTTTTGGGTTAGTATTTTGTATGAATATTGTAATTTTTGTATGAATATTGTAATTTTGTAATTTTGTATGAATATTGTAATATTGTAATTTTTGTATGAATATTGTAATTATTTTATAATTAATTTGTTAGTAATTTAGGATTATGTTATAAATTTTGTGTTTGTAATTATTTAAAATTTAATTTATTAGGAATTTAGGATTAAGCTATAAATTGTTGTGTTTAGTTTAGTATTTGGTGAGTTTAACATATAAGTTTATAAAAACTTAAAAATCATTTTATTAAAATTTAATTATAACTAACTTTTTAATCATATAGTTGTTGTTAACTCATTTAATTTTTCTATAATGTAACTTTTATATAATGTAATTTTGTTTGATTTTGTATTTATTTGACAAGATTTATTGATTTTTGAAACAAATTAAATGAATTCATTTTTTAGTTGTAGATTTGCAGAAATGGGTTCTCGATTAATAATAATAATAATCACATATCAAGTACTATTAATGAAATGGTAATAAAATTTTTATTTGATACTCATGTTATTTGTTGAATTAAATTATATTGTATTAACTATTTTGCTAATTTCATAATGTCAGGGTCCGTACCGCGTATTGAAGGGCCGTGTTAATAGTGCAAGGTTTCTGCTAGATGAACGCCTAATACCATACTTAGAGTTAGCCGGGTTCGGATCAACGGCATTGATCCAGACTTTTGATCTGCGATACGACTTGATTTCCGATTTAGTCGAGCAATGGCGTCCGGAGACCCACACATTTCATTTGCCGTGCGGAGAGTGTACCGTCACTCTAGAGGATGTTGCAGTACAGCTCGGGCTTCCCATAGACAGGAATGCGATCACTACTATAGTATACATCATCACCAATCACATCAGTCTCGGCTGCAGCATTAAGATCAATATCGATCCCGTGTATAGTTGATTGACTATCAACATACGATACCGGAACCACCATACATGGCGCTTGAACTCCATCTTCTTCACCTAATGGAGTGGGATCTTCAGTTGCTTCCACACCGGCTAACTCAGCAAATAACTAAATCGGTGCATTTTTGTTGCTCCGAGTCCCACAATAAAGAGCGATCATTGTCTCCACGTCTTCATTGCCTACAAGTTCCATTTCGGTAAATTTTATTGGATCTGTCGAAACTGAAAACTTGTAGAAAACTTTTGATATCTTTCACCCACAACGTCTATAAATTTTTTCACTAATTTTTTCCTTCATATCATCAAACGAGATATTTCTATTAAATCTCATTGCTACTTGTTTGCGACATTCAAATATACATCCCACGGTTGTTGTCAAAATTTCTCCATCGAAATAAACGCATACAAAAAACTGATTCTCCATTTTCAATACTAGATCTGTTAAAAAAAATTCAAATTTCTTAAAACAGTTTCGAAATGTAAAAAAATTACATAAAATTTTTAATGCAAAATTTTTCATTTAGAAGCTAACAAAATTAATAACTTAACAAAATAACTTTCAAATAATAAAATTACTAACAAGACTCTACATTCTATTTAAAAAGAAATAAACCAAAATACATTATCCTTCTTCTTCTTTTCCTTTCTTTTTTTCTTCTGCCTTCCTTCTTATTTCTTCCGTTTCTCTGCTAAAAATTATGTCTGTGTTTCGGGGGTATATATAGGGAAAAATAATACCATTGGCGCCTCTCAACATGGCACCACTAATGGCGCCTCTCAGATAAGCATCACCATTGCCGCCTCTAAGATAGGCGCCACTACTTTGTATTATACCGGGTCATATACTGACCCGGGAAAAAAATTAATTATATTTTATAAAAAAATTTAATAGTTTTTAATTCATTGGTGTCTCTGAGATAGGCGCCAATACAAAAAGTATACCATTTTCGTAAATAATCTTTCTGACGACCTATTTCAGTACAAATTTTTTTTTTTGCCTATTTTAGTAAAAAACCCTTAAAATATGATGATATGGCGAAATTTTATTGGTGCCTAAAAATTAAGGTTTTTAGAATGATTCTAACATAAGTTATTCCTAAATATTAATATAAAATATTAATAATTTCAATATTAGTAAGCATACATATTTAATTATTTATATTTAATAATATAATAAATCATTAAATAAAGTATTCAATATTACAATTTTATTTTATAATAAATTTTAAAATAATAATTTTAAAGTTTAAATAATATTCTTCATATATTATTAAAATATTTATATTAGTAATAAATATTTTATAATATAAAGGTTAAATTATACCATAAGTCCATGTACTCTTCATAAATTTGGAATTTAGTCATTGTACTTTTATTTTTAGAAATTTAGTCTATTTACTTTTCGATTTCAAAATTCGAGTCCAATTGTTAATACTATTAATTTTTTAATTTGTTGATGTGACATTTTAAATAAAAATACTTACTTGGTAACCATGCAACTAAAAATGACTTTGTAATAAACCCGAATTTAACGAAATAATTTTAATAGTGTTAATAGTTGGATCTAAATTTTGAAATCTAAAAAGTAGGACTAAATTCTCAAAAATAAAAGTACAGGGATAAATTCAAATTTAAGAAGAGTATAGGACTTATGACATGTTTTAACATAGTATAAAATATGAATATTTTAATTATATAAATATGAGTATTTGTTTAAATTATGCTTAACTCCATTTATCCTTCCAACTTTAACATGTCAATATGCACCTTCATATATGTAATTTATATTAAGTTTTAATTAGACATTATTTGTTATTAAGTTTATATATGATATTAATTATTAACAAAAGAAATTATACTATGATATTTTTGTAACAATTATTTTTGTGTTGTGTTTGTTTCACTAAAAACAACTTTTAGAAAATGGTTTCAGCAAAAATTAGCCAAACAACAGAAAATATTTTACGTAGAATCATCCATACATCAGAAAATATAAACTTTTCCAAAAAATCAATCTCTTTCCCACAAATTATTTTATAAAATTTGAGTCACATCTAAAAAACTGCCTTCCATAATGGCTATGCCGAACCTTTCGTAGGCGACGATCTCTCTTTGGGAAAAGGCTTGATCGAGCCGATTTTGTGCCTCTTCTCTCTTCTCCCATGGCTTTTGTCATGCCACATATCGATTTTTTTAATTGTTTCTATATTTCACTAATTGATCAAATTAGTCTATAAATACTTTTCATATGTTATAAGTCCATGTACTCTTTATAAATTTAGAATTTAGTCTATATACTTTCATTTTTAGGATTTTAGTCTTTTTACTTTTTAGATTTTAAAATTTAGGTCCAACATTGTTATGATTATTTTGTTAAATTAAAGTTAATTCGGGTTTATTACAACTTCATTTTCTTTAATAACATTGCTATCAAGTGAATATTTTTTTATTTCAAAATGTTACACCAACATATTTAACAGAAAAAATTAATAGTTTTAACAATTGAACTTGATTTTGATCTAAAAAGCAAAGGGATTAAACTTTTGGAAACAAAAACATAAGGACTAAATTCTAAATTATGAAGAGTACAAGGACCTATTGCATATTTAAACCCTTTCATTAATGAAAAGAAAGACTGTTGCACAATTACTCGAGCTATAGCGCAACCATCCCTATCCTCTTGCATCACAGGTAGCAGCTCCTCTAGTGGATGTTGCATCTCTGGCCCCACTGCCAATTTAGCCAATCGACCCGTCGCCTAGCATATCCTGAATTGCTTGAGCCATAGCATTAGCCGGTGGTCCTTTGATTCTATTCCTCAACGTTTGAACAACGCTTAAGTTATCCGACTCAATCATTAACAGTCGATATCCCTTTAACAAAGTTTTTAATACTAATTCAATCTAAATTATTTTTTTTAAGATTCAATTGATTTTTTTTACTAAATGCTCTTTAGATCTTTCACTTAAAAATAATAAAATAAACAAAGGAGATTTAAAATTCTATATTAATATTAACTATTTGTGCAGAATGTACAACTCTATTAATTGAAGAGGACAAGTTGAAATATAGACCGTTGGTGTTGCCGTGTCTGGTTGAATTTGACTTGTATAATTTCCTTAGATCTTCCCAGAGTTATTTGTGGCGTGGATTATGGTTGGGGCTATTGTTATTGTCATTCACATTCAAATGCAGTGGCTTATGCGGTCGATTATGACTATATATATATATATATTTCATTTAAAATTAACAAATTTTTCCATAAAAAATAACTTGTCTATTACTTCACATCAAAAGTCTTATTACTTATAGAACAGAAGACGAGTTCGCTACAGTTAAGAGGGTTTTTACGGGATCATAATGGAAGATGAATTATTGGCTTTACTAGGTATTTGAGTAATTGTTCTGTCTTTTATTCTGAGCTTTGGGGCATTCTTGACGGGTTGAAACTCGCTTTTGATCAGAGATTTGAAAGAATTTTAATTCAGATAGATAGTATCAAAGCAGTTAATGTTATTCAAGATGGAGATCGAGATCAATCCATTATCTTTTGAAACTTCTAAGTCAGTGGAGTATTCAGCATATCCCTCATGAAGAGAACAAAATTACAGATAGAACCATTAAGGATATACGTAACAGAAGAATTGAGTTAAAATTATCAGAAGACCCATTTCAATATATTACACTTATTATTTAGCCTCTGACTTATAATTCTTTCCCACAAAAAAATCTTACTACTTAGATTGAGTGACAGTGCATTCAACCCAAAACAAGTTGTGGATTTACATTTATTTAAGCAAATCAAAGTTGCTTCCTTTTTCTTCTTTATGTTAATATGTTGTTTCATTTGGACAAAAGAAATTAATACCCAAAAAATGTCCACTTTGTTTTAGGTAATAGGCAACACAAAGCAGAGCCTTAAATTCTGTGTTTTGTTGTAATCCTTTGTTCGGTAGAATAGCACTAGGAAAAATGAACTAATAGTTCATCCATTTTTGAATGGAGGGCGTTTTCGATCCATATTTATTTTTAGTGTGATGTGTTTAATTTTTTTATTATTTTACGTTATAATATTATTATAATATTTATTTAATTTTATAGTTATTGATATTTTTATACTAATTATAAATAAATGCATTGATCATATAAAATGGTTTAGAATAATTTTAACTAACGCAAAAAATAAATAAATAAAATTTTAGACTGGAATTCGAGAACCGTTGCTCACGAGTATGATGTATTGTTTAAAGGAGCAAAAAAAAAATGTGAATGAAAACGTGATAACATCCATCTCCGTTTTAAAAGCAAGAAAAATATTAACCAAAATTAACGTTCTCCTCCATGCGAAATGTGAGACTGTGTGCCTTACCACATGTTTATTTGCCACCAAGTCATGCCTTCTTTGATATTGTTTATTAAATATAGGCCAGAGATTTATATATGGTTTTGGATAAATTTTGCTATTAGCCCCTGTACTCTACGAAGTTGTGGATTTAGTTATTGTATTTGAATTTTGTCATTTTTAGTTTTTGTACTTTTTAAAATTTTAAATTTTAGTCTTCACCAAATAATAACTGTTAAATTCATTCGATTAAGGTCTATTATTTCCAAAATCTAATGCGACAAACATATTATCATTGTGTAATGCCATGTTAGCTTATTATTTTCACATATTACTCACTAAAAAAATCAATTAATAGATTAATAACTATCATTTGTTTCAAAATTAAAATTTCAAAAGTATATAAACTTAGAATGATCCAATTAAAGAATATGAGCTAAGTCTACAATTGTACATATAATACAAGACTACTAATTGAATCTAACAGAACAAATTTAACTTCTACTATTTTGTCCAAGACTAAAATTTTAAAATTCAAAAAGTATAAGGACTAAAATTGACCAATTTAAAGTGTACAAGTCTAAATTTGATCATATTAAAGTATAATGATTAAATCCATAATTTTTGCATAGTATAGGGACTAATAACAAAATTAAACCTATAGTTTACCTCTAGCTTCGACTTTCCCCACATAACCAAACTTTTTAAAGTCATTAAGAAGGTTTCATTTGACCTTAATACATAAACCTAAACGACATTCAATTCCGCCCTTGGCCTGCCCTTCTTAATTTGGTCTATTAGCTGATAAAGGATCGATCCTGGTTTGGTCGAGGTGGAGAAGTTTGAAGGGGCTTTGAGCTTAACAATGTTAGGTATAAAGAAGAAATACCATGTTAAACAAGAATTGGACGATGACAAGCCCTCCATCCATGGAAGAATGAAAAGGAACAATAATAATAATCAGAACCATCAAACTGGTTTCTGTCTTATGTCCATGTTGGAGTTACAAAAACCCATTATCAATACGCCTTGTTGGCCCGTCAAGAAGGCGGCGGCTTCCACAATCATCGCTGTCTTTCTCATTACCGTTCTGATGGTTACCGTTGGTTGGCTTGATATTGTAAGTCTAGCACAACCCTTAATTATATATATGTATATGCATACGTATGTTTATAGCTGTTTTTTTTTCTATGTAGTCCTTCTTTTCAGGTGTTTCTTCATATCAAAACATGGTCGTGGGTTCCAAATCAACAACGGCAAGACACAAGCCCGAGTTCCCACTCGAATGTTCCACTGAAAACCAGACACAAACATGTCGGAAGGACTATCCTACCACCACCGGTATTCCACCCATGAACACATCAAAAGTTGAATGCCCGTCGTTCTTCCGATGGATCCATGAAGATTTACGGCACTGGAAGCAGACAGGGATCAGCCGAGACATGATCGAGGGTGCACGCAAGACGGCGCATTTCAGGCTGGTGATAGTGAAGGGAAAAGCATACGTAGAGAAATACAGGAACTCGATACAGACCAGAGATAAGTTCACTTTGTGGGGTATATTGCAGCTTCTAAGGATGTACCCTGGAAGGTTGCCGGACTTGGAGCTGATGTTCGATTGTGATGATCGGCCGGTGGTTCGTTCAAGGGATTTTCAGGGTCCAAATGCCCGACCACCGCCGTTGTTTCGGTATTGTGCTGATGAATGGAGCTTGGACATTGTGTTCCCGGATTGGTCCTTTTGGGGCTGGTAATAATGGATTAATTTACAAAATATATACGATTGCTATTCTTTTTAGTGTTTATGAAACTAAGAGTGTGAAATGGTTAATTTGTTATTAGGCCTGAGACCAATATAAGGCCGTGGAGAAATGTATTGAAGGAGATAAAGAAGGGCAACGAGAGGAGGAAGTGGAAGGAAAGGGTGCCTTATGCTTATTGGAGAGGGAACCCCAGCGTCGCCCCTGCTAGGAAGGACCTTATGAAATGCAATGCTACCGACAAAAATAACTGGAACACCCTCCTATACGTTCAGGTCAGTCAAAGATTTTACCATTTTCTCCCTTCTAAATGTGTACTGTCATAGAAATTTCCTTCGGTTGGGTTCCACCGCTAGATGCGCATTGTTTCCGTGTTAAAGCGGAAGAAACAACATCCTTTTCTGTATTGGGAAAATTTTAGCCTGTATTGATCTACCAGTTCGTCCTGATAGTATCCGCCGATGCATACTATTTCCTATTATATTAAAGATTTAATTGAAATGTATTAATTAAAAAAAGTAAAATTTAATATTTTTAGATTTCTTTCTAGTGAATATTTTTACATTTAAAATATAAAAATTAAAATATAATAAAAATTCACTTACCCGATTATAAAAAAAAATCCTTACTCATGTCATCATCCAACTTCTTTTATATAAAAAATCCTCACCCTTTGAATTTTTTTCTTATTAAATTTGAATTTATTGAATCGTAAATTTTATTCGTGGAGTTTATTAAGGATATTTGATATAATTAATAATTATTTTACATTTAAAATTTATTCAATATCATTTATTTTATAATTGTTAAAAATATTGATAAATTCAAACAGATATCTCGAAATAGACCAATATCAATACGAACTAATTTTAGTAGAAAACGATGCGTTTATTGACGTAATACTGACTATCTGGAACCCTCTCAATGGTGATACTTATATTTACAAATGGTAGAATTATTTGGCCCGCCTTATATTATAGATTAATTAATGAACAAAATTATAATTTGGGATAAAACGGCAAAAGTTCTAAATAAAAATAACTTCACACATTAAAAATATTGATTGGTATCCTTAATTGAGAAGGCATATTTTACACTGTTTTTAAGTGACATGAAAAGAAAAGAAAAAAAAAGCGTTGGATGAAGTAATGAGATATAGTGTGCTTCAATGAAAAGATAAAATTATAGGAAGAGTATTCAAGAACTCTAATAGTAGATCACAAAACAAATATGGAAGAAAAAATTATGAATTTTAAATGATACTAACTAAATTATTCACTTTTCTTTTATTGTATCATTATAAAAAGTTGCAATTTTCTTTAAAGTTTAAGCTTAAATTTTGCCGTTGTACCTATTAGCTTAAAAATTTTAACCATGTAGAGATACAGTCCTTGTATTGTAAATTTGTTATATGTTTTATTCCAGGATTGGGACCGAGAATCTAAACAAGGGTTCAAGCACTCAAATGTAGAGGACCAATGCAGCCACAGGTAATCATTAAAGAAATGGAGAAAATTGAAAATAAAATCAAACGGTATGTTTACTTTAGTTTTGGTTTGATTCTATTATTATTTGAATGTATTTAGTGGAAATAAATATTTTATCTTTAATTTAGTCAAAACAACTTAAAATTAGTATATAAAATTTTGTATTTTTAAAAGTTATAAAAATAGATGAATTGGATTCAATTTCATGATGTTTTATATTCTATCTGATTTCAATTAAGTGCTACAGATATAAGATATATACGGAAGGATGGGCGTGGTCTGTAAGCGAAAAATATATCCTAGCTTGTGATTCAATGACCTTATATGTAAGGTCTCGTTTCTACGATTTCTTCATCAGAGGCATGCTACCACTGCAGCATTATTGGCCCATTAGTGAAAACACCAAATGTAAATCTCTCAAATTTGCAGTGGAATGGGGCAACCTTCATCCTCGAAAAGTATTTCTTTATTCTAAAACTTTGTATATATATCAAGAAAATGGGAGTTCATTTTTTTTTTCATTTTTAAAATTTGTTTAGGCACAGGCAATTGGGGAGGCTGCTGGGAAATTCATACATGAGGATCTAAAGATGGACAATGTGTATGATTACATCTTTCATTTGCTAAATGAATACGCCAAGCTCTTGAAATTCGAACCTACAGTTCCTCCGGGAGCAGTCGAGCTGTGTTCGGAAACAATGGCTTGCCCGACAACCGGTACGTGGAAGAAGTTTATGGTAGAATCCTTGGTGATGTCTGCTAGCGATGTAACCGCATGCCGTATGCCTCCACCTTATGAACCCCAAGAGCTGCGAGACTTTCTAGAAACAAAGGCTAATTCAACGAGGCAAGTGGAGATGTGGGAAGACCAATATTGGCTTAGTCTGTATTAAAAGCAATGAAAATGCCTAACTTTTGGACCTCAAGAGGTGGTCATATGCAATAGTTTTGGGATTTTTTTTATTAATTAAAACATCCAAACCTTTTTTTTTCCTGTTGAATAGAGCAATAATCACACTGGCACATCTCTTATATAATATAAAATTCACAACTTGGTTTAACAAAATTAAATACATAGGTGATAAAGGAATTTACATAGTATAATAAAAAACACAAAATCTTCCATAATGTTGGACTACAATTCAGGACACATAATAGCGAAAACTAAAAAACAAAGCGAACTCCTAATATATATGTACTTGAGATATATAAGATATTCTCGAGTTTATATTCTTTTTTAAAAACTGCCATCTTATAAATATGAATTTTTTTATGAGAGAACCAGTAAGGAAGGAGATAAGGAGGATAATGTGGGGGTTCTAAAGGCCGAATTATCCAGACAGGGTTGTTACGTTCAGGTAAGGTTTGATGGCCTAAAGGGCATGTCCATAGTGGAGGGAGTGTTCACACTAGAAAAGTTGGGGTGCCATGGGACACGAGTGGCATGTTCACAAAGACAGATGGACAATACCCTCCTAAAGGTAATGGGTAGTCTATTCGCAAGGACTAGTAACTCGGTGGCCAAAACCCTTCTGGATGGGTCAGGAGATTGAATGGAGGTAGGCTTTTCAAGGCGCTGGTAATCCGATGACTAACCCGGCAATGGAGAGCCGAGAGTTGCTTGCGAATGCTCCTCAAGTGGCTAGTTATATTGCCACGTGTCCAAATTCGTAAAGGGTGTACCAGACTTCAAACCTCAATATTTACAATTTCATTTGTTAGCTCAAAGCTAAGCTTGAATGTAGTTAGAGAGTTCCTAACATATACTTGTGATATATATATATATATATATATATATATATATATAATAGTGAGCCTAATAAAAGCTATAATCTTCCATAAATGTTGGACTATAATTCAAACAGAAAAAGCAAAGGAATTCTTAAAGGAGAAATATAAGATAACCTTGAGTTTTGAGCTTAGTATAAAAAATAAATTTAGGATTTGATCCAATTAATTCATATAATCATTTTAAAGGTTAACACTTAAGTTCAAATTCAAACCTTAGTATTTACAATCCATTTTCTTATCTCGGTCTATGACTTTTTTTTGTTTAATACTATAGGAAATCAATCTAGGTTTGTGATTAGTTGTATCACATTGTATAACTAATTCTTAGGAGATTAATTACCTAAAATATTGATATTATATATTAGTTGTATCACATTGTAGACGGTGTAATTTTTGTTTTTCATTTATTTTCTAAAATAGAACCATAGAAACCTTGGTGACAATTTTATTTTAATTACTCATCTTCTTATATATATCTATTTTATAATTGTTTATAATAATTATATTATGTTATATTCTAAGTTTGATATATATATGTATGAGATGATCCACAGTTGATTGATTAAAAAAAAAAGAAGTGTGGTAATGAGAAAATACATATGTTATATTGTTCCATTCACTTCTTTAGGTTATTCGATTACTATGAGAAGTGTGGTAATGAGAAGTTGCATGTCAAAGATTGGCTCTGGAAAGGAAAGACTTAGGTAACGTTTGGTTGGGTGTAATGGCTATGCCATTACAACCCTATTTCGCGGGCCCCACCTATTCTGTGATTTGGTTGGGTGTAATGCCCTATTACGGGCTTATTACATTACGCTTCTATTCCCAAAATTCTTTGATTTCTATTCCCTTCAAAAAGCTCAGTTTAGCTTTCCGTTTAACCCTCCTGATTTCTAAGCCCTGTTTTACCCTCCCAACCCGAATGCCACCTCCAGGTTATATGCTCTATCTTTTTTTTTTTGTATTTTCTTTGATTTTTCTCTTCATCTTTGATTTTTTGTATCGGCACCCGGACAGTTGATTTGGGAGGTAGTGAAGAAGAATAATTGCTTTTTGGTGAGGCAGTTTGGAAGAGGAACTGCTAGCCTTCAGTTCAGCAAAGAGCCCAACAATCTCTACAACCTACACTCCTACAAACACTCTGGTATTCTTTTGATCCAAAAGTTTCATTTTTTTTACTATTATTTTTCATTTGAGGATATTTGATCTGAAGTTTTATTTTCTATTTCATTTCTTTTTCGTTTCTTTAGAAGTGAGGCGAAATGGTATTTTCTCATGTCAAAGAAGAACTTATTTATATATGAATTCGTAGTTATCGAGGAAACGCGAAGGGAAATATTGGGTATTTCTTAGAATTGGATCTAGTTTCTTGAAAAATTGAATGGATTTTAACTTAATCTAAGTAAATTCTAGGATTTTCTGGGGAATCCTAATTGATTTAGAACTCTAACAAAATGTAGAATAAAATTATTATTTTATCTTCCGAATGGTCGAATCGGAGAAGATATAATTTATGACTAACAAGCTATGATGTTTGTCTAATATATTGTATTTAATCCTCCGCTTTCTCATGTTCGCACATTTTTGTACGTTTTGTTTTTAATTGAGTTACTCTGTAATTTTAGGGTTGGCAAACAAGAAAACAGTCACCATTCAAAGTGGGGGCAAAGACCAGTCTGTGCTGCTAGCAACCACCAAGACTAAGAAGCAGAACAAGCTTTCGGCCTTGCTTCACAAGTCACTCATGAAAAAGGAGTTCCCCAGGATGGCCAAGGCGGTCAAAAACTAGGTAAATAGTTAGTGTTTTCTGAAACTCATTTCTCTACTCTTTTATTGGGTTTGCTATTGGTAATTTGCTAATAATTAGGCTGTCTTGTGTGTGGAAAGAAATAGTTTGTCTAAGATCATGTTGGAAGCCTTTTTTATGTTGGATTTTTATATTTAATGTCTAGTCTATGAACTAGTAAAATTTGTTGGATTTCTTGGTTAAATAATGATTTGTCTGTCTAAAGGTGTAGTTACTTGCCATTATTCAAGCATAAATTTTCCTGGAAGATCTTGCAGTGATGAAGCAATAACATGTAAGAAGGATTTATTTGTTGGGTTCTTCTATGAAATTTACTTGTTACGCTTGGCTTTCGAGCTTTAAATGTTATAAAATGTCATTTCAATGCTTATATTGCTAGCTTTGGGCAATAATGTGTATATTTATGCTGAATTTTAGTGTGTGAACTTGCCAAGTGTGCACTTTGTTTTTGTCTTTATTATTACTATATATTTTCAATGATATTCGAGATTTTGTTAATGTATCTTTCTATGATATCGATATTCAGATAATCTAGTTTTAGGTGCTTTTCTAGTCCTTTTATAATTAAGTTGCCTCTCCAACATTTCGGTGATGTACAACTACTACATGCCGATTTAACAAAAGCGACCTTTGCAAGGTTGAGTCTTGTGCACAGAGTCTAAAGGTAGCCAAGTCTAGTGTCAAGAAGAGAAACAGGCAAGCATTGAAGGTTCGTGGCAGGAAGTGAGCTAGACCTTTCAGGTTGTATGAGCTCTGCTATTTTCATTGCCCTAGACATTTTTTTACCCCTTTTTTGAATTTGTCTTATTTTTCATGGTTTGAACTAAGTTGTTGAATTTTATATCTAGATAGATTTTGAAACAACAGAGATTTGGAGCTATTTACCTTTTATTTTTCCCCTGATATTGAGACATTTGCTTCTGCCATTGCAATTTTATAGCCAACTATTATCACCTTTCCAAGATAATCCTGTAGCAGTGGAACTTTGTAAGTGTCTGTTGATTGTGAAGTATATAACAAAAGTATGAGCCATAATAACTGGGATAAAATATATGATGTCGATTTTATTGTTTAGACTTTTCTTCCTTGGAATTTGTCAGATTATTTTAAGGTGGAGATTGAAAATGGTTGACCCCAAAACCAGAAAGTAGAATGCTAATGTTAGGATCAAGTGAAACAAAGAACGAAAATAAAGAACCAGGGCAAGGAAGTTCTCGAAACCAAAACAATCATGAATTGATTGATTAATCGAAACTTGAACATTCATCATTGATCTTTCTAGTATTATATATTATAGTATTATATATTTTATAGTATTATATATTATGATTTTAGTAAATTCATATAAGAATTTTAATATTAAGAATTTTATTAAATTATATTTTTTATTAAATTATATTTAAAAATAATTAATTTAAATTATATTTTATAGTATTGTATATTATGATTTTAGTAAATTCTAAGAATATTTAATATTAATAATTTTATTAAATTATATATTTTACTAAATTATATTTTTAATAATTATTATTTTAAATTATATTTTATAGTATTATATATTATGATTTTAGTAAATTCATTTAAGAATATTTAATATTAAGAATTTTATTAAATTATATATTTTTATTAAATTATATTTAATAATAATTATTTTAAATTATATTATATAGTATTATATATTATGATTTTATTAAATTCATATAAGAATATTTAATATTAAGAATTTTATTAAATTATATATTTTTATTAAATTATATTTAATAATAATTATGTTAAATTATATTTTATAGTATTATATATATTATGATTTTAGAAAATTCATATAAGAATATTTAATATTAAGAATTTTATTAAATTATATATTTTATTAAATTATATTTAATAATAATTATGTTAAAATATGATTAAATTATTTATTAATTATATTAATAATCTTATTAAAATTTAATAACAATAACAATAATTATCTACCTAAAAAATTACGCTAAGGGGTATTCTAGTCATTTTAGTTTTTTTCCTTATGCTATTACAACATCGTTCTATTCAACCAAACACAAGAATACTATTACGCCTCTATTCCATTACATTCAACCAAACAATTGAATTACTATTACGCCTCTATTCCATTACACCTCTATTTCATTACAACGAACTAAATGTGCCCTTAGTTTTTAAGTGGTTAAATATGACTCACCTTCCTTTCTTGGGATCCTATCTAGTGCACGGTTCACATTCACTTCTTCGATTTTTCCCTTAAAATAAAAATTGTGAAAAATCAAAATTGTTTGTTTTTATAATTGATTGATTCTTGTGAATAAATGAATGTGAATATTATAAAATTTCCATAGCATATATTGAAAGCATGTCATATAGATTAGGTAAGAATGCTACTACGACTATTGTATGATCATTCTTGAAATATGGGATAAAAACCTTGCATGATTTTAAAATATTGAGTGGGAGAAAGTGATTGAACAAGACTTACAACCTCTATTGATGGTCCCTAAGTGCTAGCATAATCAAGTTTTGAACCGATTCCTACCCTGGTTGCACCCCAAGTTAAACTTTATCATGTGGGTTCATTGGATGAGATTTCCTTTTAAGGACAACTAGTCATGCATGACTCTCAGTAAGATTGTCCCAAGATGAATCACAAATGAAAACATATTCATGATGGGTGTTGAGTCAATGGTTACACACTCAATATTGTCTCTTATTAAAAGTTTCACAAGAAACGTTATTTAAGGTAGAGATGATGACCAAGCATTAAACGATTGTTGATTCGTGTGAAGTTTTGAGAATTAAGATTCACGAACTGATTGGATGCAATCTATGTTTTTGCTAGCTAATCATGGGTACCCAAGGCGACATGATTGATGGGTGTGAGAATGATCGTAGCAACATAAAAATGTTTTGCAAGGTTTTAATATAAGATGCATGCATCATACTGCATTCTTGATATGTTGATGAAATGAAAATATTTACTTAATACAAAGATAGTAATTAGTGAATATTTATTGTTTTTCAGTTCAAATATTTCTCTAACTCCTCTTATTAACATTCTTATTGAGAATAAATTGAATAGGGATAACTTTCGAGAATGGAAACGGAACTTGCTGATAGTTCTCAGCTATAAGAAACACAAATTTGTTCTTGACAAACCTTGCCCACTTGAAGCTTAGCCCAAAACGAAAATCGATGGAGAGATTCTGACTCGATTGCTCGATGTTATATGTTAGCGAGCATGACTAGTGTGCTACAAAAGTAATACGATAATTTCTGTACTACTAAAGAGATCATAAAAAATCAGAGGATTTGCTCAGAGGCTAAGTCGCATTGGCTCGACAATTTGCTATTACAAATTTGATGAACTCTCAGTAGAAACCCGACACTCCGGTCAAAGAACATATGCTTAAGCTTATGAGATTCTTTGCGAAAGCAAAAGACGATGGGGTTGAACTAGACATGAACACTCATATTTAAATAGTGTTCAAATATTTGAACAAGGAGTTTGTTGGCTTTAAGATCACTTACAAATTTAGGGAACAAGGTGTTGAACTTTACTTAGCTTACGAAGAAATTACAATCCTATGAGTTGCTACTGAATGGTGGTAAGCCGATTAAGGAGAAACCTGAGGCAAACTTAGTTGTGGGCTGTTAGAGTATGCCCAAAGATCAATCATGGGATGGTTGTAATAACATACTTGATTTATCATGTTTATTAATATAAGGCGTTACCATTATTATTTCAGTTTCTTTTCTGTGTGTATAAATAAACAGTTTTATAATAATGTCCTAAGAATAATATGATTATTCTTAAAAGATCCTTAGTCAAGTATTATTGTTAGATAGGAAAATGATAATGCATTAAGACTAACATGTAGTTGATTGATGATAAAGAGTTATCATTGATATGGAATGTCAGAATCGATGCATGAATATGTGAGTTAGAGAACAACATATTGGATTGACCCATTATGAGTATGTTTCCTGGATTATTATGTAATTGTCTCGACATTACTCATAGTGATTAATATGTATATGATCCTCAGACTTGAGATCATCATAATCCCAACATCGTGAGTAGTATATTTTGATACGATCAAACGTATAATCAGAATCGGTTGTTCTATAAAGGCTGATGTTGGATATACCACAATCGATGTAGAGGGATATGGTTGGTCGATATAGAATAAGTCCCTCCTACATAATGGGAGTAATATCTTGGGCCATTTGATTAAGTGAGACTAGAAATGCATGGCCATGCTCAAATAAGTTGATATGAGATGTCATACTTATTTGTATATTGTAGTCTGCTTAAGGTATCAAGGAACATGGAATGGACTATACAAGTGTGACTATTCCATGACTTGTGTCCAATCCAGAGATAAATGACTTAAGGATTATTGCATAAAAGGTTAATCATAAAAAAAAGGTTATGTCGAATCATGATCTCTTATGACTTAGGCAGCAATGATGCATTGCTAGATGCCACTCATTGTTTGTAACATTGGAATCGTTCTAGTATTACTGCTAACGTTACAAGAACCTACAGGGTCACACCCTATAGTTGAAATGAACGGAATAAACCATAGTTGGTATTATTTTTGGGTTTCGCTTGAATTAAATTAATTATAGAATTAATTTAATTCGGTAATCAAATTTCCAACACATTATGTACAAGTTTTTTTGTACGCATAATAAGGACATGAATTTGGTTAGCATATGAATTCAAATAAATATATGGTTTACCAAAATTATATTATAATTAATGTAATTATAATTTTCGGTTTTAAATATTATTATATTTATTTAATTCCTAAAAACCCTAAAATAATAGGATATAAGAATCCCGTTTTTCTTTATTTTTGGGTCTAGCAACCGTCAAAGAAAAATTACTTTCAAAATCGTTTTGGGGATTTCTTCCATTCGTAGTCAACTGGGTGGATGACGTAGAGGTCGGAGTCTCGATAGATTGCGGCTTGGTTCGATTGTAGATCAGACTACACATTGTTGAGAAGTTGCTGTCTACTCAGAGCAAACATTAGGTAATTTCGTAACCCTTTTCACCCCGATTCGTTTCTCACACATGGTTCCGTGGTTAGGGTCGCCGATTATTAAATTTTTTTCGCTGCGCCGTAGGGGTGCCGGCGATCTAACAGTGGTATCAGAGCCACTTGTGTGACACGGACTCAGGTTTAAATACTTGGGTGATGCAATTGTATGAGATGCATGCTTCAATTTTATTAAATTTTCGACTGTTTAAATCGTTTAAGAGTAACCTGGTAATCGTTCCTTTTGACAATGGATTAAATGTTAATCATGGTGTTATGGCCTAATCGGTTTTATGTTATTACTGTTAAGTGTTAATAGATCTATGACGATGCGACGGTGGTGTTGACAGATTTCGATAAGAGTTAACTGGTTAGTGGAACAAGGGTTGTTCCGGCATGAAACCTCAGGGATTAAAATCCCGAAAACATGATTCTGTTGATAACAGTTATCAAATCGTGAGGTTTCATTTTGAATGGGGTATGCAGTTCGTGCCCCCGTGTAAAGTATGTTTTTTTAATAATAAATAAAACTTGGTGGGCCATAAAAGTTGAAAGGATATGTTTTAATACACCTTAACAAAAATGTTTATTTATGTAAGCTATTTTTAACATGCACGGTGTTTGAAATGCATAGTTATAGCCCGACAACCCATTTGATAAAAGGTTGTAATTTTATAAATACGGCCTGTGTGTCGTGCCTTGCTACTATTCTTTTGTATTTCCCTTCTCATCTTACTCCCTCGTATGTAAAACAAGTTTCTACATATTGTAATTTGTAAGAGTTGCTGTGGGGTTACCCGAGAAGGAAGATGGGCCAACCAGTGTGGACTGATAGCTTGAAAATCGGCTTACACCTTTAGGTTTCCTTTTGGTTCTCCCATTGGCTTGGGTTGCGCCACCTTAGTTTATGGGCTATAACTATTGCATTTATTTATTGCTTTATTCATGTATGAGATGCTATGGATGTCTAAAGCATGCTAAATTTTAACCATGTTAAAATTTGATAATATTGAACCACATTAATTGATGAGATCAATTAAATGGCTAAATGGACTAATGTAAACCATAATTGGTGAGATGGAACGATTTCAATAAAATCCCTCTATTAAAATATTAAGTCAACATAGCCTTCCAATTTTGCCCTCGTTAAGGCCTCGATCAATACTGTGTAGGTTCTGCTAAAACGAAGTACTAGTATTTATCTTGGTTAAACGCGAAGAATAAACAAGTGATATTTGCTAGTTAAAATTAGTTAATGACTTAACTAAGTTATTCTAATAGGATTAGAAACCTAGAGGCGAGTAGTTTGGATAAATTATAAGATGATTAGAACAAGAGTTGTTCACCAAACTTTAGGAGTTACATATGATGTAATTAGCAAAGTGTTGCTTACCTAGATAACCATAATCTTGAGAGTAAAGCCAAAGCTGACTTAAGAGGAGGTGAAATATGGATTCTTAACCCACTTGAAATACTTTTCGAGAAAGTCTTTCTGAAACTAATCTATGAGGGTATTAGTTCTGTAATAAAATAGTGGGAACATCATTTAATTAAGTCCTTTTAATGATTAATATAAATTTGATAAATTTTTCACACGCATAATTTCATTGTTGTAGATATATTATGGCTGCAAACACAAATACACTATCATTACGATCGGTCCTTGAGAAGGACAATTTGAATGGTTTAAATTTTCTTGACTGGTTCCGTAACTTGAGGATTGTCCTCAAACAAGAACGGAAATTATATATCATTGAACAACCAGTTCCTAACAAACCACCCGCTAATGCCTCAAGGGCTGATAGAGATACTTACAAGAAACATCTCGATGACATGGTAGACGTTAGATGTCTTATGCTTGCCACTATGAACCCTGAGCTTCAGAAGCAACATGAGGACATGGTTGCTTATGAAATGATTGAGCACCTGAAAGAACTTTATCAAGGGCAAGCACGGTAAGAGAGGTTCGATATCTCTAAAGCCCTATTCCAATGTAAGCTGGCTGAAGGAAGCCTAGTAGGACCTCATGTCCTTAAGATGATTGGCTATATTGAAAGCCTATCTAAGCTTGGGTTTCCATTGAGCCAAGAGTTGGCCACTAATGTTATTCTGCAATCGTTGCCGGATAGCTATAGCCAGTTTGTCCTCAATTTCAAATGAATGAAATTGATAAGACTCTGCCGCAGTTGCTCAGTATGTTACGAACTGCTGAAGGCAACATGAAAAAGGTTGGACCCAAGCCTATACTGATGGTCCATAATAATAAGGGCAAGGGAAAGGCCAAAGTTCAAACAAAGCCCAAGGGCAAAGGTAGGCCAAAGCCTGGAAAAGTAAAGGCTGCATTGAAACTTAAAGGAGGGGTGGCTAAGGAAGGAAACTGTTTTCATTGTATTGTGACTCGACATTGGAAGCGGAACTGCCCTATCTATCTTGAGGAAGTCAAGAAGGCCAAAATAAGCGGAACGTCTGCTTCAAGTATTTATGTTATTGATATTAATTTATCAACTACTACTTCATGGGTATTAGATACTGGTTGTGGTTCTCACATTTGTACTTCTGTACAGGGACTGCAAAGGAGTAGGACTTTGGCTAGAGGAGATGTGGACCTACGAGTTGGAAATGGAGCAAAAGTTGTTGCATTAGCTATAGGAACATATAATTTATCTTTGCCTAATGGACTTGGTTTATGTTTAGAGGATTGTTATTATGTGCCCAGTTTGACTAAAAACATTATATGATTATTCTTAAAAGATCCTTAGTCAAATATTATTGTTAGATAGGAAAACGATAATGCATTAAGACTAACATGTAGTTGATTGATGATAAAGAGTTATCATTGATATGGAATGTCAGAATCGATGCATGAATGTGTGAGTTAGAGAACAACATATTGGATTGATCCATTATGAGTATGTTTCCTGGATTATTATGTAATTGTCTCGACATTACTCATAGTGATTAATATGTATATGATCCTCAGACTTGAGATCATCATAATCCCAACATCGTGAATAGTATATTTTGATACAGTCAAACGTACACCGTAACTGGTTGTTCTATAAAGGCTGATGTTGGATATACCACAATCGATGTAGAGGGATATGGTTGGTCGATATAGAATAAGTCCCTCCTACATAATGGGAGTAATATCTTGGGCCATTTGATTAAGTGAGACTAGAAATGCATGGCCATGCTCAAATAAGTTGATATGAGATGTCATACTTATTTGTATATTGTAGTCTGCTTAAGGTATCAAGGAACATGGAATGGACTATACAAGTGTGACTATTCCATGACTTGTGTCCAATCCAGAGATAAATGACTTAAGGATTATTGCATAAAAGGTTAATCATAAAAAAAGGTTATGTCGAATCATGATCTCTTGTGACTTAGGCAAGAATGATGCATTGCTAGATGCCACTCATTGTTTGTAACATTGGAATCGTTCTAGTATTATCGCTAACGTTACAAGAACCTCTGTGGTCACACCCTATAGTTGAAATGAACGGAATAAACCATAGTTGGTATTATTTTTGGGTTTAAGCTTGAATTAAATTAATTATAGAATTAATTTAATTCGGTAATCAAATTTCAACACATTATGTACAAGTTTTTTATGCATAATAAGGACATGAATTTGGTTAGCATATGAATTCAAATAAATATATGGTTTACCAAAATTATATTATAATTAATGTAATTATAATTTTCGGTTTTAAATATTATTATATTTATTTAATTCCTAAAAACCCTAAAATAATAGGATATAAGAATCCCGTTTTTCTTTAGTTTTGGGTCTAGCAACCGTCAAAGAAAAATTACTTTCAAAATCGTTTTGGGGATTTCTTCCGTTCGTAGTCAACTGGGTGGATGACGTAGAGGTCGGAGTCTCGATAGATTGCGGCTTGGTTCGATTGTAGATCAGACTACACATTGTTGAGAAGTTGCTGTCTACTCAGAGCAAACATTAGGTAATTTCGTAACCCTTTTCACCTCGATTCATTCCTCACACATGGATCCGTGGTTAGGGTCACCGATTATTAAATTTTTTTGCTGCGCCGTAGGGGTGCCGGCGATCCAACATGGGCTCCTTGTACTTTAAGGGGAAACGGAAAGCTAAGGGAAATAAGAAACCAACTTATTCTTTAGTTCCACATCGCGTGGATAGGAAGAAGACTAAGAACTCAAAAGATCATAAAAAGATCAAATGTTTCTTCTGGAACAGGAAATGACACTTGAGATTAAACTGTAAGGAGTATTTGAATTACTTAGCAGAAAATGGCAAAGATACGAAACTCTTTGTGGTTGAAGCTTGCTTAGTGGAAGAATAAATTGACAACTAGGTTATTGATTCTGGATCCACTAACCATGTATGTGTTTCTTTACAGGGGTTCAGAGAAACGAGAAGTCTACGTGACAGAAGCCTCCCGTTACAAACCGGAGATGAAAGCTATGTTTTAGTCAAAGTAGTAGGAGAAGTTATTTTACATTTTGATAATTTTAGGAAAATTTTTTAAAGGACATGTTTTATATACCTCATTTTAAGAGGAACTTAATTTCTATAGCATGTTTATTTAATGACGGTTATTTCGTGACATTCAATAAAGAGATTACTATTCAAAAAAATTATTTTTTAACCTGTAATGGATGGATGAAAAACAATATCTATTTTATCAAACCAAATAACTACTGGATGCTTCAAGCTGAAATGGTAAATAAGAAGCTGAAAACTTCTCACTCTAATGAGGGGTACCTATGACACTTAAGACTTGGTCATATTAACTAAGAAAGAATCACTATACTCGTGAAAGATGGTCCCTTAAGTATGCTTAAGGAAGTTAGTCTTCTACAATGTGAATATTGCTTGGAACGTAAAATGACTAAGAGGTATTTTAATGCGAAAGGTACAATGGCCAACCAACCTTTAGAACTTGTACACATTGATGTATGTGGTCCCATGAGCATCATGCTCGAGGAGGTTACGATTATTACGTGACTTTTATCAACGACTATTCTCGATATGGATATGTGTATCTAATGCATCACAAAAGAGAAACCTTTGATAAATTTTGGGAGTTTCTTGGGGAAATGGAAAAGTAATTAGGTTTATCTATAAAGAATCTTTGGTCTGACTGAGGTGGGGAATACTTGTCTGGCGAGTTCTTAGGATACCTTATAGATAATGAGATTTTATCCTAGTTGACTGTGTCAGGCACTCCACAGAAAAATGGTGTAATTAAGAGAAAGAACAAAACCTTATGAACAACTTGCTACATTCTGAATGAAACCCACATTCTGCGGATATGTGATACAAACAACTTGCTACATTCTGAATAAGGATGTAAAGAAGTTAGATGCACTGATAGAATTATGAATGTTTGTAGGATATTCGAAAGGAACAAAGGGTGGATTATTTTACAATCCAAAAAATAATACGATTAAATTTTCTACTCATGATACTTTCCTTGAGAAAAGGTAAATGGATAACTTTAAGCCTCGAAGTAAAGTGGTACTCGAGGAACTTTCGAGAGGTGTAGAACAATCACTAAGTTCAGTTTTTGAGAAATTTGTAGAAAGACCTGTAAACAATCAACAATATAGGGGAATATGTCGTAGTGGGAGAGTTTCTAAGAAACCAGACTTCTTCATCTATGATGGTAGTATTTCTAATAAAAAAGACAATTATGAGGATGATGATCCATTCACTTACGATGAGGTTATGTAGGATGTTGATTTCAAGCTTTGAAAATAAGCCATAGATGCCGAGATGGATTCCATAAAATCTAATACGGTATGAGAACTTGTAGATTTACCGGTTGGGATTAAACCCATAGGGTGGAAGTGGATCTACAAAAAGAAGAGAAATGCATAAGGGAAAGTGGAAACACATAAAGCTAGACTTGTAGGGAAATGCTACACACATAAAGAAGGCATCGATTATGATGAGACATTCTCTCCAGTAGTCATGCTCAAGTCTATCCACATACTCTTATCCAATGCCATGACTCTCGATTATGAGATCTGGCAAATGTATGTCAAGATAGCATTCTTAAATGGCTATCTTAATGAAACCATTTACATGGCTCAACCTACTGGCTATGTTGTCAAAGGAAATTAGCAGAAAGTTTGAAAACTACTAAAATCCATTTATGAACTTAAGCAGGCGCCCCGCTCATGGAATAAAATATTTGATCAAATGACCAAGACTTTTGGGTTTGAGAAAAATGCTGATGAACCTTATGTTTATAAGCATATAAATGACATAAAGGTGGTATTCCTAGTTCTGTATGTCGATGATATTCTACTTATCAGAAACGATGTAGGAGAAGTGTCATCGGTTAAACTGTTGTTATCTTAACAGTTTAGCATGAAGGACTTGGGTAAATTTAGTTATATCTTGGAATTCGAATCATTAGGGATTAAAAGAATAAAACGGTAACTCTATCATAAGCCTCATACATTGATAAGGTACTGGAATGGTTTGCAATGACCAATGCGAAGCCAAACGCTTAGCCGACTGCATTAAATTTTGACTTGTCGTTAAATGTAGTAATCAACCCATCGGTAGATCACTTGGAGGTAGTGAACTGTATCCTAAGATACTTAAGAAGGATCCTAGGAAGGGGCTTGTGTTTAGAAAAACAATCAATCAAACAATAGAAGTTTATACTGATGCTAATTGGGCTAGATCTCCTTGTGACCTAAAATTTACATTTGGGTATTTCTTATTTATTTAGGAAATTCTAGTGACATGGTGTCGTAAAAAACAAGTAGTGGTAGCATGTAACAGTGCCCAGGCCGACTTTCGTGCATTAGCCTTAGGCATCTATGAAGGAATTTGGTTACCACAACTACTAGACAAATTTAAGATAGGAACTTCAAATTCTAGCAATATCATGTGTGAAAACTAGTCAATAGTTGTAATTGCCAAAAATCCAATCCATCATTATCGAAATAAGCATGTCACTCATCTATATTCCATCTAGGCAATAGGTAGCAGACATTTTAACCAAAGCTCTATTGTAGCTTGATACCACTAAACTAAGTACTATACTTGGTGTAACACCTCTAGCTTATCCCAATCGTTAGGACTGAGCTATGACATGCTATAGTATAAAATAGAACAGTTATAGACCTTTAATGGATAATTCAAAATGACAATCATGAAAAATCATGTTATAAGCCATTCAAAGAGAATTTTAAACCTTTTTTGAGTTAAAACGAGCTTACGTGAGCTCTAACATTGACTTAGGATTGAATAAGGATCAAATTGTACAGTTTGCAAAATATAGGGTTGTCTTCGTGATAAGGTACTTCCCACGTGGAGACCTCACCAAACAGTTTTTCATGTCAAGATGTTAGACCACTTGACGTTGAGACGTTACAAGCTATTGGCCGACATTGCGATGAAAGAAGCTTGACGTCGGGACGAGAACCTGATTTGGCCAAAATATGTTCATTTAATGCTTGACTCAATTCAACTTACAAATATGCCTATGTATGCTTTTTGAAACATTTAAAACATGTTCAAAACATGCCATTTCCATACCAAATTCTAATCACATAGTCAATTCATAAAATCAATATGCCATATTTGGCACCAAATCACAATAATGATCATAACCATTACCGACCATTCCATAACTATTGAATCCCTTTCATGCCATTCCTTAATTCCATGCCACAAATACATACATGTGATACCTATTGAACATATTCATCCATAATTGCATATGCCAAATACCAAAGCATACTTTACATTACAACTATTTGACAACCCTATGTACATGCCACATATAACCAAGCTTGAAACAATCAAAAGTCTCCTGAATCGGGAGATGAAAGGTGTGAGCTTCTTGTTGATCCGATTGACACATTCCAAACATTCAAAATCTATAAAAAGTAGTAACAACGGGTAAGTATTATAAATAATTAGTAAGCTCATACAATATAAACAAATGGCTTACCTTAATCATTTAACAAATACACAAATCAATTGCATAACATTTCCTTATCATAGCATAACAAAGCAAACATCAAAATAGGTGAGACTTTTGCTTCATAACCATACTTATAACCTTAAATAATACCATATCAATCTCAAGTCAATACATATCACATATCTACTTAATATCCATCAATTCCCAATCTCACTTTCATATTATCACATTTCTTGTCTTTAACTTACCAGATGAGAACTTATAAAAGAGCTCAGTACACAGGTGAAAATAATACCAGATGCTTGTTCGATCTAATTGTATACATCAGTTTCAGGTTACCGGTCTGGGCTAAACCTTTAACGACACACTAAATAGCCCGGTCAGGGCTTAATATACATCTAAGGTTACCCGTCTGGGCTAAACCTATAAAATAACATCAAGTTACTTGTCTGAGCTATAAACTTGTGTCACATGTATCTTCAAATCTGAAAAAAAATTTGGAGCTCAGAATCATTAGACATCAACCTGTAACCTCGTGTACTAGAGTTTTACTAAGTTCATTGGGATTAATTCAACATTTCCCTTTTTGTAACAGTCAATTTCAATTAATTTTAATCCTCAATTTGTGTACTACTCATAATCAATTCAAACATTCAACAGAACACAAATACATATTTAAACATAATACAACATCAACTTAAACTTAGTTATACTGTATGAACTTAACTGGCAAATGGCAATTGTTTAGGTGTCAGGGAATATTCCTTTTCCCCCGTATATCCTCTGATTGGTGAAAATCTTGATCTAAATCATAATTTAACTCAATTATTCATTCCAAATATCAATTAACAACATAATACAATTATGCAATAGTTCAATTTCACCTATGGAACAAATCCTCAATTTTTGCATTTATTTCAATTTAGTCCTTAAAATAAAAATACCATAACTCTTGAATTTGAGCTTCGATTTCGACATCGATCTCAACTCCATCCTTCTACAGTCCATTAAAACCAATATTTACAAAAATTTCATATTAAATTTTGACATATTTACACTTTAGTCCCTATGCTCAAAACTAACAAAAATTCACTTAACAAAATAGTCCTTAAACATCTTCAAGCTTACAAATCTACCATTTTATATAAAAAAACGTCCAAAATTCATCAATGGTAACTTTTACATATTTTAACAATTTTGAAAACGGAGGTTCAATTTAGCTAAATCGATTTACAACAATCTCAAAAACATAAAAATTACAAAAAATGGGCTTAAAATGGACTTACATGCAGGCATCCAAGTTTTGTCGAACCTTAGCTTCAACAATGATGTTTGATGTTTTTATTTTCGATGAAGAAAACCAAATGAGGATGATAATTTTAGTTTTTTTAATGTTTTAACCTTTAATAATAATATTTTAACATTTTATTATTAATTATTTAATTAAAATTTAACAACTAAAAGGACAAAAAGGCTCCACTAACCATCCACCATCTTTGAAAAGGGCCTATTTGCCAAATTAATCCTTAAAAAATTACTAATTAAGCATTTTATCTAATAAATTCAATAACGATTAACTTTTACAATTTTTACGATCTAGTTCTTTTTCCTTAATTAACTATCTAAACACCAAATTTTTTGGACCAAACTTCAATTCACCCATATATTAGCTTTGTAAATACTCAATGGAAATATTTATGAGCTTGGTTTACAAAAATGAGGTCTCGATATCTTATTTTCTAAAACCACTTACTTGAAGACCAAACCACTTGTACTACCACTAATCGTTCTCTTAGCAACATTTACCAGATCAAGTTTCATTATAACAATTTCTTTGAATTGTAAATATTAAATAATAATATTTACAGACTAACTAGTCGAAATTATAGTTCCAAACTTACTATTTCTGACACCACTGAAAAACCAACTATTACACTTGGTTTGGAGAACATTTATCGCATAGCTTGAATAGAAGTGTAGGAAATCAATCTAGGAATGTAATTAGTTGTATCACGTTGTATAGCTAATTATTAGGTGATTAGTTACCTAAAATACTAATATTCTATACTAATTAAGCTTTTGTATTATAGATCCTATTTTATAGGAGTTTATAAAGGCCATGTATAGGCTATTATGTTTAAATATAGGCATTTAACTTCACGTAAATAATTACAAGCATTTTTCACAATTCGCACAAAAAAAGTATCTTTAGGAAAAAAAGACTAAATAGGAAATGCCTTGGAAGGGGAAGTTAAGTTAATGAAATTAGAAAGCTTGAGCTTTGATGATGTCCAAGCTCAACTCACTAGGACCAGTTGTTTGCAACTCAACTTGAACCCCATTTGATTATCGCTTGAATTTATCCTTTGAGCTTGTATAAAGCATCTTACTTCTCACCCTTGACGCATCAAGGACCCTACATATATATACACACAAAAATGAACACCATTTTTTTTGTATATTTAATAGTAGCAAAAAGGACAAAGACAATAGTGTGTGTCATTTAGTTTTGTGTGTAAAGAAGAAAATCTTGCTTTTCTGATAATTCTTGTCAATAATGAAATCATAATCAAAGATGACATAATGACATTCATTGGCAGGCGAGGCGTCGGTGAAATCTTGGTAAGGTTCTTGAGGACTTTCTAATTTTTCTACGACCACCTATTATGTCATTTTGTCAATCTTGTACACAATGAACTAATGGTTTCGTTTGGCTTTTAGTTCCAAGAAATTGAGCTTGCACTCATCACTCATGGTCATTCCAGATGATAAATTTGTCTAATTTAATCATACCACCATAAATATGCATACTAATAAATGCAATATGTGAAATCAACCTCTAATGAAACAAACTATTTTTCTTTGGTATATAAAATTACCAATAGAAAATAAAGTGCTTTGGTTTTTTAAAGAAAGTTTAGAAGTGTCTCTTGAATTTGGTCAAAAGCACAAAGTGATTCCAACACAATTTTCTAAGGTAAATTACTTTGGGCAACCATAAAAACACTAGGACTAGTACTTTTATATTCGAGAGGGCTTAGGTTGAATTCTCACTATTTAACTATCATGCTACTCAACCATTCCTAAAAATATTTAAGAGGGCTTAGTTTCAATAGTTAGAAAACAAAAATTTTGAAAGTGAAATGTTTCTTTAACTATTCCTAAAAAAAATAACATTCTATTTGTGTGGTGCTCAACCTAAAAAAATTATTATCAATGTTAAAGCATATTTTCATATTAATTTTTCCTTTTTTTAGATGTGATTAAACTCTCGCTTCTTTCCCTTTCAATAGAAAGAAAACAGGTATGCTGAGGAAAGTATCCCATTTAATAAATTGGGAGGATACCTTGATTATCGAGCTAAAAGGTGGTATATGTTTACTATGGAACTCTAACATCACCATCAACACTATTGGGAGCACTAAAAAGGAAATACACATGACTGTTAAGGTACATGATAACTCTAGAATATAGAGTTATCTTCAGTACTTTTAGAATAATAATTCATGCAAATTTTGAGTGATTGATAATAAATTTCATAGTTTTTATTATAATTCTGTCTTGTTGGATAATGTTAAGGTAAATTTGTTATCTTGATCATTTTATATGCTAAACACATGATTTTTGCAGTTTTGAAGATAGTTGGTGCACTGGAAGGAAAGATGGGCAAACTCACTTATGGATGCTCAGTGTTGCAACATCTCTGTAGTAAAAACTCTACGGGATTGGGTTAATGTGGCGCCATCTTTGGACACCCCAAATATGTTTAATGAACCTTAGAACTCCTCTTAAACCAACTCTAAAGTGGGTTAACAAATCTGGACAACCCACTAAGGGAGGAAGGAGCCCAGTCGTCCACTTGAGGTGCCCAAACCGTCCACAGGACTTGGTATTCACTTAATTTAACAACCAAATCAGCATAGAGAGAATCAAGGATCTCCCTCCTCCAAAATTAAAGCAACTTTCTCCCCTTGAAACAAGCATGTCGTCCACTCTTTCTCCACAAATCAAGGGTCGGCCACTTACATAGAGAAATTCAAGGGATGACATGCAAAAAATAGGAGGCTTAAATAAGTATAAATAGGGGCAAGAATTTAGGGTTATTCACTTATCAATTAGTCATTCACCTATCATTCGCTCACACCACATTTGAGAGAGAAATTTAGAGGTTTTTTTTAGAGCAGCCAAATTCAGCACTTTAAGGGTAGTCGTGCATAGGAGCAAAGGAGAAGAAATAAGGAAAAGCAACACAAGCAATGCCACGAAAATTCACCATAATTGACTTCAAGTTTATTTCCCTTTAATCTTTTATTTTGTTCAAATTTGATAAACATGATTTCCATTTACTCTTTTGTAACACCCAAAACTCAGCTCGGTTGCCGAGCCCGAGAATAGGATGCTACACCACCATCTCACATCGCATACAACAAAGTCGACACGTTATTAAACATACATCCTTTTGTTTCCTTTATTATTATGGCATTCATACGATATGTAATCATACTTACTTTAGGGTGTATAAAACGTGCTAACATACATTGTACCATCATAAAATAAACACCAAACAGGCATTAGGATCACTTAGCAAAATATCCCAAAATTGTTACATAGGTATCGATACTGGTAGAGTGGTATCGATAATTCTCTCAAGTGGTATCGATACCACTTGGAAAATCGATATCAAATTAGCTTACTATTTCTCATTTTAAAAACCCAACTTTCAAAAAATATCAGTACCATTGAAAAAGTATCGATAATTTTATCCCGAGTATCGATACTCACGACAAAATATCGATACAAATTAGCGAAACTAACTTCTTGCACTTCACAAAATTACAAAGGTATCATTTTTAAAACCCGAATATCGATACCTCTATTCCAAACCTTAAAAATATAACATATATCATCACATAGATCATTCCAAACTAGTTCAAAACACCATGCATCAAATACCACACAAATTTAGCACCAAAATGTCCCAAATATCAGTCTCAACATCATATTTCAATCCCACAATTTCCAAGTATAATAGGCATGCAAACAAATAAAAATCATAGTAAAGCCAACACAACATCTACCACATTGTCTTTTATTCTCAAAACAAAAATAATCAAATAACACCTACTAATGGCAACTAAAGTTTCTGGCTTGGATCACCCCTCGAGACCACACTGCTCACATCGGTACTAGTTATTTGCAATGGTTAAAAATGAGTAGGTGAGCTTAATGAGCTTAGTAAATGCTCAAAACAACCACTACGCAAACAAATCATTATGCATTGACTAAGCAGACATGTCACATATTCATAACATATTTAACTCTAATATCATATTTAACATGTTTAATCATCTTCCAGTTATACTATTACTCATTTATCGCATTAATCACGTGAGTATTTAAGCATATATCACTACACATATAAATCCTATTATATCACAACACATATAAATCCTATTTAATCACATTTAGTCACATTTTATGATAGTTTGGCTCTTGAGGTTATGAAACATAATGTGGACTCTATCACCACACATCATATACATGGATCTCTAACACACCAAAATAACTCAAAAAGTCGAACATGTCTCGTAAATAAAGTGTATAGCTAACACTTTCCAACACACCGAACACGTATCCCGGTGAATAGAGCTTAGCTCACATTCCCTTATCTCTCTGAAAATTGTCCCTGGCCTCAACGCCCCAAAATCATATCAGAAAAGTGATTACTCACAACCCTATAGCATGCCAACTATATCCAACGATCTCATAAAATCACATGGCCAAAATATCCACATTATTATCACATATTCACTTACCGATTTTTCTCACATATTCACTTCATATTCACATTGTTAGTACATTATAATCACTATTACATGGTATGAAAACATACCCACATATTTACTATCACATGGCTTGAATAACATACCCACATATTCACTTTCACAACAATCATCACAAGCTTATGGCACATGTCATAGCATATCATATATGTTCATATTTTCACAATTGCACAAACAAACATATATCACATTTAGTCATAGGCGTGAGAACACTTACACTCAGAATTTAGAGTAGGGGTTTAGACTACCTCTAAATTCCCAATTACACAATGAATCATGTATGAGCGGTGATTCCAAAACACTTACCAAAATATGCTTTCGCCGAAAAGCCGAAAACTTAAACAAGTTTTTCTTTCCCTTTGTCTCTACTCATTGAAGATCCTATTGACTCCAACACTTCAACAAGACAACCACACAAACATACAATCAATAATCAGTCATTAACTTACCTTAAATAGTCAAAAACAATAACTTAAGCTACGTTTCCTTTTAACCAAAATCTTCGACATAAAAAACTTTAAATTTGAATATCTTGGCTTGAACTTAATGTTTTCGCACGAAACAAATTCAGGTCATCTACATTTTCATCTACAACTAATTCCCAACCTTTAAACTACACAAAACTATTCAATTCATGGTATAGACATTTTTCCACAAGTTTTAGCCATTATGACGAAAATTCAATTAAAACTCGATAATTTTTTAACAAAACTTCAAAGTAACTTTAGAAACCTTCTAATCATATTAAAACAAGTTGAAAAACACTTTAAACCACATTTTAATCCACAATCCTGAAATCCACCATTAACAACCAAATTTTTAGCTTTTATTTGAAACATGCGTTTTAATGACTAAGAACTCAGTTTAAGAGACTAGATTTCACTTAAAACTAATAGGAAGACAAATGGTTACCTTTGATAGGAGAAAAATAGACTTTGACGCAAATATGAGAAAACCCACTCTTGAAGAAGATAATAAGATTAGTTAGGTTTTTTAGTGTTTTCTTTGTTTCAATAGAGATTTGTGATTCAAAGAATGTTGGAAATCAAAAGGATTAAGATTTGGAAGTAAAAATCGATTGGGAGAGTTGGGAGAATGGAAGAAATGGAAAAAGCAAGAAGAGGGGCTAGCTATCATGAAACAAACTGGAGAAGGGGGTTTTTAGGTTGACTTTGAAATCTAGTTACATTGCTTCATAAAAACTCTTAATTTTGACCCTTAATTTTGAAATCTAGGTATTTAAAACTTATTTTTAGAAATTGACTTAATTTCCTAATAGCCATTTTCAAAAACATTATCGAAATATCATAACACAAAGTTTCGAACACTCTAAGGATAAAATTCCCAAAATACTCTCAAAACTTCTAGGCTCAATTTTGGGGTATTACACTTTTTCTTTCAATTTAATGATAACGACTTAATTTTGTTGATGCTAGATTGATTGCAATCCATTAGCCTATATTATTAATAGTCTGTTGATGTTGCTATGTGTTTTTGTTGTTTATTCATTTAAATAAAATAATGAACATGTTTACCATTTATAATTAATGTCGGGAAGCATATGAACTAGTTATTTAATCCAAACAAGATGGTAATTAGTAGACACAATGTAACACCCTCTATTTGACTCGAATCACCGAATCCAGATATCGAATGTTACAACACAAAATCTTATCAAAAATTTTTACAGTATACAAATATTTTAAAATATACTTTTTATTTCTTTTACTAATGTTCTTTAATATAAAAGAGTGTAACATTACAACATAAAACTTTTTTAATAGCAGACTCTTCTTGGTGTAGTATACTACATGCCATACTCCTATGATGCCCTTTGTATGCATAATATTGCAACACGCACTACTACCAAGGCACAATCCTGGCTTGACCACTCTTGGCGTACCCACTCTTACACCAGAACCTGAAACATAAACAAACATTTGTAGGTTCAAGCGAACTTAGTGAGTTTGAATCTATATTACCTTGAGGCATTTCTAGTTGAATTCCTCATCTTGAATTTTTTAGATTTCATCTCTTTCTTTGGTGAATACTTTCCTAATATTGGATATATACATATACACAAACTTTCATACTTGAGTAATCCACTCACAAGTCACTATTTGATCTAATTTCAGATTTCACCAGTCGGTACAGATCTCATTTACTTCTTAGAAAGAAAAATGTACTTTCGAGAAGGATATCCATACATAACTTACCTTCAGTGAATTCTCATTCAGACAGATGTAGAATACTTTACCTAGGAGGGTGTTCTCATAGATACTATTATTGGCGGATACTTATACTAATTGATCTTTTAGGTTGACCTTCATACGGATCCTGCCTTTGGCGAACTCTTATACTGTAGTTGGAAACTATCAGAATACCAATAAAATCATATCTTAAAACAATCCCAAACCATAACTTATTCTGATGAATGAAACGATCTAAGTCATCTACAAGAATTCCAGACAACCATGTTATATATATAACGAGAACGCCCATATTGGCGGATAGCTTAGACTTTAGATAACCTCTATACGTAACATGAAAATGCTCAGATTGGCGAATACCATAGAATTTTGATAACTTCCATTCATAGCGTAGACAAATTTAGATATGGCAAACACTTAGACCATTTACGTATACACAAAATTCTCTATATTAACAACTACCATGGCAGATTCACTCTTTAGAAACACAACTAAGAACTATTTCAGGAAATACCCTTAGGTCAATATCAAAATTCATCATAAGGCTATCTAATTAAGATATCCTTAAACTTACTCAGATCCTTACCCCAAGAGTAGTTCTTCAGATTTCGCCTCAAGAGCATTATAGAATACGCCACACAAAGGCATTACAGAATACGCCACAAAGGCGTTACCGAGTACTTTACAAAGGTGTTACAAAATGTGACACAAAGGTTTCATAGAGAGTTACGTATTTACTATCCCGACAGACTAACTCAAAAAGTGTCATAGGTTTCTCCCTCATGGGCTGATACATATCTTCATGCCGTGATTTACCAGTCCGATATACATCTCACCAGAGGCTACACCATGAGTTTCTTCATTGTCACTGTGATCTGCCTATCCAGTTAGCAATGTACCTACTCTACCAAAGGCATCACAAATGGATGTTTTACTTACTTACCACTGAATATAATTACCCAAATTCATTCACTTAGCTGACTAATTCATACTCTACCATACCTAATTTTATAGACATAAATTCCACACATCTTCTTGTCCATGTGGTAACTTATATATTTCATTTGTAAACATGGAGTAACTTTATGATATTTCACACACACTTACACTTACCAAACATTCAGAATGACATCAACATTCGATTTTCCATTGTCAATTAACATGCATGAGTCAGGACGAAGACTCACTTAAAACTCACCTTTACTGTAACTCGAAGTTCTAAATTCAATTGTCATTTTCGAACTAGTAGCAACAACTGCTTAAAAGAACATAGAATCACCATTAAAAACCCATTTACAAACAATTTACCATCATCTTGATTACAAACAACCCTTATGCAGGGCCTCTTATTCATATCTTACTTTTTATATGCTTCTTAACACCCTTTCTCTTTCAAAATCCTAACATGCAGAGTTATTAGATTTACCAGGAGGTTGAAACATCCACTGATTACCCCAAAAACCTCAGCTTTCAGTTAATGAATAAGAAGAAAATATTTAATCTTATGAAAAAATAAAGCGTAAAACGTAAGGAAGAAAACCATCCCAACATTCCTTCCTTACCATATAAATTTCTGGTAATTCTGATAGGTTCTCAGCATACAAAATTTTGGGGCGTAACCCTTCGATTGGTGTACTCTTTGCTTGACGTACTCTTTCTTTAATTGAATAATACTACGAAAATAAATCCTTAGATACTTCTACGGTAGACACTTTACGCCAAACTTTAGTTCACCAGAAGTTTTTAAATTGACGGACTATACTACTATCGTACGCCAAATAAATAACTTCACATCTACACGCCTTCTTCTCGGATCTGCCTAATTTAGGGTGTGACAACAATATTTTAATGGTGCATGTTTGATTTCTTAATGATTAAATTAGTAATAATATTTAGCAATATTGTTACCTTGCATAACTTCTAAATATGATGTCTGCTTATGAAACATTAAAGTTAATTGAACATAGAAGTTAATTGGACATAGAAGTATGCTAAAAAACTTAAAGGGTAAAAAGTATGGCTTCATAACTTATAAATTCGGGTTAGTAAATATCCAAATTGCCATTGTTCTATGTAACATCATTGACACTTGTTTTAACAATTTTAAGTTAAAGAAAACAATTAATCTAGCTTCTTCATGTCATAGTAATTTAATCTTGTGATTTGTTGCTTATTATTTTGTGTTACACTTTCATTTGTTTTAGCATACTTAGTAATTTAATTTAGGTCAATAGTTAACTCAATTCACATTTCCGTATTTCTATCATCAACTTGGCATTTAATAAACTGCACAATATTTGTCTTTCATATATAGTCCTTGTAGAGACGATACTCTATATGTACTAATTTATTACGTATTGACGATTGTGTACACTTGCACATCATTCTATAATGTCACGACAGTACACTCCTCTAACACACATTGGCTTTTATCTACTATTTATGCTAGTCTTAGATTGCATTAAAGATTGTTCTTTAGGATAATTTAACCAAAGTTGCTGAATTTCACTCTACCTTGGCTTATTGTGGGTGACTTTAATGAAGTGTGGTCTTCTTATGATAAAAGAAGGGGTCACCTATTAATGATACTCATATTCAAAAATTTCAAAGTTGTTTGCACTTGTAACCTTACTAATTTGGGCTTCTTCGAGCCTCATTTTACCTAGTCAAATATGTTGGATTGTCCTAATCTTATCCAATAACGATTTGACCTTGCTCTTGCAGACTCTAATTGGAGACTTCTTTCTCCAAGCTATGTTGTCAATCATCTTCCTAGAACACATTTTGATCGCTACTCGATTCTCCTATCTTTTCATACCCCAAGAATCTATTTTGGCTTTAAACCTTTTCAATTCCAACCCATGTGGTTCAATAACCCAACCTTTCCCTCTATTGTTTTGAAAAGTTAGAATACCAACACTTAACCTCTTAATCGTACCATTGTGCAACTCTCTAATGACCTCAAGGATTAGAATAAGAATACCTTTGGCAATTTCTTTGCCCGTAAAAAAAGAATCATTGCTCGCCTTACTGAAATTCAATGTGAACTTGCCTTAAGACCTTGTAACTTCCTTATCAACCTTCACAAAACTCTTTCTCTCTCTCTCTCTCTCTTGCAATTATAATGAGATTTGAAATCAAGAGGAAATATTATGGGAAATGAAGTCAAGAGTTGGTTGGATTCTTAAGGGAGAACAAAATACTAATTTTTTTCACATCTCAACTCTTATCTAAAGAAAAATAATAATTGTATTACCAACCTTGTTGACCAAGTTGGAAATAACATCTTTAACCCTTTCAGTATTGCAAAGTTGATAAATTCTCATTTTATTTCCATCTACAAAACTGAAAAGAACAAAAATGATTGGCTCATTGGTCTTAGTCCCTCACTTTGACCCTTCATTTTACAAGATAATATTCAAGAGCTTTGCTCTCTGATCACTATTCATGAGATTAAGAAAGCACTATGGTTTTTCAAACCACTTAAAGATCGTGGCCTATATGGTTTTCTCCCAATATTCTTCCAAAAGAGTTAGGATATTATCCACCCCAAACTTTGTGCTTCGGTCATGAAAATCTTCTGTTCATGCAACATGCCCAAAGGTTTTAATGATACTCTTATCCCGAAATGCCCAAAGGCCTTCTTCATCACCTAGTTCAAACCAATTAGTCTTTGTAATACTACATATTAGCTCGTTAAAAAGATCATTTCCCTTCACCTATTTATTGACTAATTAGTTTCACCCCTTCAGGCTAGCTTCATCCCTAGTAAGCATGGCTTTGATAATGTTGTCATTGCCCAATAAGCAATTCACTCTATGAGACCTAAGAAAGGAAAACAAGGATCTATGGCTTTTAAAATTGACCTTGAAAAAGCCTTTGACCGTTTGGAGTGAGACTTCATTAGAAAGTGTCTTACTTTTTTTTCAATTTTCCAACGCCATGGATTAATCTCATCATGAGTTGTACCTCTTCCGTTACCATGTCCATTCTTCTCAATAGAGAAAAATTAAACAGTTTCACTTCTACTAGAGGAATTCATCAAGGAGACTCATTATCTCCATATATCTTTATCCTTTGTATGGAATATCTTCATCATCTTATTCATCATGACTACTTCCAAAAAGAAATGGTTTCCCCTCAAATGCTTTCGAGCCAGTCTCAATCTCTCTCAGGTGTTCTTTGCAAACAATATTATACTCTTTGCTCGAGTAAACAAAGAATCAAATAATATTATTAGAGAAATCCTAAACTCCTACTGTGGAGAATCTGGACAAAAAATTAGTCTTCAAAAATAAAAAAATTTATTTCTCACCAAATACTTCTAGCTCCAGAAGATCTTAGATCACAAATCTACTAAGCTTTCAAGAAACTTATAACCTTGGTCATTATCTTGGTTATCCAATCCACCATAAAAGAGCTAACAAAAAGGATTATGTTTTCAATTTCAAATAAAATTGTTAAAAACTTGTTGGATAGAAACCAAATCTTCTCTATTTTTCCAAAAGACTTGTTCTTATAAAATCTACTACGACATCTATCTCCTCCTATTTTATGCAATGCTAAAAAAATGAGGGACTTAAAATTCGCCAAATGAAAGCTCAAAACCAAGCTCATCTTGCTAAATTTTTTTGTCGGGTTTTTCATTCTAACTCTAAATTATGGACTCAAATTCTTTATGGGAAGTACTTTCGAAATGAAAACTCTAAATTTAATTCCTCTGTTACCTGAAAAGGCCTAAAAATTGTGCAATATATTATTGAGAAAGGTATTCAATAGATCATTAAAGATGGCTTCTAAGTTATTTTTTGGCATAATGGTTGAACGGGTTTCAGTTCTATTCATTCTCTTATTCATGGCCCCCTTATGCCAGGTGAAAAAAACTTCTCGATCAAAGATTTCAAGTCTAATTCGTGTTCTTTGTCATTTGAAATCTCTAAATTCTTTTGGGATAGTATTATTTCGCATCCATTATCCATATTGCTTGATGGTCCTAATACCTTGTGTTGGAACACTTCCTCGAATGGTTTTTTCTGTCAAATCGACTTAACTTATTGCGTCAAACCTTATCAACCCTCCCCAACCTGCTTAAGGGATTGGATGTGGATTTGGAAACTAAAACTTCCTCTAAAGCTTCTTTCTTCTTCTGGGAAGTTATTGGTTTTTTCTTCCTACCCACTATTTCCTTTATTCTAGAGGTATGAAAATTAACATTAATTTTTCATTTTGCAACAATCACCCTGACACCATTGAACACATTCTTAGAGATTATTCCTTTACTTATCATCTCTAGAGCCTCTTCCTTTTTCCCCCTTAGCGGCGGGCCTTACTTGACTTCCTTTTTTAATTTGGTTTAAAAAGAATTTGACTTTGAAATTGACCTTCCACAACCGCTGCATCCCTTGGCCTACTTTATCTGCCTTCATCCTAAGTAACATTTGGATTGCTAGAAATGCAATCATCTCTGACAGTCCTATGAATGAGGATGATATCAAATCCAAAATTATTTCTCTTTTTTTGGAATATTTTGCTCTTTAAAATGGATCTAAATTCTATGGTTATCCCTCCTCTTTTCAAATCAAATGGACTCCCCCCTCCCCGCGGGCATGGTTGGTGCAAAGTCAACTATGATGGCTCCTCCTTGGGTAATCTAGGTCTTATAGGCGCAGGAGCTATTATATGAGATCATAATGTTTATTGGATTGCTTGATGTCATCATTACCTTGGAAAAACTACCAACATTATGGCTGAACTCTGTGCTCTTTGTGATAGCCTTTTTCTTGCGCAAAAAATGAATATTACTAATGTTATTGTTGAACTTGATGCCAAGTCTATTATTGATCTTTTAAATCATTCATCTTTGATAATGTTTTCCTCAGACCTCTAATTCATGATTGAGGACTTTGCTGATGCAATTTCTAAGCAATCGTCTCTACCATACCGTTCGAGAAGGAAATCACTATGATGATGCTTTAGATAGAGTTGGAAGGCATGTAAATCCTAGCCTTTTGTCTAATACTAGGACCCCTGATGATCTTTATGGTATATCAAGGATTTTATGTGTTCTTTAGCACTAATTTCAATTAAAAAACTTTTATGGCAAGATAAAAATAAAAAGAACACCGATATAATTGTCAATGTATATTGGAATCGATTTCTTATGCGTATGATTATTTTAAATTATCTTCATACAATTAAAAATTTAACTATTAGAATAGTTCTTTATCAATTTCATCTCATTTATCAAAAAAATTATTTCCATTATCCACGTTGTAATAGCCTGAATTTACCGGGCCCAAATCAGAGATAAATAAGCAATAAATATAAAACCAAAATTAAGTGTCCAAAATAGTCCTTTTACATTAGGCCCAAACTAAACACAACCTACTACCCAAAATCAAACCCGAATTACCCAATACATCCCAGCCCAATAACCAATGCCCTAAACCTAAACCCTAGCAGCCTCCAAGTCAGAATCGCCAAGGCCTTCGTCCCAGTGCCAAGCCTCTTGCACGTCGGCGGCCAGCATCGCCACCACCGCTTTTTTTGGCCTCCGTACACGCCACGTTAGTCTCTGCCCTTGTACCGCAAAATACACACGGAAATACGCAGAGAAGGATAGCAGAATAGGGGAAACAGATGGGATTTTGATGGGAACATTTTTCTTTTCTTTTTTTTTATTTTGACTTTGTAAAAGCGGGCCATAAAAGGCCATAAAAAATGATGTAAGGGGTGATTGGGGGGATACCAAAAAAAGGAGAAACACAGTGTATACAGAAAAGATTCAAGCCGCGATAACTGGGGCACCTAGTTCTTAGTGTATTGAATGTGTTAATACATTTTTCCCCTTTTTATTAATATACACATTCTCAATCAACTTCTTTGTTATTATTTCACCATTGTCGATATTTTATCTCTTTCGAGCTATGCTCTGAACCAACATTTATCCATAATCATAATCTTTCAGCAAACATGTTGCATTGGAATAATGATTAATGGACTACTAAAACTTTCACAAAGTTTTGCACATTACTTTGAAAATTTTCTAAATAATACAGTAATCTGAAACAGGACTATTTTTTAGAATGAACCAGGTTTCAAGGTCAGAAATCTAAGAAAAAGTCTGATTTTAAACAATCCCTTCGGATTTCGTTGACGGAAGCATCAATTGAATGAAATGTCAGCAATAATTATGAGTTAGAAAAGAGAGATCTCATTGGAGGAAAATTCTTTATGCACAAGCATTTAATATGGCATTTTGAGAGTGGTATACCAAAGATTTACACGTTTGGTATCGTTCAATTGTAATGGAAATATGAAGAAAAGACCAGAGCTCCCCACTTTTTTGAGTTGCATATTGAACACAACCCAATGAATCGAGCTTGAAGGCTTACAGCAGGGCAATTTAATGTTTTGTTGAGGGCACCAGCCAGGAAGGAGGGTGTCAAAGCACAGTTTTGATAAAAGCTTTAATAAGATTTTGAGTAATACGACAGCATCTTGCATTCATGTAAATATCATTCACTCATGGCTAGTTAGGAGCATTAAATTCATTCTGATCGTGTCATCCTAACCATTAGGCATAATTAGATTCATTACACATGACATGTTCCCTAGAGAACAAATCAGTAAAAATTGCAGATCTTATCTCCCTAAGCAGTAGCGGAGCAGATCGAAGATGGCGAATCTTATTGTCCCCAGGAGTAGGGAAATAGATTTAAGTCACAAGTCCTATGTCCCTAACCAGCAGTGGAATAGGTTGGAAATGGCAGATCTTATCTCCCTAAGCAGTAGAAGAGTAGATCGAAGATGGCGAATCTTATCGTCCCCAGGAGTAGGGAAACAGATTTAAGCCACAAGTCCTATGTCCCTGACCAGCAGTGGAATAGGTTAGAAATGGCAGATCTTATCTCCCTAAGAAGTAGCGGAGCAAATCGAAGATGGTGAATCTTATCGTCCCCAGGAGTAGGGAAACAGATTTAAGCCACAAGTCCTATGTCCCTGACCAGCAGTGGAATAGGTTGGAAATGGCAGATCTTACCTCCCTGAGCAGTAGCGAAGCAGATCGAAGATGGCGAATCTTATCTTCCCCAGGAGTAGGGAAACAGATTTAAGCCACAAGTCCTGTGACCCTGACCAGTAGTGGGATAGGTTGGAAATTGTAGATCTTGTCTCCTTAAGCAGTAGCGGAGTAGATCGAATACGGCGAATCTGATCTCCCTGAGATTACAGCAGAGCAGGTTGAAGCCAGTAATCCTATCTCCCCAACGTTGCGGTGGAGTGAGTTGGAGCAGCAATTACAATACCTCTGAAGATGCAGTAAGATGGAATGAGGCAACTCAAAGAATAAGAGCACCAAAGTCCAAGCTCGGCCGGGCAAAATTGGCCAATGTTTTAGTCTTTGCCTCATTCCCGTTACACGACAAATGAGCAAAGAGGGGCAGCTGTAATAGCCCAAATTTACCCGGCCCAAATCAGAGATAAATAAGCAATAAATATAAAACTAAAATTAAGTGTCCAAAATAGTCCTTTTACATTAGGCCCAAACTAAACACAACCCACTACCCAAAATCAAACCCGAATTACCCAATACATCCCAGCCCAATAACCAATGCCCTAAACTTAAACCCTAGCAGCCTCCACGCCGTAACCGCCCAGGGCCTTCGTCCCCACGTGCCGAGCCTCTGCCAGCATGCGCGCCTTCGCACATGCGCCACCACCGCTCGTTTTGGCCTCCGTACACGCCACGTTGGTCTCTGCCCTTGTACCTTCAAAATACACACGAAAATACGCAGAGAAGGATAGCAAAATAGGGGCAATAGAGGGTATCTTGGGGGGAACATTTTTCTTTTATTTTTTCTTTTTATTTTCACTTTGTAAAAGCGGGCCATGAAAGGCCATAAAAAAATGCTATAAGGGGTGATTGCGGGGATACCAAAAAAAGGAGAAACACAGTGTATATAGAAAGGATTCAAAGAGAAATCAAAAGAAAATTTTGAAAAGGTGATCTTTTTTTCAGTGATATTCTCAATTTTTTTAGGGAGATTCGTTTTTTATTATTGTAAGAAAGGGGGTGAGAGAGAAAAGGAGAGGGAATACTTACCTCGGAGGTGGGAGCACCGCATCTCGGCTCACTCCGCCGCAATCAGAGTCTAGGCTGGAGGCAGGGTGCTGAAGCGACATGCCGTTTGAGTGGAGAGGTTTATTTTTTTTAGGTTTTTTTCTTTTCTGCTTAGGGTAATATGCCTTTAATGTGGGTTAAATGGGAACTCGTGAAACGACACTGTTCGGGCCAGATTCAACGGCCCTGAAACGATGCCATTTTGGCCGTGACCCGATGACCCGACCCAGGCGCGGCTAGATCCGCATTTCTAGCGTAGGGAGGGATATTTGCGCGGCCAACCCCTTCCGTTTTCTAGTGCTTTCGAATCAAGTGTTTTCTTTTTTTTTTGATTTGGTCTCATATTATGTTTTTGTTTCATTTTGGTTCAGCGTGCAACGCCGCATTTTGGAGGGTGGGGAATATTCCCCTTTTGGTCCCCCATGTCATTCGCGCTTTGCGATTTGGACCCATTCTTTTATTTGTTTTAGATTTCTCCCTTGCATTACTACTTTATTGATAATTCCGTCCTTTGTTTATTATTATTGCTAAGGATCATTTAATTTGTTATTTTACTATTGTTATTATTGTTATTAATATTATCTTGACATACATAGTTGCTTATTTTTACATATATACGCACATACATTATTTTATTTCATTACACATTGTTATTTTATTTTTATATTCTAATATATTAGCACATATTTGATGTTAATTATTATTTATATATTTTATAATACGTTTTAAATGTTTATTCATATACTTTTGCGCTTAAAATTAGTAATGCCCTTATAATCCTATTTTATATACATATGTATATATAATTTATATCAAATATGTTTATCTTGCGTATGAATGTATATTATTGATTTTATTATTGTATTTTCTACTTATACTTAAAACATACATAATTTATTCCAAAACTCCTTAGTGTATTTCATTTATTTCATTTTATGTATTATATGTCATTACCCTTTTTTATAAATATTATTTATTTAAATTAATAAATATATGTTATTTTTAAATTAATTATGATATTTTTATTTATTCGGTATTATTATTCCATTTGACAACTTTTTAACTATAATTGTGATTTATTTCAAATTCTTATATATAATATTTATTTTCAATTTATTTGAATTATAATCCCTTTTTCATACATCTTAAACTATTTTAAAAATTGTACATTTTCATGTGCATTAATTATAATTTAATGTTTTGATGGACTTTAAATTTATTAGTTTTAAATGTTAACATAATATATATGATGTAGGAATTGCTCTTGGGTGTATTGTATTGTTTGTTTGTATTTGTTAATTAGTTGTAGATCATTAGATTGCATTTTGTTTACAAATGACTACTTAATATTGAACATTATTCCATCGAGTTTCTTTTATTAAAATTTTGCGTTTAATATGGTTCAAGTTTCGAAGTCCCTTTTAGATGTTATAATACTCGACATTCATAATTCACGAGAGAATTGTGCCCTAACTTACAGGGCTTCAATTTTTTTGATGAATTCGGGTAATTAAACATCTCTATGGTAATAAAAAACCTCATGGTTTCTACAATAAAATTCTTAAGATTTCAAAATGTTGGATCCTAACTTACTAGATACGACATTTTGTTATCTCAATTTTAAAGTAAAGGCAATGTTCGATGTTTAAGAATTTCGAGAAAATTGACCCCTAACTTATTGGGTTCGGACTTCCCGATCGACTTAAATAATCGAATATCCTTCTTCGAATACATGATTTTCTTAAAAAGGGGTACACATTTAATTCCAAAGATCGAATTGTTGCACACTAACTCACTGAGTGTAGCAATTTATTTTTCACAATGAGTCCGTCTTATTATTCAATTTGGTTTACTCAAATTTAAACTTCAAAGATAGTATTTTAAAATCTTTTCAAAGTTTCGACATTAAGACATTAAACATTCAATTCGGTACCAATTTTGGGCGTTACGAGGGTGCTAACCCTTCCTCGTACGTAACCGACTCTCGGACCTATTTTCTCAAATCTCTTAGACCTAAAATTTATTTTTAATGGTGAACCGATTACACCTTAATAAAAGGTCGGTGGCGACTCCCCTTTTATTTTAAAATCGATCCCCATTTTCCAAAGTATATAAAAAAGTGGTTTCGACGCAAGTCCTTTTCATTAACAGTAGTATTATAAAAGATAATTGAAAGAGGAAGGTTTGGGAAATACATTTTGTTCAATGATGATGGAGCCTGGCGTCACAATTGGTTTGGTCGGTATCTCTTCTTCGTGTTTTTCTTTTCTTTTCTTTTTTTTCCTTACAAATTTTCTAGGGGAAAGAAAAGACAAAGAAAGCAAGGTAGGGGATAAGAGATCTTTTGGGGGGAAATTAATGGGTTAATTAGAATTCCGTTGTCAGTTTGTCACGTTGTATGGTGCAAACTTTTTTATCTAATTTTAAAATTTATCCTTCCACTTTATAAAAATTGAAAAATTAGTCTCTTTATTTTATTTTGTTATAATATTTTATGAATATTAAAAATTAGTCCAGTTAAGTAATATTGTTAAATTAGCAATTCGACAATTTATATATAATAAATTAGCAAATGCTAGCAAGTTAACGTTTTATACTCAACGAATTATCAAAATCAATGATTTAAGTTCCTGTGTTTACCAACAAATGGAGTAACTTCTATGTTTTCATAAAGTATAATAATTAAATTATGATAAATTAAAGTAGAGAAACTAACTTCTCAAATTTTCATAAAGTAGAATAATGAAATTTATGATTAGACTCTTTGAATGTCATCCATCTATTCTATGAAAACTAATAGAAGTTAATCCCTTTACTTTAATTTGTCATAATTTTATATTAAGAAGTCAATTCAATTAGGTAACTTTATTAAATCTTTATCGTTAAATAGTTCAACCATTTATATGAAAAAGAAAATTAGAAACTCAACAATTTATATACAATAAATTAGTAAAAACAGTAGTTCAAATTGTGTGTTTATCTATAACTAGATTAAATTTTTAATTTTTATAAAGTACGAGGACCATATTTTGATAAATTAAAATAGAGAGACCTGCTTCACAATTTTGTAAAGTTGAGAGATGACATTCTAAATTATACTTTTAAAAGAATAAATTATTCTTATTAAATAAAAAATGTCTCAATAACTTCACCAATAATTAAGTCAACTTATTCAAATGTAAATTAAATTGGATTAGTTAATCTATAAGGTAATTTACTAATATAAATGCATACAGTACAAACTTATGTCCCCGGGAGAAGAAAAAGAAAAGAAATCATTACAAGCTTGAATGCCATCAATAATGAAATTATTTATAAACTACTTGTCACCTATTAATTTAGTCAATAAAATAAAGCTCTGGTTTAATTAGATAAAAGAATTATGTAATTTGCTTTAATTTTTATGTATAATTAATCATTTTATCTTCAAATATATATATATATATATATATATATATATATATTGTTAAACTCTCAAAAGATTTTATATTACGAAATAATCATATACCAATTTAGTTATTTAAAATTATAAATAAAAAATTATTATAGAAATTTAATTTATTAATAAATTTAAAATAAGTAATTTATTTTTTAAAATAAAATAATCTGGTGCAGTTTTTTCCCAAAACTGTTTACATTTTGTTTAAATTATCATTGTTTTGATTTTTATTATTCAATCATATAGTGAAACCATATTTTGGTTATTACTATAAATAATTTATATATAAATTGTTAATCTACCTTGATTAAAAACAAACAAAACTAATAATGCTAAAAACAATGCTAGCTCCTGATTTTGGAAGAAGAACAATAAATTATTATTTTTCTACTTCAAAATGTATGAAAACCATTTTGTGTCATGTTTAAATTTATTAATAATATATAAAATAAAGTTAGGAGTTAGTCATTTCCATCCTTCTTTCTTATTTCTCAATTCTCACCAAACCAAACATAATGAAAATATGGAACCTAATTGATCAAACCACCTAACACATGCGCTGTTACTTCTGAGTATTAATTCTAATATTGTAACAGATTTTAGGAATTACCGTAGTGTTTTGAAAAGTGGTTTAATAATTGGATATGAATAAAATTGTTTGTAATTATACAAGAATAATATGTTTGAGTAATTATTGTAATTGGTAAGTTTCATTGAATTTGGTGTAATTGGAGCGTCTCAATTATATTTTCTAATTCTTAAGAGAAGGGTGAGAATTTGAGTAATTATACACGTAATTACACTCATATTCAATTTTAGAAATTATTTTTATACAAATTGTAAAGAATTATTATAAGCACGAGTATGCATGACTGTTTGAGATGGTTATGTACAAAATTTCTTATATTTTTAATGTATCACGAAACTAACTAAAAATACGACAAAAGCAAGTGCACCTATCGATAAATAGTATAGTTATTGTGGGTAGAGATATCGTATCCACGAGGACTAAAAGTATTAGTAATTATTATTTTTCTATTATTTAGCCGACAATTTGGAGTGATGGGTTTTAAACTAAAATTACTAAACTAATTTAACTAAGAATGCAACAGAGAATGAATCAGGAAAATAATCGAATAATAACCAATGAAAGAGACAATACCAAGAAAGAATCTGCCTAAACTTCATCTATTATTATGAATCTGAATTTAAACGATTTATTCACTTGGTGTCTTGATCCGTAGAAATCCCTAAATTATGCTAATATCTTTTTCGAGAGTAAGAGCAACTGACTCTAGGTTAATTAATTAAAATTTCTTTCTAATTAAAACCCCTATTATTGCATTAACTCGATTTATGGATTCCCCTATTAGATTTGGCTCTAATCCGGTAGATTTATGTCATCCTATTTCTAGGACTACATGCAACTCCACTCAATTATGCTAGATCTACTCTTAAACATGGACTTTTGCTCCCTGATTTAAGCACATTAAACATGAATTAATATCCAGGAACTAAAATAAGAAATAAGCACACATAATTGAGAATAAGAATCAAGTATTTATCATGTAAAACATAAATCAAATAATAGAATTCATCATAGGGTGTATCTTCCCTAGGTATCTAGGGAATTAGTTCATAATTCAGAATAAAAACATCTCAAATTTAGGAAAACTACAAGAAACAAAGAAACTCATGAAAACTTCAAAAGAAATTAAAAGAAGGTCTTCGATCTTGATGAAAATCTACTTTAAAGTTGACTCCAATGGTATTCTTCGAGTTGTTTTTTTCAATATTCTCCGATGGCTCCCATATCTCTTTTTCTATTTTGTATTTATAGACCTTAGAATGCTCAGAAAGCCTAAAAATAGTGTTTTTTCATGTGTTTTGGAAGCGAATTGCGAAATCGACACGGGCTGGCACATGGACGTGTGTCTAGCCCGTGTGGCTCACATGTTATTATAAAAATTCTAAAAAAATTCTAAATTTATGGCCAAAAATTTTATTATAAAAAATAATTTACATGTTATAATATATATTTATAAAAAGCTATGATCAAGAAGTATGAACATAACTTATTTATATGTCCATGCTATATATTATAAAAACAATATACTTATTCATTAAATTTTGTTATAGGTTTTTTCTTATCATAACTTATTTAAAAAAATAACTTTTTAAAGTCATGGTAAAAAGTTATATTATTTATAAGAAAGGTTATAAAAGTTTTGGACAATTTATAAAAATTTTCTATAAATGTTATGTATTATAATTTTTATATTATTTTTACTTAATTTATGCGTTATAAAAAAGATATAACCTAGCCTAAGTCTTTCTCCGAATTAAGTTTATATAGTTTTATAATTTATTAAAGATACAAGCTATTTGAACTGTTAACACAAATATTATAAGGTTGTTACTAGTTATGTAAATAGAAAAATTTTCTTACACAATATCATAGGTATAATACCATTTGAGAGAATGACACTAGACAAAAGGACCACAAACAGCTAGTAGACTCTTTAATGTGAAACATTCAATGCTTCAAAATGTGTTTGAGAAGACATTTTTCATTTTAAAAATATATCTCTATATTAACAACATCACTTTAGTATAACATAAAAAAAAGTTGGATCGTACTAGCATTTTGCATATTTCATAACTTCAATCCTAGGTGGAATTGAGATGATCCATACTTCGAAGAGTGTAGAACTAACATTGATAATGACAATATAGAACGATCGCAAAGCAAAAAAAGAAAGAAAAAATAAAAACACACAGATTTTATGTGAAAACCCTTTCGGGGAAAAAACTACAGGTAGAAGAGAAGAAAATTCACTAATGTCGAATTCGAATGATACAAGAGGAGTTTAGACTACATTTATTTATAGGTTGAAAAAACCTTATTCTAATCAATGTCAAATAGATGAAGTGTAGTCAGGTTGAAAAACCTTATTCTAATCAATGTAAAATAAAAGAAGTATAGTTCTATATGGATTTTACTTTTATTTTATTTTATCACTGTATTTTATTTTAACAAGGATTTGAGTCACTCAACTCTAACAATCTCCACCCTGCCACGAATTATCAATGAATAAGTTCTTAACCACGAACTCTTAATGAACAAGTTTTCCACCTCTTCTATGAAAGCCCTTAAAGGGTGTTCTTCAACAATAAACACTAAACAAGTCCAAACAATGCTCAAACTTGGTTATAGGAAGTGACTTAGTCATCATATCTACAGAATTTTCATGAGTACTAACTTTGCTCACAACAATATCTCCACGAGCAATAATATCACACACAAAATGATACCGAACATCAATGTGCTTTGTTCTCTCATGAAACATTTGATCTTTCGTAAGGAAGATGGCACTCTAACTATCACAAAACACTGTACTGATCTGAAGGTCTTTACTGAGTTCACCAAAGAGTCCCTTTAATAAAATAGCTTCTTTACAAGCCTTAATAATCGCCATGTACTCAGCTTCAGTAGAAGAAAAAACAATTGTAGTTTGCAAAGTGGCTTTCCAACTGATTGCGCAACCCCCAATAATAAAGACATACCTTGTGAGAGATCTTATTTTATCAAGGTCTCCAAAAAAATCAGAATCAACATACCCAATGACTCTATCTCTAGTTCTTCCAAACTGTAAGCAAACATCAGTCGTACCTCGTAAGTATCTGAAAATCCACTAAACCACTTTCCAGTGTTCTTTGCTGGGATTCTCCATGTATCTACTAACTGCACTAACTGTATATGATAAATTTGGACGTGAACAAATCATAGCATACATGAGAGATCCCACTGCAGTAGAATATGGAACACGTGACATGTTGTCATCTAATTGTGGAGACAAAGCCGATGAAAGTCTGAAGTGGGCTACTAATAGAGTACTAACAAGCTTGGCATTCTGCATATTGAACCTGTAAAGAAATTTCTCAATGTACCATTTCTGAATTAGGTACAATTTACATGTTTTTCAATCTCTGAGAATCTTCATCCCAAGTATCTTCTTTGCTGCTCTCAAATCCTTCATCTCAATTTTTTTACTAAATTGGGTTTTGACCTTTCTTATCTCTCCTTAATCTTTGGCTGCTATCAACATGTCATCAATATAGAGGAGTAGATACACAAAAGAACCATCATTGTTTTTCTTAAAATAAATACAACTGTCAAAGCTACTTCTTTTGAAATCATGAGTAGTCATAAAATAATCAAACATCTTATACCACTGCCTTGGTGACTGTTTCAAGCCATAAAGGGACTTTTTTAGTAAACAAACATAGTCCTCCTTTTCTGAGACTATAAAACCCTCTAATTGTTGCATGTAAATATCTCCCTCAAGTTCTCCATACAATAACATTATTTTTACATCTAACTGCTTAAGTTCCAAATCATACATGACCACATTTCCAAGCAAGGCTTAAATCAAACTATACTTCACAACTAGAGAAAACACATCTATGAAGTCAACACCTAGAATCTGACTATAATCTTTGACAACCAGCTTTGCTTTATATCTGGGTTATTCAACTCTTAGAGTCCATTCTTTCTTCTTGAATACCCATTTACAACAAACAACCTTTTTACCTTTAGGAAGCTTCACTAGATCCCATGTTTTGTTCTTATGTAGCGATTCCATCTCTTCTTCCATGATAATTATCCACTTTTTTAAATCTTCACGCTAACTGCCTCGGAATAAGTAGATGGCTCTTGATTTGCATCTATAACTTTAGCCACGTTTAAAGCATAAGCAACTAGATCAGCCTCAGCGTACCTCTTTAAAGGTTTAATTTCTCTTCTAGGTTTGTTCTTGGTAATAGAATATTGTGGTGCTGACTGTAGTAAAGAAGCAACTCTATTCTGAGTTTCTGTTTTAACCTGATAAGTAGACTCTGTTGTAGATCCTGAACCAATCTGAAGCTCCACCTACTTCACATGTGTGTTTGAACTTTTCTGGTATTTATTGAAAGAGTCTTTAAGAGGTAAGTTAGGCAGCATAGCAGTTTCATCAAAAATAACATCTCTACTAATTACAACTTTCATCATTTCAAGACACCATAACTTATATCCTTTAACATCAGCCTTATAACTAAGAAAAACACATTTAATAAATCTAGGCTCTAATTTCCCATTATCAACATGAACATACGCGAGACACCAAAAAAAATCTTCAAATCAGAATAATCAGTAGGAGTACTAGATCATACCTCTCTTGGAGTTTTTTTTTTCTCAATGGCAATAGAAAGAGATTAATTAATCAAAAAACATGTTGTAGAGGTCGTTTTAGCCTAAAACAAGTTCAGTAAATGAGCATTCGATAACATGCATCGAACCCTTTCCATGATTTTTCTATTCATTCGTTCTGCAATACCGTTTTCCTGTGGAGTATGATGAACTGTTAAATGTTTCATGATCCCTTCTGATTTGCATAATTTATTCAACTCATCAGAACATAATTCCAAACCATTATCTGTGCGGAGGTGTTTTATCTATTTTCCTGTATGCTTCTCAATCATAGTTTTCCAATTCTTAAACATGGACAACACATCACTTTTTTGCTTTAAGAAAAATGCCCAAACTTTTTTGGAAAAATCATCAATGATCAACATATAATTAGCTCCACCGCTCGAAGGCACTTTAGATGATTCTTAAATATCAGAATAAATATTCCAGCGTTCTCTTCGTGTTATGGATTCCTCTAGTGAACCGAACTCTCTTTTGCTTCCCAAAAACGCAGTGCTCGCAGAACTTCAGTTTACTAATGCCTTTTCTATCAAGAAGTTATCTTTTACTTAATTTTGCTATATCGTTCTCACTCATATGCCCTAGACGCATATGCCAAAGTCTAGTAACATCATCATCTAACAAGGAAGAGGAAACAATGGTTGCATCACCAGTAACAGCTGAACCTTACAACACATATAACTTGGCAGTCTTTCTCTGCCCTTTCATCACAATGAGGAAACCCTTGCTAATCTTCAAAACTCCACTTTCAGGTATGTTCTTGTGCCCTTTTAAATTAAAAGTACTTAACGAAATCAAATTCCTCTTCAATTCTAGTACATGTCGTATGCCAGCAACTGTTCTGACAATTCCACTGAACATATTAATTTTGATAGTGCCAATACCTGCGATTTTACATTAAGCATTATTTCCTATCAAAATAACACATTCAGACACAGTTCCGTATGTTGTAAACCAATTTCGATTAGGACTCATATGGAACGTACAACCAAAATCGAGGATCCACTCCTCGCTCACTTTATAGTTGTTGATAGAAGCAACGAGAAGTTCACCATCACTGTAGTTTTCTACTACATCAACTTCACCGGATTGTTCTAATTGTTTTCCCTTTTGATTCACAGCCTCCCTTTTGATCTTATTATGCAACTTATAGCACTCAGACTTAATGTGTCCTTTCTTCTTGTAGAAGTTATAGGTTTTACCTCTATTTGAAAATCTCGATCTCCTCTTAGATTTACTGCGATGATTTTGTTCCTGTGTCCTCTCACGATTATCATCAGCATTTCGTTCTTGTCTCCCATAAATAATGAGACCCCCTCCCTAAGAGTTAAATCCAACCACAAGATGTTTCATCTTGTCATTCGAGGTTAAGAAAGCATAGACTTCATCAACTATGAAAGATTCTCGACTATACAAAATTGTATCTCTAAAGGTTGAATAAGATGGGGGCAACAAACAAAGTAGAATTAACTATAAATCTTCTTTATCATACTGAACCTCTATGACCTCTAGGTCTGAGATAATTTCTTTAAACACGGTTAAGTGTTAGTGTACAAACGCACCTTCCTCCAAACGATGAGCATAAAGACGCCGCTTCATATGCAACTTACTAATTAGGGTTTTCGACAAACATAGTTGCTCAAGCTTCTTCCATAATACAACGGCGGTCTTCTCCTTCAACATGCCCTATAAAATTTCATTCGACAGATGCAGTTGTAATTGCATTAAAACCTTTCGATCTTTACATCTCTTCTATTCATCTGTTCATATTGAAGGCATCTTATCTAACCCTAGTAGGGCATCCTCCAAATCTATTTGCTCAAGAACTACCTATATCTTTACCTGTCACAATGTAAATTTGGTATTGCGATCCAACAGCGGAATATCATACTTCATTGTCACCATTACCGTGATCGAGACAAGCAACCCAAAAAACTCTGATACTAGTTTGTAGAACTAACATCGATAATGGAAATATAGAACGATCGCAAAATAAAAAAAGAAAAAAGAAAAAATAAGAACACACAGATTTTACGTGGAAACCCTTTCGGGAAAAGAACCACAAGTAGAGGAGAAGAAATTCACTAATGTCGAATTCGAATGATACAAAAGGAGTTTATTTATAGGTTGAAAAACATTATTCTAATCAATGTCAAATAAATGAAGTGTAGTAAGGTTGGAAAATGTTATTCTAATCAATGCAAAATAATAAAAAAAAAGTATAGTTCTATATGAATTTTACTTTTATTTTATTTTAACAAGGCTTCGAGTTACTCAACTCTAGCAAATAGTATTTGGAAGAAGGAAATCTTGATAATCTTAATGATGTAGATTCAAGTTGAAATGATAATAAGGAGCACATATTAAATATTAAAAAGGAATAATCCAACAAATATGCACTAGAACAGTTAGATAAAGTTATATATAATGTTTATTTTCTTGCTATTTTATTAATAATCGATATCAACTATACATATAAAAATTATAATTAAACCCTCATTCAACTATTCTGTACATATTTAAATATGCAAAAAAAATCCTAATTAATTTTACATGAGAACAATTTTACTCATTTAAGTTGTTTTGTACATATAAAATCAAGTTTGAGTAATTTAGGAATTTCTTTTGATAGAATACTAAGTTACGAATTTCAAATTTGTTTTCATCTTTTACTGTAAATAATTGTATTTTATTTCCCAAAACTAATTAGCTGGTGTTATTAAATGTTAGCACACAAACTAATAGTTTTTTTTTTGGAATAAGGAAAGCATGAATACTAGTCTGGGATGAGTCCTTGGACCAAAAAGTTTTGCTTTATTTTCTTGGTCTTTTTATTCTATTTTGCTTTTTAATTTCCTGTTGATCACAGAAATAAAATGTGGAAAATGAATGGAGGAGGAAAGCCCACAATAAAATTCACTTTTTTTTTTTATAATTTTTATTACTAAAACCATTTATCTGGCCTATTCATAAATTATTTTTAATTGATACCTAACTATACCCCTAAAGTTTAATAAAACATCTTAATTTCTAACCGTAATGAGACCAAGAGTTTCACTTTTCATTTCGTATTTTAATTACTGTTTCTTTTTTCCACCAATCATCTAATTTTCAGTTAAGTTGTCAAAATAATTTGAAAAACACGCAAAATTAAATTAAAGAACAGTCAACTAAAGACGACATCCACACGCAATTTGAAAATAATTACCACACGTGTCAATAAAGTACAGCGCGTGCCATTAGCGAGCACATTCAAGAGTGTTGAAATTGTAAAAAAAAAACGTCAACACCCGCATCGTTGCCGTATAAGATTAGAAGTGCAAGAAAAGGTCGATATTTCTTGAAAGTCCCTGCTTTATACCATTTTTCATTTTTAGTCCTTCTATTGTAAATTGATCCTTTCTGATCCTATATTTTCGAAATAGGTGGTTATTTTTTGTTAATTTTGTCAGATACTTTGGAATGGTTTAATTTTAAAAAAATATGATGATTTGGCATATAAATTTTGATATTTTTTATATGGTAACAATTTTTTACACGTTTAAAGAAAAGAGAAAACTGTATAATATTTATCCAAAACTAAAATAAAAATGCAAAGTATATATGCTGCAGCACATATATTTTAAAAATAATCCAAGTGAAATTATTTAATAAAATTAACAAATACACATTTTGAAAAAGCAAAGAGGTTAAAATGAGCAAATTTTAGCACATAAACTAAATTTCCCCGAAATGTTACAGGGACTTTCGTGAAATTTAACCAAAAGGGAAAGTTGGAAACTGATAATTAAATTTAAACAGTGAATCCCTTCTTATTTCGTTTTGATTTTCTTTAATTTTTCTTCATCATCTTCAAAAAAAAAAAAAACATTTCATTTTACTCGTTTTAGACGGCTCTCTAATATTCTCTCGGTCAACTGTATTTTATTTCTAATTTTTTAAATTAATCTCCTTCTCTCCTAAGTTTCATAGATGCTATCATATACAGTCCTTTCAAGCTTCCTTTCACTTTCCTAACAGAGCTTTCAGCTTTTAAAACAGAGGTCAGTTGTTTTTAATCTCTTTAAATTCCCTTAAATCCTTTTCTTCTTGTTCGATTATTTTATTTTATTTTTATTGTGTATTCAGGGTTTTTTCTACTCTTGATATCTGATTGTTGGGTGTTCTTTGAAACCTGAAAAAAGTAAGTTGATTCTTCCTTTTCTTTCTTCAAACTTTAAAAAAAAAAAAATAGACGCTTTTCATAGAGGAAAGTTTTTGCTATAAGTTTCTTAAATAACCAAAAAAAAAAAAAACCCAGTAATTGTTTCCCAGAAGGAAACATAGACTGAGCTTTTATCTTGTAAAAGGATCAAAATAGATTCTATGTGTGTGTATATATATATTCTGATGTGAACCAAAAGTATGGTATCTTTCTCTCAGAATCTTGCTTTAGTATGAGAAAAAAATTCATGGAATTATTTCCCCTTTTTAATCTCTGGCTGGAATCTCAACTTTCGTTTTTCATAATTTTACATGATAAAATTACAGATTATATACTGCTTGATTGGCAAGAATTTGGATAATTTAAATTGAAAAAAATAGTTATTTATATATAACAAAATTCATTGCAGTTTCATGCTAGTTCTCATTATACTGGGTTCTTGTTGTTTTCATTTGTTGTGTTTTGCGCCTTTTTGCATTTTCAGTGCTTAAATCCTTTCGATATTGCTTGCTTATTTGTTCATGGAGGGACTGAAATTCATCTTTTTATTTCAGGTATTATTTTGATCGACTCAAATTACCGATAGTCAATAAAGTGATTTCCGGTTCCGCTTTGATTGATACAAACTATGAGTAGTCTCAAGTTGGGGGTGGAGGTGGTGGGGGCGCATGACCTGTTAGCCAAAGATGGACAGGGATCATTCTGTCCCTTTGTGGAGCTCGAGTTTGATGGCCAGAGATGCCGGACCACTACTAAAGAGAAAGATCTCAGTCCGGTATGGAACGAGAGTTTCTATTTCAACGTATCGGATCCAAACAAGTTGTCCAGCCTCCCACTTGAAGCTTTTGTTTACAACCATAACAAAGCAAACAACGCGAAGACTTGTCTTGGGAAGGTTCGACTCACTGCACCATCGTTCGTGAATTACTCTGATGCGGTTGTTTTGCACTACCCTCTTGAGAAACGAAGCATTCTCTCCCGTGCGAAAGGAGAGCTTGGTTTGAAAGTGTTTGTTACTGATGATCCTTCGATAAAACCCTCGAATCCACTTCCAGCCATGGATCCGGATGTAGTCCCGAAGTCAATTCCCAAAGAGAAAAATGGTAAAAGACACACATTTTTTCATCTTCCAAATGCAAAGCAGCCACAACAGCAGCAGCAAAAAGTTACCCCAGCACCACCCCAACAACAAATGAATTATGGAGTACATGAGATGAAATCCGGACCACAGGCATCGAAAGTTGTCAACATGTTCCCGGGTTCATCATCTCAACCATTTGATTATGCTCTTAAAGAGACAAGTCCATTTCTTGGAGGAGGACGAATTGTTGGAGGCCGAGTCATACGAGGAGACAGACCAACCAGCACCTATGACCTTGTTGAGCAGATGAGATTCCTTTTCGTACGAGTGGTGAAAGCCCGAGATCTTCCTTCAAAAGATGCGACAGGCAGCCTCGATCCGTATGTTGAAGTGAAAGTAGGAAACTACAAAGGAATCACGAAGCATTATGAAAAGAAACAAAATCCAGAATGGAATCAGGTGTTTGCCTTTTCAAGGGAAACAGTGCAGTCATCTGTGCTAGAAGTTGTTGTGAAGGATAAGGCTTTAGTGAAAGATGACTCTGTTGGGTTTGTGCGCATTGATCTCCACGAGGTTCCTACAAGGGTTCCACCTGATAGTCCGTTGGCTGCGGAATGGTATCGGTTAGAAGATAAGAAAGGAGAGAAAAAGAAAGGAGAACTGATGCTTGCAGTTTGGTATGGCACACAGGCTGATGAGGCTTTTCCCGATGCTTGGCATTCGGATGCTATTGCTCCAGGTGATAGCACTTCAGTTTCCCTGACATATATCCGCTCAAAAGTTTATCACTCTCCGAGACTGTGGTATGTCCGTGTCAATGTTATCGAGGCTCAAGACCTTGTTCCAGCTGACAAGAGCAGGTTTCCTGATGCATATGTTAAGGTTCAGATTGGTAACCAGATCTTAAAGACAAAATCAGTCCAAACTCGAAATATGAATCCAATCTGGAACGAAGAGTTTATGTTTGTTGCTGCCGAACCCTTTGAAGATCATCTGACTTTTACAGTTGAAGATCATGCAGGTCCTAATAAGGATGAGACCATTGGAAGGACTGTAATAGCATTGAACTCCATTGATAGGCGTGCTGATGATCGCTTTGTCCGTACCCGGTGGTACAACCTGGAGAAATCTTTATCCGATGCCATGGACAGTGATCGTGCAAAGAAGGATAAATTTCATAGTAGGCTCCATGTTCGTCTTTGTCTTGATGGAGGATACCATGTTCTCGATGAATCAACTCAGTATAGCAGTGATCTCCGGCCAACAGCAAAGCAGCTCTGGAAATCGTCAATTGGTGTTTTAGAACTCGGAATTTTGAATGCCGACGGGCTCCAGCCAATGAAAACTAGAGACGGAAAAGGTGCATCTGATACATATTGTGTTGCTAAGTATGGCCATAAATGGGTTCGAACTCGAACCATAGTAAATAGCTTGAATCCGAAATATAATGAGCAGTACACCTGGGAAGTTTATGATACAGCCACGGTTCTCACGGTGGGGGTCTTTGATAACTCTCAGATTGGAGGTTCCGATAATACCAGAGATAACAAAATCGGAAAGGTACGGATTCGCATATCTACACTGGAAACTGGTCGTGTTTACACACACTGTTACCCGCTGCTGGTTCTTCACCCTTCTGGTGTCAAGAAATTGGGTGAACTCCACTTAGCAATACGATTTTCATCGACATCGATGGTTAATATGATGTCTCAGTACTCGCGTCCTCTTCTGCCAAAGATGCACTACAAAAGGCCGTTGAGCGTGATACAGCAAGACATTCTGCGACATCAGGCCGTGAATATCGTGGCAGCTCGGCTTGGTCGGGCTGAACCTCCTCTCAGGAGAGAAGTAGTCGAATATATGTCCGATGCAAATGCTCACCTTTGGAGCATGAGGCGCAGCAAGGCAAACTTTTTGCGACTGACATCAGTCTTCTCGGGGTTATTTTCGGCTGGAAAATGGTTCGGTGAAGTTTGCACGTGGAAGAAACCTATTACAACAGTGCTGGTTCATATCCTATTCGCAATGCTAGTTTGTTTCCCAGAGCTGATTTTACCAACGGTTTTCTTATACATGTTCCTTACAGGGGTTTGGAACTATCGTTATCGACCTAGGTACCCTCCTCATATGAACACTAGTCTTTCTTGTGCCGATGCAGTTTCTCCTGATGAGCTAGATGAAGAATTTGAGTCCTTTCCTGCATCGAAAAGCTCAGATATAGTTCGGATGAGGTATGATCGTTTGAGGAGTGTTGCAGGGCGAATTCAGACTGTTGTTGGTGACATAGCTACACAAGGCGAGCGGCTTCAGGCACTCCTAAGCTGGCGGGATCCTCGTGCCACAACAATATTTGTGTTATTATGTCTGGTGGCTGCCATTGTTTTGTATGTCACACCTTTTCAGATGATTGCTCTTCTTGCTGGGTTTTATGTTATGAGGCATCCCAGGTTTCGCCACAAGACACCTTCGGCACCGATCAATTTCTTCCGTCGTCTGCCTGCAAGGACAGATAGTATGCTGTAAATAGGTTGTGGGGTTTTCTGGGAACTGTGGACTTAACTTCGGGTTGTAAAAACATCGATTGCAGCTGTTGCCTGACATGTTTTGGTGAATGTAAGTACTACTTTATCTTTATGCATCCAATGTTAGCCGATATAAAATCCCTAGTTTGGCTACTGTATGCAAGGAAATGCAACCATATTTGTTACAATGATGACCTGTTTATGAGTTCTGCACTATCCCCTGGCAAAAAATTCCGATCTTATAGAGGTGATTTTTTCTTTCTTTTTTTTTAATTTTCTAAAACCGGAGCATGTTCAAATATAAATATACATAAAAATCGAGTCAGTTCCAAATTTTTCGTATATATGAGATAGAAAAATATTTAACAAACTAAATGGTTTCAATTATTTAGCAAAATAGATGTTTTGTTGAGAATTCGATTTTATAGTCGACACCTCCAAATTCTAATCCACCTTCAAAGTTGGATGCCAGAGGTTAAAAGTAATATTCTCATAAAATGATCCCTGAAATTTTTCAAATTTCATAGTCGATACCTCCAAATTGCATCTTCTATTTTTCATATTTTAAAAACAATTGCATTTCAATACTTCAATTTTTAAATTCTTGAAATAATTTTTAATTTAAATTAAAAATATCAAATAGCATGCTATTTTTAAACATAATTTTAAAGTTGGAAATCTAAAGATTAAACTTCCAAGTTACTATTTTAAGATGGGCTAAAGTGAAATTTTATAAATTATTAGCCCTTTTATGATATTATTTCTTTTAGATTCGAGCATGAAAAATTTGAGGTCGGAATTTATTAATTATAAATTGTTAAAGTGATATGCTTTGCTTTGTAATATTGCGGCATTTGTACAACTCTTTTTTAAATTATATACATGGTATCCTGTAGAGAACATTTCTTTTATATATTGTAACGCCTCGTAGAGGCTTAAAGCCGACAAGTTCGTGGTACATAAATGTCAATAATGTCGAAAAATAAAATAGAGATAACTAAAAACCACTGAAGCATGTCTAACTTAAAACTGGTTCAAATTGGAGAAATGAAATGGTACCGATGGGATCAGTAGAAATCGTGAGTTCTAACTGTCTATCAAAGCTACAAATATCGGACCAAACCGCCGCTCTTGTCGACGAGTAAAATCAAGTGAGATTCCGTCAAGCTGAAAATCAGGCTGCCTGCAGCAGCAAACTTTGTACATTGCTTGTGAAACTATTAGAGGAAACGAGTCAACCGCGCATTAGATCGATGTCAACATGAGTGTTACGCATATCCATTGTTCGTGAACCAGGCCATACACCTGCTGGGGAAGGTGGAATCAGATTTTGACTCGGTGAAATGCCAGACGGAGATACTAGATTGTCGACACTCTGATTATCCGAGTCATTTAGACATTCTTGACCTTCCGGCTTCTTGTTCTTTGCCTTTGGACCACCCCATTGAAAACTTCCGACAATCACCTAGTTCATTCATAAAAGGATGATTCAAACAGAAGTTCAATGACAAGTTGAATTAATTATAGGTAACTTAGAAAAGAAAATTATTATAAACCATAGATATCACAGCAACTGCAGAGTTACCTGAACTGGGCTTGCTGCAATAAGCATCCCTCCGACACCTCCACCAATGACGCGGCCATCAGGAGTGGCAAGGGAAACACTAAGAGCACCACTTCGGCTGCAAGAGCCATTGTTGCTGATCAGCAGGTAAGAGCCTGATAGACATAATATCTCGAATCGCCCCTACAGATATCAAAACCAGACAAGAAATAATATATATACATTCTTTTCAAAAGAGTTTCCAAGAGGGAAAAAGATCTAAAATGTCGGAATATTGAATAGCAAATATAGGTAATATATGCAATCCAAGTGTGTTTCGTGTAGAAAAAACAAGAAATTGAGAACCGGGTTATTGAGTGCCCAAACCTCATATGTAACAGTGCCACCTGAAGATGATGGCTGAAGAAGAGTTACAGTAGAGACAGCCCCGTTGGCTGACAAAATGCATACTGCTCTAGGCCCTTGCTGTGAAAACGACATTATCTTTGTTGCAATGTCCTGCACGAAAAAGTTTTAAAAAGTTTAAAGGCAAAGGAACTTTCTTCTGGTTATACGATAACCTGCCGAACAATATTGTACCACATTTAAAGAATTTATACCTCAAAAAATGCTTCAGAACACAATATCGACTTTCATTACAGAAAAAAGAAAACACCTTAATGCACTTTTATGCCTCTGTTAGTTCCTTATAAATGCCAAACTTCATTTCAATTTTATGAGAAGAGGTAGTGAAACAAAGGAAACTACTGTTCATAATATATTTTCATATATTTTCTAGCAACGTCTACTAGATCTGCATCATCATCATACTTTAAAATGAACAAATCTGGGTCACTTCCAAGCAAATGCATATCACAGTACAGATTGCCTGTTGGCTGCTGCCAGACACGGCACTGAATCCTGATTTCACATGTATTTAACTTAGTGGCTATAAACCCAGGTACCAATTTATAAAGTCAAGAAAAGAAAATAACATACTTCTCCTACTGCAACGGTGATGACATGTGGAGTAAAACCCATCCCAGCTGAACCGGACAGCCAGTCACCTATCAAAACAATTAGATATTTGCAACATCATTGACATAGCAGGAACAAGAAAATACCCGAATTAAGCACCAAATAGCTCAAGGTAGCCCTTAAAAAGGCTTATGAATCCAGCTAGCAAGCAGTGATATGAGATTACATCTTAAAATACCAAGGAGAATGAAATTTCAGCCGACAAGCTGTTAGTTACGAAAATTCTGCATTTATGTCACTTGCACATTTTTTAATCTAAAATTTCATGGATTATAGTGAGGCCAACAAGCTCTTAATGTATTAGTTAAGTTATTTCTAGCCAAAGCAGCTTCTGACCCTACTCAGCTTGCATTTTAAATCAAATTAGAAAAAACCTAGGGAGCAGATCAGTTGGCAATATTACACAATCAAATTACTAAAATATGTGGACACTACAAAATCCTTTTTAAAATATGCCAAAAAGGTTTATTCCACCAAGTTGAACTGCCACTTCAAGCTACATTCCCCCTAATCATGCTCTACACATTTATAGAAGAGATAGGCCAAATGTCTTACCAAGGGAAGCTAACTGTTGCTTCCTTCCGGTACCCGGTGGCCGCCCTCTTCCTCGTTTTTGGCCCGGTGTTGTGGTCACCGGATGAGGAGCTGATGCAGGAGTCAGCGCCAACGAAACAGTCCCATCAGGACCGTACTTTCGGGGCCTTCCTCTTTTCCGTTTCACTGTCTCACTAGATGGCTGTGCTGAAGGTGTGCCTACATTGACACTATGAGGGGCAATTCCTGATGGAGACTCCATAGCTAAGGTTGATCCCACAGTAGTGACTGGAATACTTGATTGGTATTGTACATTTGGACTAGAGAACGGATGAATGCCTGGAGATCCGTGTATCCCAGACTCCGGTTCGGACCCTGACCCGGTTATTCCTCTTTGTTGCATATAGTAAGATGCAGACCCTGATAATGCCATGGCATCCCTTCGATCCATGCATTCACCTCCAATAACCTATACACTTGAATGATGCCTTCAAAATCAACTTTCAAACAAAAAATTTTAACCAAAAAAGAGCTCCAAATTGGGTGAAAATAAACCAGCTGAAAAGCATATAGATCTTAGAACATATTTTATGGTTTTCCAAGTTAAAATTCAAAGATGCATGCAAAAGATCAGGGAATTGAGCCAGAAAACAAACCAAGGAGATGCATTTAGCGTTTACAAGCAAAGCACTTTGAATCTAGACATGAAAAAAATGAAGCGCCATAGTTAGAGAAAGTAAGTAGCGAAAACAGCAACGAAGAAATTACAAAGATTAAGAGTGGAAAATTGGGAAGAGGTGAGAAGTTGAAAGGAAAAGAGACAAAATTGCAAGCTGTTTTAGAGCTTACCAAACCACGGGAAACGAAGAAAAAGGCGTCATGTTAAAGATATAAAGGAGATGGGAAACTAAAAACCAGGTCCACACACTCACCAACCTTTAAGACAAAGCATCTTCCACAGCTAAAACCCAGACCTTAACACTTCAAAAATCACAACCCAAAGAAAGCGATTTGCACACTAACATAATTATGTAAAAAATAATAATAATAATAATAATAATAAAGAAAGAAGCAGACAAAAGTTGAAGCCAATGCCATAAAATAAAGTCAAACTAAGTTGAAAAGAAGAACTAAGAGAAACAAAGCAGAAATGGTTGAACTTTTTGCTCCTTTATTTTTTCCTCCAAAAAAAGTAACTTACATTAGTAAACTAGGGTTAAAGGTTCAGACTTTTGAAAGTAGGAAGCTGCGAAGAAGATGGGTTTTTTACCTTGTTTTCAAAAAGGAAAGATTGACGGAGGTTAAGGGAATTAAAAGCAGAGAGAGAAATGAAGAAGAGAGGCCATTTTTCGAGTGAAGAAGGTGAGAAGAAAGGCGATTATTTATTCCTTACAGTACAGAAAAGAAAGAAAGAAAAAAAAGCTCCTTCCCTTTGCAAACAGAGGTACGTATCGGGATGCATAAGTATTTCTAGGGCAGAGCTTTCTCTTTCTCCTTAAATCTCTCTCTCTCCTCCATTATAAAAGCTGTTTCTTTCCTTTTTGTTCTTGGTTTCTCTTTCTTGCTATCAAAAAAGTTTCTTTTATCTTTGCTTTGCTCTCTACAGTGCGAGGAAGGGAGTTGCTGTAATTGGTGTTGGATGTGTGAGAAGTTACACGCCACTTTTAATCATACCATTCAATTCAAATTCGAATTTTCAAAATCACTATTACAATTGTCACGAATTTCGAAATCATTATTATTCATAAATAATTAAACAGACATAAAATACATCACGTCTGCGGACATTTGTCTAGGATCGTAATTCGGTTTAGCTTTGATTTAGGGCCTATTTCGAATTTAATAAAAGTATAGTTTTAGACGAAGTAATTACAAAAACAATTACGCATAAAGGTGTATAAAGCCCTTCAATTTTTTCAAAAAAAACCTTTTTTTTTCACTTGAATTTTCACAATGCATTAAAAAGACTTTTAAATTTTTTCCAAAAAAATAATTAAGCCTCTACTTTTTTTTCTACTCAATTAGATAATAGAACTTTTAAAACGTATCAAAAAAGCCCTCAAACTTTTTTAAAAAAGCAATTAAGCCCCCTTTTTTTTTACTCAATTGGATGCTTAAACCATCCCTAATTTTTTTCAGTTAAAGCCACCGCCACATGTCACATTGTGTTGTGACACATGATAGCTTTAACTGAAAAAAATAATGAGTCGTTAATTTAACAGTCAAGGGTTAAAGTTAACGGTTAAAAGGTTTTTTTGATGCATTTTATATTTTTTATGATTATTATAAAATTCTACAATATTTTATAAATTTTTTTTCAATTTTTATAATTTTTTTCTAATTTTTAATAAAACTTAAATATTTTTATATTTTTTATTAAAATTTAATAATTTATATGATTTTTATTTTTTATAATTTTTTGCCACATGTCACGCCGGGGTTGTGACACGAGGTGACTTTAGCTGAAAAAAATTAGTGTAGTTAACTTTAACGGTCAACTGTTAAAGTTAACGGCCAAAGAGCATTTTTGATGCATTTTACAGTTCAATTACCTAATTAAGTGCGAAAAAAATTAAAGGCTTAATTGCTTTTTCAAAAAAAAATTTGAAGGTCGTTTTAATGCATTTTGAAAGTTCAAGTACCCAATTGAGTGTAAAAAAAAAAGCAGGGGCTTAATTGTTTTTTTTTTAAGTTTGAGAGACTTTTTGGTGCATTTTGAAATTTAAAGTACCCAAGTAAGTACCAAAAAAAAAACAGGGGCTTAATTGCCCTTTTTGAAAAAGTTTGAGGGATATTTACACCCTTAAGCCAAAAAATTATAATTTTTTATATGTATTTGGTTGACATAGTGTAATTACGTTGTAATTTCATAGGTCATGTTTAGTAATAGAAATTATAGTTACTATAGAAATATTATTAATATGATAAAAATAATTTCTATACAAGTAAAATAAAATTAAAATAAAATCATCATATGTATTATGTTAGCCTAAAAGAGTAGTTGATAATACAATTACTATTACAAGTAACAAGAAAAATAAAAATCATATGTAATTTTATCTAATTGTTTCCTAATGCATATTTTTCAAATTATTCTCTTTAATATTTAAGATATGCTTTTTATCATTATTTGTTGGTCATTGACCAAGTTCATCATCATCATCATCATCATCATCATCATCTAATTTTGAATATGCATCATTATGATTGTTAAGATCTCCTTCTTCCATGTAGTTTTTGAACTATAGATCATTCCAATTCTATCTATGGTTGAAGTTATGAAATATGCAACATGTTAATACGATTCAACCTTATTTTTTTATGTTATACTAAGGTGACGTTGTTAATATGATAAATATATTTTTAGAACAACCAATATCTGCTCAACCATATTTTGAAGCATTGAATGTCTCAAATAAAAGAGTTTGTGAGCTACCTGTGGTGCTTGTATCTAGCATCAGTCTCTCAAAAGGTATCATATCCTACAATATGGTGCAAGAATATCTTTTGTTTTTGCATAATTAACATCAACCTTATAATATTTGAGTTCACAGTCTAAATAATCTGTAGCGTTAATTATAAAAGAACTTATATAAATTTGATCGGGAGAACGACTTATGCTATGTTATATCTTTTTTATAATACGTAAATTAAGTAAAAATAATATAATACTTATAATATATAACCTTCATAAATAAGGTTTTATAAATTATTTAATAATTTTCATAATAGGTGAAATACTTAAAAATATCGATTTTTTTTAAATTACCGGGTGGGCCGGTTTTTCGAAAAATTATGGGCCTAGGTCGAAATAATGAAAACGCTTCTAGCTGGAAGCATTTTTCATAACGGTTACCCCTCCCAACAGCTACCCCTCCCAACGGCTATTTAAATAGTCGTCGAAACCCCTCCACTAATAGCTTTTTTTTTCTATATAAACCCCTAATTCTTTTCTTTTTTTTTTCAATTCAATCTCAACTATCTATATCTCATATTCTCAAATCTTTCTCAAATTTCTCTTAATTCCTTCATAATTTCTCACTCAATTTTTATTCTCTCAACTCTTTTTTTAATTAAAATTGTATTAAGGTTTTTTAATTATTTTTTATATTACAATTTATTTTTTGTTTTTCGAAATTAGTAATGGCAAAATCTCTAATCCATTTGAATGGCAAAATCTCAAATCAAAATCACTAACTGAGTGTCGTGTCGGGGTCTAGTATTTTGTATTATCACCAAACCTCAATTGCTGGATGTTCTGTCTACCACGATTGAAATCTAGGGTTGAAACCGGTGAGTGTCTTCCCATTGATGATTCTGGGATATCATAATAGGAACTTTCTAACAAAGTAGTGACCCACCGCACAACTGTGTTAATGAAATCTCGGTTTCTTCTTTCATTTCGGCCTCTCGAACTAGAACATATGTCAACCTCCAAGCGCCTTCATCTATGTTTGAAAAATCTATATATAACTCGAGTATTGGTGATCCACTAGCAATATGCATCTGCACCATCGCCTCCAACCCCCTTGTGCCTATGATATCAAAAGCGTCATATTTGATGAGGTCGACTGAAGCATAAAATTGATATTTCAGTGACAATACTCTCATCTGGTTGGATCAAATGATTTTTCACCTAATTTTTCCACGCAGCTCCGGCAATTGTATATTCAAGTTAAAAGCTAATCGCGTTGTGTTCTCCGATAAAAAAAAAACCCATTCTCAGTGTCACAGACTTCAACGTCGTAATAAAAAATAGTATTAAGTCGTCCACTCATTTTCAACGAAATAACTTATTCCACATGTTCGAAACAAAAACATTATGTAGAAAAATAGTGTTGTAATTATATATGAACAACAAAAATTGATCCTTACTTAATGCAATTGCATGGTTGCTCCAAATTATACCTTATGAAATGCCTTGCGAACTTCCTCTTTTTTCGATTCTTCTTGCAATTTTGTTTGCTCAGAATTGCCTTATGCCACTCAATGCTGAAAGCCATCCTTTTCTAGAGCTAGGGTGAGTGACAATTGATTCAAAAAAATTTCCCAGAAGAGTGGGAAGTTTGCATGCATTGAATTTGGTAAATGGAAAACGCTCCATATAGGACGTGCCTTCAGTGCACTATCAAAAAATAGCATTCAAAACACGACCAACTGGACACGGTTTCAACTGACATGGCACGAAAACATGTCCAGCTGGACACGCTTTCAATGCATTTTTCTGACAGTGCACTGAAAACGCATCCTACGTGGAGCATTTCCCCTCTACCACTTTCAACTCCTACAATTTCCCACTCACCCATCAGATATCACGGGATTCTCGGGATAATATTTTTTGAAGAAATCTGATCGACCTCAACCTCTCGTAAAAAAACCTGATCAATATTCAATTGTATTTGGAAAAAAATTACAAACTAAGAGTTAATCGAATCGAGTAGATTAAATTTTACAATTCGAATATGCAATTGGTGTAAATACGATTGGTGTAAATATCGAATTAAATAATTATTAACTTTACATCTTAAAAAGTTATAAAAAAATCTAAATCTTATATAAAAAAACTTAAAAAATACAAAAAAAAAACTAAACCCTATAAAACCCTAAACTATAAAACACTAAAACCTATAAAACCTTAATCCTAACCCCAATTTAAAAATCAAAACCCTAACCCTATAAAATCAGACCAAAAGGAAAGCGCTTCTAGCTAGAAGCCTTTTTTTGCCAATCCGTTGAAAACGCTTCCAATTATTTTGGCCTAGTCTGTAAACTTTTTCAAAAACCGGCCTAATTTGGTAATTTTTTTAAAAAATTAGTATATTTGAGAAATTTACTCTTTCATAACACTTCTTATAAATAATATAATTTTTCCATAACTTTAGAAAGTTATTTTTATAGATAAGTTATGGTAAAAAAATATAACATTTTCTTTTGAATAAGTATATTATTTTATAATATATAACATGAACACATAAAATAAGTCATACTCTTGGTCATGATTTTTTATAAATAAATATATTGTATCACTTTTATAACATGTAAATTATTTTTATAATATCTTTTTAGTTGTAACTTTAAAAATTTTAGGATTTAAATAATATATTTTTATTACAATATTATAAAATACACAAATTGTTTTTATAATATAATTTTTAAGATTTATAATATAATAATTTTTTGTCTTAATGATCTCAAACACTAATACACGTTCATGCTTATAATATAATTTTTATAATTTGTATAAAAATAATTTTTTAAAATTGGATTTGAGTGTAATTACCTACATGATTACTCCAATTCTCACCATTCCCTAAGAATTGAAAAGTGTAATTGAGGTGCTCTAATTACACCTAATTCGATGGGACACGCCAACTACAATAGTTAACCAAACATGCCACCGAGTGATTACAAACAATTTCATCTAAATCCAATTATTAGGTAGCTTTCCAACACTACCTTAGTTTGGTTCTCGATTTTTATATTGATTTTGGAATATAGATTTTTAGACTTATTTTAATATGACTTTTAGATATTATTTGGTAAAATTTTAAAGTCTTTTTTCATAAATATTTATATAAATTAAGCTTTCAAATAAATAAAAGTAAGTGTAAACTATAGAATTTGTCACCCAACTATTAACGTCTTTCTGTTTTGGTCACTCAACTATAAAATTTTTCAATTTAGTCACTAACGTTTTAGATCATTTCTATTTTGGTCAATCTCCCTTAAATGGTTAACGGGAGTGATGATGTGATGTTTTTCTAACTAGTATAGTAACACATTTAATCCTCAATACTTACACATTCTATCAATTTGATCCTAATTCTAAATAATTCAATAAATTTAACCCTCCACATTTATAGATTCTATCAATTTGATCCTTAGGCACATATAATTAAATATACTTATAACTATATTTAAACACATAATTAAATCTTGATAAACTTTTATGTAAATTTATGATTTTGATAAACCCAAAAACGCAGAACCCCCAAAACTTAGTAAATTTGTGATTTTTATAAATTTCATTTATGATCTCGCTAATAGCATTTTCAACAGAGGAACTCAAATTTTCCCGTGAAACCTAACAAATAATTAACAAATAGAAAGAAAAACGAAAAAGCTTCCCATAAGCCTTTTCAAATACTCATCTTATGCATTCTTGTCAACTTGAAGAATCATGTAATAATCTACATCCATCTCTAAGCATAAAATTTATTGTAAAATTTATATTCATCTAATTTGTTTGCACTTTATTTTGAAAAAGATGTAAAATTTCTGAGTTTTTGACTTTTCTAACTTGAATTTTAGGATTTTTTTATTTTTATTTTTAGATACATCTATTTTTATATAATTTTTATATTTTAAAAAATATATAATATTTATATGTTTTCTTTTAAAATTTTAAATTTTTTTATAAAAAATAGATTATGAAATCATTAGTGCCACATGTCACAACCTAAGAGTGTCATTTGTCATATATTTAACACTGTTACAAAAAAGTACCAAAAAACCCTTGATAGAATGAAAATTTGAGTACAACTTGGGACAAAAAAATCATAACTACCAACTTGAGAGGTGTCAAGTTCAGGGGGCTAAATGCATATTTGAGCTTTATAGTTATAGTTAAATATAAACACATATAATATAATTTTTATAAATATATAAATAATATTATAATGTGTACTTTTTTCATAATATATAATTTATATTTAATTATATGTGTTTGAGGATCAAATTGATAGAACATGTAAATATTGAGGACTAAATGTGTTATTACGCCAGTTAGAAATCTGTTATGAAGAGTGACTAAAATAGAAATGATCTAAAACATTAAGGATTAAATTGAAAATTTTCATAGTTGGGTGACCAAAACAGAAACACGCTAATAGTTGAGTGACTAATTCTATAGTTTACCCTAAAAATAATCAATACATCTTAATAGTATTTGTTATTAACAATTTTTATATCGTCACCTTTGAAAAACCACTTGATAATTGGTTTTGGGTGAAATTGTTTGTGTCGAAACCACTTTTTTTGAAAACAAAAATTAGTTGTTGACTTAAAAACGAAAATTGGAGTCGCCACCGATTTTTTATTGAGGTGTGACCAGATCACCTTGAAAATAATTTTGGTCTACGTGTTTCAGAAAAAATGAGTTCGAGAGTCAGTTATGTACGAAGAAGGGTTAGCACCCTCGTAACGCCCAAAATTGGTACCTAATTGATCATTTAATGTCTTAAGGTCGAATGTTGATAAAAAGATTAGAAAGCAATTCCCCTTTTCAAGATTTTTATTGAAATTTATTATTTTGAAAACTATAAAGTTTGTTCATCTTGTTTCAATGAAGAAATCGAAACCCAGTAAGTTAGGGTACGATTCTTTGAAGTTCCGATGACAACACACGAATTTTTTTTATTAAAAACCTTGTCTCGAGATATCAATATGTCATAACCAGTGAGTTAGGGCATAACATTTCGAATTCCTGAGATAAGCTTCGGTTTGAAATTTTTCGCTTTAATTGAAGAAGAAATACTCGATTACTTAAATTCAACGAGGAAAATTGAAGCCCAGTAAGTTAGGGCACAACCTTCTCGAGAATCTTGGATACCGAATATATTGAAAAACTTATGGATAGAATTTTTTTTAAATATTTTAATAAAACATAACCTTTTAAACGAACGTATTGCAATTGAATGATAACGCATACAATGCAAAAGGATAATTCAAAATAAAATATACTTTAATGAGCAATGAATAATCAATAAATAAGTACAAACAAATATAGCAACAATAATCTCAATTGTACATTATGCCAATATCAATATCAACATTCAAAAGCTAAAAAAAGAGCCCATTAATGCAAATGCAAACCAAATGTACGAGTTTTGAAATAACTAAAAAAAGCAAATGGCATGAAGGAAATGGAAATTGTAAATCAATAAAATATATGTACAAAATTTAAAATAAATAATATATATGAGTTTGTGATAGATTCAAAATAAAGTTAATAAAATAAACACTACATAAATAATAGTATTTAGATGAATTTTGAATCGAATATTATACAAAATTAAAATTAAAATATATAAAATAATATACATATATTAATTTAAGATAAGTAATACATAGGAGTGAAAAACTTCATGTAAGTAATAATATATAATAATATGCAAAAGTGAAATAAACTGAATATATGTGGATATTTAAAAGAAGTAAAGTATCCATATATAGCAATAGGTATAAAAATATATATAGTTTAAAATTAAATAATATATATTACGTATGTACATATATGTATAATAAAAACAGTTTAAAAATAATAGTAAATAATAAAGTAATATATATATATATATAAATAGGAAAAGAGAAATATAATCAAATATAATAATATCAATAACAGTAATAAATAGTAATAAAAATAATAATAAATTAATTGATAGCAAAAATATCAATCAGGACTAAATTGGAATGAAAAAAAATTCGGGGGAAAATATGCAATAAATAAAAATGAAAACGGACCGAATCGAGTGCGCGAATAACAAAGAGGGAGTAAAGTAGAAAATATCCCTGCCCTCGAAAACGCTGTGTTGCGGCATGGACTAAAATAAAACGAAAATCAAATTAAAGGGCGAAAATTAAAAAAGAAAGGAATCGATTTGAACACGCCACAAAAGAGAGAGGATCATTTGCGCAAATCGCCCAACAGAGGCCAAAACGCGCGGATCCCCCCGGGTCGGGTCACCGCACGGGTAATGGACAATACAACACCATTTTGGAGCCACTAAAACAGGCCCCAAACGGTGCCGTTTTATATGTTGTATATAAGCCAATACTTAAAAATCCTAATGGCAGCCACTGCTTCATTTTTTCAAAACAAAATAAATAATAAATAAAAAAGAACCCAAACATTCTCTCTTCTAGCACCGCCTCAACCAGCCGAAACTCTGTCCGACTCCGATTCGAGCGGAGTGAACGGAGCTTCTACGGCGTCTTAGCGAAGGTACAAACCTCTCTCTTTTCTCTTTTATTTTATCGCGTATATCTATAAAACTTAAAATAAAACAGATTGAGAAAATAAAAATTCGAGAATCACCTTCAAGCAAAAACTGGTATTTGATTTCTCTTTTCTTTTCTTTTTTTATTTAGAATGCATGTAAAAAAATACAAAGGGCTTTTTCTCTATGTTTAAAGCCCCACCTTCAAAATGAAAATGAAAAAAAAATAAAGGAAAATACAATCTTTTTTTTGCCTCTGTTGCGTTGTTTCTGTTCTATTTGTAGGTACTGCGTACGGAGGTGATGGACGTGGTGTGTACGGATGCCAGCTGGAGGTGCGTGGAAGCGTTACGCATAGGGGGGCTGGAGGTGCTGCGACGCTGGAGAAGTAGTGGCTGCTACTGCTCTAAGGCTAGGGTTTTTGTGTTTTGGGCCTGTAATTGGTTATTGGGCTGGGTTTTATAATTTGGGTTATCGGGCTAGGGTGTACTGGGTTAGTGAGTTTGGGCTGGGGTTAAGGTTTACAAATCAGACTTGAACTTTGGGTAATTTGGGTTTAGGCCTGCTATTGTAAAAACTGGACTGCTATTGGACTTTAATAATTATTTTTTACTTAATTTTTATTATCTATATTGGGCCGGGCAAATTGGGTATTATAGTTTGTAATTACACACTTGTGGCATGTTTGGGTAACCACTGTTCTAACGGCCCGATTTTAAGTGGTGTCGAAAAATGCAGTTTTAGAACACCATTTTCGTAAACTGAGTCCATAATAATGAAATATAAAGATTAATGAAGTTAGCGTGAAAATATATTGAAGGTCGATAAAATAAGTAATTTAACAGAGAAAATAGTTAATTAAAGCTCAGAGACTAAATTGTAAAAGTCCAATTGCTATTGAATTTTAATTTAAAAAATGCATGAGGACCTAGATAGCAATTATCCAAAGGGCCTAAATGCTTATTAAACCATTATTTTTCATATTGTTAGGGATATGATGATTGTCATTAATTTATATAATTAAGATTAATAGAATATAAAAATAATTAACTAAAAATTAAACTTGATTAATTAAGGTTAATTAAAACTTAAACTAGGTATAAATATCAACATTAGTGGGGATGAAAATATTGTCATCTTTTCCCTTAGCCAACCGTCTAATAAGAAAGAAAAACACCAAGCTTTCATTCAAGCATTTGTCCACCAAAATTACAAAGGTAACAAAGCTAAATTCATAATTTTTTTTATAGATTTATCATAATGAGAGCTTGATTTAGCGAGCTCATGTATCAATTTATTCAATTGTTAAGTTTTTATCAAGTTACCATTATAGATAAATTGATGAAGTAGACTTGAATTTGATAGTTAATAACCTTAGATCATGATAAAGACTAAATTGTAAAGCTAATTAAGCTTGCTAGATAACTTTGTAACATTATGGACTAAATTGAATAAATTAAAACTATTATGAAATTATGTTATAGATAGGAAGTATAAGGTCCCTAATGAAAGAATGTGAAATTGAATTTTAATATGATGTTAGATATTGAAAAATATGAGTATCCCGGATATAAGAACTAAATTGAATAAAATGCAAAATATGTTTGGCTATGTATTTGAATGTTAATTGGATGTAAACTGATGTTGTTTTTATTATTGAATTATTGAACATAGCTAAAGAAGATGTCGAGTCATCGCGAGAGAAGAGAAAGACGAAAGTCATAGATGAGTGACAAACATTTCGGTTTGTACTTTTATAATTCGAGATCATTTCATTTATATACATATACATGTTTTTTTTGCATATTAACTATTAAAGTAAGATTACTACTTGTCTTGAATTGAATTATGTGACGGTATTAAATGCTGAGATTGTGAACTGGATTGAGCATAGTAGAAACGAGTATGATATGAATTACTAAATGACATGTGATATGTGATATGAATTGCTGATGAAATGACATGTAAATCGGTTATTGATATGTCATTGAACATTGGTTACCTATTAGCTATTCAGGAAAAGTCGAATAGAGTTGGCATGATATAGGGTCAGGTATAATTATTAGAAACCATTGTTGTCGGACAACCCAGGGTGGTAGAATGTACATATGCTAGTAGTCATCATTACCGAGCAACCCAGGGTGATAGTATGTACATGTTCTATTAGTCATCATTGTCGGGCAACTTGGGATGACAAAGTAATAGATCCATGTATCCCTCTTGAGCCTGTGTCTAGTTAATAGGGGTTATAAAACTTGAATTTGCTAAATGATGGGTGCTATGAAATGATGACGAAAATGATACATTATGCATACTTATGAAATGTGATATGTGATAACGTGTGAAAGATCACGCGAACATGTTAAAAATGAGACCTAAGGCTGATTTGAATATAAACGAGCCAATAGGCTTGAGAGTGAATAGGTTAGCAAAATGAAATTGAGCATCAAATTGATATATGTCTATATACATATATATATGTATTTATGTATCTATATGATGAAATGAATAAGTAGGATTGGCAATAAATGGAAATGATTATGTATGTATTAGCAAGTATGGTATGAAACATTTACATGAATTGGTAAGGTTAGGGTTTTTTTAGAAGAAAATGAATATAAACAAAAAGTGAAAATTGAGGAAATTTTTTGCCCAATTTGTTCCTAGTGATGGCAGTGGAACAAATGGCGATTAAGGTTTGCTAAGGGACAAGAGAGTGAAGAAAAATAAAAATAAAGAGAAATGATAAAATAAAGAAAGGGAAAAAATGTAAGGGGGAATAAAGGAAAACAAAGAAAGAGAAAAATGATTAAAAATTAAAACCAAATGTGTTTAAATTATATGGTGATGACAAGGAAGCCATATCGACGTTCAACGAATCAATTCCATCCACATGAGATTTCCGCAAGACCATTAAGGTTAGGTACCAATAGTGGCCAAAATTTTACAAATTGATAACGTTAGTGATCATTTCGCAACAAATTATAGTTCAATGACTAAAACATAATTTAAATCATACATAAGTGACAATTTTTTTAGTTTTCCTTTTAAAACTAAAATGTTTATTTTAAATCATAAAATTTAAAATTAAAGAAAAATAATTTTGATTCAATTTGATTCGGTTAACCGAGAATTTTTAACTTGTATTTCATAAATTATTCAAACAACTCGATTTGAATCATTTTTCGTTTTTGTTTTTCCTAGCCTAATTGAAAGCTTCTTTTATTTTTTGAAAATAGTTTACAAATACAACAAAATTATAAGTAATAAATAGACTTAAAATTGGAATGTATTTAAATATAAACTAGAAAAAAAATCTAGACAAAGTTTGCACATTTTAGGATTTAAACCCAAAATAATTTGAAGAGAACCCACAAATGAAATTTACGCATGTGAAACTTGAAGCTAAACCCTCAAAATACTAAACCTCAATATTTACTAACACTATCAAGCCCTTATTAATATGTGACCACGTCTTGGTATGCGTGCATCGAGGTAAAGAATCAACACAAAATTATTAGAATTAAAGCGACTTATCTACAATTGTGACAGGTTAGTTGTAATATTTGTAAGTGTTACAATGAAACACTTCGAATATTTTAAGGATCGAACCCAAGGGATTGTCAAATTGGTAAATGTGTTTTTCAAATTAATTATAAGCTAGCAATTACTAATCTAATCAAGTTGGAAACTATTAGTGCAAAATCAAATATAAATTGTTTATAAACTAAATTTAAACTATAAATTAAACAAGCTAAGCTAAACTTTCTTCCTATTGTTTTAGATAATGCAAATGATATAACGACAGTTAATTGATTAGTCGATTGTTAGTTAAACTAATAACCTGTCTTGATTATATTACTTTCCACTCCTAACTAGGAATCTCCTCTCAGTTTCATCCTAATTTGGAATTACTAAGTTCTCCTCTTGGTCTCACGACCCGATACAAGTATACTGAACTATCAAGGATAAACTTTGGTTTCGATCTCGTTTATCTAGATTTTCCACTAGAGACATCAATTCTAGCATATTAAGCATTTTAATATAATCGAACAATCAATTAATCAATAAATAACATTAACTTAAACTAAGAAATAACTAATCAACCAACCATCAACTCATTTAGCACATAATCAAGCTTAAATTTCAAACAAGCATTTTATCAAACACATGGTAGACATAAAATAAAAGTAAAGGGTTTAAGAAAATGTTCATTTAATTTATGGAAATCCAATGAAGCCCATGAGTTTAATCATTTTTCTTTTGCATAGTCATCAACAAAAAAATAGAAAACAACAAATATTAAAGTCTATTTTAAAAGAATAAGAGAAGAAAACCTAATCTAAAAATGAGAAGAGAAAAAAAGAAAAAGAAAAGAAACCTAATCTAAAAAATATAGAAAGTAAAGAGAAATGTTCAACCACCAAAAATCTACTCCCAAAAGCTTATAAAGTAGTATTTATAGTCTAATAATATTTAACTTAAGAAAAATAGTTATGCCCTCACATAAAATCTAACTTAAGCCTTGTTGGACTACAAAATGCCCTTCAAAATTTTGGCCTCGTCAAAGTCGGTGTTGGGATACCCACATATTGGTGTCACGTCATCAGTAGTAGATTACTTTAAGGATGATTTTGGGCTTTAGTGTCGATACAATAGCCCTTTATTGTTGCGACATTGTCGTTAGGCAACTTGACTTCTTCATCTGCGACCTTAAGGGCTATGGTTGGTCTTGCGACCTTAGGAGCTGGTGTCGCGACACCAACACCTTGGTGTTGAGACTTCAAAGAGAGTCCACTCGTATATGCAATTTGGTGAAGTCCAACTCCTCGATTGATGGCAAAGGCGTTGGTGTCGCAACTTTAGCTCTAATTTAGGCTCTTCTCCTCATTTTTCATATGAACCAAGTGCTTGAAACACTCATAACTCAAAGATTAAGTTCCTAATGGCATAAACTTGTCATTTTATTCCAAATAGCATAAAAACACAATGAAAACTAAAATTAAACATAAAATCTAATCATCATAAACAAATAGTAAAATAAGGTACAAAATACTCAAGAATAAACTCGTTAAGTTTTAAATAGCTTAATTTTGCATATATAAATACGATAGATCAACATGTCAATCAAACTAGTTAAATATATGCATTATAATCATTGATTTTGATACTTTACAAACATAATCCATTTTTATTTCTAATTTATATTAAAATTTATAAGAATTGAAGAAAAATAAATTTGATTGAGCATGAAAATAAAAATTAATTGAATAAATCCAAACAATTTAACTTTTATCTCTTACCGAACTTAAATGTTAAATATGAAAGCTAATTTAATTCAAATTGATTTTAATTTTCTTTGTGAAAAAAACATAAAATTTCATGTGAAATAAGTTCTTTTGTCACATTGTTTTTTTACTCCTCTCATTTTTTAGCTTTCTTGTGGTTGTAAAGACTAAAGGCTTCATTAGAGAAGTATAGTTGTTCAAGGATCAACATTCCAATATGGAACTTCTACGCACCAGTGGCTAAACGCCTTTAAGTTAGGCTCAATTCCTTTATGCTTCCTCCATGTAAGGCATTGGTTGTAGTCACAGCCTATGGATCCTTGTTGATTCTCTTCATAGAGGATGTTTGATGCTGATTTTAACTTGTGAGTTGTTAGTTAACCCTTGTAACCTTGATGTTCTTTTGTAGAAAGTGTAGGTTCGTTTGCCATGTCTCTTGGTGTAACAACAATAAGACATCGAGGGGAGCTGGTGTTAACACTCATTGTTTGTCTTGTCATCATATACCGACCCTCTCAGTATATGGGAGTTTCTTCCACAACATGAGGAGATGTTAGGTGTTTATAAATTCTTCAAGATATTTCTTTTTGCCCTAGAAGTACATTATGATACGCAATAAGTTAGGAACTTCTTTTTTCTCTACATTGGACTATTCTGACTCCCACCAAACTTGTTGCTCCTCCATTGGCAGAATCTTCTATGTACTTGTAGTATCATCACCTTAGTCAAGAGGAGATTTTGTTGATAAGGTTTAGAAGTCGGACCCCTAATGAGGTTGCTCTTTCTCTAGATTAGGTGAATGAGATTGTAAACAAAGTTAGCTTAGTTGTTTCATCGTTGGCACACTCTTAATAGTTGTACTAGAGTGATAATTACTTGGTGATGCTAATGTTGGGTAGAAAAGAGGAAATTATGGATTTTACTTATTGTTACATGTGCCAACATCTATAATAAAGGCTTTAGCTGCTAGGATTGATGAAAGAGAAATTGCTGACAGGTGAGGCCATAAAGCTGTGAAAGATGCTAGTATGTTCTGTTTCTAGTTTTGACTTGTGAGTTGTTAGTTGGACCTTGTAACCTTGGTATTATTTTGTAGAGAGTGTAAGTTTATTTACCAAGTCAAGTGATGTATTACAATAAGACCATCAGATGGAGCCAGCACTAATACTCATCTTTTTCCCATTTTCAAAAAGGAAAAGACTTTATGGTTTGCCCTCTTCTCGGGTGTGGACTTTTAACGAGCTGTAACACCTTGTACTCGACCAAATCGTCAGGTTCGAGCTACAATGTTCCACATTTGTTGCTGAAGTAACTACGATCAAATTAAATACAATTCATATCATTATAAATGCAAATACAAGTAATATAAGGAAGTGATACGATAAATAATCATTCCCAGGCTAACCTGAGATCCATTTAGGATTAAATTGTAAAGAATTCAAATTACAGGGTTGATGTCGCAACGTGAGGGAGTTCCTCATGACACCGTGACATACTATTTTGTCCTTGTCGAGACGAAGGAGTCTCTCATCGCACTGTGACAGTATAGATCATTTCTCGTCGCGACGACATACGTTCAACGTCATGACATCACATATTGTTTCTGCAATTTCTCTTTGTTTAACAACCGTTAATTTTCCAAACCAATTCCTAAACATATAACCATTATAATCATCTTATATTTGCAACATATTAACATCAAATTATGCAAACCAATGCCTTTTCTAACATTAGGCCAATACCCTATCACCTACAAGCCATTTACTCAATGCAAGCCATTTAAATCATTTACATACTTACCTATTTCACCAAGTTCATATGTATATATATTTGCAACATCTCATACCATTTCAAACTACCTTTAACTCCATTACAAACTATATACATTTAATCAAATTCAAACATTAAACATTATACCATAAGTGCATATACACATAACTTTGTATACCAAATTTAACTGAACCTAGGTACATGCCTTCAAACATTATCGAGTCTAGGATCTTGATTGGATGTTGAAATCAATGCTTGGGATCTCGTTTGGGACCTATCTGCGCACAGAAAAACAAACGCACGCTGAGTGATAAAACTCAGTGGTATTTTTATAATTCAATATAATGTAAATGTTATTCAAATGCAAATAATCAATTCAAATATATTTTTCAACTGATTAGTGCACCAAATTTTAACATAGACTTAGTAATCAATTCATTTGGTTATTTCAACTCAGTGGTATTTTTATAATTCAATATAATGTAAATATTATTCAAATGCAAATAATCAATTCAAATATATTTTTCAACTAATTAGTATACCAAATTTTAACATAGACTTAGTAATCAACACCTACCTAACCACTTTCCATAAATTACACTTCATAAATACTTGATCATTTCATATCACCACTTATAAAATATACTCATATATATACACATTCATCAATTCATATATTCAATTGCATTTCATCGATTCAATCATTTTCGAGTCTGTTGGCTCATAAATACACAATCAGCCCCCAGGGCTCATTTCTAGCCAATTCGCATGGTCTTTCACGTGCTATCAAATATCACAATCATATGTGAGCAATTATACTAAATCAATTCATATTTCATTTCAATCTACTATATAACCTAGCCAAATCATGTTTACATAATCCTATTGACTTTACTCGGATTTCAAGATGGATATACGAATTAACCAACCTGCATCCCAATGTAGCACTGTATCAATTCATATACAAACAATATATACTTACCTCATGACTAAATCAATTCATATTTCATTTCAATCTACTATATAACCAAGCCAAATCATGTTTATATAATCCTATTGACTTTACTCAAATTTCAAGATGGATATACGAATTAACCAACCTGCATGCCAATCTAGCACTATAATGCATCATCAGATAAATCGAAGGAAATATAATGGCATACACAGTTCATCATCGGACAAGCCGAAACAATTGTACTGGCACGCGTAGTGCATCATCGGATAAACCAAAGAAAATATACTGGTATACATAGTGCATCATCGGACAAGCCGAAATAATTATACTAACACACATAGTGCATTATCGAAAAAATTGAATTAATTATACTAGCACCCACAGTGCATCATCGAACAAGTCGAAGTAATTATACTGGCACACAGACTACATCATCGGATAAACCGAAGTATAACATGTACATTTAATAGGTAACCAATTTCCAATTCCATTATAAGTTCAATTCACATTCTATCAATCTCAATTTCACAATTGCTTTGCCATTCCAGTATCGAATATAATGAATCTAACTCAATTTCATACCAATTTCATATATCAGGTAAGCCATGCAACTTTTTATTCTATTCAATTTAGTCCTCTTTCTCGGTATACCATATCAGTCATCGCAACTTAACTTAAACAAGCATTATATACTTACCTCATGACTAGATTATGCAATTTAACATAAATAAGCAATAATTAAATTGAATCGGGTTATAGAAATACAAATTGAAAGCTCGTATTACTCGTCGTTAGCTTTTGCCTTTCTTTTCCCTTTCGATGGTCATGTGTCATTTTCTACTACGAATAACAATTCAACAATGCTATAATATCAAATTCCATCAAAATCAAATTCAATTACATACATATTTTGCAATTTATTCAATTTAGTCTCCAAATCCAGAATAAGCATAATTTTTTATTTAGACCCTCGGATTAAAATCCAATTTCACAATTACTAAATAGGGACCTCCTATTTCTTATTTCTACTTTCAATTTTATATTTTATTCAATTTGGTTCTTATAACCAAAACTAACAATTAAAATTTACAATCTATTCCTTTTTCAGACTCAAGCTTAAAATCTATCAATTTAACACCTAAAACTTCAAGAACTCAACAATGGAAACTTTTAAAACTTTAACAGCTTTTACAAATTGGTACATGGGCTAGCTAAATCAAGCTCCCATGATCTCAATAACATAAAAAATACAATAAAATGACTTAGAAATCTCACCAATTAAAGGACCAAATATACAAAACTTCACAAGGTTTCTCCTTCACATTTTCCTTCTTTGGTTTCGGTGGTGGATGGATGAGGAAGAAAGTATTCTCTTTCCTTCCATTATGTTTGTTTTATTTTATACCTTTTATAATTTTAATTATAACCTTTAATAATAATAAAACAAACACAATTCACCAAAATACACAATATTCATTTAAAAATGGTTTATTTGCCATTTTAAACCTTGGATTAATTGCTATATAAGTCCTTAAGCCTTTGGCCAGTTAAAAATCTACAGCGATAGACTTTTACAATTTAGTCTTTATACCTTAATTAAACAATTAATAGATAAAATTGAAGGGAAAAAACTTTAATATTATTTTATACTAAATCCTTAAATATTTTAATTTAATATTTACGGGCCTGTTTTACTGAAACAAGATCCTAAAATTGCATTTCTCGACACCACTAACTTTCAGGTCATTACACGAGCCCTTATCAAATCTTAAGGTGATTTTGGCAAAGAATTGAAAACTAAATGAGGTAAATTGAAGTTTTTCAAATGATTTGGAAATGGTGTTAAGGAAATTAAAAAGGTAACAAAGAGCAAGTCAAACTTTGGAGTAAACGGTTTGTTGAAAAAATCTGATTAAGAAAATGGTTCTTTTTCTTCTTGGTGTGAATGGTGGAAGAAGATGGAAATTTCATCTTTTATCCACTAATTTGCTATTTATACTAAGGTTAATAACTTAATTAAATATTGTAATCATGCTTAGTTAGTTTAATTAAGGCATTTATATTCATTTTTAATTATAAACCAAGGCTAAGTGGGAATCGTCGACATTTTCCACTATTTATATACAAATTTGGTTAAATAACCATTTTTATCCTTCAGATTATAGCTAAGTAGGTCCTTAAACATTTTCTAAATTAAAACTCAATAACGATTGGACTTTTATAATTTAGTCCCTAAGCTTTAATTAACGATTTTCACGATTAAATTACTTAACTGATCTTCAATATAATTTCATATGAACTTTTTTCCATTTTCCTATTTTATATTTGTAACACCCCAATCCTCGGAGGTCGATTGAAGTGTTACACAGATAGAAAACAGACATATGCATAGTTCGATTTTCAATTCAAATGCGAAGCATGTCAACTTAACTAGGCGGAGCCTCACAAAATGTCTTCAAAACACAAGTTTATTTAATAGTATATGCCATAGGATAAAAGTAAATGGGTTTAAATATTTTGATTAATAGGCTTTTTCCTTAAAATACAATACTAGTAGTAATGATTACTTATGAAAATAGATTGGCGTATACAAGAAGGAATCATTTCATGAGTTAAAACTTAATAAACTTTAATAAATCCCTCAAGGGTAACATTCTTATAAAGCTGTAACTGAAAAAGAAAGCTATTTATTACAGAATCGGTTTCATAATAGCGTTACACGCCGGCCCCAAAACATATGCATGTTACAAAACTAACATAATCGAAGCTCACTGCAAAAAAAAAATGCTACTTGTGGCTGAGTCCCTTATACAAGCCTACAACGAAAGATCGCCTGGAAGTAGGAGAAAGGAAAAGGGGTAAGTTCAAAAAAACTTAGTGAGTTCCAGCAAGGAAAACTCCACACTTAAGTGATAACATATTACATTATAAGTTCATAACACAGACTAACATATTGAACTCTACATGTCAAGATACACAATGAATACTCTTATCTCATTGGCGAACATCTAATCACAGCGAATAACTTTTCAGGAGAACTCATTTATATGGCGCGTGCCATCTTTCATAACATTGGGTGTACACATAATCCTTTCCTCCAAAGATAACTGTAGCCTTAACAGAACAGATGCTTCTTCATTAAACACAATTTTTCCTCTTAAGTACCTTAGTATCACAAACCTCTCTTCAGGAGAATTCATACATCTTTCAAAACTTACTAGGGCGAATTCAATATACCAATCCTCAATTCTTAACAAATACAATACGTTACCTTTTCAACGCATCAACAAGAATAAGAAAATACTTCATAATAATTAGTCTTTCTTTTCAATCTACTGATATACGTATCACACAACACTTACATCATCATATTAGGTTATTCCTTTCGATACATTAAATATCATATAACATATATAGAGCCATATTAACTTACTCTTTTCATAACCTTCATTGGGTTGAACCTCAGATTCCATGTATCGGAACTGATTTCACGTATAATATAATTTCAAACATGTACATGTTCCTGTGATTTCATGACTCTTTGCCATGATTAACAACTAACATGTCCTACCGTAGGCAGCACCTATATCGTTAGGCTGGTTAGCAACTAACATGCCCTACTAAACCTAACACTCACGCCACCTGGTTAGTAACTAACATACCCTACCTGTGGCCTCCAAATTGGTTAACAACTATATTGTCCTATCAGTGGCCCAATGCATCTGGATACCAAGTTCATACCCCTAAGGAATTCATATCTATTTCATACCACGATCATGCAGACACACACATAGACAATTACATATAACAGATTTCCAAAGTTTCCAAGTTCCTGTTCTCACCTGGACTCTAACTATGACAACCACACTATAATGTTATACACAAAACATAACAGAACACATAGGAGAATCACAAAGTCTGGATACTCACAAATGATCTCAATGAAGTTTTCTATTCTAACTCTACTGCTGTATACGCAACTTTTTCTTTCTAATCAGTCACTCGTTGCTTCTTCTCCAAAAACAAAATCCTCTTGATAGGATTTAAAGTAAAATAGAAAAAGAAAAGAGAAGAGGAACCCCCACTACAAAGGGTCTTCACTAAAATATATATCTCATAGCTTTCTTACTAAAACTTAACACATGGCTAACATGTAAAGCTAACTCAATTTCTAACATGGCCAACATAATCATTATAGTTTATTATATATTAAAAATAATCATAAAAATTTGGCAAATTTCTAACTGGATCCCAATAAAAACACAACTAAAACTAAACTGAAATTATATATGCATAAATAGATAACATTCAGATCCAAAATCCCACAATCCTTTACTGGTGTATAAAAACGAAAGGACTTAAAGACACAAACATACCAAAAAAAAATTGATTGGTGGTTTCCTCAAGACTACCACGCCAAAACAAAAAGTGAATCATAACTGACTTACCTATAAATCAATCAGTCTGCCACACACATATGGCTCACAATCAATACAAATATCTCACTGGCGGATAGAACATAAATCAGTCTTATCTTGACTTAAATCTTAACTTAGCTTTCAACCCAAACAAATCATCAACAAGACTACGCCAGGTGGGGTATTACAATCTTTAAGGGTTCAGTTTACAGAAATGGGGTTTTGAAGCCGCATTTTTTGACACCAACAAAAGTCGAGTTGTTACATATCTAATGTCTTAGTGCTGACTAATTTATTTTTTTTATTTTGCATGCATAGGAAAAATAAAAATCAAATTCCTTTTAATCTGGAAATTGAAAGAACTGATCAAAATTGAGAGTGATCTAAATAAATATCTAATGTTATTGGTTTTGACTATTTGCATGATATAGAGAACCATTCACAACTCGTTTGTAATATAGTTAATTGACAAAACAATGTGGATTTAGAGTTACTTAATCCACCACAACACCTAACTTATAGGAGTCTTAGAGACTATTTGATGCTAAGAGTTAATGTTAACCAAAGTATGATCAGGATATGATAAACGAAAACGATAGTTTGAGATTAAACTTGTGATCCTAACCAATGTTTAGTATAATGGTTTACCCACTAAGGACCCAAATTTACATTTGTCAAACTTTTAAAAATTTTGTTATATCATTAAGTCACCTTAAGTGTTTGATGAAGCCATTTGGTTAACCATGTTTCCTTTTTCACTCAGGGACAAAGCTAAGTCTTGGTTAATTCTTTACCAACAAGGTCGACTGAAACATGGGACTAACTAGTGAAAAAGTTTTTGTCCAAATATTTTCACCCGGCTTAACTATTAGGATGAGAAATGAAATTATTGGTTTTTGTTGAATATGATAATGAGAGTTTATATGAAGCTAGGAAAAATTTTAAAGATCTTATGAGAAAATATCCACATAATGAAATTCTTGTGTGGATGTAAATTCAAGTATTTTTATTATAATGGTTTGACTCATTTGTGCAGGTCCATTGTTAATGCTACAACGTATGGCTTGTTCATATTAGGTTCACAATTATGTTCAAATTAAGTCATTTTAATTTTTATTACAAAAAGTAGAAAAGTAATATTTCTCATAATATAGAAGTAAAATTTATCTTTCCTAATAATTTTTTTGGGAAAGGGTATCGAGGTCTATGTCAAATTCAAATTCAATTATTTTAGCCCTCTCGAGATTATAAAAGAGAAAAGTAAAGAGAATTTTAACTTATACATCTCCAAATCTCGATTCACATAGGTGTCAAGCTCCTTTAATTTTTTTCTTATTTGTTTACTTTATTTTTCTTGTATATAGGATTTAAGAATTTCCATGCATCTCATTTATTCAATTTTAATTTTTCATATGTACAATTTTAATTTTAAAATATCAATTAAAGAGACATCATAGTTTTTTTGTCCTATATCTAAAGTTAAAACTACTCTACTTGTGTGTATGAAATAATTATCCTAAATATATATAAATAAAAACAAAAATTTTATAATAAAACAAGATCTTTCATGATGTTTCTCCCATGGAAACAACTCTTAAAAGTTTGAGATAATTGGTGAGGGCTTGTCTCTATTTATAGTTGAAATTATAAGCATACACTGCTGAAAATTCAATGTGAGATTATTGAAATATTTAAAGATTTCACTAATAAAAATTGAGGAAGAAGAAAAATTAGTTTCTATAAAAATATAAATATCTTTGTCATGAAATAAATATAAAAAGAGTAAACAACAAAGATAGAGGAGAGAGAAAGATAATTACGTATTTTATTGATCAATAGAGATGTTTACAATGTTTCTATATCAAATTTATCTTGGTCCTGATGAACATCCACTTAACAATAAAATATTCATAATACTCCCATTTATATGTCTATTGGTAGACAATGTGCCTAATTAAAACATTACTACTTCGAAAAAAAATTCCTAAATGAGGAAAAAGAGTATATGATGTGTTTTTCGTGAACTAACTAAAAACACGACTAAGGCAAGCGCACCTATCGAACAATAGTATAGTTATGGTGAGTAAAGATATCATATCCACGATGACTAAAAGTATTAGTAATTACCGTTTTCCTATTATCTAGCTGACAAATTGGAGTGATTGTTTTAAACTAAGATTTACTAAACCAATTTTAACTAAGAACTCAACAGAAAATATATCAGGAAAATAAACAAATAATAACCAATGAGAGAAACAATACCCAAGAAAGAATCCGCCTAGACTTCATATATTATTATGAATCTAATTAAACGATTTATTCACTTGATATCTTGATCTGTAGAAATCCCTAAATTATGCTAATATCTCTTTCAAGAGTAAGAGCAACTGACTCTAGGTTGATTAATTGAAATCTCTTTCTAATTAAAACCCTTATTGTCGCATTAACTCGACCTATGGATTCCCTTATTAGATTTGACTCCAATTCAGTAGATTTATGTCGTCCTATTTCTAGGATTGCATGCAACTGCACTCAATTATGCTAGATCTACTCTTAAACATGACTTTTTCTCCACTGAATTAAGCACATTAAATATGAACTAATATCTCGTAAATATTAAAACAAGAAATAAGCACACATAATTGAGAACGAGAATCAATTATTTATCATGTAAAATAGAAATTAAATAATAGAATTCATCATAGGTTTCATCCTCTCTAGGTATCTAAGGAATTAGTTCATAATTCTGTATAAAAATATCTCAATTTTAGAATAACCACAAGACATAAAGAAACTCATAAAAACTTCAATAGAAATTAAAAGGAGATCTTTGATCTTGATGGAAATCCGCTTTAGAGTTGGCTCCAATGGTATTCTTTGAGTTGTTTTCTTGATATCCTCTGGTGGATCCCTCTTCCCTTCTTCTAATTGGTATTTATAAACTTTAGAATGCTCAGAAAGCCTAAAAATTGTGTTTTTCAGCGCATTTGGGATTCAAGTTGCAAAATCGACACAGGTTGGCACATGACCGTGTGTCCATCCTATGTGGAAAGGCCCAGGCCATGTGGCTCCTGAAAACAGCCCTATTTGTCCAATTTTGGCTCATTTTTCGCTCATTTCCCTCACAAATGCTCTCCTAAGTATAGAAACATGAATTCAAAGGATTAGAAGCATCAAATTCACCAATTTGCATAGTTAATCATCCAAAAATGCATTAAAATATGTTACTTTTATCACTTATCAGTACACATATCTATAATACACATTAGATGTTGTCTAATTAAAAACCTTACCAGGAAAACCCAATGGGACAACCTGGATTAAGGGAAAAAGAGTACAACATGTATTGACTCCCCCTCGTGACAACATCACATAATATCTCAAATTCTATGTATTTCAATCTTGAATGCTAGCTTTTCAAATGATCACTTAAACGAGTTTGTTAAACATTTATATCATCATTCTTCTAAATGTCATGAGTGAAGAAGAATTCTGGGGAAATATATTTTGATTTCTTCATGAGTTTCAATAATAAAATAACAAACTTTGATCATGATCCTTCTATAATAACATATATGTTTAAATCAAATCAATAAAAATTTACGCAAAAGTATTGAACAATTCCCGAAATTTCTATATGCTTTTAGCGTTCTAAATCCTTCAAAGATTTTAATATAAACTTCTACTATATAGTAATTCATATAAAATGTTGTAACAACCATTAGATGCATATCAAATCTTTCATGAACTGCCAGAAAAATAAAATATCTCAACGTTATTTTATCCACCACAAAAGAATATCTTTTCATAATCAATGCCAAAATTTGGCAAAAAACTTCGTATTTCTTATTTCGTTTTCCAAAACTACTTCATTTGTATCCTCTTTGGCTTTATACCTTTAGATATTTTGACGACTAGTCCTTAAATTTTCTCAAATTTATTTCTACTTGAATTGTGTCTTTCCATTTTGGCAAATATTTTTCATGACTATTTTTCTTAAAAAAATTATTTAAGATCCTATTTTTTTCATTATCTCAATAATACTATTGTATGAAAAATCAATGTCAGCAACTTGAATCTCTTCTAGATTTTTCATCATTTTCATATTCAAGTACTTGAATCTCTTCTAGAGTTTTCATAATTAGTTATGTCTTGGGTCTCTTCAGGAGCACCCACTTCCACTATATGACGATCTTGATTAATTATTTTCTTTTATGGTAATTTTTATCTTTGGAACCAATCAAACTACCATGCTTCAGGAATGCATTACTTTCATTTGTTCTAACAAGTTATCCTACTGGACTTCAAAACATCAATTGATACATAATACTTGGTTATTTGCATTAGGTCAGTAAATACATTTGGCAGCTAACTTGCAATAATATGAATTATCTTTTTTGAACTTCTAGCTCAAATTCCATTCTATGAGGATCTAGATAATGATAATTCATTCTAAGTAATTATTTCATACAACTATCATTTTCTTTTCCTAATGTTGGGAAAAGCGCCAAATCAAAATAGTTTTAAACTCATATTATCATTAAATCTTCAATTTGTTCAAAACATCTAATAATACAAGGAGATTCATAATTAATATATTTTCCCAACTTTCTTTGAATACTTATCTTGTGCATTGTGGTGAAACAACTTCAACATATATTACGCATTCAAAAATTCTTAAATGGGTTGTATGTGGCTCTTAACCAAATCTAATTATAATGGAGAGAATTTATCATAACATATGGCATGATGCGACAAGTGTTGATTTATGTAAAATATCATGCCCTTATACATATAGAAAATGTTTATTTTCAAAAGATATGGTTTAGCTATTAATTTGAGGCATTTAATGATTAATTTTGCCAAACCATTTATACATACTATTATGATAGTTACTCGTATAGAAAATCTAACTTATAATAATCATTAGAAGCTTGAGAAATAAACTCACCAACATTAAGAAAAATTGTCTCGATTGCATTATCTGAAAATTTTGTTCTTAAACAAATCATTAAGCAAGTAATATCGCAAACGACAAGTTATGAATTGATAAGTTACATGTGATTATCTTGCAAACAAAATATTTCACTTTTTGAATAAATGAGCTCATATTTCTTTAAAAATGCAAGAGATTCAATCTGCACTTTTGATAATGTGGTATAATAAATTTTCTTTGAAAACAAGCAACATTTAATAAATGAAGAATCTTGGTTCTTTGATAAATATACTTTTAAATTATTATCTTGTCGCATCATTATTGATCGAGATGGTCTAACCAATGATGCCAACTAATTAGTATATTTAAACTAGTAAACTTCTAGTTTACTATGCATGTGATTCAGCATTACTAATGTAAACTTCCGGTTTACCATCGTATGTGATTTAACCATACTAATATATGATAGTACGGATTAGAGGAAAGTGAGGTAATTTTTCACTACAAAATTCTTACCAAAATTTAATAGATTTAATAAATAAAAATTAATCTTCCCCTCATCATAGTCTCAAAACGATATCTGTTACATTAAATATCCTTTTAAAAATAATAATTTATTTTAGACCGACTAGAACATAATGGTGGAAAAATTAAATTTAGAAAACGATTTCTTTCATAGTGGAAAATTAAAATTTTTGAAAACCAAGCCGATTTATGATATTTATAGTAATAAACTTTTTCCCGAAAAGTACTTGTGTTTTGTGCGAGACAGATCCTGGACGTTCCCGACTTTCAATTGAACGAACTTTTCCACTATTCTTATACCACGAATTGCTTCAAATGTGGGCTCAAACAATCATGAACCAAACACAGAACCAAAAACGATTTATTACTTTTTGTAGAAAATTATCATCTCTCAATAGAAATCGGTAGAATTGTAATTCCAAGAAAATAGAATTTATTTTGAGAAAATAAATTTTTACTACATTCTGGCAGAATAACAATATTTGAAACTTATATGAAACTTATATATAGCTCTACCAATGCCATCTATTTATAGGGAGAGATAAGAGAATCCTGGTTGAATTAGTAAAACATAAATAATATTTATTTAATAGAGAACAATATTTTACTCTAAGTAGAATAGGATGGGCGGCACACCCTTGCCAATAATACAGGGCTATCGCCCCTCTCTCTTATGATGAGGGGATTTGGGCTTCTCCTGTATTGGGCCAATTATATGTGCTTATTGGACTTTTAACCTAACACTTTATAATTTAATCCAACCCAATACATGTTTTCTATTTCCCAAAATAAATATTAATTAATTAAATTAATTAGATAAATTAATTTTTCAATTAAATAATTTTCTCAACCCAATTCTAATTCTGTTAAAGTCATGACAACTTTAGCGTAAAAAATTTATAGGAAAAACATTTTATTTTCATATTCAACGGATTCACAATGACTAATTAATTTAATTCCATTTTCAAACTTCAATTATTTAAATAATTAAATAATAATTCAAAAAACTTAAATTAATTTTCAAGTCATTTTTATACTTAGTGAGAAAACACATTCATTTGTGAATGTGACCCATTTCTCTAATTTCATCATTTCCATCAATTTATGTTCATTTGGTTCCATATAAAATTCATTGATGGGTTCAACGAGCTAGCAGAAAGACTGATTGGACATATGTAATTAGGGCTCAAATAATTATTAATTAAGTTTTAGCTTTTCACTTATTAATTATAAACTTATTTAGTCACAAAGTCATTCCTATATAGTATCGTGATTGAGCTCTCCCTAATTACATACTATTATGAAAGCTAGTTAATCAGTGTTCATCCAATGAACTTGTCATCAGTGTGTTACCCTCAAAGGATATCTTTAATCTTTTTTAGAAATCTGTTCCACTAATATGATCCTATTTTAGCTCATGGTAAGCATCACATCTTCTTTCATAAAAAGTCATTTACTATTAACTAGTAATCAAGTCGTTTATCACAAAGACAAATGACCTGTGGTCACGTTTACTTTTCTTCTATTATGTAAATTTGATGAGAGGATATCATTTACCCATTAGTTGCGCTATGAATTCCACTATTATGAATGATGCTACATACTGTAGAAGTCGTATACCCAACGCACCAGCTTTCGATCCTTATCTATTTGAAATCAGACTTTTATTTACATCAAAGTATACGAGTCACACATACATAGTCCATCATCCACTTAGAATTGTCACACTATGAATGTCACAAGTGAATAAATGCATAAACAAATCTAGGATCTATTCTACTTGGGTCACGTCTGATGTACTGACAATCCAATCAGTCACATTTATGTCTCTATCTTTTAGGAGTCATTCGCCTCGGTGCTCAAGACAAAGCATCTCCCCAATTACATTTGATAGAAAACATATTAATCTTTCAATCAGTTTGCTAATTTATAATTAGATTTGTAACACCCCTCACCCAACCAGATCGCCAGGCCCGAGCTACAAGATGCTACAATCGACCGGAACAACTACGGTCAAATATTTAGCGAATAAATAATTTAAACATTCAAACATATCACAAATACATTCACATCATGATATACAATTGTAACACCCCGAATTTTGGGCCTAGAAGAAATAGGTTTTGAACAAGGGAACAGTTAAGAGACTGCACATAAATATTTAGTTGTGCAAGGAAGTGACATAAATAAATGTCTGCTTTAGTGGTTAAGTGATTTAGGAGTGTTTGGAAGTGTCTAAGAAGTCAGGGGTTCAAGTCTTGGCATCTGCAGAATTTTTAGTTTTGCTCTTAAATGAATCTGGACACTGGCGTATAGGCCTTATAAATAATAGTGTTTTTTTTATGACACAAAAAGAGCTTGTAGTATAGTGGCAGGGTGGCATGTTGTGTAACTGTGAGGTTTGAGGTTCAAGTCCTGGGTTGAGCGACGAAGTATTTATTTTGCTGCTGGAGTTGTGTAGGTAGTGGAGTTGGACTGAAACACAGCTAAGGGGAGTTTGAATGGAATTTGAATGGAGTTGTTGGGGGGAGTTGAGGAGAAATTGGTAGAGTGATTCAAGCAGGGATAAGGGGAGAGATTTTAGGAAAAAATCAAGGGAAGTGAGGGGAGAGGGGAGGTGTGCCGAAAATGGACTTGTTACTCAGGGGAATTCAGCTAGAGGGAATTCTGCTCATTTTTGTTATACTTTTCATGCCGGTTTTGTGTGGTTTTCCCTCTCTCTGCTTGTAGGTGCCAATTTTTGCTAAGTTTTGGGGTACCTTTCAAGTTTGTTTTCTTTTGGCTGCTCTTTTCCTTTTTACCTATTTTCTTTTTGGCCGAATACACTTTCCTCCCTCATCTTTTCTTTTTCGTCTTTCTTTTCGGTTTCTCTCCTCTTTGATTGCCGAATACACTTTTCTCCCCTTGATGTTCTTTTGAATCTATCTTCTCTATCGTTCCTTGTTCTGCTGCACTCCTACCGATTTACTCTTCTAATTTTTCCCTTCTTTCATCTTTTCCATTCTTTTTCTAGTTGCCGAATCTCCCTTTCTTTTGGGGGCCGACCGTGTGTCTCGTATTTCGTAGTTTGCTTCTCTCTCGCGTTTTGGTAAGGATAATAGTATAGAGTTACATTATTACCTGTTGATTAAGTGCTTACCCAATTTCGGTTGGTGCTTAGGAACTTTTCAAAGGGTTGAAGGTTTGTGATTGCATTTGGATAGGTGAACTTCCCTCTTCACTCAATCAAAAGTTGTGGTAAGTAACGGTTGTGATCACTTGTGTTTACTCGATGGTTTAACTATGTAAGTGATTAATTGGAGGTTGTTGGTCAAGTGTAGGTTTCCAAGGCGTGGGAGGTTTCCCAGCCAATAGAATTCAGGTGTGTAGACACCCCGCTATAACTGTTAGTCAGCATAAGCCAAAAAGCCAAAAATACGGCATTTGAGTCCACTTGGGCGTGCGATTGCTCGTATGGTAAACCAAATTCGTGAATCATAGGCGATAAACTGTAGAGGCCTCTATGAGCAATTCCATGGGCTTAGGTCGTAATGGGCCACGTTGGGCTGAATTAGGCCGAGTAATGGGCCTCGGGCCCATTTACACTGTTTTGCCCATTTAGGTTACCTGAGTTGCTCGAGCCGATTGCGGACCTTTCATGGGGTCAATAAATGACTGAATTACCCCATAGGGTAAAATGAACGAATTACCCTCACAGGGTAAAATGACTAAATTACCCCCACAGGGTAAAATGACAGTATTACCCCTACAGGGTAAAATGACCGTATTACCCCCATAGGGTAAAATAATCGTATTGCCTTCACAGGGTAAAATGACCGTATTACTCCCATAGCCTAAAATGATCGAATTACCCCCATAGGGTAAAATGATTGAATTACCCTCACAGGGTAAAATGATCAAATTACCCCCACAAGGTAAAATGACCGAATTACCCCTATAGGGTAAAATGACCGAATTACCCCCACAGGATAAAATGACTGAATTAACCTATAGGGTAAAATGACCGAATTACCCCTATAGGGTAAATGATCGAATTACCCCCATAGGGTAAAATGACTATTTTACCCCTAATAGATGGGAATGACCATTATACTCCTAGAGGTAGGTTGACTAATGTGTTTGTATATGACTGTTACTGAGTATAACATTCCGCATACACGTATGATTTATGACATGACATACTGCATGGGGTTGGGATACTGTTATGGAGGAAGTATCTCATTCTTGGCGACTTTGTTGCGATCACATCGCAACTTTGCTGCGATATTGGTGTGTTGGCTGGATGGGTCAATTTTATCCCTACATGGTGTGATAGTGGTACGGAGTGGTGTGTTGGCTAGATTAGAATGGGTTGCATTACTGCACTGTATCGATACTGTATTGGACTAAGGCCCACATTGTTACTGTATTGGGCTAAGGCCCACACTGTACTGTTACTGAATAGGGCTCAGGCCCAGACTGTTACTGCATGTTGTATGTTGACTATTTGGTAATAATACAGTAACAATGTTTGGATTACACACTGAGTTTCGTAAACTCACTCTATCTTTTTTATTGAACAGGTAATCCTCAGCCATAGGCGGTTTGGTGCTGCGAGGGACTCGAAGGTGGCTACACAACTGCAGCTGATCTACATTGCTATTAAATAAATTTAAAGTTTATGTTGGGTTTTTTTTTTGTAATAAGGCCATTTATGTTTGTTTAAATTTTTAATTGGGCTTTTGCTTACTTATTTTAAACTGCTAGTTTAGCAGAAGACGAATTTTCAAATAATTATTGTTTTCAAAGACATGAAATTTAAACATTAGAGTTTTCAAAAGCTTCTGCGATTTTCGATCAACCTTTTATAACAATAGGAGATAACAAGGTAAACATTTTTGACTAGATGATTTGTTAAATAATAATAAAGGGGTTTTTAAACCTAGAAACGAATTTTTACCAACGAGTTTAATTTTTGCTCAACACCTCAATGTGACACCGCCAGATTCAGCCATAAACGAGTCTTAATCGAGCTTACGAAAGCTTTTTTGTTATCTCGAGCATGAAATAGGACCAAATTGTAAATTTTAAAATTTTAGAGTAGACGTCGTAACGTCACCTCCTCCACATCGTGACGCTGCCAAAAAGTTTGCCACATCGTGACCTCAGGCCAAATGACATTGCGACATGACTCATTGTCGATCAATGTTGCAACAAGGAAATGTGGTTGTCGGGACGAGGACTCTGTTTTCAGTACAAATTAGGCTATTTGGTACCTATTTCATGTCAACGTTTAAAACTTACCATTTTTTGCATATTGCACAACTTTTTCCTACACAAAAACATATCAAATACATGCCAAAACATAGCATATAACAAATTACAGTCATCCATTCTAGCATTTTCACAATTTGGAATCAAACATATCAAGTCAACTTATACATATTCAACCTATTCAAACATACTTGTAACCATTAGATACCATAATTTAGCCATGTAATTCATACTCAAATATGCCATATCAAGTGCCACACATATTGATAACTCTTGTAAAGAGTTATATTTTATGCCTTTAGACTTGATTAATTGCCTGTACTTAGGTAAGTTTAGTTGCATTTTTGGATTTGCCATTAGTGTTTTTAGGAAATTGCATTAAGTGGCTTGGACTGTGCTTAAATGTTATTACATGTTACTTCTAATTGTTTGTAGGAAGGATTTGTTTGTTAAGTGGCAGGTGCAGAATGAGGAAAAGAAGTAAAGAAGTGAAGGTTTATCTTGGCAAAAGGTTGGACAGTTTGCCAACACGAATGTCGTGGTAATGCCAAAAAGTGATCCAGTCAACACTTAACTGTTATCAGCCCTACTGTACATGTACCAAAAAAATCAACCTAAAAAAGAAAAAAAAGATCATGGGATCATGGGATGATAGACCTACTCTAAAGGAAGAAGTATAAAACCCAACAAGAAAAAAGGAAAAAAGGAAAAGAGAGAGAGACGGTTAGAGAATTGGAAAAATCCTTAGACAAAAGTAGAGGTTAATAGTTGAGAACAAGGTAGACTCAAAAAGGGAGAAGAAGAAGGCAATCCCTTTAGCCAATCACCAGATATTACGTCATCGAAGTTGTAGGCTGGATAGGCGAAAGCTATCTTCCCTAAGTTCTTCAATTTCTACTTTATCTATTTATTTATTTATTTATTTGTGATCTTAATTGATGAAAATGATGTTAAATGTTATTTTGAATTTGGATGTTATTTACCAACCTATGAGTTAATCTCATAGGGTTGAGATTGCTTGATGAAACATTTATTTCCTTTAATAGCTAAAGCCTAAATTAGTTTTAATTTTCTATATCATTCAATGATATTTATGTATCGCATGTGTATAATAATCTCTAGACATAGATGAATGTGCAGCATGTTTATGAAATTAATCTAATATTGACAAGGTTAGGTTAGTTAGATCAAAATTGAATGATATGAGCAAGTATCTCGAGACATAGATCAACACTCTATACGGAAAGAAAACAAAACAATGTTAGGTACTGTGCTAAAGGCCTATAGACATATATCGCTTTAGGCAAGGTAACTTGAGGTCTTGCTCTTGAAAGAAACAAGCCATTTTAGATCTCTTCCGAGTAGTAGAATAAGGTTGATTTTGCCAATGAATTATTGGTTAATAAGGGTAGATTCTCAGTAATCTCAACCTTACGATTAAACATCGTAGATCCTTTAACCTTTGTTGTAGCATCTCTATTTTCACATCCTTAGTTGTTACTTGTTTACATATTATTCATGTAGTCATTCTCGTATTTTCCATTGCATACTTACTTTTGTCTTGCCATCGCATTTTCATTTATTTGTTATAATTCACATATTACACACATCAGTCTTCCTTAATTAACTCTGCATTCTTGTTATTGTTTTTGTCATTGCACTAAACACACTCCTTTATGATAACTTGACCAATTTATACCTAATAGATCCCTGTGAAGACGATCTCGCTTATCACTTTATTACTTGACTTGACGTGTACACTTGCATAATTCGCTTAGCATATTCACACGTGACAAGTTTTTGGTGCCGTTGTCAAGGTTCGACAATTTGGTGAAATTTGGTTTTGTTGTTTTCTTATCTAATTCCATTAGTTTTATTTAACTTAGTTGTTTTTAATTTCTATATGTTTGTTATCAGTACATGAGTAGAGGCATTCCTGTTAACAATGAGTATCTTTTTGATCCTGAGATCAAAAGAACTTTGTGAAGAAGGAGAAGAGAAATGCGTAACATGGCTAGGGTCGGGAATGATATTAGTCTGAATGATCCATTAAATCCAAATGTTTAAGATATTGATCTTTCTATTCATCAGTTGATAGATGATTGAGATAGACCAATTCGTGAACATGTTGTGCCAATTTTAGATGATTTGAATCCAAGGATAGTTAGACCACACATTCAAGCTCAGTAGTTTGAATTAAAACCAATGATGTTTCAGATATTGCAAATAGTGGGACAGTTCAATGGGTTGCCTACTGAAGATCCATGAAGACCTTTTCTAGAAGTCTGTAACTCATTTAGATAACAGTGTGTTCCTGAGACGCTCTTAAACTTAAATTGTTTCCATATTCCTTGAGAAACCGAGCAAGAGCATGGTTGAATGCTTTACCGTAGGGGATAGTGGCATCATGGAATGATCTTTGCCGAAAGTTTTTACTACGGTATCATCTGCCAAACATGAATGCCAAGCCTAGAAATGACATTATGTCTTTCTGGCAATCAGAGGATAAAACGTTGTATAAAGCTTGGGAAAGATTTAAAAAACTACTTCGGAAATGTCTGATGCATGGGTCTCAGTACTGGACACAGATGGAGATGTTTTATAATGGGTTGAATACACATACGAGAATGGTAGTTGATGCTTCTTACAATGGTACCTTGTTGGATAAATCTTAGACTGAAGCATATGATATTTTAGAAAGGATTGCCAATAATGATTATCAATATCCTACCACGCGAACTTGGACTGGTAGGAGAGCTACTGGTGCCATGGAGCTTGATGCAATCACTTTATTGACTGTCCAGGTGTCATATTTAACTAATATGATCAAAATAATGAAGAGACAAACTGTAGTTCAAAATATGAAAGCAGTCGAGCCAACGTGTGTTTATTGTGGTGAAGACTATGTGTTTGACGAATGCCCATCAAATCCATCATCCGTGTGTTACATGGGTAATTTCAACCGGAACAATAACCCTTATTCCAACAAGTATAATCCAGGGTGGAAGCAACATCCAAACTTTAGTTGGAATAATCAAGGTGCGGGGAATTTTAACAATGCTTCAATATAGAATGCCATCAGTCAACTACCTGGTTATACTCAACCTATGCTAAGGCAAAATGCCCAATAAGGTCAGACATCGGCTTCATCATTATCATCTATTGAAGCCTTGTTGAAAGAGTATATGGCATAGAATGGTACCGTAATTTAGAGTCAAGCTACATCCCTTCGAGCTCTTAAGAATTAAATGGAGCAGATAATAAATGCTTTGAGTTTGAGATCACAAGTAGGTCTACCAAGTGATACTGAGAATTTTAGAGCACAAGGGAAGGATCATTGTAAGGTAATTACTCTAAGAAGTGGGACTCAGCTGAATGAAATCATTAAAGATGTCATGGAAGAAGAGGCCAAATTAGATTGCAACAATGGAAAGATTTTAAAAACATCTGAAAACCACATTGCGTTTGGAAAGGCTAAACAAAAGAATGTTAGAAAAGAATCAAATCACCATTCTGATGGAAATGCTACAACAAAACAGTGTCAGCAACCTAAATGAAGGCCTCCTCCACCATTTCCTTAGTGATTTCACAATTGTAAACAAGAGGCCCAATTCAAAAGATTTCTGGATGTTCTTAAATAACTCCACATCAACATACTGCTAATAGACGCTTTGGAGTAGATGCCCAATTATGTGAAGTTTATGAAAGACAAATTGTCAAAGAAGCACAGATTGAGAGAATTTGAGATCATTTCTCTCACTGAAGAGTGCATAGTAATGTTGACTAATAAATTACCTGCAAAGCTGAAGGACCTAGGGAGTTTCACTATCCCATGTTCAATTGGAAATCAGTATGTTGTTAAGGCATTATGTGATTTAGGAGCAAGTATAAATCTAATGCCTATGTTTATTTTCAAGAAGTTGGGAATTGGGAAAGCAAGACCTACTACGGTTACGTTGCAACTGGCTTATCGATCCTACACACATCTTGAAGGTAAAATTGAGGACATACTGGTAAAAGTAGATAAATTTATTTTTTTGGTAGATTTTCTTATTTTAGAATGTTATGCTAACCATGATCTGCCAATTATTCTTCGAAGACTTTTCTCGCTACAAGCAAGACTTTAATTGATGTGCAGAAAGGTGAACTAACTATGAGGGTAAATGAACAACAGATCATATTCAATGTATTTGATGCCTTGAAATACGCTTATGAGAATCAAGAATGTCGTGCCATTGATTTGATAGAAACAGCAGTAGAGGAAAAGTTCACAAGATTTTGCCACAAAAATTCTGATAGTGATGGAGACTCACTTGAGCGGAGTGAAGCAATAAATTTTTAGGACCTTGGTGAACTTGTGAAAGACAAGCAGCTTGTGGATAGACCAGGGAAGAAGTTTGAATCCTTGGATTTATCAAATTGCTCTTTCAAGCCTCCTAAACCTTCTATAAAGGAACCTACCACACTGGAGTTGAAACCTTTGCTGCAACATTTAAAATATGTTTATTTGGGAGAAAACAACACTTTGCCTATAGTTATTTCTGTCAAGTTGACACCAGATCAAGAGGTGAGGTTGTTGGAAGTACTCTGGTGATCTAAGAAGATATTAGGATGGACAATTGCTAACATCAAGGGAATCAACCCTGCTATCTGTATTCATAAAATTTTATTGAATGATTTCCATAGTAGCTCTATTTAACAACAAAAGAGGTCGAATCCAATCATGAAGGAAGTTGTTAGGAAAGAGATCATCAAGTAGCTCGATGATGGTGTTATTTACCCGATTTTTGGCAGCTCATGGGTGAGTCCTGTACAATGTGTGGCTAAAAAAAGAGGTGTCACAATAAGCAACAATGATAATAATGAGCTTATTCCAACTCAGTCTGTCATGGGATAGAGAGTATGCATGGATTACCACAAGCTTCATAAGGCAACTCAAAAGGACCATTTTCCCTTGCCATTTATTGACCAAATGTTGGATAGATTAGTTGGGAAAGCTTTCTACTATTTTTTGGATGGTTATTCAGGATATAATCAAATTGACATAGCTCCAAATGACCAAGAGAAAACCACTTTCACGTGTTCATATGGTACTTTTACGATTAGACAGATGTCATTCGGGTTATGTAATGCCCCAGCAACCTTTGAGCGTTGTATAATGGCCATATTCTCGGAAATGGTGGAAAATTTTCTTGAAGTCTTCATGGATGATTTCTCTATGTTTGGAAATGATTTTGAGAATTGATTGAAAATTTAGAATGGGTTCTGTGCCATTGTAAAGAAACAAATCTTAATTTAAATTCGGAGAAATGCCACTACATGGTTTGTGAAAGAATTGTGCTAGGGCATAAGATATCGCAACAAGGGATTGAAGTTGACAAAGCAAAAATTGAGGTGATAAAAAAATTGCCACCTCTGACCAGTGGCAAGCGTATTATGAGATTTCTAGGTCATGCGAGATTTTATAGAAGATTCATTAAGGATTTCTCGAAGATATCTAAACCTTTGTGCGTTGTCCTGAAGCAAAATAGACCTTTCAATTTTGATCAACCTTGTTTGATTTCTTTCGAGGAATTGAAGAAAAGTTTGGTAGCGACACTGATTGTAATAGTGCCCGAATGGACATTGCCCTTCGAACTCATGTGTGACGTCAGCGATTATGCTGTGGAGCAGTGTTGGGATGGTGAAAAGATAAGGGATTATACGAGTAGGACCCTAAAGGATGCATAGCTGAACTACACCACCACGAAAAAGGAGATTTTGACTGTGGTGTTCACATTCGATAAATTTTGATCTTAGTTAATTGGCACCAAAGTCACAGTCTACACGGATCACTTTTCTAGTAATTATTTGGCGAGCAAGAAAGATGCCAAGCCAAGATTGATTAGGTGGATTCTCCTATTGCAGGAGTTCGACTTGGAAATTAGAGATCGAAAGGGGATTGAAAATCAAGTGGTTGATCACCTGTCAAGGTTAGAAGCTGGAAATGAAGTTGAAAAAATTCAACTTATTAAAGAAGATTTTCCATATGAGGAACTGTTGTTTGCCATGGCATTACCTTGGTATGCCGATATAGTGAACTTCTTAGTAAGTGGTTTGATGCCACCTGATCTCAATAGCCAAAGAAGATAGAAATTTCTGCATGATGCCAAGCATGTTTATTGGGATGAATCCTTCTTATTCAAATAATATGATGATCAGATAATTAGGAAATGTGTCCCTAATGACGAAGTACATAGCATCTTGCAACATTATCACTTAGCGCCTTACGGAGGACACTTTGGAGGAATGAGAACTATTGCCAAGGTACTCCAATACGGTTTTTATTGGTCAAGTTTGTTTAAGGATGCCCAGGAAGTTTATAAGTCATGCAATCATTGTTAGAGGACAAGTAATTTATCTAAGAGACATGAAATGTCGCTGCAAAATATTTTAGAGACTGAGTTTTTGATGTTTGGGGAATCGACTTTATGGGTTATTTTCCACCATCATTTGGCAATCTCTATATACTCTTGGCAGTGGACTATGCCTTTAAGTGGGTCGAAGTGGTACCCTCCCAACGAATGATGCCAAGTCAGTGCTGAAGTTTTTGCATAAGAATTTTTTCACAAGATTTGGTACACCTCAGACAATTATTAGTGATAAAGCTTCTCATTTTGATTGCAAATTAGTTGCTAATGCTTTGCACAGGTATGGGGTGAAACATAAGATTGCCATGGCATATCATCCCAAACAAATGGACGAGTGGAGATTTCTAGTAAAGAAATTAAATAAATTCTAGAAAAGTGGTGAACCCAACTCGAAAAGATTTGTCCTCCAGATTGGATGAATGTAACACCCCATACCTGGATTGGACGCCAAGCCGAATATCAAGATGCCACACCACCGTCTCACTACTTGTTCATCTTACATGACTTGTCATTTCTCATGCATCTTTTTTTCGATCAATAATAGCATAACATTATCATGAATTATAAACCATACATTCTCATTTTGTTTATAAACCATACCAAGAATTCCTAAAATAACATAACATAGGTATTAATCATGCATTAGGACCATTTATCAAATTTTCCAAAAAATGCTACTTAGGTATCGATACCGCCTCTATGGTATCGATATTTCCTTTAAGTGGTATCGATACCACCTGAAAAGTTGATATCAAACTAGCATTATGTTTCTCGCCAAATTTCAAAACATTTGAAAAATATCGATACCTTTTGCAAAGTATCGATAATTACACCCTGAGTATCGGTACTCGGGCCAAGGTATCGCTACCACATTGGTATTCTGACTCCATGCACCTTCAAAAATATAGAGGTATCATTTTAAAAGCCTTAATATTGATACCTCTTCTTCAGGTTACAAAAATTTAACATACAAGAGCAGTTAAATCATTCAAACTTTGTCCTTAAACATCATGCTTCATTCACCTAGCCACAAAAGCACCAAAATGTCCAAACAATAATCCAAGCACCATGTCCAAGTTCACAAGCTTCCAAACATACTCAATATTCAAATAATCCAAAATACGTCTTAGCAAAACTGATATAAATGTCTACCACGTTGTCTTTTTATTCTCTAGAGCTAGAATAAGCAAAACACCTACTATATTGAATAAAGAATAGCTTAGATCAATCTCTCGGTGGCCACACCATCACACCGGGAATGCAACTACTCTGCATAAGATAAAATGGAGTGGGTGAGCTTAACAAGCTCAGTGAATGCCTAGAACAACCACTACTCAAACAAGTTGTCATGCATCAACCAAACAATATACGGCATAATCTCAAACGTCATTAACTAAGTGTCATAATTCACATATTTAGTCATATTCCATGCATTCTTTTACACTCTATTATATGAACGTTTAGGCATACATATATATATTCCAACACATATCAATCACATATGAGCACATATAATTACATACAATCACATTTAGTCATAGTGTATGATAATTTGGCTTTTGAGTTTATGAAACATAAAGTGGAATGTATCATCACTCATCGGATACACGGATCTCCAACATACCACATATAGAATCGTAAAGTCAAACAAATCCAATAAGCAAAGCATATAGCTAACGCTCTCTAGCACACCTCACATACATATCCCAGTGAATGGAGCTTGGCTCACATTCCCTTATCTCTCCAAACTGTCCCTAGGCCTCAGTGCCCCACATATCACAACACATATAAGTGAGTACTCACAATCCTATGGCATGCCAACTATATCCAACGGTTCATTAAGTCACAAGGCCAAAATATCCATAATGTCATCAAATATTACTTACCAATTATCTGCACATATTCACCGCATAATCATATCATTAGCACATTATACACATTGTCACATGGCTTGAATAACATACCCTTATATTTACCGTCACAGTAGTCATCACAACATGTTCATATTTCATCACATCATAATTTTCTTTATCACAATTCATAAACATATTTATCTCATATTTAGCATAAGTAGAAGAAAACTTACACTCAGAATTTAGAGTAGGGGTTTAGGCTACCTCTAAATTCCTAAATATGAGCAATAATTCTAAAACACTTACCGGTTATCAAATTTTGCCCAAAATCGAGAGCTTGAACTAGCTCTTCCTTCACCTCGTAGTAGGCTCTAATGAATCTGAGGCTTCACAGACAACAATCACACGATATACATAGTCAAGTAACAGTCAATGACTCACGTCAACCAATCAAAGTACAAGCCTAAACTACATTCTCATATAACTAACCCTTTAGCATGACAACATTAAAATTCAAATATCTCAGTCTATGCTTAATCTTTCCGTACGACCATTTCTCAACCTTTAAACTACACAAAACTATGTGTTTTAAGGTATAAAAAATGAAAATTTATTAAAACCCGAGAAATCCTTAACGAAACTTCAAAGTTACTTTAGAAAGCTTCTAATTATGTTAAAACTAATTGAAAAACACTTTAAAACCAATAGTTTATCCACAAATTCAAAATTCACCATCAAAGACCTGATTTTTGAATTTTAATCAAAACATGTGATTTAATGACTAAGAATTCAGTTTCATAGACCCAATAACATTAAAAACTAATGAGAATGCGAATGGTTACCTTTAATGAGAGGAATAACGAGTTTTTTATGAAATTGGTAAGATTTTTGGGTAATTTCTTGAGGATTTAGAGAGGTTTAATGCTTGGAAATGATAGAAATTCAAAGTATTATACTTTGGGAGTCAAAAATCAATTGATAGAGTGAAGAGGAGCAAGCGACGACAACACTAAGGAGATGAGAAGAAGCACTCCTGAAAATAACTAAGAATAGGGGTTTATTAGGTTGATTTTGAAAAGTTGGTTCAATTGCTTCATAAAGACTCACAACTTTGACCTTTTTACAAATCAGTCCCTTTTCTAAATTTAAAGATATTCAAAACTCGTTTCCAAAAATTGACTTAAAATTTGAAAACATTTTCGAGTACCAACCTTAATAAATTCTGAGCTCATAAAGGCCAAAATTCTTAAAATACCCCTAAAACTCCTATATCCTATTTTAGGGTGTGACAATGAAGCTTTGTGGGCTTATGGTACGACATTCAAAACACCGTTAAGGATGTCACCTTTTAAGCTTGTTTTCGGGAAGCCATATCACTTACCTGTTGAGTTAGAGCATAAAGCATTTTGGGATATTAAAAAGCTGAATATGGACTAGAAAGCTGCTACCCATAACAGGTTGTTAGAATTGAATGAAATGGAAGAATTTCTGGCACAAGCTGTAACAGCCCGATTTTAGGCCTAGTTGAAACAGTGGTTTCGGGACCACAAATTTGAAGAGGAAAAATTTATTTTTTATTATATTTTTATGGTCTAAAACTTCACAGAATGATTTCGTAAAAATTTTGTTCAAAAATTTCGACGTTTGGGAACTCAATTTAGCCAAAAGGACTAAATTGTAAAAAGTGAAAAAGTCGAGTTCTACATGTTAAAAGTGTTCAATTATTATGAAATTTTAAATTGGAGGTCCTTAAATGGTAATTAGACCATTGGCTAACTTGTTGAACAAAAATGGACAAGAGATAAGTGAAATAGGTTATTTTTAAGTTGGGGCATTTTGGTTATTTAGTAATTAAAAGAATTAAAAAGGCCAAAATAGCCAAAAATTTGTTCATCTTCTCCATGATGAACGAAAATAGCAAGGGGGAAGCCATGGTTAGGTTTTTCAAGCTTCCAAGCTCCATAGCAAGTGCCAAGACCCGTTTTTAATGTTCTTTACGTTTTTAAAGTCCCGGTAGCTTAATTTAGCTTATTCTAGCAATAATTTAATCTATTTCTTATATTTGGAAAAATAATCATAGGTGAAATGTGTTTATTTTGATGTTTTATGGTAGAATATGAAGCTTGAAATTGTGTTAAACAATTTTTGCTAAGCAATTTTCAGTGAAAACAAGTGAAACGGCATAATCGGTAAAAATTATTATTATTCATAAATGCATGTTAGAGCAAGAATTTGATGTTTGCCATAGAAGGAAAAATTTCCAGCATGTCATAAAATATAAGAAAAGGAATAAAATATAAGAAAAGGAATAAACTTTAGGGGCAAAATGTAAATTTTCCTAAATATGATTTTTGGTCCGGATTGAATAATTTTAATGTTATATAAGCTAAATATGTTATTATAGATCAAGAAAGAAGTGGAATCAACCTTGATCGAAAAAAAAATTGAAGATTAAATTTCTAAGTTTCTATATTGTTGCACTAAAGTAAGTTTTATGTAAATAATGCATCAATTTTTATTTATGATTTTATGTTCGATATATTTTATGATATGTGGACGAAAGATATATTTTAAGATATATAAGTGTATGGACAGCATGCAATGGTATCACTTTGGAAAATCACCAAAAATAGTGGAAAGTGAATTAATGTTGAACAAAATATGAAATTCAAGCTTATTGAGTCTATTTTCACATGGAAGAAATAGAGTAAGTAAAAGAGTTATAAATTTTAGATATTTAAATTTTAGTAAGACAATTATCGATTGATTTCGGAATCCTCTGTTCTGACTTTAGAAAGTAATTAAAAATTGTAAAAAAAATAATTATGAGTTATATTTTATATTTTTAGAATCCTTAATGAGTCTATTTTTAAAGGAAACAAATGGAAATATCATCCGAAATCTGTACAATGAGATAATTCATTTTTAGTGAAGAGAGGTCGGGGATGTTGAGCAGTGAAACAGGGGTGACATTAAAAAATAAAATGTACTAATTGGATAGGCCAAAAATTCTAAAAATTTTATGGTAAGAAGATACGTGAGTATAGTTTCAGGGAAAATTAACGAATTTTAATTTGAAGCTCTGTAACGCCAGATAAAAATGATTTAGTGACTCTAGCTCAAATAGATAGCTTTGAATTTAAATATAAGTGAATAGTGAAATTACGTATAATGCTATTTAAGCATGTTATATACATAAAGGATGTGGAATGGAGAGGAGGAGGAGGACAAAAAAGTATATGAATGAATTGTGTATAATTGGTTATATGTCTGATTATCATCGATAAACATTGAAATAGGAGTGATGCTTATATTGGTACATTACTGGTCATGGAAAACTCATGAGAGAAAATAAAGTTTCATAGCATGTGTGTGGTATATTTTGCATGAAGTGATGTCATGAGTGGTTCATGAATTAACTATGTTGGAAAGTTGATACATAATTATAGTATTCAAATATATTCATATTTGTAATATTTTGCTATGTGATTCGGAAAAAGGGTAATAAATAGCATAATTAAAATTTGGTCATGGTGTTAGTTTATGTTAAGGGAGTGTTTTATGGCATATCTTAAGTAATGGAATGTTATAAATTTTGAGGTTAATTTGCTAGTCAAATAAATGACAAATGAATTGATTGTGTATTCGTAATTTTGACATATGCTTGGTATATGAAACGTAATAATATATGCTTGAATAAACTTCAAGTATTCGAATGACATGGATTTGATGGTGATAAGAATCGAATATTGAATTCATGAAGCACAGGTGATGTATTATTTTTGTGTGATAGCTTGGTTTGAGAAATTGATTAGGTAAATGGTAAGTGGAAGCATTTATGGATTTAGAAGAAAATTTGGAATGAACATGAAATTTAGCTCAATTAACTGATTTCATCAATTAAACATTGTGCACACCAGAATGTGTTAGTGAATGACATATTTGTAAATTAACATTCGAATGAATTACATATTTGTAAATTAACATTCGAAGTTCAGTAAGTGATATATGAAATTAACATGAAAAGATTTATGATTATTATTAATATTGATTCTGACATAAAGTGGATTCTTCAATATTGGATTGATTTAACGAATATATTGAGCATATGAATGGGTATGTATTGGGCCTCGTATACCCTAATTAGCGACTCGAAGATAATAATTTGAAAGTTTTTAATTTGGATGAAATTTTATAACTCGGTTTAATATGTCTATAAGTGTATTTATTCTGGTAATGCCTCGTACCCTATTCCGGCGTTGAATATGGGTAAGAGGTGTTACAATGTGGCATCACCAGATTCGGCCCTAATGTTTAGGTCAGGTTTGGGGTGTTACACACGCATATGAGAATGCTAAACTATAAAAAGAGAAGACCAAGCGGTGGCATGATAAGAGTATTATACCAAGGCAATTTGAATCAGGACAACAGTTGTTGTTGTTCAACTCTAGGTTGAAATTGTTCCCTAGTAAATTAAAATCTTGTTGGTCAAGTCCCTTTGAAGTAGCTCGAGTATACCCTCATGGAGCTGTTGATGTTAAAGATAGAAAAATGGGGGTCACATTTAAAGTTAATGGACAACGGTTGAAGCACTATTGGGGTGCTCATGTAGATCGAGACAAACAATCCATTGACCTTCGAGATGTTTGAGCTAAAAATTCTTTCCATCTTTCTTTTATTTAATTGCTTTACTTTAATTTCGTTTTTATTATTAGTTATCTTTAATTATTTAATGTTGTTTCCATTTATGTTTTTATCTTTGAGTAGTTTTTGTTTTCATGGATTTTGGAGACAATCAAAAGTGTGAACTTATTAGTTGTGCTACGAAGAGGAGTTTGCCACAGCATTGCAAAAGAGAGTTATGTCGTGACAAAATGGGAAATGGATGTTGAGGTACGAGGTAATATAGGTTGACTGGATAGAAAAGTCCAAGGGAAAGATTTCTGGACAGGTTGTCCCATTATGTTACTTGGGTAGCCCATGGTGGAAAAGCAAAAATTCTTGTTTTATAACTAGGTCACTTCATAGTTCCCCCAAAAAATCCCTTTTTTTTTCCCTCCTCCATCCTACAAAACTTACTTTGCACATTTAATTTTTCTAAAAAGTCAACACTATCTGATAACAGCAATTGTGAGCTTGGGCCGTATGATACTCATTGGCCCATTGGGAATTTGTGTCCCAAATATTTGGGACCATAACCTTTTCACTTTCCCTCTAAATTTCTATCACACCAAAGTCAGGCCATAATTATTGGCCTCCCATCACTCACGTCATACCCCATCACTCATTACTTTGTCGTTCTTTTCTTTTACCCTAACCTCTTCAATTCTTTTACAATTACTCTAAATTTTCTTTCTTTCCACACTTATTTGTGCTTTCTTCAAACACTGCAAATTTTATTCTTCCTTTTCTACACAGACATTTACCTTAACTTGCCACAACAGTTAGATGATCTACCCCTCAATCATCTGCTATGCCACCTCGCATTTCCTTTAATGTTGCGGCAGAAGAGTAGTATCAGAACAATATTTCCAAGTGATCCCTTTGCTTGGAAAATGGTTTTTTTAAAAGATGAGGCTTTCAAGGGACACGACGCATCCATTTCTTCCATCGTCGAGCAACATGGATGGCAAATTTTTTGTTTGCATCTAGAGGATGTTCTGACCAAGATTGTTCGTGTGTTCTATACTCACCTTAGTTCCCCAAAAGTTTATTTTATATACATGCAAGGAGTCTCGGTGTTATTTGATGAGGACACTATTAATGCTTAGTATTGTCTTTCTGATATCCAAGATGAGCATACCCAATTTGCTGCAGCCATCACTGTTGATGGATTGAAACAGGTTCTTTGAGACCTTTGTGTGGAAGGAACTAAATGGATGATGTCCAGGCAAGATTGTTACACCGTGGAAAGGGCATCTTTGAAGCCCAAGTTCAGGGTTTGGTCTCACTTCCTTAAGACGTGCCTACTCCCTTCGACCCATAACTCAACAGTTTATAAGGAGCAGATGTTGTTGCTCCATTCCATCATGCAAGGTAAGAAGATTAATATGGGTAAGATTATATTCAACGAAGTCCACTGGTGTGCAAAAAAGAATACCGAGAGTCTGAACTTTCCTTTTTTTAATCACCGCGCTTTGCCAGCATGTTCATGTCTCAGTCCAAGCAAATAAAGATGACGTCCCAAAAAATGGGGCCATTACAAGATTGATTATTGCGAAGATTTCTGGGAGGATTTGCCACGGGAACAACCTTCTGGGTCAGCCTCAACATCCTCTATGCCAATATTTTCCATTGCAACCACCTCCACTTCTAACAGTTTATTCGAGCAACAAGTGCTCAATTTATTAGAAAAGTTGTAGAAATAGAATAATCTTTTCAAGACTCAGCAGCTTCAGCTTGCTGTAGATTTGGCAAAGGTTTAGGACAAATTAGCTATCTACTAGACCTATGTGGAGAGAAGGGACGTCGCTCTGAAAAGGTTCCTACAAAAGAATTTTACCAAGCCAATGTCTGCTTTTCCTGACTTCCCTAAGAAATTGCAGGCAGTTGTAGCAGAAAGGTTGGTGAAGCCCAGCCAACAAAAATCAGACCCTATTCCCACAGACCATGCCATTACCAAGAAAGAAACCAAAGAACCAAAGGAAGAAACAGAGAAAATGGAATCGGTCAATATTGCAACTAATGCTGAGAAAGAAGAAGAAGCAAATCCCACGCCTGCAACACCAGTGGACAGCACTGCAGCTGTTCCACTTCCCTTTATTGAACCTACGACTGACCAATATCATGAGATCAATCAGATTATTGATAAAACCATAAAATCCAATGATAAATAATAAGATGTGCCACTCCAGTCATTGAAAAGGAAAATATGCTATAAACACAATGCACGTAAATCCACTCGCAGTGTAAGTGGTTTCGAGACCACAAATCCGAGTCTGAAAAATATTTTAATATTATTTTGTGTTTTTATGATGTGTGAATTTAAATGTGTGAAAGTTTCGTGAATTAATTTTGTTGCTTATGTGTTTAATTTGACAAAAGTATCAAATTGCATAAAATGTGAAGTTTGCTTATTAAGGTGTAAAGTGTTTATTTGATAGTAGCTTTTAAATATGAGGTTCTTAAAGGGCAATTAGCCCATTTTAAAGGATAGTGGATGGCAATGATAGTTAATATATAGTTTTTATATATTAAATAAAAAGTTATAATTATAATAGTATAATATTATGTTATTATATCATTAAAACATAAAAGAAATAAGATTTTTCTTCATTGTTTGTATCACCGAAAATAGAAAAGAAAAACAAGGTTTGAGAGCTTGAAATATTCGGCCATTTTGAAGCTTAATTCAAGGTTAGTTTTTGTTCGGTTTTTTATAATTTTTACGTTTTTGAGATCGTTGCTTTGAGTACTTCAAAACCCATGTCTTAATTTTGTGAATTGTTGATGATTTGAGAAATGCCATTGATGAATGCTTGAGCTTTGTGATAGTTGATGATGAAATATGAAAGATATGTGAAAGATTAACATGCTTTGTTTTTGAATTTTTGATGAATTTGAGTAATTAGGGTTAAGTTGTAAAAATAAAATTTTTGAGGGACTAAAATGTGAAATAAATGAAATGTGTGGGTTTGTATGGACACTAGGAATATTCGGCCCTTAAGGAGTGTAGTCAAATTTTGTGTATTTTGTGTTTTGAGCAAAAAGGACTAAATTGTGAAAATGTGAAATATTAGGGGTAAAAATGTAATTTGCCCATTTTTGTGTTCTTATACTAAGTTGAATGAAAATATGTTTAAATGAGATTTATTTGAATATGTTTAGATCAAGAAACCAAGAAATCGGATTTAGATCGGGGGAAATCAAAGGTAGTTGAGTAGCCGATCTATTAGTCGACAATATCCGAGGTAAGTTATTAAGCATACATAGTTGTGTCGTTTTAAATTATCTTAACATCTACATAATTATGCTGAATTAAATTGATATATATGTAGTGATAAAATTTTTGAATTATGACGTATTGAGTTGTTGACTTCCAACACTAAGTGTGCGAGTATAAAAATATACGATAATGAGATTAGCACTAAGTGTGCGAGTATAAGGGTAAAGCAATAAGTGTGCAAGTTTGATTATTAAGCACTAAGTGTGCGTACTTATTAAATATTTTCGAAAGATTATTAATATCGAGTATTTAACTTATCGAGAAATCATGAGTAATAAAGTGAGTAATAATTATTTTGGTGGTATTCAAGATTAAGTTTTGTAAGTATTAAACCTAGGTGGTGATTATAATTGGAATCATATTTATTTAAGATGATTCTTTATATTTTATGATAATAAAATGTATAATGTACTTGACCTTGTACTTAAATTTGAAGAAATGCTTATAGTTGTGTTATTATATTGATTTTTGTTAAATCATAGTATGAAGTGAATAATTATATTATGCTATGGTAAGCTAAAGGCAAGATGATTTAGAAGTATGAATTGGTTAAATATTATTCTAGATGTCAAGTTAAATTGTAGAGTTTATTTGCTTGTAACTTACTAAGCTAAATTAGCTTACCATGTGTTGGATTATTGTTTGATGTATAGATTTTGGTGATCGCTACATGTTCGGGTATCGTCAGCTAAGCTCATCACACTATCGGTGTCTCCTTTTCGTATTTTGCTAAATTGTTTTCAAATATATGGAATGTATAGCATAGTTAAAAAAATGTTGATTTTGAAACCAATGCGTTTGTGTAATTAAAAGCCATGCAAAAATGGCTTATCTCTTTTTGTTTGAATTTGACTTTGATACATATGGTTTAATGAACAATTTGGGGTATATGCTTATGTATCATGTGCATGATTAATTAGATTTAGATAATGTATATACTTGGCTTAGATATAAGTTCAATAATTATTTTTTTTAAAGATGTGATGACCGATTGTGTGGTGCAGGTTTGATTTAGTGTATGCATATTAAGCATGTAAATTAGGTACAAAATTAGAGGTTAATAGTGTATAATATGGTTCAAGTTGTCATGGTCATATGCACACAAAATGGTAGTGAGAAAATAGGTACATTTTTGTGTTATAGATTTAATGTATAATGTCACAAATTTTAAGTATATTGATGTCGTCCATTTTAATGTATAATGTCATCCAATCTTAAGTATATTGATGTTGTCCATTTTAATGTATAATGTTGTCCAATTTTAAGTATATTGATGTCATCCATTTTAATGTATAATGTCTGTCCAATTTTGAGTATATTTAAGTCGTCTAATTCGATGTATAATGTCTGTCCATTTAGAGCATATTATTGTCTGTCCAATTTCATGAATAATTGTTGTCCAAAATAGGGTTGGTTCTTTAAGTCTCAGTAGTATGTTACATAGTTAATCATTTATTAATGAAATAAATGTATGCAAATAGTAGTTTTAATATTGGCTCGGCATATGATATGTATTGATAAATGTTAATTTTAAAATGTTTTAAGTATTTGAATGATATAAAAATTTAATTAGTAAAGCGTGATTGATATTTGGTGTGGATTGTTAATGACTTATATTTTTGGCGAATAAATTGTTTTTTGATAATTAGGTGAAATAAATTAGGATTTTAAATATATATATATTTACATATTCAAGACGCATATTTATATACAGCTTGATATTTGGCTCATTCTGTTAAGTGTAAGATTTCGATATTTAGTATCACTCCTTAATCCTAATCTGACGATGGATATGGGTTAGAGGTGTTACATTTTATTGGTATCAGAGCTACGATTTAGTCGATTCTAGAACGAACGTAGCGCGTATGAGTCTAGCTATACATGCCATATTTTATATTGAGATAGTGTGATGACTTCTGACATCTACAAAATGTGTTTTCGTATAGTAATAGATCCCGATCGAACTGTAGCGGATGATGTCGAGAGTGTAGCCCCTGCTCCTGTGCAAGGGACAGAGTCGGTTGATTCTCGACCCAATACGAGTAACCATGGTGATGAGACTGAACAAGCCTTTTATACTATGATGAATGAATGGTTTACTCAATATATCCGGAAAAATCTGGCTGTTCAACAACCTTCGACCCCGATTAACCCATTTCCAAAGCCTGTGGTACCTCCGACTATCGATCCTATGAGATTGAATAAACCTCCTGTTGATAAAATAAGAAAATATGGAGCTGAAGAATTTAGGGCCACAACAGTGATGATGCTGAACGGGCTGAATTTTGGCTCGATAATACCATTCGTGTCTTCGATGAATTATCCTGTACGCCTGATGAGTGCCTGAAATGTGCTATATCTTTGTTACGGGATTCAGCTTACTATTGGTGGAACACTCTAGTTTCGGTTGTTCCGAAAGAGCGTGTCACTTGGGATTTCTTTCAAACAGAATTTCGTAAAAAGTATATCAGTTAGCGATTTATTGATCAGAAACAAAAAGAATTTCTCGAGCTAAAACAGGGTCGTATGACCGTATCTGATTATGAGCGCAAGTTTGTGAGACCCAGCCGATATGCCCGAGAGTCTGTTACGACCGAGACTGCTATGTGTAAAAGATTCGAGGAAGGGCTGAATGAAGACATAAAATTTCTTGTCGGCATACTCGAAATAAAAGAGTTCGTAGTTCTCGTCGAGCGAGCTTGCAAGGCTGAAGAACTCAGTAAAGAGAAAAGAAAAGATGAGTTTGAAGCTAGTGATTTCCGCAAGAGATCAGCGAGTAAAAATTTTCAGACGACAACAAAGAAGTTCAGAGATGAGAGTAGCCGATCTAAGGCTACTGCCTGGCTTTCTATACAAGTACGACCACCAATGAGTTCAAGAGCCACCTCAGTTGCTAGTGTTGGTAATACCCGACCGAATAAGCCCGAGTGTTAACAGTGTGGTAGGAGACATGTTGGTGAGTGCTGGGGCAAGTACAACAATCGAGTTTGCTATAAATGTGGCTCGAAAGATCATTTTATTCGGAAGTGGCCAGAGTTTGTAGATCGAAATTTGGCTCAAAATACCAGATCTGGCAACATAGCCGCTCGAGGTAGACCACCCAGGAATACGGGTAATGTGAGTGGCAGTCAGAGAGGTACTAAAGATGCATCTGTTAGATCTGAGGCTCGCGCACCTGCCAGAGCCTATGCCATTCGAGCACGTGAGGAGGCGTCATCCCCAGACATCATTACTGGTATTTTTACTCTTTATGATACCAGTGTTATTGCATTGATTGATCCTGGTTCGACTCATTCTTATGTGTGTGAGACTTTAGTATTCAGTAAGACTTTGCCTGTTGAGTCTACTGAGTTTTTAATTAAAGTATCGAACCCCCTGGGCCGGTGTGTTTTAGTTGACAAAGTGTGTAAGAATTGTCCGTTGATGATTTGAGATTATGTTTTCCGGCTGATTTGATGTTATTGCCATTCGACGAGTTTGATATAATTCTGGGTATGGATTGGTTAACTCTACATGATGCTATTGTAAACTGCAAACGAAAAACTATTGATCTACAGTGTCGGAATAATGAGATTATTCGAATTGAATCAAATGATCTGAATGGTTTACCAGCAGTAATATCCTCGATGTTGGCTCAGAAGTATGTGAGAAAAGGTTGTGAAGCTTACCTTGCATTTTTTCTTGATAGTAAAGTCACTGAAAAGAAGATTGAATCCGTGCCAGTTGTGTATGAGTATTCAGATGTGTTTCCCTAAGAATTGTAGGGTTTGCCACCTATTCGAAAGGTAGAGTTTGGTATTGAGTTAGTACCAAAGACGACTCCAATTTCGATAGCTCCATACCGTATGGCACCGACCGAATTAAAAGAATTGAAAGCACAGTTGCAAGAGTTGACTGATAAGGGTTTCGCACGACCGAGTTTCTCTCCTTGGGGTGCACCAGTTCTATTTGTGAGAAAGAAAGACGGAACGATGAGAATATGCATTGATTACCGGCAGCTTAATAAGGTGACAATAAAGAATAAGTATTCGTTACCACGGATTGATGATTAGTTCGATCAGTTAAATGGGGCTACTGTGTTTCAAAGATAGATCTGAGATCAGGCTACTATCAGTTGCGAGTTAAAGACCCTGATGTGTCAAAGACTGCTTTCCGAACGAGGTACGGACATTATGAGTTTCTTGTTATGCCTTTTGGACTTACAAATGCACCTGCTGTTTTCATGCACTTGATGAATCAAATTTTTATACAGTATTTGGATTGGTTTGTGGTAGTGTTCATAGATGACATTCTGACCTACTCCCGTGATGAGACAGAGCATGTCGAACATTTGAGACTTGTGTTATAGAATTTACGAGATAAATAGTTGTATGCAAAATTCAGTAAATGTGAGTTTTGGTTACGCCAAGTTAGTTTCTTGGGTCATGTTATATCAGCATCAGGTATTCGGGTTGATCCGAGTAAGATTTCGGCTATACTTGATTGGAAACCTCCAAGAAAAATTTTGGAAGTTCGAAGTTTTCTGGGACTTGCTGGTTATTATAGACGGTTCGTGAAAGGGTTCTCTATGATTGCGACCCCGATGATCAAGCTATTACAGAAAGACGTCAAGTTTGAATGGTCAGAAAAGTGCCAGAAAAGTTTCGATCAGTTGAAAGTTCTTTTAACCGGAGCTCCAGTATTAGTTCAGCCAGAATCGGGTAAAGATTTTGTTATCTATAATGATGCGTCTTTAAATGGTTTAGGCTGTGTTTTGATGCAGGAAGGCAAAGTTGTAGCTTATGCTTCGAGACAGTTAAAGTCACACGAAAAGAACTATCCGACGCAGGATCTAGAATTGGCCGCTATTGTGTTTGCGTTGAAAATATGGCGCCACTATCTGTTTGGCGAAAAATGTCATGTTTATTCTGATCACAAAAGCCTGAAGTATTTGATGACTCAGAAAGATCTGAATTTGAGACAGCGCCGATGGTTAGAGTTGTTAAAAGATTACGAGCTTGTGATTGATTATCATCCGGGACAGGCTAATATTGTTACTGATGCCTTAAGTCAAAAATCACTGTTTGCTTTGCGTGTAATGAAAGCGCATATACCTATATCTGATGATGGTGCGATAATAGCTGAGTTAAAAGCAAAACCGTTATTCGTCCAACAGATTTGTGAAGCTCAAAAAGCTGATGGTGAATTAATTGAAAACGAGCTCAGTGTGACTCTAATGTTGATTCAGAGTTTCTAGTTGATGCTGAGGATTGTTTGAGATTTATAAACCGATTATATGTTCCGAAAAATTCAAATTTAATTTCGATGATTTTGAATGAAGCTCATAATAGTCGATTTTCTATTCATCCGGGTAGCACGAAAATGTACAACGATCTTAAACAACACTATTGGTGGCACGGTATGAAACGAGACATTTCTGACTTTGTTACGAGATGTTTAATTTGCCAGCAAGTTAAAGCCAAGCATCAAGTACCGTCTAGGTTACTTCAGCCGATTATGATTCCCGAGTGGAAATGGGACAGGATCACGATGGATTTTGTATCTGGTTTACCGTTGACACCGAGTAAGAAAGATGCAATCTGGGTTATTGTTGATAGGTTAACAAAATCGGCACACTTTATTCCGATCCGCACAGATTTTCTGCTCGATAAACTTGCCGAATTATATGTTTCTCAACTTGTGAAGTTGCATGGTGTGCCTATTTCTATTGTTTCGGACAGAGACCCGAGGTTCACATCATGATTTTGGAGGAAACTACAAGATGCATTAGGTACGAAATTACATTTTAGCACAGCTTTCCATCCGCAAACAAATGGTCAATCCGGACGAATCATTCAGATACTTGAGGATATGTTGAGATGTTGCATTCTCGAGTTTGAAGGTACGTGGGAACGATACTTACCTTTGATTGAATTTGCATATAATAATAGCTTTGAATCTAGTATCAAAATGGCACCTTACGAGGCTTTGTACGGTCGTAAATGTCGTACACCATTGTATTGGACCGAACTTAGTGAAAATAAGATACACGGGGTCGATCTGATTAAAGATACTGAACAGAAAGTGAAAGTGATTTGGGATAGTCTGAAATCAGCACCAGATCATCAGAAATCTTATGCGGACTTCAAAAGAAAGGATATAGAATTTTAGATCAGGGACAAAGTGTTTTTAAAAGTCTCACCGTGGAAGAAAATACTCAAATTTGGTCGCAAAGGTAAATTAAGTCTGAGATTCATTGGACCGTATGAGATTATAGAGCGTATCGGGCCGGTTGCTTATAAATTGTTGTTGCCATCTAAGTTAGAAAAGATTCACAATGTATTCCATGTTTTGATGCTTCGTAGATACAGATCCGATCCTTCGCATGTGATTAGTCCAACCGAGATTGAAATTAACTCTGTATGTCATATGAAGAAGAACCGATTAGCATTATCACTCGTGAGGTTAAAGAATTACGAAATAAGAAAATTCCATTAGTCAAAGTACTTTGGCATAAACACGGAGTTGAAGAAGCAACTTGGGAGTCAGAAGATACAATGAAAGAACGTTATCCAAACCTATTCACCGGTAAGATTTTCGGGGACGAAAATCCCTAAGGGGGGAGAGTTGTAACAGCCCAATTTTGACCCTAATCGGAATAATAGTTTCGAGACCACAAATCTGAGTCTGAAAAATATTTTAATATTATTTTATGTGTTTATGATGTGTGAATTTAAATGTGTGAAAGTTTCGTGAATTAATTTTGTTGTTTATGTGTTTAATTTGACAAAAGTATCAAATTGCATAAAATGTGAAGTTTGCTTATTAAGGTGTAAAGTGTTTATTTGATAGTGGCTTTTAAATATGAGGTTCTTAAAGGGCAATTAGCCCATTTTAAAGGATAGTGGACGTCAATGATAGTTAATATATAGTTTTTATATATTAAATAAAAAAGTTATAGTTATAATAGTATAATATTATGTTATTATATCATTAAAACAAAATGTTGATTTTGAAACCAATGCGTTTGTGTAATTAAAAGCCATGCGAAAATGGCTTATCTCTTTTTGTTTGAATTTGACTTTGATACATATGGTTTAATGAACAATTTGGGGTATATGCTTATGTATCATGTGCATGATTAATTAGATTTAGATAATGTATATACTTGGCTTAGATATAAGTTCAATAATTATTTTTTTTAAAGATGTGATGACCGATTGTGTGGTGCAGGTTTGATTTAGTGTATGCATATTAAGCATGTAAATTAGGTATAAAATTAGAGGTTAATAGTGTATAATATGGTTCAAGTTGTCATGGTCATATGCGCACAAAATGGTAGTGAGAAAATAGGTACATTTTTGTGTTATAAATTTAATGTATAATGCTGTCAAATTTTAAGTATATTGATGCTGTCCATTTTAATGTATAATGCTGTCCAATTTTGAGTATATTATATATAATGCTGTCCAATTTTAAGTATATTGATGTTGTCTATTTTAATGTATAATGCTGTCCAATTTTGAGTATATTTAAGTCGTCTAATTCGATGTATAATGTCTGTCCATTTAGAGCATATTATTGTCATCCAATTTGATGAATAATTACTTGTCCAAAATAGGGTTGGTTCTTTATGTCGTAGTATGTTACATAGTTAATCATTTATTAATGAAATAAATGTATGCAAATAGTAGTTTTAATATTGGCTCGGCATATGATATGTATTGATAAATGCTGATTTTAAAATGTTTTAAGTATTTGAATGATATAAAATTTTTAATTAGTAAAGCGTGATTGATATTTGGTGTGGATTGTTAATGACTTATATTTTTGGTGAATAAATTGTTTTTTGATAATTAGGTGAAATAAATTAGGATTTTAAATATATATATTTACATATTCAAGACGCATATTTATATACAGCTTGATATTTGGCTCATTCTGTTAAGTGTAAGATTTCGATATTTAGTATCACTCCTTAATCCTAATCCGGCGACGGATATGGGTTAGGGGTGTTACACGCAGGATAGAATGAAGTAACGACACTCCGATCCAAGCCAGGAAAGTTCTTTTCCCTTCATACATCATGCATTTCATATATTTTTCCATGACATTTTCTATTGTATATTCGTACATGCATTGATGACAATGTATCCCTTAAGTTTGAGGGTGTGTTAAGCATTTAGTTTTTCATTAAATAGTTAGTTGAGCATGTTTTAATTTTTGGTTCACCTGTCATTCATTTTGACATGGCACACATAATTGTTGCAATTTTTTTTGCCTATGATGAGTACAATCTTTACTTATGATGTTTGATAATGAGCTTATATTCTTCAATACCCCTAGAACATGTGACAGTGGATTAGGTGAATTTAGCTTAGAAGAGTTGCTTGAAAATTAACTTCTAAACATGAGATGTCCTAACCTCAGTTAGTTTTAGACTGTAGCGAGTGTCTTTTTATGAAATTACAGACTTTTAAAGCCAAACTCAATCAAATTGCTAAAGCATTACCTAAATAAAGGACAGTAGGACCTCCAAGGCTTAGAATTGCCAAGTAAGTCAACATTACTTTGTTTGCTCCATCGTGCTATTGACTAGAGAGGTGAGTTTGAGTAAGAGTGTGTAATGAAAAAAAAGGGGGTACTCCACTGTAGTAACAAGCTGAGTAGCTAAGGAGGTAGTTGTTTGCTACATCCATCTTCTAAGTTAAAAGCCTTAGCTTCAAGGGTGACTTTTACTTAAATTTTGACATGATTGAGTACTTGATAATTCAGTGTTTGCTCTATTGTGATTATCGAGTCAAATAATTTTTTGAATGCTAAATCCCCCATATTTATTTTTTTAACAAATATGAATAGTACATATACATTTTGAGTAGGCTTAGAACAACTTGATTTTAGGTAACTAATGAATTAAGTGAATTAGGAGATGCTTACTATGGCCTGAAATTTTCTACACCACCTTTGTTACACAAACCTCTGACACTTGAACAAGTTTTTGGAGAAAAAATATTGCTCAGAACTGATGTATATATTGTTCTTTGAGTAGACTAGCAATTCAAGGTGGTTATGTGCAATGGAAAAGTCTTGCATAGATGCATTCATGCATATCTTGCTTGAGGAGAAGCAATAACTCAAGTTTGGGGGTGTGATAACTCTTGAAAAGAGTTATATTTTATGCCTTTAGACTTGATTAATTACCTATACTTAGGTAAGTTTAGTTGCATTTTAGAATTTTCCATTAGTGTTTTTAGAAAATTGCATTAAAAGGCTTGGACTATGCTTAAATGTTATTACATGTTACTTCTAATCGTTTGTGGGAAGGATTTGTTTGTTAAGTGGCAGGCGCGTAATGAGGAAAAGAAGTAAAGGAGTAAAGGTTTGTCGTGGCAAAAGGTTGGACATTTCGCCAACACGAATGTCGTGGCAATGCCAGGAAGCAAACCAGTTAACACTTAATCGTTATCAGCCTTGCTGTGCATGTACCAAAAAAATCAACCTAAAAATGAGGAGAAAGATCATGGGATCTTGGGATGATGGACCTACTCTAAAGGAAGAAGTATAAAACCTAACAAGAAAGAGGAAAAAATGGAAGAGAGAGAGAGAGAAAGAGACGGTTAGAGAGACAATTGGAAAAATCCTTGGATTAAAGTAGAGGATAACGGTTAAGAACAAGGCAAAGTCAGAAAAGAAGAAGAACAAGAAGGCAATCCCTCTAGGCAATCACAAGATATTACGTCACCAGAGTTGTGGGCTGGATAAACAAAAGCTATCTTCCCTAAGTTCTTTTTTTCTTCTTTATTTGTTTCTTTGTGATCTTAATTGATGAAAATGATGTTGAATGTTATTTTGAATTTGGATATTATTTACCAACCCATGAGTTAATCTCATAGGGTTGAGATTGCTTGATGAAACATTTATTTCCTTTAATAGCTAAAGCATAGATTAGTTTTAATTTATTGTTTCATTCAATGATACTTATGTATCGCATGCGTATAATCTCTAGACATGGATGAATGTGCAACATGTTTATGAAATTAAGCTAATACTGACAAGTTTACGTTAGTTAGATTGAAATTGAATGGTATGAGCAAGTATTCGACCGAATACTTGTAGCAGTCTCTAGACATAGAGCAATGTTACATACAGAAAGAAAACAAAACAGCTCTCGTACCATGCTAAAGGCCTATAGACATATATCGCTTTAGGCAAGGTAACTTGAGGTCTTGCTCTCGAAAGAAGCGAGCCATTTTAGATCTCTTTTGAGCAGTAGAATAAGATTGATTTTGCCAAGGAATTATTGGTTAACAAGGGTAGATTCTCAGTAATCCCAACCTTACGATTCAACATCGTAGATCCTTTAACCTTTTTTGTAGCATCTCTATTTTCACATCCTTATTTGTTACTTGTTTACATATTATTCACTTAGCCATTCTCGTATTTTCCATTGCATACTTACTCTTGTCTTGTCATCGTATTTTCATTTATTTGTTAGAATTCACATATTACTCACATCAGTATTCCTTAATTAACTGTGCATTCTTATTATTGTTTTTGCCATAACATTAAACACACTCCTTTATAATAACTTGACCAATTTATACCTAACCGATCCCTGTAGAAACGATCTCACTTATCACTTTATTACTTGATTTGGCGTGTACACTTGCACAATTCGCTTAGCATATTCAAACACGACACATATAGATCAAAATGTAGCAAAACAAACATGTACAAATTGGCTTTAACCTTACCAAATATTCAAACATTAGAAAATGTTCAACTATACCAACTTCTATGTTATCAAAAACATAACACCTATATACATACCACAAAATCAAGCATCAAAATGATTAATAGACTACCAAATCAATAACGAGATAGCGTGAGCTTCTCTCCGATCCGCTAGACACATTTCACAAGTTGGTAATTTATATGGAAAAGGGAGAACAACAGAATAAGCATATCGAACGCTTAGTAAGTTCATAAATATTTAAAAAAAATCTTACCTTACTTTCAATTCAAAAATAATAAGCTACTAGCTTGACATAAATTATCTAAACATGGCAAATCACAACAACAACAACAACAACAACACCAACAAGGTGAGCTTATCATGAATTTAAATCATATAGCAACTTCAATCATATATCAAACCAATTCATGTCATTTTAAATATCAAATTTTCAATCTCTTTCAATCATGAAATATAAAAATCTCATATATATTTATATATATATATATATTCATGACATTACTCCATATCAATATTCAAGTCCAATTCAACATTTTATCATTTATACATGAAACTCATATCATACTTAGGTATCTTGATGCCCCAGTTGTTCATCCAAGTTGAATATATATACAATTCAGGTTACCTGTCTAGGCTAAACCTTTAAATTGACATTAGGTTGCTCGTCCTAGCTAAACCTATGTCAGATGTATCTTCGATACAACAATTACTCGTTCAAGCTAAAAATATATATAATTGTGTCAGGTTACTCGTCCAGGTTAAACCTTTAAGTTGACATTAGGTTACTCACTCGAGCTAAACCTGTGTCTCAAATATCTTCAGTATACTAAATTCTTATCTCAGATGAACATATATTCGTGCTAGGTTACCCGTCTGGACTAAACCTTTAGTGACACATTCGACTACTTGGCCAAACTTTAAATTTACATGATAAATTACCTGTCTAGGCTAAACCTTTAAAAAGACATCAAGTTACTCGTCTAAGCTAAACCTATGTCACATGTATCTTCGAGTTCGCAAAAAAATGCTAGATCTCAGTAATGAATTCATATCCATATGTACAAGACCTTTACTAAGTTCATCAGGGCAATTTCAACATATAAGTTCATATACATTTCTTTACAATTTACTCCAAGTCTCACATTTTTTACCAAATCGCAAATAATCCAAATTTCAATTAAACATACATATATTTATAATTTGAATAAACAAAAACTTACATACAAGTATACAATATGAACTTACCTGATAAAATAGCAACCAATTGCATCTTTAAGGACTAATCAACAATTTTGCCTTTTCCCCAATTATCATCGATTATGTTCAATTCCCGATCTATATAATAATTCAATTCAATTTATCAATTATAAACATCTTATATCACCCCATTATATGCATGTATCAATTCAATTTCATTATTCGGGTGTCCCCTAAAGTTCTACATTTTATTCAATTTAGTTCTTAAAGTCGAAACTGCTATAATTTTCAAATTTGAGCCTTGATTTCAAAACTGATCTCAATGACATCCTTCTATAACCTTATATTATCTAAAATTACATCAATTTCACATTAATTTTGAAATTGATAGACTTTAGTCCCTATGTTCAAAAACTAGCAATTAAACTTTACAAACTAGTCCTTTTTCACTTTTAAGCTTAAAATTTAACAATTTAGTACCAATTTCTTCTATCATTCATCAATGGAAACTTTTAGAAACTTTAACAGTTTTGCAAATTGGTACATGGGCTAGCTAAGTCAAGCTTCTACGATCTCAAAAACATAAAATTTATAAGAAAATAACTAAATTGAACTAACCAATTAGCAGCTGAAACTTTGATGTTTTGAAACCCTATCATTTTCTCTTTCATTCTTGAAGAAGATGATAAACATGAGAAAATGTTTTGTTTTAATTTTAATTCGTCTTATATACTTTAATTAGTTTATAATTAATTATAATTAACTTAACTAACCTTTGTTTTATTAAAATTAATCTTAATTAACTTATTTTGTGGGTTACAACTAATCCTCACCACCGTTTGGCTATATCTTAATGGTTAAATTACTTAATCGGTCTTTCGACTAATTAAAAATTCATAATGATTATTTTTTACCACTTTTACAATTTAGACTTTATACATTAATTAACTATCAATTTGAAAAAGTTTAAGGACCAAACTTTAGTACTAACCTCGTAAATATTATTATAATATTTACGCGCTCGAACATCGAAAATGGGGTTCTGAAACCATCGTTTTTGACACTATTGAAAAATGGGTTGTTACAATACTAATGACATGTTTAGGTTCATCTACTAATACAAGCTGTCTTTTCCTATTATGATCTGGCCACATAATACCACTTAGTACTAGTTAAACATTAGATAACCAGTAAGCCAATATTTGTTTCCATTTTTCTTTGTGTGCAAAAACCATTGAAGACAATATACAAAGGGTATTAATGTAATTAATAGATATTATTAAACCAATTTTTTCGAAAAATAAAAGTGTACATAGATGAAAATACTACACTTAGGGCACTAGATCCAACACATAATGCATTAAGTATCTCTTTATTTCTTCGGATAACAATGTATTAACTCTCTTGGAGCCTTGAATTAAATTTGTATTATGAAAGATTAGCATGCTACATTATCACATTGAACATAGGGTAAAAATATATTAGCTCTTATGGAGCCTTAAATTAATTTTGTACCATCAAAGATTGGTTCGTTTGTAACTAAACAAGAAAAATGCTTCTTTTGTATTGTCTACGAGACATGTTTCATTTCCTTTAAGAAATATTAATTGAATAATAAAATTTTCATGTGTACGATAGGTACATAACCAATGATCTTTTATATCTCTTCTTTAAACGGTTATATTGAGAAATATTGTTCTTATATTACTAGTGATGAGAAGAATTATTACTAGTAAGAAATATAATAATTATGTAACTACTGTCACAATCCATAAAAAGGATGCAATTCATACTTAATATTTAGTTGTATGATAGGTACGCGACCAATGGCCTTTTATACAACATCGATAACATAAGTTATCTTCACTCCTTAAAAGGTTCTCTTGGGAATTCTTGTTTTTCTCTTATTTATCTTAATTTTAACACTTCCAGTGGTGAGAAGAATTAATATGATCATCCATTTTATGATTACTAAATAGCCACTTATTACATCCATGTCAAAAATTACATCTTTATATATTGCGACATTCGCTTTAGGGAATGGAACAAATCTAATAGGACGAGCTTTATGGTTTTTTTCATTTAATAATTTGTTATTTAATAGCACATTTGAAGCGTGAAAAGTTACAAAAGTTTTCTTTAACAAGCTCTCATTTGTAATATTCTCCCACATAAGTTTAATTGCGAACTTATCCTAAACATTGTAGAGTTATAATACTAACTCACAATTTTAAAATCTTGCAAATTTAGGTGCATTCGATCATAACGAGTTTCAGATAGGAGATTTTGCAACTTTTTACATCAAATTTAGGTACATTTGTAATATTCTCGTTATCATATACGAGTTTCAGATACGAGTTTGTATATTTTTTTACGTGTATTTATGACACAACTGTGTATTTGTTTCAATGGTTAAGTGTTCTGGGTGTATGTATGAGGTCTTAAGTTCAAGCCTTGTTTGGAAAAAAAATCTATTTTTCTGAACAAAGCCCTATCACTAGATAGTAGGCTTATAATTAAATGTTGGTAAAATATGTCAGAATGGGTCTGCTGGTCTGGTGGTTAAGTAGAGAGTAAAGGAGTAGAAGGTTTGAAGTTCGGATCCCTATTTGTGCAAATGGGATTTATTTTGCTGCTTGTGCCGTGTGGGTGTTTTGGTTTAGCCGAAATGCTGAAGTGTTTGAGAGGAATTTAAATTTGGCAGTTGAGAGGAAGTGGTGGACGGTTTTGGGAGGTGTTGGAATGATTTGGGGAGAAAAATATGGGATGGAGGAGTTTCAAATTATTCCAATTTGGTAGTGTAAGTTTGATGGAGTGAATTTAGGAAGGAATTAAGGGATTTTGGGGTTATTGGGATTCTTATCGAATAATTCTATTCATATTTTTTTCCCTTTTCTTTTCCCCAAAAATAAATTTTCAGTTTTCGCTTCTCCTTTTCTCTCTTTTACTGCCGTTTTCCTTGTCCATTGTTTTTCCTTGCTACTGAAATTCATTTGCTCTCCCATTCTTTTTCTCCTCAACTTCTTTCTATTCGGTCTTTTGTTGTCCCTCGATTAACTACGATAGTTTGGTAAGTACTCATCTTTTTGACGTTGTTTCTCTCCAAAAACTCTGTTGATTCTCCTTTGGGATTTCTTCTCTCTTTTTCTGAAACCTACCCTTCTCTTCCCATTTTTCTTTCGATTCTCCTTTCATTTCGACTGCGATCACACTTTTGTTCCTTATTTTGGCGTTTCGTAGACAACTTCGGTAAGTGATTTTATGTGGTTAGTAGTTGAGAATGTTAAGTTTCTAACTAGGGGTTATTCTGTTGTTTGGGCAGCATCTTTTTGCTTGGATCGAGACTCTTCTAGTACTACCTCGTAAGCAAACCGATTTGAAGCGTTGGGGGTAAGTTTCAATCGCTCAATAGTTGAGTAACTTGTTCGGGTTAATTTTAATTCATCGATTAAGTGATTAACTGAGTAGTATTTTAGTCAATTATAGGTTCGGGATTTCTTGGAGTTGCTTTTGCGTCAAAAATGTTACAAGTGTGTAACTACAACACTATAAACTGAAATCGATGAAAAGTCAAAAAATCAGGTTGTCGACGCCACACGGGCATGCGATCGACGAGGATGGCCATATGCGATACACGAGCCGAACATCATGGACTTGTAGGCCATTTTCACTATTTAATTGCTAAGGTTGCACGGGTTGCCTGAATCGACTGTGGACCTACTATATGGTCGGTAAGCTTTCTTAGACCTCTAGTTAACTGAAATGATTGTATGACTGATATGATTAAGCATAATGATGTCCCAATGATTTGATATTGTATGTCGGTTTACAAGCATGATATTATGTATAACATGTCATATTTGTGTATTGAATTGCATTGGGTTGGGGGTTGGCATTGTTTGGAGGAAGTGTATTGAAAGGCCTCGAGCCTAATTCACTTGCAGCTTAGCTACAAACCATTGTTTAGTGCCACATTCGGTACTTTTTAGAGTGTAGGGGTGGGTGGGTTGATTATATCCCCACATGGAGTGTAGGGTTGGACGGAGGTGGTGTGTAGAGGCTGGCTGGGTAGGATTTTGTGACAGTATTTCTGTTACTATATTGATTACTGTTATTGTAATGGGCCAAGGCCCTAATGCATGACTGCTTTTGTATTGAATTGGGCTAAGGCCCTAACTGAAACTGAATCTGGTACTGAAAGGGCTTAAGCCCAGACTTTGGCTGCATTTTGTCTGCTTGCTCTATATGGGGATTACACAGTGAGTTTTCATAAACTCACCCTTCTGATTTATATGTACAGGTAATCCCTAGGCTTGGGCGGATCGGTGCGGCGGATGACTCAACGGTGGCCTCATAACCTTATTTGTCTCTGTTTCGTACTTAATTATGATTTTAAATTTTATTTGGGAATTTTATTTTAAATATGGCCTCTAAGGATTTTTCTTAAATTTGGGATTTTCAATTTATAACTACTAGTTTTAGGAAAACTCGAGTTTTCAAAAAAACCAAACGTTTTAACAAAGTACGCATGATTGCGCAATCTATTTTAAAAGCTTCCGCATAGATTAAACATTTTGGAAGCTTTCGAATGATTAATTAACACGATATTAGAATTAATAAATAATAATGAAAGAACTCTAAACGGAAAATGTATTTAGCAAAGTTACGATTTTCCAATACAAGTTACGGTTTTCAAACACACTACCAAGTGACATCGCCAGATTCGGCCATAACGTCCAGGCCAGGTTTGGGGTGTTACATTTTCTTAAATTAATCCAAAATTCAAGTGAATCTTTCACAATCAAGCTCAATCTTTCTCCATCCTTTTCAAAATAAAGAGAGGTATCCAAATATTATGCATAACATAATTAGCTGAATCTTTCTCTATCAAAAGATGTACGTATTTATAACAATAGTGATTCATACTAAATATAATTTTCCTCATTCACAATCTCAATATAAGATCCATTAGAGTCAATATATATTTTAAAACCAATGCATTAACCATCACAAATTTTGATACTTTATTAGCTTTTTGGAGCTTTCAAATATTGCATTAATATTAATTTTGTTTCAGAGAAAATAATATAATTTTTATCTGTATGGATTATATTCATTTGTTACAAAATATTTAGGCATACAACAAGTATGTCACCAATGATATTTCATATCACATTAATAATGTAAGTTATTTCTATCCTTTGAAGAGTTATCTTGAGAACTCTCATTGTTCCGTTATTTATTACTATGTTCCCACTTTTAATGGTTACTATATGCCACTTATCATGTGGATGATTATACTATTTAATCTTTTTATGCTTGCATTCACTTGAGAATGAAATAGACCTAGTAGGATGGGTTTCTAAACATTACAATAGATTTTTATTTAAAAAATTGAATATAAAAATTCATGTTTAAGTGGACAATTAATATATATATTTAAATAAAGAACATTTGATAAGAAAACAATACCTACTCAAACATAAAGCAACTGATATTGATATTTTTCTACTAAAACCTAAGGTTTTTAATATTAAATAAAAATATTAATATAATTTTTTACAAACAATCATTTGAAAATAATATATTATGAAGGGTCATGATCTACCACAATTCCTTGTGGCAAATTAAGGTTTTTTCGGCACTTAACAAGCTTGTTTTCTAGTATTTTTATATCTTTTTAGTTCATTTTTTGTTTTCATTACTTTATGTTTAATTTATACAAAATAATTATTTTTACTCAATTTTGAGTTATGTTATGACTTAATGGGCCACTACGAGCCTAAGGATGATCTAACGTCTCTATTTAATGAGTAGGACATTGTTTTCGGGCTTAGAAGACGAAGGACGACTGTAATAACACGACACCGAGGAGTGGTGTTGCAACACTGAACTTTAAAGCCAAAATATCTAGAAAATGAAGGCAGTGTCGCGACATCGGTCCTGTGGTGTCGCGAAATCAAGCTACAATTAGAAAAATTAAGCATGGGTATTTTTGTCCACACAAAGACTTGTAATCAGATTTTGGGCTATTTAGTAATCCTAATTGGGTCAGATCATAAACTCTATAAATAGGCATGTTTAGCCTTATTTTAAGAGGCTTGGCCAAGTGAGCCACTTAGTTAGTTTTAGGGTTTTATTTTAGTTTTTATTTTATTTCAGTTTAGTTCTCTAGACAACTTTTGTTCTCAATAACTTGGATTTGATTTCGATCCAAGTTTTTAATTTAATAGTTTTTAGTTATTTCTTTCCGGATTCCAATTGCAATCGGAGTGATTTTCGCGACCGTTAAAGGAGATTTCACTTTCAACCACAAATCGACATCAAAACAGATTTATTTTGTTATTCCCTTCTTTTATTTAATTTATTGCTTTGTATGTTAAATATGAGTTCAAAGATTATTACATCTAGTGTAACACGCCTAACCCGTATCCATTGTCCAATTAGGGTTACGAGGCATTACCGAACTAAACACAGCTCAGAACCGACATACATTACTAATAAATTAAACATGTTCCATAATTACAGAGTCAAACCATATAGTCCTCAACTTATACATTCGTACATATGCATTACTTAACCAAACATAAATCAACATGATTTACCATTTATAAAACATATACTAATCATGCTTTAGAAATCTAAACATATCCACATTATTTATTAATCTCTTTTCGAACTCACTAATAAATATATATATCATATCATATCACAAATACTTTATATATCTATTAGCCAAACCTATTGACTAACAATTATGGCATTTGAACTAAATAATAATAATCATCAATCATGTTTCATTTTCATATATTCAACTCACAATAATACATTCATTTATAAGCTTTCTTACATGCACATATTAACCTAAGTTGAATTATACCTCACGACTAAATAGGCAAAATTATACAAATACAACCAAGCAATTCCAAACGGCCGAATTTCAAATGCAAATATGACTAGTTCATAAATTACTCACTTGTCTAACATTAGCCATTTTCCAAGCACTTTAACCGATTCAAACCATGTCAACTCCATATGCTATAATTCATTCCACAATTTCATATACACAACCAAATTTATTAAACACATTTGACTAAATATACTTCTTCTATTATCACAAATCTATACTCATATGACCATATTTAAATTGAACTATCTTGAATACAAATAACAACTAAAATACATTCAATTGCATGCTAATTACCGTGCCTAAAATTACATACACATAATCAATTAATTTGCCAACAATTCATTCATTAGCAAACATGTCATACTTATATATATACATATTCAATCAACCTATCATTAACCGAACATATAATCACATCATTTATCACTTCTAAACCAATTCATAATACAAATTATACATTTCAATAATGAACCAACAATAACCACAACTAAAACACATTCATCAACCATACCAAATTCACTTAAGTGAATTATAACAATCTACATTTGCAAATCCTACCATATATATATATATATATATATATATATATATATATATATCAAACTTACCAAAATGAACTAATCATAAGCCATAAGTATTTCACTACTTCATGCCGAAATCATATACTAAGCACATCACTTACATATATCATGAAACATAATTTTCCATCATGAACTTATACTATGACCGAACATCCAAAAACATAAGCATCATTTCTATCCATTTTCGCATGGCTTTATATTTACAATTTCCAAACCAGCCAAAACAAGTACTAGCCTATACATGCCATAGGTTCATAATTCAAGCTTTTAAAAAAATACTGAAATAGTAATCGATAGTGTGACAGATTTCTCTAATGATCCCCGAGCTCGTAACTAGCTTCTAAAATCTATAAAACAATGAACGAACACACACACAGTAAGCTTAAATAGATTAGTAAGTCATAAGCAATTAAATTATTTCAATGACATACATAATTCAATTAAACTAGGCCAAATCAAGAAAACCTTAACCACATATACATTTATCATGCTTGCAAATTCATATATCATCATATGAATATTAACCTTATAATGTCATTTGGCCGAATATGAATAGTCACATGTACATATAACTAGCCTTTTATAACAAGCAAATTTCATATCTTCATCTCAAATACTATACTTACCTTACTCTCATAATCATTTAACTTCGTACATACCTGAACCATTTAGCTCGTTTTCGCATTCGATCTTAACTCGATATTGCCCGTTAAGCCATTTGGAAATAAATAAGATACTCAGATAACTCGAAAAGCTCGTACAATGCAAAACGTCCCAGACGTGGTCTTACATGAAATCAAATATCAATGCCACTGTCCCCAACAGGGTCTTACACGAACTCGTATATGATGCGGATGTCCTAGACATGGTCTTACACGTAAATTACAAATCGATGCCAATGTCCCAGACGTGGTCTTACACGTAATCACATATCAAAATCCTATGTCATGGAATATGTATCCTAACTATTCCTAAGGTTCGTACAGGGATTTTAGACATCGTAATTCGATCAATTCAAACTCATAAGTAATACTCCCATGCTTAATTCAATTCAGCATATACACATACATTTGTAATAATTCAATTCGGCACTTATAAAATATATACATTCAAATTTAACGACATTTATTTACTTATGTACTTACCTCAGACGAAAACGAACGAACTGGAATGACTATTCGACAACTTTAGATTTCCACTGATCTAATTCCAATTTCCTCTTTTCTTGAACTAAATGAATACAAATTTGACTTGTTTATTAGAATATTCATTCAATTTCATCCATAAACACATAAATGAGTAATTTACACTTTTACCCCTAACATTTTACATTTTTTACAATTTAGTCCCTATTTCAAAAAACACAAAATACACATAATTTCACTAAACTCTAGTATAAACAAATTTAACTAAGGTTCATAGCAGCCCATTTCTTTCATTTATTTCACATTTTGACCCTCAATTTACAAATTACAAAATTCACAATTTAATCCTTAATACACATTTTTACCAAAAATCACTTAATTAAACATAATAACCTAACAATATATTTTTATTTTTCAGCATTAAACACAAAAACCATCAAGCTATCAACAATGTCAATTCATGAATACATCATCAAATTCAAAAATTCAAGCATGGGCTAGCTAGTATTCAAAGCAACAATCTCAAAAACATAAAAATCATCAAAAATCGAGCAAAACACATTCTTGAATGAAGCTCCCAAAGGCGCTGAATGTTTAAAGCTTCCAAAGCTTTATTTTTCTTCTTAGAATCGGCCAAGAAAGATGAACACATGCATGGCCATTATTTATTTATTTAATACATATTAATATACATTTTAAAATTTTAACCTTAATGATTTAATTAGAAAACTATTTAATGGTTGTCTATTTTTGTCCATGCATAATTCTAATGATTAAATTACAACATAAGGACTCCATATAATAAAAATCATAGCAAATAGGTACCTTTACATATAGCATGCTAATTTTGCATTTTACGCGATTAAATCCTTTTAATTAAATCGAGCACACAAACAATAAAATTTTCACACGAAACTTTCACACACATAAATAAACATATTGTAGACTCTAAAAATAATATTAAAATATTTTTCTAACTCAGATTTGTGGTCCCGAAACTACTGTTCCGAATTGGGTCTAAAACGGGCTGTTACATCTAGATCCATGAGTAGCTAATTTCTTTAGGGAGATTAACAAACAGATGTGTGACTAATTAACGAATGAATTAGGGTTTAAATTTGAGTTAGTTGGTTTAAATTATGTGTGATTAAACCTTAGGAAATGACACCCCTAGGAAGTAATTTAGGATAATCGAGATCAAGAGATAAGTTTATCAAGTAAATCATAATTTATCCCGGTCAAGAAAGTTAGGCCGAGAGGTAAGCATGTATTGCTTGATTAGTTAATTAGTTAGAGGCCAAGAGGTAATAACTGGTTAATTAATAGCTAACTCAAAAAAACTCAAGTTCTGAAGTTAATTAGGACCACTAAAGTGAGTTGATCTCCGATTTTCTTGGATTTAATTCCAATTGTTAATTTATTGATTTTTGTTTTAAATAATTTTATGTTAATTTAATTAGCCCGTTTTAATTTGGTTTGCGTAATATAATTTTAGATTATTACTATTTAGCCTTGTTGGTGTAGAAAGTTAATCTAAGTTTAATTCAACCTCATTTAGGTACAATCCTCGGAATGCTTCCCTGAGTGTTTCATTGTAACATTCTTTACTATATTAAAATTTGACACGTATACTTGCAGAAATCATTATTTAATTATAGATTTATTTGTTGCAGTATTTTCAGTCCAAATGTTCACACATTTGGTGGCGGTCAAGTTGTTAGCGTCGTTCCCAGGGAGGTTTCGGATTAGACTTAAATTTAATTTTTTGCATTTTAATAGGAAAATTTAGGATTATAGATACAAATTTTATTTTTAGTCATATTATTTTATTTTTTGCACTTATTAATTTTATTTCCACTACTCTTTGATTTCAGTGTATGACTCAAAGTGGAACCATTCCAATCGAGCCAGATCCTGAACTAGAGAGAATCTTAAGGCGAGCTCGTCAGCAAATGCGAAATAACCCACTCATGGTGGTTGAATTACCGTGGGGAAACCCACTGTTCAAAGAACACATCAAACCACCAGCACGGTTCCAAAAAGAGCCATTAATGGCTCGACAAGAGCGAACATTGCACGAGTACGCATTACCTAATTTAGACGTTGTCCGAGGTAGTATCAAGAGGTCAACAATCAACGCAAACAATTTTGAGATTAAGACAACCACCATCCAAATGATACAAAATAATTTGCAATTTTAGGGTAATATGATAGAAGACCCGAACCAACATTTAAAGAGATTCCTATAGTTGTGTGACACATTCAAATACAACGGAGTGACCGATGACACGACCCATCTCTGATTTTTTCCATTCTCGCTTTACGACAACGCCTATGAATGCTTGATTCACAAGAGTCGGGTTCTATAACAACATGGGACGACTTAGCAGTGAAATTCTTACACAAATTTCCCCCATTAGTCTAACCATCCAATTACGGTGTAACATTGCTATCTTTAAGCAATTTGAAGGTGAGACGTTATACAAATCATGGGAACACTTCAAGTTGCTTCTTAGGAAATGCCTACACCACAATATGCAAGATTGGCTACAATTGCAAATTTTCTATAATGGATTGGATGGAAGCTTGAGAGCTAGCTTAGATGGAGCATCAATCGAAGCCTTCATGAACAATACCTACGAGTGAGCCTGTCAATTGATTGAGGACATGGCAATGAACTCATACATCTGGCCTAACGAGCATTTTTCATATAGCTAAAAGCCGTCAAGAGCTAAGGTGGTTAAGGAAGATGACAAATATCAATAGATTTTAGAGAAATTACATTGTCTAAAGACCACTGTTAAGCCGTATATGAACGATGTTGCTTGAAGCTACACGTCTTACTCAGAGACCCAATCAGAGAAAGTGAATTACTTGGGTAATAGGGGTGGAAATCCCTATTTTTAAAACTTACAACCCTGGTTGGAAGGACCATCCAATCTAAAGTGGGGACGTAATCAAGGTAGTGGAAACCTAGTTCTAAATTGAAAAAACCCTCAATATCAACCACTCATTTGTAAAGATCTCAAGAGAGATCCATGGGTAATGACCATGCTGGTTGTGGTCAATGATTGGACTAGATTGAAAATGAGATACAACTTATGAGGTCCGACTTTCAACACATAAAGACTGAATGTGCACAAACTCGTACCGATGTTGTCGAATTAAAGAAAGAGATGCGCAATATCGTGAGTGTGTTGAATGATATGCAGAGGCAAATGGGCACAGGTCTTCTGAGTAATATTGAAAATAATCCTCGGAGGGACGGAGAAAAGCATGTAAATACATTTGCACTTTGTTCAGGTAAAACTTTAGTAAACTCGAAAAAGCCCACTAATAAGGAGGAAAGTGAGGTCGAGACGGAAGACCAAAACCTTGATGAGCTTGAAACGAAAGTTTACACTGAGAGAAGATCCAAATTGGTAGCTAAGCCTGAAAATACTTCACGCATAGAACTAGTGCAAAAGAACGTACTATTTCTATCGAGGCTGGAGGACAAGCAACGAAGAGATGAGGAGGAATTCGTAAGTTTTCTAAATCTTTTTAAATCTCTTAACATAAATTTGCCACTCTTAAAGCTAATAGACAAGATACCAAAATATGCCAAATACTTAAAAGAAATCATGTATAGGCATAACAAAATAAAGAAATGTGAGCAAATTAAAATCGACGCCTCTTGTAATGCCATAATTGCCTAAAAAATATCCCCGGAGTTGAAAGATCCAAGAAGTTTTACAATTCTCGTGGAGATAGGGAACAAACATTTCAGTAAGGCCCTTTGCGAGTTAGGGGCTAGTATTAATTTAATGCCCTCATCCACATACTTAAAACTCATATTAGGGAGCTAAAAAGTACGAAAATTACATTACATTTAGCCGATAGGTCTTTCTTACACCCCAAAGGTGTACTTGAAGACATATTAGTTAAGGTGAGGGGTTTTACAATCCTTGTCGATTTTGTGGTCTTGGACTTCGAGGAAGACCAAAATATTCCTATTCTGTTGGATCGGTAATTTTTGGTTATGTTTAGATCAACCATTGATATTGAAAAGAACGAGTTAATATGAAGATCAATGGTGAAATAGAAATATTCAAATGTGGCCATGATTCCCAAAATGTGGAATATGAAAATAAAGTTGGGGAGGATTGTTATGTAATTTCTTTTAGCACCTCTAACAACCTTAGTCAAAAGTACGATTCAAGCTTGATGTGTATAAGAAAGCAAGGATCAAGGGAGCGCGAGAAGTGGAAAGACCCCAAATTGAAAGGCACATGTTGGACGGATCAAGATGATCGCCAAAGGAGCAAAATGACTATGCATGGAACGTGAGAGCTACCAGATGAGTCCGGTAGCCACACTTAATTTCGTCATGAAACTTTGAATGATTGTTGTAAAATTTTGTACATTTGAACGTCGGGATTTTTATTTTTGGATTTTAATTAGGGTAGAAAGTTTTAATTAGAATAGGATTAAGGCTTTAAACAGTTAGAGGGAACCTATTAGGGACTTATTTGGAATTGGGAGTAAAACGGAGGGACCGACATGCCCCAAAACTCGAAAATAGAGAAAATAATGGCGGTGTCACAACACCGAACCTCGAAACTCCCAGGATTTTTAAAATTAGAGCGATGTCGCGACACCACATCTATGTGTCGTGACACTGCACTTCGAATCTAAAATCTTTTCAAGCTTCCCGGAGTGTTTCGTTGCAATATTCTTTACTATTTTATAATTTGACCCGTATACTTGCAGACACTGTTGTTTAATTATATATTTATTTGCTGCAATATTTCCAGGCCAAACGTTCGCACGTATGGCAGCTGTCAGCTCATTAGTAAACTTTATGAACCCACCAATATTTAATAATCTAACTATATAATTCAACCAGATTTAAGACAAAAAAAATTCGCAATCATACATCAATTAAGAAAAAATAAACTTGGAGACTCCTTATCAATTTAAAACTTACTCAAAAAAATAAAAATAAAATAAGAAAATCAAATCGATAATAATTAATCATGAATTAAAATTAAAATTAAAGTAAATTTAGAAATAAAATATTTAAAATAAGCAAATCTCTGCATTTTATGTTTATGACCTCGAACAATAAGCCTGATATTCGATCCTTAAAAGAATAAATATGATATGGGAGTTTATGAATTTATAAAACATCAAAGTCTTGGAATATTCAAGGGGCAAAAGCAAGTGATAGCCCCAAACAATCTTCTAGGATTGAAATCAAGCTTACATTGTATTTATTACTTCTCTCGCATGTAAAACCTAGATTCCAAAATTGGGCGAGCGAGTTCGATCCTTAAGTCTAGCGAGAACGGTTTTTTCTTTGCGGCCAGAGGTATGAGTCTATATTTATAAATACAAGAAGTATAAATGAATAAAATTTTATTTTTAATAAATATTGAAATTTTAAAGTACATTAAATTTATCTTGATCTTCATAAATATCTTTTTAGCAATAAAATATTTATAACAATATTTTTTATTTAAAATAAATGCATAAACTAAGGAAACCAAAATTCCATTTTCCTCTATTTTCGGTGTGAAATTTCAAAATTTGCAATAATCTCAGCATTTTAAGCATTTTATACTCCTACTCTTATCATATATATATATAACAAAGTACATACACTAAATTTATGACAAGTGACGTTCTCTCATTTTTATATTTATTTTTAATTTTAATTATTCATTATATTTGTTATTCAATAAAATCAAATTGTAGATATATCATTAAAATTTTAAATAAAAATAATTCAAAATAATTTATCCTTCTAAACTTTTATGAATATATCATTAAATTAAACAAATTTTAAATTTTTTTCAATAAGGAAATAATATAGTAGGTATAAATAAAATATCAATAGTGTTTAAAAACATGTTAATGAAATATTAGATTTTATAAGGTTTCATAATTCTAAAAATAAAATATAACAATGTTTAAAAATTTTATTAAAAAGTTTTTAAACTTATACGAAATTTTAAAAATAAAAAATACTACTAAACTTTTTAAAGAAAACTAAATATTATTTAATTAGTCATTTAATTTTTTTAAAATATTCATTTGTATTTTTCTTTTTAAAAGAAAATTTGAATACTATTTAAAAACATTATTAAAAATAAAAAATTAAAAATTCCTAAACCCTAAAACATTAAATAAAAATATATTTGAAATTTTACATGAAGTTTAACAGAAATATATTTTAGAAATTATAATTGAAAAATATATATTTACTAATTACATACTTTTTATATTTTTCCTAACATATCATTATTTACAACTTGCTACATTAGAGAATAGAAGATTTATTTGAGTAATTAGCCGCAATGCAAAATTATTGAATAGTATCATATCACTTATTCAAATTTTTATTTGTAGAATAAAATAATTGTATCTTTTTATATTATATTCAAGTATTTATTTTGTATCTTATTGATTGAGACTTAGTTCGATTGGGTATTGTTGCCAATACAGGAAGAGGTAGGTTCGAGTGCGCTGAAGCGCATTATCCTCCTATTTATAGGTTGAGGAGGGGTTATGGGTAGCTCTAGACACTATATCAAAAAAAGATTTGATATAACCAGAATCTATAATGAGATTTTTTTTTAAAAAAAATTATCTATTTTGCATCTTTCATAATAATATGACTTATTAATTTTAATATTTTTATAAAATAATATTCTTTAAATTATTTTTACATCATTCATAAAAATTATAATAAACTTACAAAATGATTCAATGATACTTAATTATTAACGAATAAAAAGATTATATCATATATATTCTATAAATATTAAGATTCTAAATTATTAATTATATATATACATATTATAACAATTTTATCTTTCAAATTTTCTTTCTCATAATTAAATAATAAATTATATTTATATTATATTTCAAAAGTTTATACACACAATCAACTCATGCATCGTATTGAGATAAAAAATTAGTCGAAAAATAGTCACAAATTTTCTTAAAGCTTTGAAAAAAACATCATGAGAAAATATAAAATATAAACTTATGTGTATTTTCGTATAATTAAATATAAAATTTTTTTTTTTTTGAAACAAGAATGAAAGTAGTCAACTTTTAACTCCTTGTTGTCGTGGAGGAAAATGGAACTATTTGAGAGGTAGAGCACTGATTATGGAATTTATCAACAATACTCGTGGGTGTATCCGTGTCCCCCCAAAAACTGTTATTGCTTGGAATTTTTTTTTCTACTTAGCAAAAACTCCATTTTTGTTTCAACTATTATTATTTTGTTTTTTTAATGAATTAAAAGCCTGTGATATATATGTTAATATAAAGTTTACTTTTATATAATCTATCAACCTTTAAATCGAAAGAAAATATACATTTAAGTGTATTTAAATTCACGTTATTTTAATTGTCGCAATAGTAATAGTATCAACTGAGTTAAAATTCAGTTGACGATCTTGGGATATATATTTGATATCTTTAATATCTGTTTATGATTTATTTCAGAATTTGTGGTTGTCTCTTTCAATAATATGATTTCCACTTTCCAGAATTCGAATCTACGTTCTCTGTTAAAAGTACAATATAACTTACCACTAGGTAAGAGCTTGTTTGGATCATTCGAATCCGAATCCGCAAATCTGTCTTAAAATCTAAATCCACAAATTATCCAACTTTTACTATTCAAATCCGAATTTGAATTAAAGAACAATATCCAATAGATATCCAAATTTGAATTTAACATTTTCAACCTTATGTTGGATATTTGAATCCACAAAAAATTTCAAATAGATATCCAAATATTTTCTGAATTTGTAAAATTCGAAACTAATATCTAAATTCATAATCCTAATTGCGATGGGTTAAAAAGTCTTACGGGAGAAAGTAGAGCTGCAATCTTTTTCTTAAAGACGAAATATAACTATCAATTAAACCATACACAATAATTTGATAATAGTTTATATTGAATTTATAAAATATTGAAGTTCTTTTCGGCCAAATTTAAATTAATTATTTTGTTAAGAATAAATCACAATAAAATGAAAATAAATAAAAGAATTCAAACGAATCAACTAAATATTTCAACGAAATAGCATAAAAATCAAAACAACAACATACTTGATAAATAAAAAAATTTAAAATCTTTATATATTTTTTATCACTTCGCCCTGCAGGATGACGTTGGCAAACCATCAACGAATCCGGGACAAAATAAGTACTGTTGGTGGCTTTTCTTAGTCTATTATTCTGCGTAGACTATGGTTGACTCATTTACTTTTTTAGGGTAAAGTGCACTAAAAATAAAATAACATTTACACTCAAATTTTGATACTTTTTTATATATTTTGTCCACATTAATTCTGGATCTCAATATTTTTAACTTGGTCCTTCAACATGAATTCCATTAAAACATAGTGGAGTGACACTTTAAGATAGTGCCATGTCATCATCTAAAAATTTTCAAATTTTATATAAAATCTAAAAAATTATAACTTTTAAAAAAATTCCAAATAGTGTTATGACATAATCTCAAAATATCATGTCTTCATATCTTGATAGAATCAAATTTTGGGATCAAATTAAAAGAAGTGAGAGAAAAAATTTAAAATCAATATAAAAAAAAGACTAAATATTACTTTATCCTTGAAAAAGCTAACATAGGTTGCCGTACTGAGTAGCTCTCGTCTTTTAATGATTTTACCTTCACTTTAGGCTTGATTTCAGCAAAAAAAGATAAATTAAAAAAAATCAAGAACTAGAAGATTAAAATTTGTTTCAAATGGTGAAATTAGGCATATGGTCGGCAGGTCCAGACATTTTAGTACCAATGTCAAGACAAGTTGCTTTGGTTTTTTCTTATTACCAAACTTGACTTTTAAAAAGTTTCACATTTCACCTAACCTGCAGACACAACAATAGTAGCAGAGCAAGTTGTTTAGAAAAATTCCGAAGACTAGACTGGTCGATGATGAAATGGACTTCAAACCCTTCTTTTTTCTAGTTTGTGAAGGCAGAGCTGTGGGCTCTACGTGATGGGCTTCCCTTGGAAAAAAATGCGAACATCAAAGAAAATAGGTATGCGGATGCCCTCGCCTGTCGCGGATGCAAGTTTTCAAGCTCCCCATCTGCAAAATCTACTTTTGTTTGTATGCTTTTCCCATTGAATGTTTGATCCCTTTGATCCAAGCTGACTCCGAAGGGCATGTTACGTATCGAATTGTTCCTTAATCTATGAATGGTCCTTTCTCAAACCAAAAAACAAGGAGCAAAAAAGTTCATCTAAAGCTCAAACCCATTTGATCAGAGGCACGTTAATGTGTCTTGGCTAAACTTTTTCATTAGATGTCCTTTCCTAGTAAGAAAGACAACAATATGAAACTCTATACCATTCAATATTTGACCATTCAACAATGAACTATGAAAAAACCAGACCACCCACCCTAAATCTTATGCCAAATAACTAAAAACCCATGCAAGTTTGCAACTGAACCGATGGCTTGATTTACCCCATCTACCCATTACTAACAATGCAAACATGCAAAGCAATTTCCTATCTTTCCAAATTTATTCATCAAATGTCAACAGCATTTCCCAAAATTTCCATCATTGGCCACAGCATAGATCATAAAACTCTTTAACAAAAACATTACATTTGACTTGCTGTTAAACGAAAAGGGTAAGCTACCATGCCAAGTTGAACTTCATCAAATAGCTAGCGAAATTTACTAAAACCGTAATATAAACATTCATAAGTATTGCCATCCTCTTTAACGCACTGTTGCACACTAGCACTTAAATAACCATCAATGGAAGCAATTATATTGTCTCACTTTCCATGTACTCCAAACTGATATACATTTTTAACTAAGAAAATTGATTTGCTAAAATAGATTCATTAACCAATATTATGCTGTCATACCCAAAAAGATTCTCATTTCTCAAGCTAACATATGCATTCATCTCAATAATCAAAATTTAACAGAAATAAAAAGAAGAAGAAGAGGATATTGAATATTCCCTCTAAAATTACATAACCATGAAGCTCATTTGTCAAGCTCCATTGCTTGAGCTGCTTTAGCTTTAGCAACTTCAGTTAACTTGGTCTTCAATTTTCTTTTCCCTACTTGAAACCCACTTCCACCTTTCTTCTTTTTCTTCTCACTACCATCAACCTAATTAACATTACAGATTTATCCATGATATAAGTCCTTAAATAAATAAAATTTATTAACAAATGAAAGAATAAAAGGCTTTACCTTCATCTTATTCTTCTTCGCTTGAAGCTTCTTAACCTTCTTGTCTTTCTCTTCTCTCTCCCCTAATTCGACAAGACAAACACAAAATCATAAATCACTGAAAAGAAAACCCAAAGGAGAAAGGGTAAATAATTGAAGAAATTCGTACTTTGGAGATCGAATTCGTGCTGCTTTTTCCTACGAGATAAATTATTCTTCTTCGACATATTCCTTCGTAGGCACCGCCTCCAATTTCACTGCTCTTCCTCTTCTGTGCTTAAATCTAACCCTAACCTTTATCTGGGTGGTTTTTTTTTCTTTTAATTCTTTATTTGGTTTTTAGGACATGGAGTGTTTTGTACTTCTCCTTTTTTTGGCGTTTTCGCCTCTTAAATTTTCTAGTTTCTCACTATTGCCTTCTCAGTTCTAACCTTTTGTTCTTTCGCGAAAATTGGTAACTTTTGGGCCTGACATTATGCCCATTGACCACCGTTGGGTCCATTTGAATGGGTTGGGGGCTGAGATTATCTTTGATAAGAATGGCAATGAGATGAAAATCAACATCAAGGACAGTAATAATATGATTATGAATAAGTTTGTATAAAATTTAAGGTTTATATTTTCACCCAAATCAAGATTAAGTACATATAATATTGATACTATAAATTAACCCAACCTAGACTTGACTTGACTTGACCTAATCAATGAACACTAATATTTTGTGTTTATATGATATTGATATTATGGATTAGCTGATACAACATATAAACATTAATATTCTGTGTCTAATTACTTTGCAATTTACGTATTTACTCCATTCACATAACTAATGAGGAACTTTTTAAGGATAACAACGAAACGAGTATCTGTAATTTTTTACTTCGTTAAAAGTAATACATTGTGAAAAACTCTTCCCCTAAACGCTTCTCCTCCTTCACTCTTCCTTGGTCTTACCCTTTTGCGCTTCCTTGGTGGCCAGTGGGCAACCCATCATCGCCCCCTCCATGCTGGCCTTCTCCCAAACGCCCTTTTCTCTCTTTCTTCCATATCTCCCCATTTACCCCTCCTCTCCCTTTCTTCTCCCTCCATTTCCTCCTCTCCCTTTCCTTGTTGGTTGTCGGATGTCTCCTTTGCCTCCGCTTGTTTTTTCCGGCTTAAAGAGGACTTTTTGGAGAAATAATATCTTGGCCTTGTGTAGGCCCTCAACTTTTCTTGGTGGGAGACCTGATCGAGGCCATCGCCTCTTCAAAGGATGCGAGATTTTGTCATCCTCTATATCTTAAGATGTAAGGATACGACAAGTTTTCTTGGTCTACTACTGGACTTTCGATCAAGCAATCGTACCAATTCTTTACATTATGTTTAACTATGGACTTTACTTGTTCCTTTGTCCCAGGGGCTTTCTAGCCTTTATTTCTTTATTCTGTAATGCTATTAATAAAAAAGATCAGTATCGAGCAATGCAAAAAATCATACATACGTACATACGTCTTGAAACCCTAATAAGCACGTTTCACTACAATCATTTGATGTTAATATTAAGGTAGAGCTCCAAAAGCATTTACTGTTAAAGTCATTATTTAGCCAACAATACATATCAGAAACACGTCACTCACCTAAACTTGCTTGAGCACTACGAAATAATTCCTTGGTTACTCCATAATAGACTGATTTGTTACCTGTAAAGGTAATAAAGTTCCACCCGAATGCTGATCCCCCAACAATATATGACCCGGGAGCTTCACCATTTTCGGATTGTTGTTTATCTAAGACACTACTTGACCGAAAAGCATTGTTTTCGGAAGATATTGCCGGCTTAACAAGTTGTGGCTGCTCTTCTGGGTTCTGCTTCATTCCAGATTCACTTGGCACTGGTTGGTTTACTGCTGCATTATTACATTTCTCTATGGGAACTGTTTCAGCCATTACCTGCTTGTATAACTCCACCAAAAGCTTCATATCTGCAGATTGTAAATCACGAATTCAAAACAACATTAAACCCAAATTGTAAATCAGACATAAATACATGATGCCACCTTAAGAGAATGGATGCTTATGAAAGAAGAGATTCAAGACATAGGGATATTAAAACCCATTAATAATTTATGCCAAACTTGGGAATAAACTATTTATATGTGAAAGTTAGGGCAGGCCTGCCCTGATGATACACTGTTTCTCAACTATTTTCTCAATATCTAACTAGGGTTGGTAGCAGGTTCGATATTAATATCCAAATATTATCTGAATACGTGGGTATCCAAACTTGCACCATCCACTACCATGCCATCCTTATGGTCTAATTTAACAGGTTGGTTAAACAAGTCAAATAGGGCTCAGAGTAGTAGGCTAACTCGAATTGGAGTTATGCAACATTTTGTGACTTTACATAAAATTTAGTGATTCAACAGGAAATATTCGAAGTTAATCATAGCTAATAAATGAAAAACAAACTAACAATATGAATCATCCCTTTCCTTTCCGATATCCTAAGCAAATAGATAGCAATAAAGATCAAATCCATGCATGACTGCAGTTTACAACAATTACAGAGCCAACAGTTTCAAAACTTAACAGTGTGTGTGTGTGTCATTCGCTTACTTTCTTTAATTTCGTTGGCAGCCTTAGAATTTCGAAAATCAGGCGTACGAAGAACCTTCAAGAAACATAAAAAAGTCCATAACATATATCAATTAAATGCCCTGTGAATATAAAGCTATGTGAAGATAAAAATAATTCAAACATGCATTCCAGGTTGATGAAGCTATTTCAATTTTCAAGCACGGTTAATTCTTGAGTGAGAATAGCCAAGCAACAAAATAAAACGAAAACAATCACACTGTATATGACTATACAAGTTCACACTAGAGAATCATCCCTTTACATTGTCCAGTCTAATCAAACAAATATTGAACTACTGGTCAAGATTTAAACTTGAACAACTATTCCATCAGTTAAAATTACATTAAAGAAATCATTAATGAATTCAAATCAGACTTTGAAGAATTACAACCCAATTATACCGAAACTTGATCAACAGAAGGTTTTTCTTTTTATGCCAAAAGCAGCAAAAGGAAAAATGAAACCCAGAAAGAAAAGGGAAGTGATTTGGAAATTTACATCGATGAAATGAGGGCGAAGATCTTTGAGGAGACGTCGCATCTTGAAAAACTTGGAGTTTTTGAAGTCGTTGCAGTTGTCTAGAGATATTTTCTTGCTAGGTGGCTGTTGCGGAGGATTTGGATCTTGGGTCGATGGTGCATTCTTGGCTGATTTTACCTCTTCCATTTCTGAGTTCAAATAATTCAGGACTGCGTTTTTATTTCATCATTGGAGACTCTGGAGTGAGGAGTGAACCGCACTTTGTGTTTATCAAAAAATATAAAACTTACATTGAGAAAAGGTAAAAGGGAAGGGCGTGTTTGGTCAGGCTAACTTAACCAAAATAAAGGGTTAATTTCTTAAGATACCCTCAAAATATAAGTTAAACTTTAAATTAATCCTTAAACTTTAAAACATACCAATTAAATTATGGGTAAACTGCAAAAATAGTCACTTTTATTTGTCTCAGGTTACATTTTAGTCACTTATGTTTGAAATGTTACATTTTAGTCACTTACGTTATCATGTTGCAACATTTTAGTCACTCAGCGTTAATTGTCGTTAACGGTGTAACAGTAAGCTAATCTAGCACGTTAAATCATCATTTCAAACAAAAATTTTAGGTTAAGTTATACATTTGGTCCTTATATTTTTTTCATTTTGAGCTATTTATTTTTTCTTTTATGCTCTTTGAACTTTCCCTTCTTTTTTTTTCCATTCTCTTCTCCTTCTATTTTTCTCCCTTCTCCATTTCTTTTAACGTACTTTTTCTATGTTTTCCATTTGTTAAAACTAGTCCTTATACTTTTTTTTGAACAATTTAAATTGGGTAGATCAATCAAAGAGAGTGAGAAGCAAAAAAAATTGAAAATAAAGACAAAAAAAAAGAAAGTTAAAAGAATATAAAAGAACAAAATTAAATTGCTCAAAACGAAAACCTAAAATTTTTATTTGAAATGATGATTTAACGTGCCACATCAGCTTACCGTTAACGATAATTAACAACTCAGTGACTAAAATGTTACAACATGTTAGCGTAAGTGGCTAAAACGTAACATTTCAAAGATAAGTGACTAAAATATAACATGAGGTAAACAAAAGTGGCTATTTTAATAGTTTACCCTTAAATTATTTCATTAAAGTATTGTTCCAATCAGATTTTTTTAATCTACTCATTAATTTCAGCGTTTAATGTCAACTTGGATGAATTTGACATGTTTAAAAATATTTATTTATTTTCTATGTATTTAAAATAAGAGTCATGTCAGATCAAAGCATATTAATCCAAATATGTTTAAAATAAGAGTGCTAGATAAAAATTGACATTTGACTAACAAAAAAGAAAACTTGTCTTCGAAGGTGGTGACATGGAGGATGCTAATTGTCTTTCTACTATGTTTCGATTCTAAAGGAGTGGAATCCTAAGCTTATTTCACAATACTATTCCATTAGTCTTCTTTTTGTTGTTTTCAAAGTACTCAACCTTCTTAAGTTTCTTAATTGTAGATACTCCGTTGAGCTTCATTCCAAGGAGGTTTATTTTTTATAATATCATTATTACTTAAGATGTGTTGTATTCTTTTAAGTGGAAGAAAAGTAGTGTGGAATGGATGATGCTAAAGATTGGTCTTGAGAAGGTTAAGATAAGAATTTATCAATGACATTTTCCATGAATCTCGTGTGCCCCTTAAGATGTTTGATGTCCTAGTTAATAGTTGGAGACGCGGTAAACCTCATATTTTCTAGAATGGGGCTATGTATGTCTAGGAAGTTTATGCCTTCAAAGGGAGTCCATCAAGGAGATCTCTATCGCTATTTGTTTGTTTTCTATATGGAACATTTGTAAGAAAATATAATATCGTATGTAGTATTAATATGTCAGTAACAATGATAATGCAATACAATACAGTAACAGTAACACAACAAAATACTTGTAATCGGACAGAGTTAAAAATTAGAAGAAGAATTTTGTTGAGGCATGTATGAACAGTTTCCTTAAGATAGATTCAAGCTCTCCTCGGTGCTTTAAGTAACGTGGATGTCTGTCTCCTAAGATACAATAACAAACGATTACAATAGTAACACAACAACAGTGATCAATGGAACACAATCTTGCCTTTCTCTATCACCAGAAGAAATAAATTTAGAATGAATTTTTGATATTGATGGTTTTTGATGATGTGTTTTTGGAATATACTAACTTGGTTTTATATAGAGGAGAGGAAATGAATGAAGAGATTTAGACCAATTCATGAAGATTTTTGTTGAAAAATTAATAGATATAAGTGAATAAAGACAATGAATGAAAAAAATGCAATATTAAACCAAGAGATACAATTGTTTAATTTGAGCATCAATTTATCATTCATCACTTAACAATTATTTTCCAACAATCCCCCACATAAATGAAATTGATGGATCAACAAGACTCAAAAACTCAAAGAGGTGATATATTCTACGTTTGATATTTGCATAGGATAGGTAGGCACCTTTGAACTTTCCCTTGTGAAAGTATATTTACTTTACTAGCTAACTAGTAGACGAGATGTCCTTGAATTGTTTTGCCGTTTGTGTAAACAATGATATTCCTCAAGCAAATACCTCACTGGCAATATTTTTAGTTCTCATGGGTATGTTCATATGGCTGTGAACATCCTCCTAGTTCTACAAGAGCTTAGAGAAGTATGCCCCAATAGTCTCCTTGAAGCAGCCCTACTTCAATCTCACATAAGTGACTTATGTTGTTCATTTCACCGAAATAGAGAATGGTCATTAAAAGCATGGCTTAACCTTTTCCACATTTTAATCATTGTTTTCATCATAGGAATAGGCTCAGGATAAGAACCCTTACGGTGACCTCACTAGCTCTATGCAAGTAGGTTGCCCCATTGAACCTAGATCTTAGGATCTCTAGTCAACTAGATTGGGTTTTCCTTCACATAGCGCCTTAAATATTCATGGGTTTTAGTCTCATTCCTTTCGATGTTTTATCAACTTGATCTCGGTTTAACTCTTTGGTTAGCAGATCCGTAGTATTATCTTTTGATCTTACAAAATTAATAGAGATAACTTCAGTTGAGATCAGTTGTCTAACGGTATTGTGTCGACAACGCATGTGTCTCGACTTACCATTATACATTACGTTTTGTGCTCTACCAATTGTTTCTTGGTTATCACAATATATGTATATTGTGAGCACAAGCTTTGGTCATTCAGGAATCTCCTCTAAAAAGTTTCGTAGCCATTCTGCCTTTTCTCCAGATTTTTCTAGAGCTACAAACTCAAATTCCATTGTGGATCTGGTTATAATTATTTTCCTTGAAGATTTCCATGACACAGCTCTTCCTCCCAATGTGAAAATATAACCATTTATGCCTTTGGTATCTTGAATATCAGATATCCAACTGGCATTAGAGAATCTATTTAAACTGCTTACAGTAAAAACAATAGTAGGTCTAGTGCAACTCATAAGGTACATTAGAGGATCTATGGAATAATGTAACATGTAGTTCCGAGTATATTTGAGATATCTCAGTACCCTCACAATCGTTTTCTAGTGGTTCTCCCTTGGATTGCTTGTGAATCTACTTAAACTGTTTACAGTGAAAACAATAGCAGGTCTAGTGCAACTCATAAGGTACATTAGACTACCTATGACTCTTGCATATTCCCATTGGTTAACACGTTCACCTTTTTTTTTGGACAAATGTTGACTTATATCTATCAGAGTTCTAGCTACACCAAAATCATCCTTGCCAACTTTCTCAAGAATCTTGTCTACGTAGTGTGATTGAGTCAATACGAGAGCTTTAGATGACCTTTTGATTTGGATGCCCAAAATCACGTCAGCAAGTCTCATATCTTTCATGTCAAATCTTGAATTTAACAAGTTTTTGGTATGTTTTACCATTTCATTGTTACTTCCAACAATGAGTATGTCATCAACATATAGACATAGAATTACATATCCATCAACAGTGGTTTTGACATACACATATTTTTCACACTCATTAATTTTAAATCCATTTGATATCATGACACTGTCAAACTTTCTATGCCACTACTTTGGTGCTTGCTTACGTCCATACAAAGACTTCCACAATCTACAGACTTTTCTTTCTTGCCCTAGAGCTACATGACACCCAAGTTGTTCCATGTAAATCTCCTCATCAAGATCTCTATTTAGAGAAGTTGTGTAACACCCCCTAACCCCAAACTGTCATCGAAATAGGGTTATGAGGCATTATAGAATATTCGGTCAATTTACGAGCAATTCACAAGTAAATAACAAACATATAAAAATTAAATCATAAAATCCCTTTTAATGGACCCTCGAGGTAAAATCACATATTAAAAATGGAACGGGACTTGTTCGAGTACTCCAAATTTTTATTTTTATTTTTTAAAAACTCAATATATCCCCTTTATAAAAATCTAACATTCCCTGCAATTTTCAAACAGCAACCAATCCAAAATCAATGGCACAACCAAAAACAATTTAAACTCAAATATACCTAAATCATGACCAATTTATTAACATAGTAATTTAATAACTAAACATTCATAATATCATTCAAAATTAACTAACAACTCCATTCATTTTCCATTCTAACTTAATGCCAAATTATATAATATATAATCTTTACCATTTTATTAAACTAATATCAAAATATGGTATACCTTTTTTACAACCAACATTACTAGCATGTCTATATAACCTATACAACTCCTAGTACATGTCACTTTCAATTAAGGGAGAAAGCATCACCAAAATTTATGCTGGAGTCGAGATCATTCGGGTGCTGGACCGGGACTCTTGACTTCTACTGACCTGTGCACAGAAATAACTGTACGATGAGTATTTTATACTCAGTGGTATTACCATAATTCAAACTACAATAACCATAATAAAATATAAATATCAAGTATATAACAATTGATTTTCTCTTACATTAATTCATTCTTAAACTATATTGGTATTAACAATACACTTTTAACTATGCATCAATTTTAATCATATGTCATAACTTTAATTACATTTACTACATGAACATTTAGATCATGTTTTCCATTTCCAAATTCAATTTCAATCCACAATTCTTTTTTGTCATTTCTTTCAATATTTTCAATATTAAGATCAACCAGATTCATATAAATTTCTCATTTCAGTTATTCACCCTATTAACAATCTGGACTTTGGCGGATACACGGATTCCAACCCAAACACACCAGTACGACACATTGTGCCTAAAACAGTACATAGTACCTGATTAGTATACGACACACGAGGTGCCTGAAATATGACACATAAAGTGCCTGATATACAACACATAAAGTACCTGATATACGACACATAAAGTGCCTGATCAGCAAGGCAATAAATCTCGTACTCTTCCAAATCCTATGGCATACTAATTATATCCAACTCAGCCCGACTAGTTAATAGGGTATTTCAATTTCATAATCCAATTTTCACTTTTATTTCAAGAATTCATTTTCATTATCAATTATACTTTTCCACTCACTAATCAAAACACAATTCAATACCAACACATACTTTTCTCATTCAATTTAATTTTCCAAATTCAATTCATTAAAGTCACTTACCTTATTATTTGCTTACCATACACATAATTTAAATTTAACATTAAATAATAAATAATTTGAATTATAATAATACAAACTGTAAATCTTTCGTTTTAGTCCTCGATAGCTTTCTCCTTTCTTTTCGATGCCAATGCCTCCGGTTCTTTATTAGCTACAAAAATAATAATTATTATTATACTATTAATTACAACACTAATTATAATAAATAATTTAATTTCTAATCAATTCCTACCTTATTCCCAATTTAATCCTAACTAAGTTCACTTACTTTTCTAATTCAATTCACACTCTATTTCTATTCAAATTTCATCCAAACTCAAATTTAACTATTAAATTTCCAGCATATTTTCCTAATTTTGAATTTTCCTCAATTTTAGTCCCTAAAACATAAAACTTATAGTAAAACATAAAACTTATAGCTTACTTCATAATTTAATCCTTTTATCAATTCTAACTTGAATTTCATTCATTTAAATCTCTAATTCATCTTTTCTTCAATATAAACTATACTTGAAAACCTATGAACTTACAAAATATCAACTTAATTCCATCAAAACCTTGTTTTAAAACTTCTAAAACGTCAAATTTAAGAGAAAATACTTAATTTAACTTCTTGATTAAACTTCAAGCTTCAAATCCTAGCTTTCCCTTTTATTTTTCTTTCCTATTCTTTCTTCCCTGTTCGAATGGCTTCTTGTTCTTTTTGTTTCTTTTACTTCTTTTCTTTCTTTAGTTTCTTTTATTTACTTTATTCTATTTACTTTATTGTTTTAATTACTTAATAATTAATATAATACCAATATAAAATATCTTATGCTTAAATGTTAAGTAAACCAATTATTTAATTACATTTGTACATATTTATATTATTACATGTCGAAACTATTTTTTTAAACGGATCGAATTTTATTTTGAAAATGAAAACAAACACGGGAGTCGCCACCAATTCTTTTTGATGAGGTGTGATCGGGTCACCTCAAAATATGGCTATTTTTAATAAATGGTTCGATTTATTAAAACAACGTTTTTTGTCTACGAAATTCAGAAAGACGGGTTCGGGAGTCAATTACGCACGAGGAAGGGTTGGCATCCTTGTAACACCCAAAATTGGTACCTAGTTGATTATTTAATGTCTTAATGTCGAAAGTTAAAAATTTGGATGAGACTTAAAATACAATCCGTTTATTAAAATTACCTAAAAGAATTTAAAATGGGCATATTTCATGTCAATCGAGAGAAAGAATTATACCCCGTGAGTTAGGATATAATCTTAAATCCCAAAACGAGAAATAACACTGAAAATTTTATTTATTTTTAGAAATTTTTTATTATCTCGGTTTTAGAAAAGAAATCATATTCCATAAGTTGGAAAACGATCTTTTTTAATTCACGAGATAATAATGAAATATTTATGTTTAAAAGGGTTCGTGTATTCTGATTTATCGAGAAAGTCGAAACCCCGTAAGTTAGGGCATGTTTTCTCGAAGCTCCAAGAAACGAAACATTGCCTTATTTTCAAAAATTTGTTTTGAATGATAACGGGTGTAACATTTCAACGATGTATATTTATCTTATTCGGGCGTAATACAAAATGAATAAGTATGTTTAAACACAATGCATGATATAGTGATAATGAAATAATATTGAACGGCTATGCGGGTATAATATTAGAATGATAAATAATAAATAAGGAGTACTATAATAACAGTAATGTAATAATAATATTACTATTAATAATCACATCATCATCATAATAAAATAGATAAGGTGTCCTAAAATAAAAATAAAAGAAATGGAAGATGCATGATTGAAAAGATAAATATGTATGAGATGAAAATTACCAAAAATAATAAAAGAAATAATAAAATACCAAGAACAACAGAATAATAAAAATAAAATAATAATGACAACAAAAATAAATAAATAAATAAATATGTACTCATAAGAGAGTATATACAATCTAATTTTGAGTATATATAAAAATAAAGAAATAATAAAAAGTGAATAGATAATAAAAAATAGTTTGTAAAAAGGTTGAACTTAAATAAGCAAGGATTAAATTGAAACTTAAATGAATTTTGGGGTAAAAATCGTAAATGATAAACTAATCTAATAAAACGGAATAAGGGACCAAAATGATATGCGCGAAGAAACGCAGGGATTAAATGAGAAATTATCCTATTAGGACACGCGTCATTCCCAGGGGGGTCAATATACGGAGGACTAAATCGAAAGAAAATTAAAATCAAGTGATAAAATAAAAAAATAAAAAATGGACAGTATTGAAAACCATTTAAGAAGCGGAAGGACAAGGTAGCAATTATACCCTAGTCACAAAACACGCGGATCCTCTGGGTAAATGGGTCGAGTCACGGGTCAAAGGCCAAAACGACGCCGTTTTGGTCTCTAAACCCAACTCTCAAAATGACGCCGAAACAGCGCCCAAAGTCTCTCACCTCTCTCTCCTCTCCGCACGCAAACCATTGGCCATGGCCATTGCCGATCACCGGCGACAACGTCAGCCAGTATCAGATAAAGAGAAAAAAGCCAAAGCCGCCCCTTTTGCTCCTCTTTACGAAGAACCCCGCTTTTGGCTCAAAAACACCGAGATTTTGGCAAAAATCAGGCCAAAAACGAGAAAACCCTTCGATTTTCCCTTCCTTTCGGCGACTAAGGTAAGTGAAAACCTTTTTTTTGTTTTATGTTCTGTATGTATGTGTCTAAAATGATTCGGAGAAAGAAAGAAATAATAAAATCAAGGCAAAAAAATATCACCTTTAAGATCTCAGATTCTAATATTTAGAAATTCTGATTGTTTTTGTATTTCTTTTATTTCTCTAAAAAGGGGGGATTTTACAATATGTTTTTGTGGCCTTTATAGCCACAGATATATTATTTTTATTACTGCTTCTCTGCTACTGTTTGTTCTCCTTTCTTTGCTTTGTTTGCAAGTATTCTTTTGGCCTTTTTGCAGGCGCTGGCGGTCAACGGAAGGGAAACCTACCATTTTGGTGCAAGGGGGCCAGGCCTCGGGCGGTGGACGCGCTACGGAGGCACGTGGGCAGCAGAGGGAGCGGCTCAAGGCATTAGGGTTTATGTTTTCTCCTGAAAATAGTTTAGGTTGTAGGCTAGGGTTTTTTAGTTATTTTGAGTCACATGGGCCTCTTGTAATTTGGGCTATATCTGGATTTTGTTATTTATTTTTGGGTTGTAAGCCCAATCAAATTTGGGCATTTACATTACACTTGTATAAATTTTGTACCATACATTTGTCAATTATCTTATTTATTTAATAAAAAATCTATTTAACAACAAATAACAATATTACAAATGTACATATATATTTTATTCATAAATGTACAATATCATCTATACCATGCACTTGTATTAAATCATTACCATACATTTGTCTTTATTTTCATAATATAATAATTATTATAATTTATAATTTAATAGTAAACCTTAATAATTATTAATTAAATATCATGTAATATCTTCAATTCAATCAACTTATGCTGCCTCATATTTATGAATTGGCTTAATTGCCATTTTGGCCCTTTATACTTTCTTTTAATCTATAATTCAACTTTGACACCTTATTCTATTTAGTCTTTTTTCCTACTTTCTCTTAATTAAACTAAATTCATCTAATTAAAAATTAATTAGACACATTACTAGACTCATAATTACTCCTAGTAATTATTTACGGACTCGATTTACTAAGACGGAGGCCCAATATTGCACTTTTTCGATGCCCATGAATTTTGGGTCATTACAAGTTGTCTTAACATCCATTTGATAAACTTCTAGATTTCGCAAAGCGGCAATAGCAAGTATCATCCTTATAGAAGTTCTTCTTGATACAGGAGAATATGTATCAAAGTAATCAATGCCTTCATTTTGTCTATAACCTTTTATAACCAATCTGGCCTTGTACTTATCAATTGTTCCATCAGCTTTCATTTTTCATTTGAAAATCCATTTAGAATTTAGTGGTTTAATTCCCTGAGGTAGATCCACTAATTCCCACATATGATTTTTCATGATGGAATCAATTTCACTATTGATAACATCTTTCCAAAATATACTTTCAGATGAGTATATAGCTTCACTATAAGTTTGAGGTTCAGTCTCTAGCATATAAGTTAGAAAACCTAATCTAAAAGATTTTTCCACCCTTATCCTTTTACTTCTTCTTGGCTCTGCCTCGACTTCAACTTCTTGTTGAAAGTCTTAACTATCAATAACCTCTAAAGTTCATTTTGTTGAACTTGACCCATCTTCCTTAGTCTTATAAGGGAATATATTTTCAAAGAATAAGGCATTTTCAAAGAACTTGGCCTTGTGTGCCATACAGCCTGGACACATAGGCGTGTCCGAGGCCGTGTGAAGGCTGGGCTCACTTTTTAAATCGCACACAGCCAAAAGGAGTCAACACGGGCATGTGACACGACGTGTGGCCTAACACGGGCCTCTACACGATCATGTCACCTATTTAAACCTAAAACCTTAATTTTTTTCCTTTCCAAATTGTCTTGTCTTCTTCTTCATATTTTCCCCTAATCGCTGTACACCCATCCCCTCACCATTCCAACCACGATTTTTCCTTTGCCCTTTCTTTCTCCCCCATCGTCGAACCCCCACCTCATCTCCTCCCTCTTTAAGCCCCTACCCCTCCTCCCTTTGAACCACACACCACCATCGCGCCCTCTCTCCCTCTCCCTTTCTCCCTTGTAACTCTGGCCGCCCCCTTCCATTCCATCCATCCTTGCCCTCCTTTCTTCCTTCCCCTCTTTTCATTCCCCTCTTTTCCTTCCCCTTACAACAAGCCCCCTTCTCCCTTTCAAACAGTTCCCCCATGACCATTTCCCCCCACCATTTGCACTCAACCCCGTTTGTCGCCGCACTGACCGCCAATAGCTTCGATCACGACTCCATTGTTTGCCCTTCCCTCTTTTAATTTAATTAATTAATTATTTTTATTATTTATTATTTTTATTTTTCTAGTTATTGTTTTTAGTATTATTATTATTTTATTTCGTATCATTACTGTTGTTGGTTTTGTTTTGTTTAGGTTTCATTATTGTTAGTTATTTTATTAATAAGCATTGATTATTTTTATTTCACATATCTTTATTATATTAGTATTGTTTTTATCATGCTAAGTGTTGGTGAATTTCTTTTTAGGTTGGTTGTTCGGTATTGTGGTTTAAGTTTTCACTTCGATTCGGTCTCTATAGTGCCGTCTATTGGCCTCGAATAGTTGTTTACTTTAATATGTTGTTTATGTTATTTTTTTGATTATCTGATTTGTACTTTTATCCTTTATTTTAGGGACATCATGACGAACACACGAAACAAGTCTAAGGTCGCCATCCCTGCTTCTAAAAAGTGGAAGACTTTAGGCTCGACCTCCTTCTCGGGCGCTTTTGTCGATGCCCGCCATCCATTCTTACGATTTCCACAGGGTTCCCAAGATGACCTATTTCAGCAGCTCTAGTAGAGGTCATTCGACTTAGGCCGCTGTATTGATTGGGCAGTTTTAAAGCAGGTCCAACTAGTTGATCGAGTCTGCGCCATCATTGCTACAGCTCCATGGGATAGGTTTTTTGCCATCATCGAGCTCACCTACTTGGAGCTAACTTTGGAGTTTTGTTTGACATTTCTCCTACAACAGGTGATGACGACCCATGACGAGTTAGGTACCATTACTTTCAGACTCGGTGGTACAACGATTCATATAAGCGTCCCACAATTCGGAGCTCCATTGGAACTCTACACTGCAGAATTCATGGGTGTTAATGGGTTTCTCTAATTATACCAGCATGTCTACTACTCGCTATCTCTTTACTAGGTAGACTTCACGACGAGTACAACGTCTTATGACCCGATTCGTTCGAAGGTGACTTCTCTTCCTCTGGCATTGCGCTACATTCATACCATATTGGCTTACACATTGACCAGTAGGAGAGAGAGCACCGAAGTCATCGGTACAGTCGACACATATTTTTTGTGGAGCATGGCCATGGGGCACATTTTCGATTTAGCCTACTTCATCGCTATCACCTTTTGCCATCAGACAGAGCGTAGTAGGAAGAGTCCTATCTGTTTAGGCCATTATGTGACTCAACTCGTATGACACTTCGGCCTCCTCTACACATCGAAGCAATCCTCCTCACTTACACTAGTAGGACAGATGTCCCCACAAGGATTATCGAGCATGATCTATATGAGGATGATCGAGTGACTGTGTGGAGTGGATCCTCCTCAATATTATTTATCACATTCTGATCCTTAGGATGAGCATGAAGACTTAGCTGATGATGTTCCTGTCCACCACGAGGTTCCACCTTCGAGTCACCATACTACTTCTAATGCTACCTTAGCGAACCTCTCCGAGCGGTTCACTCGTTTCGAGTAGCACTACTTTCAGTGGTTCAACAGTATTGATGCAACCTTGCAGCAGATCTGTCAGCACCTCTATATATCCTCGTCAGCATTGGCAACTCGCGATACCAATGCCTCTGATGATGAAGATCGTTTATTTTATTTGTCTTTTTTTTAGTTTTAGTTTTAGTTTTAGTTTTAGTTTTATTTTTATGTTTATTTTATTTTCTTAGACTTATTTCGTTTATTATCTTTTAAACTATATTTTTATTTTAATGGTTGTTTCTAATTGAGTTGTAGCCTTTTAATCTTCTTCACTATTTGTGTTTATTTTCTTATTAGTTTGCTTGAAATCATGCAGTATATTTAGATTTGCCTATAATTACGCCTTTCACTATTCGTAATTTCATCCATATTTAGGATGATTTAGCTTTTCTCCTTCTTTTATGATATTCTACTTATTATATGTTTATATATGTTTGTACATTAAGAACAATATACATCTTAAGTGTAGAGAGGTTATTTATATAATTATTAGAAAATCCCTGAATTATTTATAATACTTACGTAATTTTCTCATACTTCCATTAGAGTGAATTTTTGTCAATTTGAGATTTTATTGATATGTTTTGGATTGAGTTGTAGATATTTGTGCATTGGTTGATTTAAACTTTAAGACATGAGAGAATCAAGCATGAAGTTATTTTTCAAAATTTAAAAATTTTAGGTTGTTTCCTTGAATTGGGGTATTATTTTGAAGTTTGAAATTTGCAAGTTTAACATCAAAACCATGATTTCTGTGAGATTTTAAGCCTTTAGAGCATACATTTTTCGTGCTCATTCTATTATTGGTTTTGAGTGTGTCAACTTGATTTGTTATTCTAGAACTTACTTCGATTAGCATGCCAAGACCAATTTGTCGGCTTAGTTAAATTAGTTTAGTAATTTTTAGTTTAAAACACATCACTCAAATTTGTCGGCTAAATAATAAGAAAACAGTAATTACTAATACTTTTAGTCCTCGTGGATATGATATCTCTACTCATCGTAGCTATACTATTGTTCGATAGGCACGCTCGCCTTTGTCGTAAATTTTAGTTAGTACAGAAAACACACATAAATGGTCTTTATTGTCTTCATACGTTTTCACACCAAAAGCATGTTACTTCTTTACCAGCTAGTTGCTATGTAGCTAAAAAGTATATTTTATTGGATGTTTGGCATCATAGGTTAGGTCATCCTTGTAACATAGTTGTTATGCAGGCAATGACTCATTGTAATGTTGTTTTTCAAAAGAATAAAGCTGGTGTTGTTTGTGTAGCTTGTCATATTAGTAAACAACATAAATTGCCTTTCACCAAGTCTGATACTCATATACAACTCCACTTGCATTAATTGTTACTGATGTTTGGGGTTTTGATATTATGTGGCATTTATTGATGCTTACTCTCGGTATACATGGGTGTATTTTTTGAAACAAAAGTCAGGTGTACTCCTAGTGTTTGAGCAGTTTCATCATCAAGCTGAGCGTATATTTCATCATCAAGCTGAGCGTATACTTAGTTGCAAACTAAAGGTTCTACAAATAGACGGTGGAGACAAATTTCAAGTTCTTAAGGCTTATCTCCATTCTCATGGTATTGTACATAGATTTTCATGTCCACACACGTCAGAACAAAATGGGCTTGTTGAGAGGAAACATCGACAGATTGTTGAAACAGGTCTCTCTATGTTAGCACATGCGTCTTTGCCACTCTCATACTGGAATGATGCATTTAGTAGTGCAGTGTTCTTGGTTAATAGGCTACCTTCAATTCCTTTAGGTAACCTTTCTCCCTATGAAAAATTGTTTCACATTAAACCTGATTACACTTTCTTAGAGTGTTTGGATGTCTTTGTTTTCCCAACTTGTGACCCTATAATACCTACAAACTACATTTTCGGTCCACACCTTGTACGTTCCTTGGTTACTCTTCTGTGTATAAAGGCTATAAATGCTTGTCACCTACAGACAGTTTATGTTTCTAGACATGTAACCTTTTATGAGCATATTTTTTCGTTCTGTCAAGTTACACGTCAAACTCTATTCCATCCCTATATGAAAAGTCATGCCATACTCAGTCTTCTTCTCTTTTAATCGTACCATCACCTATTACATCACCTCCTTCTTTGTCAACTTTATCTACTCCAACTCTTATACCACATACAAGTCTACCTTCTATACCTACTTCTTGTTCAACATCCAATCCCTCTATTCACGGTTCATCCTCCCCCACACTGCGTTCCTTTTCTAGTGCATGAACTTCATGCTCTGTGATGGTTCCCTCCACTTCACAACCCCGACTTACCTTTAATATTCACCCTATGGTCACCAAAAGCAAGACTGGTATTTTTAAACCCAAGGTTTATCTTACTGAGATAGCCTGTTCTCCTGACAATATACCTACTGATATCCATCAGGCCATGCAATTTTCTTCTTGGCAGACAGTAGTTCATGATGAACTTGAAGCTTTGATCCACAATCATACATGGTCTCTTTGCACTCTACCTCCAAACAGAAACACAGTGGGATGTAAATGGTTGTTTAAGGTTAAGAAAAAGCCTGATGGCTCCGTTGATAGATACAAGGCTCAGTTAGTGGCTAAGGGGTTTTCTCAAAATATCAGCTTAGATTTTTTTGACACCTTCAGTCTGGTAGTTCGAGCTAATACTATTCGTATTAAGCTTGCTCTTATTGTTATGAAAGGATGGTCATTGCGCCACGTGGATGTTAACAATGCTTTTCTTAATGGAAAGTTGACAAAAGAAATTTACATGACACAACCACCCGGGTTTGGAGTTGCTGGTGTTAATGAGGAGAAACTTGTATGTTGTCTTCACTAGGGGTGAGCAAAATTCGATTCGATTTGAAAAAATCGAAAAAAATTTCAAATTTTGAGTTAATCGAATTGAGTTATTATAAATTATTCGAGTCAACTCGAATAAGGAATTTCAGATTTCAAGTTCGAGTCGAGTTGAATCTTTACAATTTGAATAACTCGAATAATTCGAATAATATATTAGTATAAATACTATTTTGGTCCCTGTCAATTTTGAAAATAAGCAAATTGGTCTCTCTCTAAACAAAAATTACAAAAAATCAAAGTAGTTTTCAAAATTTGAAAATAATTTTTAAAATTAAAATATTTATAGAAATTCTAAAATTTATATTTTTAAAAAATTATAAATTTTAAAAATCTAAAATATATATAAAATTTAATAAAATAATAATTTTAGAATTTAAATAAGTGCTTAATGATTCAAGCTTATCATACTAAAATATCTTATTTTTATTATTTTGCTTAAAATAATTTCAAATATATATTGTTTCAAATTTTGTGTTCTAACAAGGAAATACTTATATTCTACAAGATTTTAATTTAACATTATTAATTTTTTAATTTAACTCAAACGGTTTCACTCAATTCAATCGAACGCTCACCCCTAATTCGAGTTATCCGAAAATCCAAATAAAAAAATATAAAACTACGTCATTTTGATAAATGTTTACCTTTTTCTAAAGTTAAAAGTCAAAACTATCAAGTTAAAAGACAAAACTATATTGTTTTGATAAATTTTTACCCATTAGTCTTACTTTCCTTCCCGAATCGCCCCATTCTCTTTTTTTCCTTTACTCAAAATTAATCTAAAAGCTTGTACTTCGTCTACTTGTAAAATAATTGGCCCATGTAAACGAAACATTGAGTATAAATAATAAGATTCGTTAATTCGACTCGACTTGACTCAAAATTTTTTGACTCGATTCGACTCGACTCGATCAAATACTCACCCTTAGTCTTCACAAGGCTTTGTATGGTTTGTGTCAGGCACCTCGAGCTTGGTTTCACACACCTCAAAAGTTTTTGGCTGATACGCTCAGGTTTCAGCCATCTAAAGCCGATCTATCTTTGTTCATAAGGACTTCTACTACGTCCACTCTATTACTCATGGCATATGTTGATGATATTGATAAGGTTGTGAAACAGCTACATAATACATTCTCATTGAAAGATCTTGGTGCTCTTCATTTTTTTCTTGGCATTGAAATCTGTCGTACCCCAAATGGGTTGTTTCTGACTCAACGAAAATATGTTACTAAACTACTTACAAAAACAGGTATAACAGGTGCTGCATCTACCCCTATGCCTATGGTTAGCACTCCAAAGTTATCACCATTAGAAGGCAGCCCATTTGAAGATGGACATCTCTATTGCAGTGTGATAGGGTCTTTACAATATGTGTGTCTCACTCGACCTGACTTAGCATATTGTGTAAACAAGCTTAGTCAGTATATGAATAGTCCTTTTGAAGTTCATTAGGAGACAGTGAAGCGTGTTCTAAGGTATCTCAATGGCACGTTGAGTCATAGGTTGTACTTTACCAAAGGTTCACCTACTGTGGTGTGTTATTTTGATGCTAATTGGGCTTCTACGGTAGAAAATCATTGTTCTACATCTGGATATTGTGTTTTTCTTGGATCAAATCCGGTTGTATGGTGTTCTAAGAAGCAGAATGTGATTTTACAATCATCTTCCGAGGCTGAGTATCGTAGTGTTGCCAATTGTGTGTCTGAGTTGTTATGGGTTCAGCCGTTGATAACGAAACTTGGCATATCTCTGTCAGGTTCCTATTGTTTGGTGCGATAATACTTCTGCTGTCTCTATGATTGCAAACTCTACTCATCATGCTCGAATCAAGCATGTAGAAATTGATCTACATTTTGTTCGTGAGAAAGTGTTAGCTGGTCTGTTGCAAGTCAATTTTGTGCCATCCGCCCATCAACTTGCAGACGTGTTTACAAAACCAATTCCACTGAGTCGATTTGCTGACTTCAGGCATGGTCTTCAAGTTCTTGATGAAACGTCAGTTTTTCTCAAGATAACAAAAACCAAGAGAATGATAGAATGGTAGTATGTACGTCTTGAGTTTGTTATCCAACTACTGTAACAGCTCAGTTGATTAGTTGTTAGCAAAGATCTATTAAAGTTGTTATGCATACGTATGAGCATGCTTTACATGATTACCAACTTCTCTGAGTCAATATATATGCACTGAGTAATAGTTGCTAAAAATATTCATCTCTTTACTTTTTCTCAATTGCCAAACAGCGGCTAAACATGATATTTTGCTTTGTTTTCTAACTTACTTTATCTTTCTTAGGTTTTTTGATTTTTTTTATTCGTATTTTTATAAGATTGAGTTATTTTTTCTCTGAGTTTTCAACACTCATGAAAAGGTTGGTAGAAAATTTTATATTTCTTAATTTGTATTTTTATGAAAAGATAAAACACTTTTATTACAATTCCGTCTGGCAACTGTCATTGCTAGCTTCAATTTTTCTTAACTCCTTTAGGTTTCATTGACAAAGTTTTAGGAAAAAAACCAAAATTTATTGGTTTTGATCTATAAGTATTCCTAATTTTTTTAGGTTAAACTATCAAAATAGTCACTTTTGTTTGTCTCAGGTTACATTTTAGTCACTTATGTTTGAAATATTATGTTCTAGTCACTTACGTTATCGTGTTGCAACATTTTCGTCTCTGAGCCATCAATTAATGTTAATAGTATCACGGTAAGCTGACATGGCATGCTAAATCATCATTTCAAACGAAAATTTTAAGTTAAATTCTACAATTGGTCCCTATATTTTTTTCATTTTGAGCAATTTAATTTTTTATGTTCTTTTAACCTTTTTTTTCTTTATTTTCCGTTCTCTTATTCTTCTCCCTCTGTTTTTCTCCCTTCTTCATTTCTTTTAACGTAATTTTTCTATGTTTTCCATTTGTTAAAACTAATCCACAAGCTCACCTCACTCGAAAAATTAAATTGTTCAAAATATAAACAAATGGAAAACATAGAAAAACTACATTAAAAGAAATAGAGAAGAGAGGAAAACAGAGGGAGAAGCAAAAGAGAATAGAAAATAAAGAAAAAAAGGAAAGTTAAAAGAACATAAAAGAAAAAATAAATTGCTCAAAACGAAAAAATATGGGGACCGATTGTATAAATTAACCTAAATTTTTTTGTTTAAAATGATGATTTAACGTGCCACGTCAGCTTACCGTTACATCATTAACGGCAATTAACGACTTAGAGACTAAAATGTTACAACGCGATAACGTAAGTGACTAAAATGTAATTTAAGGTAAACAAAAGTGACTATTTTGGTAGTTTACCCTTTTTTATATTTTTTAAATTTTAAATAACTTTTTAGAATTTTTACATACTTTTTGAATTTTGAAAAATGATTTATAATTTTTAATGTTTTTTCATTTTCATAATTTTTATATATTTTTATATATTTATAATTTGTTTTTATATGTTTTTACATTTAAAAAAAATTAATTTGAATACCTTTTAATTTTTAACATTTATATATATTTATGATTTTTACATTTTTAAAATATTTTCTACAATTTTAATGATTTTTTTGGTAAGTTTAGATGTTTTTACCGGAATGCACCATGTGACAACTTATAATTGATTGGAGGAGATGACCGGGTTTTTTTAACGGGGTTAACGTTTTGAGATAAATCATGTAACTGAAGCAAAGAAAACTAAGATACTTTAGGGGCAATTTGTGCATTAAGTGTAATTTAAATATCACTTTTCTAATAAAAAAAAGGTAGGTACTAGAATAAAAGAATTTGAGTAAAGTTTAGAATTAAACCGAAAAATAAGGATGGAGGGTCATTTCAGAAATTCACCAACCCAATTAAGGGAAAACTACACCATTTGTGTCTAAAATATGGATAAATATTCATTTTAGTAACTTAACAAAAAAAGTTACAATTTGATCACTAAACTATTCAAAATTTTTCATTTAAGTCACTAGGATGTTAAAATCGATGCTATATGGCTTTCTATGTTCGCACTACCTGCACCAATCGAAAGCTTTCTTTCCCATTCTCTTCTTCAGTTCATTTTTTTTATCATGAAACAATTTTGAACATCACGAATCTGCAAACCAAAATTCAAATAACTTTTTTCTCTGATTTCCGACACTGACTGTCATATCGACTTATATCTAAAGTATGTTCTTCTGCTTGTTGATGGGTATTGATCCACCAAATCGATCGTTGAATCGTCGCTTGGAGCTCACCGATGGAACTTAAAAAAAAAAAAAACCTTAACATCTCAGTGACTTAAATAAAAACTTTTGAATTTTTCATTGACTTAAATGAAAACTTTCGAATAGTTTAGTGATTAAATTATAACTTTTTTTTAGTTAAGTGACCAAAACAAAAACATACCCATAGTTTAGTAACTAATTGTGCAATTTACCCTAAAATTAATAGCAACTTGCCGTCAAAACCTCCGAGACCCTTCGAAAACCTTCCATAAACTAAGCCCAAAAAACAAAATTGAGAAGGCTAGAAGCAAAAAACCATATTTGATGATACGGAAAATATGAATCCCCAAGCAGACAAGTTGGTGAGGAGGATCACCATGGTGGCTACTGTCACTGCCTCTTATTTCCTTTTAACCGCTGACTATGGCCCTGAACCTAATGTGCTCGACCCTGTAAGTATCTTCTACTCTTTACTATTATTTCGGTTTCAAAGGCCAATCTTTGGGCTTTCAATTTTTTCTTATCTGCTGCAGCCTAGGATAAGGGTCATATTATTTTTGAGCATGTTAGGTATTAACCTATGTGGGTTTTCATCAATTTGGTGGTTTAGGTTCTACTTTCATATTTAGTGTGGATAATTATAATAAATGATGATGAATTTGAGCATGTTAGGTATTAACCTATTGGGTCGAGTAGTCAGTAGCTCAATCTCGTTTCGGGTTGGAGTCATGCGGAGGAGAAAACATTGCTGAGTTCGCCCATGTTTAGGGATTTGACTTGGTTCAACTCTGGATTTAGTTAGACCCAAGGGATCTTGAAAAATAAAGTATAAACTTCAAATCCCATTCATTTTCAAAAGAAAATGAAATAGTTAAGACCTGAAAGATTGGGGTTTGGACCTTCTAGTTAAAGAAATTTTAATCAGTTATAGGCAGGATAGGATGGCAACTAACCCCTTTAGAATGAAGTCCAGAAATATAAGAAAAGAACTTAGATGCTGGAACTGAGAGTTTTTATGTGAATTTTGGAAGTTGAAAAAAGATACTTTCTCATGATTTATGTTACACTTTACAAATGCAATTATTGAGAAATTAGGAAGTCTGATGATTTATTCATCATCATGGACAGCACACAAATGATTAAGCAATACTGTCTCCCATAGAGTAGTAATTTCGGGTTTCGATTCTAATTGCTGTATGATATATATATTTCACATGTAGGGTAACCTTAATTGCTTTCGTGTTTTGGGCTTTGGCTTCTTAAAAGCAAGTTTTTTCGTTTGTAAGATGTTGTCTAATAGAATATTGTGAAATGTAAATGATTGGTCTCCTGTACATTAGCTGCGCTAAGCTTCCCATGTTTTAATATGCTTGTAAATCTAATCTTTTTCTGTTCTCCTAATACTTGTTTTCTCTAATTCCATGGAGCCCACACCTCTATAATTTCTTTACTTTCATAAATACTCCAAATTTCTCAACTTTGTTAGGCATAAATTTCGCTTTGCCTCCTATGTTTGTTGTGTGTAGCATGCTGGTTGTTGATGAATCGGCTTTTCGCTTGTTAAGTTTGAATGATAATAGTCCAAGGGAAGAAGAATGATAAAAGAAAGGAATTAGGAATTAGGATATGAAAGAAACAAGGATCTGGTATTTGGAGACCTGGATGCTTGATCTTTACGTTCTTTGTTTGGGGTCATTTGGGGATTTGACCGATGTTGTGATGTATTTGTGTTCTGTATTATCAGTATTCATTAAGGCCATTTTAGAATTTGGCTTCATCTCCATTTGTTTGCGATTCTATTGAAATAATATTTGAGTGCAGATCAAGAAGAGCATACTATCAGCACAAAGTTCTCTGAAAGAGTTTATCGCGGGATCATCAAGGGAAGAACAGCAAGGAAGTTCGCAGAGTTCCAACAACAACGCTAAAGAACACCCGTAGGTCTATACTCCATCCATAGGATACAAGATCGAACAGTGATGAGGTTTGACTATTGAATAAGGCTTTTTATGGTTATTATTACATTAGGGAATGCCTGAAAATTGTTGTATGAGGCCAAGCTTCCTTTGTCCCTTTTGAGTTTTCAACAGGGAATTTTGTGTTTGTGCAGTACTGGTAGTGTGTACTTTGTACATATTGCTTTTGAAGAAGGAATTTCAATGGCGGTCCTTTGATTATTTACTGCTAGTAATATTAAAATACTTACTATTTTACAATAAATATTTTTATTGCATTTAAAATGCTTATATTATATATTTAGCAAATGAAAGACAAATCATGTCTTTTTCTTGAAATGAAAAGAAAAAGTACTAATTTATTATCTGAGTCCCAAATCCTTAAGATGAGTAAAATGCTTGTATATTTAGTAGTTGTTCAATGCAGGCACAGGCAAAATTGAACAATATTTTTACAATTAGCCTGATTTTAGTGATCTAATTATGGTTTTAGTCCCCTTATTATGTTGAAATTTGGGATTCAGTTTTTCTACTTTGATTTGGCATAATTTAGTCTTTCTACTTTTACAATATTATTGGTAGGTTCAAATGGCTAATAGTACATCATTTAAAAAAGAAAACCCAGCTTTGAGATTCGGCATAGACTAATTGAACACTATTTATTGGATTTTTTAAGAAAATAGGCAACTATTAACGGTGTTTATCAACAATTTGGATTTACTGATAATATTAAGGAAGCTTTAAATTCTAAAATTAGAAAATCTAAAATAGGAAGATTAGAATCTAAATTTTATAGTAGTGGAGGGACTGCAATCATCATTAGACCTAAACTAGTATGTTTAGTGTTAAATTGTTAACGGCGTATATAGGAAGCTTTCAGACGACGCCGTTGAGTTGGTCTAGTTGCACCGAATTTATACGACGACGTTGTGCTGACCTAAGTGGGGGCCAACAGCTCGTACAGAGCTTCAGGTTCAACATCAAAATATTCAAAACACGCTCGAACTTTTCAAATTTCAAATCCCTAATGTTCCCAAAAGAAGAAGGGGTCTCTGCAAATAAAATCTAATCTTCTCTGATAGATGGCTCTAAACAACAAGCTCAAAACCCTAGAGACCCGCATTGGCAATGGACGGGCCGAATCGGAACCCGACTCCGAAGAGGACTTGGAGGAGCTGCAGACAGATGTGAAGGAAATGGCAGAGAAGATTCTAGAATATAGAGCTACTATTCCAGATCAGCTTAAGACGACTCTCGATTCAATTCTTTCCACTCAAAGACCCGATTTGCCCCGCATTGATGATGGGTCGGAGCCTGGACCTTCAGCACAAAATAATGCAGGTAGAGTTACACCCTTCAATTTTATAAGATTTTTGGAATTGGGACTTAATAATTTTTTCTCCATAATTGACCTAGATTTTGTTTATTTTTATAGATTCAAAAGAGATGAACTCAGATGCCGAACAAAGGGCGGAAGAGAGGATACGATCACTTAAAGGCAAAATTTCGAGCAACATTTCAGCAATGCCGGTTGTTTTGAAAAGGATGAAAGTTTGCATTTCCAGGATTGAGAAGCTAGAGTCTTGCAATGGCATTATACATCCTGCTTTGAAAAAGAGAAAATTAGTTGATCCAATGAAGCTTTATTTTCATAATTGACGAAATCGAGATTTCGAAATGAAAGGCTTACTCTACTCGTGTGTGTGTGTTTTTTTTTTCCTTCCACCATTGCAGGTATGGTTATGGTGTAATTACTTGAAGATATTGATTTCAATGTCTGTACCGCAAGGGAGCTTTCTGTAATGAAATGCATTTTTTTTTATTTAGTAGTATTTTTGTTTCTCAATTCTACTAGGGGCTTTGATTGTCTTCTTAAAATGTAAGAGCTGTTTTCGGTGTAATTATTTGTTAAGATTAGCCTTTTTAGTAAGTTGTCTACATTTTTGGTACTAGTTTTAGAGTTTGATATCTTTGCAAGTTTGCAACTTTAAACACTTTATTGTTGAGCTTTAATAGTATTAATTAGGGATAAATCACTATTTTGAAGCATGAACATTGTGATTTGAATTAGGTAATTATTCTCACATTGGGTTTGAATATTTTTTTTGTCGAATTTATACTCTAAACATGGTAATTGTTTCTCATATTGGGATTTGAACTTGATCATTGTTCCTATATCGAGATTTGAAATATCACTGATTAATTTGGACAAAAAAAGTTTAAGTGCCAATGTGGTTGCTAGGTTCAAAGCTAAACTTGAAAAAAGAATTGTACTTTAAAATAGTTAAGCCCAAAAAAATGATTTAACCTTTTTTTTAAACAATTATAAGTTCTTATTATATTTATTGTTATTTATACAATCTTTAGAACAACTCTTCGTCCTTTTCCAACTTTTAAATAGGAGGAAAATGCGCTTTAGCGCACTTGAACATTAATAACAATATCGATGCTAATCGAGTTAAGATTCAACTGGTATGATTTAACCCTTTTAATTATTCCTGGCTATATATATTTAGAGTAATTATAAATCCTTCATACTTTATTAAAATTGAAAACTTATTTTGTTACTTTAATTTATAAAATTGATCTCGTATTTTATACAAATTCAAAAATTAATTCAATTATAAGTAATAACAAGAACTTGAATTGTTGTTTCATTTATTGGTTTTGTTAATTTGTTTGCCACTCAAAGATGTCGGGTAAGGTGCAACAAAATTATAGATTAACTTGTCAATTTTATTTTTATAAAGTAGAATAAAACTTCTCAATTTTATAAAAGAAAAATAAAATCAAAATTAGATTAGCTCTAAATATATTATTACCTAATTAAAGTTTAATATACAGTAATTGAATTATTTACAAATTTTCATTTAAGTCATTGGATTGGTAAGATTGTCGTTGTATGACTTTTTCCGTTTACACCGTCAACATTAATCGAAAACTTTCTTTTCTTTCCTCTTCTACAATTTAGTTTTTTCTATGGAACAGTTTTGAATGTCACAATTTTGTGAAGCAAAATGCAAAAAGGTTTCTTCTTCTATTCCCGACTTTGGGTGTCAAATCGCTTTGGATCTAAGGAATTGTCTCTACTCATTGATAGATGCTATTCCATCGTACTGTTTATCAAATTGTTGCTTAGAACTCGCCAGCTGAACTTAAAAAAAATAAAAACTTAATAACTTAATGACTTAAATGAAAACTTTTGAATAATTCGATGTCTATTTCGTAACTTTTTTAAGTTGAGTAGCCCAAATACTTGGATGTAGCTTACCCATCATATATACACACACTATCGCAATACAATGTTCCAAAAAAGGAAACAATTCCCATGCAATATAGCTTATAAAATATCATTTATCATGATAATAATCTGCATGTGTAACTGTTGGCTATTATTAAAAACTTTAATTGAAGATAATTTAAAATATATATATATAGCAACAAACTTACATGTACATGTTTCTATATTTAATTCATTAACTAATTTTATTTTCAATGTATTATTATACATTATATTTTTGTTGAACAAAACCAATAATTTTTATATAAATGGAAAATTATGCACTTATCATTAATTTTTAAATAAATAAACAAATTAAACCAAAATTAAAATTATAAAAATATTATAATATTAATACACAAAAACAACTCAATACATTGCCGGGAATCCAAACTAGTATATATTAGAAACTTTACCTATGTGTGTAAAAACCACATATTTAGAATATAAATTTGTGTTTGAAAATAACATACAATAAATAATGAAATGTATGTTTTGAAACTAATTAATAATAATAATAACACATGAAATATATACGATTTTAAAATAAAAATAATTAAAATTGTAATTAAAATAAAATCTAAACACATGAATACATCATATTAAGATTACTAAATTGGTGTCGATTTAATTTGTAACACAATCTCAATCAACAACATTATTAATACTAGGAATACTATCACACACATATATGTATGGAAACCACGGTTTTAACAATACAATTGGTGGAGATAATAAAGTGTGCATAATAAACTTAAAATATATTGAGTGGTAAATTTAAAATATATGCATTGTTGTGAGTTCAAATCGCACTACAAGTGTTTTTGTTTTGTTTTTAATAAAAGATTAAAGTACCATTGAATAATATAACTTATTTTAAATATGAAAATTTAATTTTGTAATTTCCCTAACTGAGTTGGTGCCCGATTGACTTGTGACACCAACTCAATCGAGGATTTTATTAATAGTATAGATAGATATACAATTGATGAATGTAATAAAGTTTGCATAATAAAATTAAAATGTATAATTAAAACAAAATAAAGCCTTGATTGAGCGGTAAATTTAAATTTTTTCCACTGTAATTAGCAAGAGTCAAATCCCACCACATGCATATTTTTATTCTTTTTATAAATTAAAAAGACTAGAGTGCTCTCAAATAATATAGCTTATTTAAAATACGAAGGTCATTTTATAATTTTTCTAACGAGTTTGTGACCGATTGACTTGTGACACCAACTCGCTTATGAATTTTATTAATAATATAGATAATATATACAATTAATGGAGGTAATCAAGTGTGCATAGTAAAATTAAAATGTATAAAAATGTTAAAATGAAACTGAATTTTATTAATAGTATAGATAAAATATACAATTGATGGAGGTAATCAAGTGTACATGATAAAATTAAAATGTATCAAAATATTAAAATAAAACTTTAATTGAGTGGTAAATTTAAGGTTTTCTAAACTTAATTGGCACGGGTTCAAATCCAATCATATTGATATATATTTATTCTTTTTTTTAAATAAAAGGAATAATGTAACTTTTGGCCCCTAAACTCAGCAAGTAGATCTACATTGGACCCTAAACTATTTTTGATCTACGTTGACCCCTGAACTTAAAAACCGTTATTCATTTAAGCCCATTTTGTTAACGATAGTGAAAAAAATGAGGATAGTGCAACTTTTGGCCCCCCTGAACTTGACAATTAGGATCATGTTGGTACATGTCCTTTTTTTTTTGTTCACTTTGGCACTTAAATTTGACAATTTAATAATTGAACAAATGATTGAAGATATTAGACCACTAGTTTGGTCGATTTAACCGTCGAACCAACAATAATAAAATAAATAATTTAAAATTCATAAAAGTCTAAAAAGTCAAGTAAAGTAATTTTTTTGTTTTTTCTTTACTTTTTTCTTAGATTTTTATGAATTTTTGGAGAAACTAAGCGCGTGATCAAGTGGGAGATCAAGTTTTCTGGTTAAAATTATATATTTTTGGTAGCTTCCTGTAGATCAATAAGAGGAATTCCATAAGTTAATGGATAAAGCAAAAAAAAAAAAAAAGAGAGGGAGAGAAACATTCACTTGCTTTATTGTTCATAGTTAAGCTTTAACGGTTTATGGAGGCAACTGAAAGACGACAAGATCGAAAATAGGGAATTAGATTAGCAGGAGGGTCTATCCTATTATTTAAACTTCTGACTAATTGGCGTCATCTTTAACCTTGTCATCAAGTCAGTTAAAAGATTTATAGAAATACCCTTTCATAATTAAATTGAGTTATCCTATTATTTAAATTCCTAACTGAGTTGGTGTTACCCTTAATAGGGTCATCAACTTGGTTAGGAGAAAAACAAAAATACCCTTTCATAACCCAACCTAAAGTAGACTAATTCAAGGTCTGGGCCACCCGATCAGACCAGAAGCTCCGTCCAAAAAATGGGAAGATTTAAATAAAAATATAAACCCATAAAATGGATTTGAATAAAAATTTGATTCCCGCTTTTTAAATAAGCTGGACTTCGGGTAAGCTTTGCAGGCGCAGCCAGCCCAAACAATACTTATAAATAATATTTTTAGCAAATTAGGCATTTACTGGATTGGGCTTTGAAATTTGAAAACCAGGTTACTTGTTTGAAAATAGGGCTTCCTCTTCTTTTCCTTTTTCCCTTTGTCCAGGACTCCAATCTGTCGTTCCTTCTTTTGAACAAAAGCCAATTTCTAAAACTAAAACCCTAATTTCTCACTTTCACTTTCATCACACGCTACGCGCCCTTTAAGTTCTCTTAATCTTCGCATCTTTCGTCGGCTCCAGCGTGTCAGATCTACGGCGCAACTGGGATTGGATAGATGGAAGGGAAAGTTGAGGGCCTGAGCATATAACCCTGTTTCAACCATAAATGGTGTCGAATTTTAGGTCTATGGTATTATTAATATGTTAAAAAACTTAAACATGAAATTTATCATATTTTTCCAACTTGATTTCAGAATATTTTTTTCTCATAAAATTTGGTAAGTCAAAAAAAATAAAATTATAAAGATTATATCTTAATTTCGATGGAAAGCACAAAAATAATTTCATTCCTGTTGTAATTCGGGTCGGGGCTCCATTGGGCCTGTTAACCAAATTTTCAGAAATCCATAATTGCCGAAAAACAAAAACGAAGGAAGTTTCAACTATTTGGACCCAATAATAAAATGGGCCGAACCAGTTGAACCATTAATTTCCAGTCAATAGTTAAGTAACTAGCAAGAAAGCATACTCGCATGGAAGCAGCGAATGGAATGATTCCATTTGCGTAGATTCTCTGAAGCCAACTCAAAGTCTCAAAAACAAGCGAAAATGTGTTTGACTAGCAGGTACTAACAAACAAAGCTTTATAGCCGATTCAGCCATGGCTTCTTTTTCAAGCTTTTGTCTCTTCTTTCTCCTTTGCTAATTAGAAAGGTAGCTGTGTACCCATAAAACAAACCCCACCATTAAGCTTCTTCAATGTTCACATACCCCAAATCCTCATACCTTTTCTTTTTCCTTCTTGAATTCCCCCTTGTTTTGATTCAAAGTTTTCTCCTTTTATTTTAAAATTTTTTATCTTTTTTTCTGTCCATCACTTTTTATACAAATCCCAAGGTGAAATTATAAGAATTTTCTTGTAGTTTCTTCCTGATCATCTGGAATTCCCTTCTTCATCTTCTCTTTTGGTTGACACGTGAACCAACTTAGGATTTTTCAGAGCCTATTGATTGACTAGTTCCTTTGAAAACTTAAGTTACCCTTTATAGTTTCCACCATGGATTTTTTTTTAAAAAAAGCCCTGTTTTTGTATTTATTTCATATTGTTTAATCTTTACATTGATCCATGGTGTGTTATTAAATGTGTTTGATTCATAGGGGAGCCTATGTCAATCGCCTGTTGCTGTCCCGTCCTTGAATGTGTCTACTGTTTAGCCTGTGCTCGTTGGGCATGGCAGAAATGTCTATACACTGCTGGCCATGAAAGCGAGCACTGGGGTTTAGCCACAGTGGAAGAATTTGAGCCAGTCCCACGCCTTTGTCGTTTAATTCTAGCTGTTTATGAAGATGATCTCCATAACCCTCTTTGGGCACCCCCTGGAGGTTATGGCATTAACCCTGATTGGGTTTTCTTAAGAAGAAATGACCAAGAAACTGAAGGCCGAGCTCCACCTTACATGATTTATTTAGATCATGAAAATGCTGATATTGTGTTTGCTGTTAGGGGACTTAACTTAGCCAAGGAAAGTGATTATGCTGTTTTGCTTGATAACAAACTGGGGCAGACCAAATTTGATGGTGGATATGTCCACAACGGGTTATTGAAAGCCGCCGAGTGGGTTTTTGATGCCGAGTGTGAGGTTTTAAGGGAATTACTTAAGAAGAATCCTAGCTACACTTTGACATTTGCAGGTCATTCCCTTGGAGCAGGCTTGGTGGCCTTGTTGGTGATGGTTGCCGTTCAAAATCGTAGCAAACTGGGAATCACAGAGAGGAACCGGTTTAGATGCTACGCCATTGCTCCCGCTCGGTGTATGTCGCTCAATTTGGCGGTTCGATATGCAGATGTAATCAATTCAGTAGTGCTTCAGGTAAACTTGTCATACCATATATTGTAAACTTGTATGCATGTGTGCTTATATATGGACTTGGATCATTGATTTCAGCTTGCCAAATTTGGTTAGAAGGTTTAAGATTAAAACAAATATAGTTGAATGCCAATTGATAATATCTTGTATGCGTAGGCCCTAACATGAGCTGTTGTACTGCACCAGGATGATTTTTTACCTCGAACAACCACTGCGTTGGAAGATGTTTTCAAATCACTCTTCTGGTAAAATATAGTATGTCTTAGTCACCTTTCAGTTAGTAATTTCCTTAATGGTGGGGTTTCTTTGAAAACCAAGCTCTCTTCGTTCTTAGAATTGATTTTGATGTTTGCATAACAGGGCTGGTTTTGCTTCTTATGCAGTTTACCGTGTCTTTTGTGCCTAATGTGCTTGAAAGACACTTGCACCATGGAGGAGAAGATGCTGAAAGATCCGAGGCGGCTGTATGCACCTGGACGCCTGTACCACATTGTTGAAAGAAGACCTTGCAGGTTACGTTGACAAATTTGTGAACTGTTCAACACTGTATAGTGAATTACTCGTTTTTCTTTTATAAAAACACTCAACCTGCTTGATATTTTAAGACGGGATTTCTTAGTGAAAGATGTTAATAAGCAAGACTCGCAGTCGTGGTCAATCATTTATCTTTTCTATCCCTTAAATAATCATATAAGATCGGGATCAATTAAGATGTATTTTTGGTTCAGTGTTTCATATGCATTTCTCTCCATCCCGATCGCAGGATAGGAAGATTTCCCCCTGTGGTGAGGACTGCAGTTCCTGTGGATGGGAGGTTTGAGCATATAGTTCTTTCCTGCAATGCAACCTCTGATCATGCTATTATTTGGATAGAAAGAGAGTCCCAAAGAGCTCTTGATGTAAGTTTATGGCTTCTTGACCCTTTTTTTTGTTCGAAAAGAAAATTGTTTTGACACAGAAGTGAGAGCTTGAATCTTAGACTTAGAAAATTTTCTTCAGAGATAAAAAAATATTAAGAATCTTAGCTTCGCATGCCTTTATGGTGCTTGGAAGGTACAATATGGCTACTATAATCAATTTGTGTTTAGAATCAGTATACTTTGCTTAGTAAGCTGTAAACCTATACTTCAGCATTTAAGCATAATTAAGGTGAAGCGACTAACAAGATGTATAGTGAAAAATCTCATGTTGGCCGGAAAAAATAATCACATGTGTATTTTTTCTGCATTTGATACACACCCTTCAGTTTGTACTTTACGAGCTTAATCGTTACTTTTGCATTTAACTATCTCAACAATTGCTCTAAATGGTATTGAATCAACGAGTAAGAAAAGCTGAATGATTGAAGCTGGAATAGTTTAGGTTGGTAGAAATAGGAAAATAGTTCCGTTTATTGCAACAACACGATAAGCTCTCATTCTGTTAAATGTAGTTGATGGTGGAGAAAGATGGGGTAATGCGGGTTCCTGCAAAGCAGAAAATGGTACGGCATGTGTCTCTTGCTCGAGAACACAGTGAAGAGCACAAGGCAGCTCTTCAGAGGGCAGTTGCTTTGGATATCCCGCAGGCTTACTCGCCTTCCACGTATGGAACATTCCATGAAATGGAAGGAGCCGGATCTTCTGGTGGATCAAGTGAGAGAGGCTTCTAAGTTATCATCTAGGAAAAGAAGGGATAGTTGGGAGGTTGACCGAGTCCGGGGATATGGTGTTGGAGAAGCCAGTTCCATAGAACAACCCTCAACATCACTCCATTAGTCCCCGACCTGCCTGGTTGCCTCAAAAAGAGAAAACAGAGAGGTCTGCAAATGAATTCTGTCATGTGCACCATGGTTTATTGCTTGAGACTATCATGATAAGGATAAGGAAGTTTTGTACATAATGGGCAATCAAATCTATCCTAATAGACATTCCTGATTTAGTCATTATCCAAGTAATAAGACTTGGTAACGGTTGGATTTGAATCGATTTTGGAATAAAATTACACTTATTCTGCCTTTTTTATTATTTTATTTTATAAAACCAGAACCAAAATTTTTTGAATTGGCTTGGTTCGTTTTTTAAAAAAAAACTATATTTATGTATTTTTCAAAGTTATTTTCACCTATTTATTTATAATAAATAAAAAATTATAATGGTGTTTTATCATTGTGACTCGAAAATCAAATTGAAGTCGAATAAAAACTTAATAAAATTTGATTTAGTTTTCATTGCCTTACAAGTAATGGGCATCGGGTAAAGTCAATGTTGTTAGAATTGAAATGTTAATAAAATCGAGAACAAGAAAACTAACCATTGATGTTTTTAATAATTTTAAATTTTTTAGTAATATAATGAATTTTTGAGTGTTTATTTCATTATTGTTGGACCATCTATATATTATTGTCACTCGTGATGATTAAATTTGAATTAAAAGGTATAACCACGATGGCTACATTTAAAATTTGAATTTCTTTGATCCTCATATCAGGAAAGATACCATCAGTCATTCATTGGGATCTATTTGCCACTATTCCAATACAAGAAACTTCCAAAAGGGGTAGTTTGTGTGATAAATGTTAATTGTCCTCAAACCCAAATAATACATTCATCAATTGATTTTAACTACACAACCTAAGTTAAACAGCTAGTTATGCCAAGGAATGGTCCCAAATAATTATTCATTCATTTACACACTGTTTGTTAAAACTAAAACTAAGAATATACTTTTTTGTTGGGAGGCAAACTTTCTTTCTTTTAAGTGCTTTCACACACCTTGCTATACCTGGGGATCAAGAACCGCTTCCCCTGCAGTGAATATGATGAGATACGGCTCAATCAATTTTACTCAAATGCCATTCTTTTGCTCAAAGTGATTTCATCCTTAATGTGAAAAAAGACATGTTTAAGAGGATGATGGCCGATGAATTCGAGAGGGACAGACAAGAATAATAAACTAATGACATAATGTTCTATGCAGTTCTAATGGATTTGGACATTGGGTATCTGTCTGTACTGGAAAAAAATGCTCAATCGGATACCTGAACTTGTAATCCTAATTCTATAGGGGCTGCATCGGACATTAACCCTAACTAAAACTCGAGAAGGAAAGAAAATTTTGACACCCTCCTTAAACATCCCAGAACTAGGAAAACCAAGCCAAACAAACTTGGTTTCGTTCCACATTTGAGATCTTCAATTTAGAGAGAATCATCCTTAAGTTCATATATCGATTGCCAAAATCAAAAATGGTTTTCTTCGTTAGGGATTCAAAGGTTGAAGTTTGCTCCTTATTCTAGTTTCTTTTTGCCCCAGGTTTTTTGGCTTTGACTTTTGTTTGGCTTCAATAGACAAGTGTGTGTGTTTTTAAATTTGACTTAAACCCCCCCCCCAACCTCAGTCTCCAGAAATAGATATAAATAGTAAAAGTCTAGAAGAGAAAGTATATAGCAACTCACCATGCATTCGCTTGACAAACCGTTCAAATTCCATGAAATTCTGTCTCTCCATGAGAAGTGGGCTGAGCCTGTGATAAGTAAAAGATGAAAAATGTCTCCCATCTGGATCATTTACTGGCTTGACATTGTCCAATATCTTGTTATAGCCTACCCTATCATGGCAAAGAAAAGCATTCTCACTTGCAATTGGAATGCTAACATCCCATGCAGCATTCAGCACCTGAAATAGCAAATTTTCTAAATTGCTAGATTGTTTCCAAAGAAAAAGTGTTTCTCTAATAGCAAGTAAATGTTAAGTTTTATCAAGAGCTCCCCAAATGTCACCTGCCACACTAAACCCCGAGGATCTGCCAGTGCTTCCCGCAGGTGATCTTGCTGCTCCAAAATGTGATGCTCAGCACATGAAAAGCTTAAAGCAGCTCCATGCTTCTGTAGCATTGTTGCTATTGCTGTATAGCCATCTCGATTGCAGGGATTGTAGTACCCAGCTGTTAATTCAGCAGCATGACTGGCTGCTTTATACCACCAGTGAATACCTGGCAGCTGCTTCTTTTAAAATTAGTTACAAACAGTAACCAAATTTGCATTCAAGTAAACCTAACAGCAGGAGGAAGCCTAAACAAAATTAAGGAAAAGGAACAGAAAATGTATAAGAGAAAGAAGAGGGGGAGAAGACCTATCCACTTGCAGATTGAAATGATCTAGTAAAAAATGAACGGTTGGAATTTCAATAAAACAGTAAAATAGAAAATTTAAAAGAATATATGTTATACAACAAATTTTCCTTATTTTATCATGAAAAAAAATGCTCCATATGAGAATCAAAGTTGAATAACATATCAATGATAATCTTCAAGTGCCAAGAGTTACTTTAAGCATGCATATTAAAGAATAAGCTCTTAAAAAAAGAAAAATTGTTAAACCTGTGTAAGATTAAGAAATGAAAAAAGACTCGGGCCTTAAAATATTACAGAGTCACCAGGGTTGAGGAAGGCTTAAGGTTGGGAAGTAACAACAATCTTGAAGAAGCAAAAGGATTGAGAGGGTTGAAGACAAAGAAAATTGTTATCAGGCAAACAATAAAGCATAATACCAATTCTGGAGGGTAATAAGAATAATATTGTCGGGTATAAGAAATATCAGTGTAGGCACTCACCTTTGCTGTAATACATGTGCCATCAAAAGCTAACTTCGCCAGAGAGAGTACCCGGTCTCCATGATTGAGTAATACCTGAGAGTACCAATTAAGGAAAAACCTACCATAGTAACCATCATAGCCTCCTCCATCACAAAAGAAACCAGTTTCATGTGGCTGGGAATTGTAGGACCCAGCATTATCTGGCCCTCTAGCCCAAAAGCTGTGTCCCCTCATTTCTGCTGCTTTCCTCAGGCTTTTTAACATGTACTGGTCATAACACTGCAAAAAGAAAGAGTTGCATGATTCCTGGAGAAGAACCAAAACTTTAATGTTCTGGGCACGTTTAAAAAGAATAAACAAAGAGAACCAAAACTTGCTAGGCTGGCAATGAAGCAATACTGATAACCATGATGAGAATATTTACAGTAAGTTTAAAAAGAATTGCTGGCAAGGAACCATGTCTTAACACAAGCAGGATACATAAGAATATCTAAAGACATCCTAGAATGCCTGCCTAGCCACCACTTCTTATTTATTGGTCTCTTTCCTTCAAAAGGGTAAACATAAATGGGAGAGGGAGGCAAGTTGCAGGGTAAGTTTCTAGGTGCATGAAAATGTGATGGATTGAAGCATAGAGGCAAAACATACATATAGCAGCAACGCAATTAATCTATATACAATGATTAAAAAATCAGTTGTCACATTTAGGGATCAAAATAGAATTAGTGAACCTGGTTCTAAGTACAGATTCTCTTTCAAATTTCCCACAAAAAGAAAAAATTAATGTTCTTGCTGCAGAAACTTTGTATTAAATCACTGTGAGGCCAAATAAGTTGAATAAGCAAAAGTCAAATAACAAGGATTAAAATTCACATTGTAATTAAATTACCTGGAACTCCCCAATCCCAGGATATCTCCATCCATGCTTTACCGGACAAGATGGGTATCGGAGCTCCCCACAGGGACCTAGACCAACTTCGACCATGGATATAATACCGTCCTCAAAAAATTCATCAAATTCCACACGGAAACTTCTCATATAGTCAAAGTATACCTATGTTAGCCACAAAAAGAAAACATAAAAAAATCTACTCTTGAAAGAAATATTCGCATCACAGTGAAGGGAGAAAAGTGCAGATCAAGTTAGCATAACAAATCTGTTTAAACTTTAAATTATCCCTCAAAGGTAAATTTCAGAAAATATCAAATTGAAGTTACTTTGTTTTTTGCAACGCTTATTGATTTAACATAAATATGATCCAAAGTCAGATCCATTACCAATTATATTGCAAGAAAGATAGAACTAGCTTCAGTTGGACTCAAATAAGTTAAATGATCCACAACAAAAGGTCAAGGCAGAATGTAGTACAGTGAGGCTCTGCAATTTGTATGATTTACACAATAGTATAGCTAGCAAATGCTACAAAATTAGAGACTAACTAATGGCTAAATTATATCAAAGACTGATACCTCAACAGCAGTTCGGCCCCTTAAAACTCGTTCCTTATCAATCCCCCACGAGAGGCATTCAGGGTTTCTTCTTCCTTCCCTATCAGTGAAAAATATTTCAGGATTACTTCTACCAATTTCTGCAACCCAATGGGGAAGTGGAATACAAACATCATCACCAACATTACCACCACATTCATGAAATGACATTACAACCTGATCCACCAATAAGGCAACTGTCACAATTGGCACAAATCTTTAGAAGAATCACATCCAAAATGTAAAAACAAAAAAGAAGAGAAAAGACACTCTACGATCACAAATGACAAATATGCTCCTCTTCAACACCTTCACAAGAAGAAGGCAAGTCCTAAATTGTCAGGGTTACTTATCTGAACTAAGTTGTAATTGTTTGGATTGTTTCTTTTAGTTCTAAGATTAGGAACTGGAGGAAATGTCAAATTTCCTTCCAATATTGAAAAGCTTGACCAAGCTCTAAAATAAAGTACAAACCAAACTGCAACCTCTCCACCTAAGGCATACCACTGCAGAATATGGCCGCCAATTAAATTGGTGTATTCTTTCACAAATTGCATCACAACAGCCTTATCCAGAGGAATACTACTGAGACATGCAGCGACTGAGTCCAAGTTTGACATATCAAGACACAAGGGGATTCCAATCCCAATGCATATTGAACCCCCAACCTTCGTCTTGCTAAAGCATCCACATCCTCATATTCAAGGATCAGCAAAAGCTGACATCTAGAGACAAATGCATGCCAGAGATACCAAGTAGTATTGCTTTCAACCTGAATTGACATGCAGCATTCACAGGGGATGAGATGAGGTCAAATGAGGGGGACTATCAAAGTCCTATGCTCACATGAACAAATAAATCAAACAATTATATGAATAGAGTACTACCTCAAGCATTAAAAAGCCTTCAACTTCATATACAATTCCTTATTGAAAACTCACCTGTAACTTAAGCTTAAGCTCACGAACCATCTGAAAGAGTCTTTGGTAACCATTCCAGTTATATTCCTGGGGAGCATGTGCTTCCACTATTCCCCACCAGCAGTCAACCATAACCCCATCTACATTGATTGATTTCAGTACTCTTAGCTGCTTTAGCAGACCATCTGGATCAGCTAGCTCACATTTCATGTTGATGACCCCTAACTGTCACAATTAAAGTAAATCATTAGACTGAAACTAAAGTATCTTAAAAAGTAGTCACATTTAGCATTAGTTAGCTTGGAAAAACATTTGAGTGTCAAAGAACCCAAAATGTGAGGCGGAAACAGAATAAGATTTATGCATACCCATTTGACAAATAAATAAATAATCCAATATGAAGTGTTGAAGAATAAGTGGGATCCAATGTAAATATATAGAAAGAAGTGGGAACTGGAAAACTCACAGGTAGCATCACATAAACAGGAACATATGGAGTGCCAGCAAAATCACGTTCTGGTAGCTTAGTAGGTAGTCCAATAATCTATAAAGATTGTAATTAGAAGAGAAAATGAATATTAGAAATCAAAGAAAATGAGCAAATCAAAGTAACTTAGTTTTACAAGAGATATAAGGATAAAGCTACTTGAATTATCGATAAGAGCACATGCTCTTGTGGAATTATATGTCACTCTGAACAAGATCATACTATCAGTGTCTATTTCAACCGATTATTTAAATATGAAAGTGCCACAATCACATATTTTCTGACACTCAAGTTCTAGCAAGGAATTTTAGATCAAATTTCTGAACATCATTTGGGATTGACCAATTAGCAACAGAACGCATAAATAGTTATTCACATGTGACCTCCATATAACTCTTCCATACCTGTTTGTCATTAATCACTTGCGTGGAGCCAGCAATAAGAGGAAGTCTTTCTGTTTGTTCTCCACCATCAGCAACCACGCCTAAACTTTGAGCCGGGGCAGTTGAGGATAGATCATAAGGTGAAGGGGTAGGCATGAAAACACCCTTCATACGACAAGCATTGTACTCCACTGTGGTGCGATAGCCAGAAGAGACTCCCTGCAAAGTGGCAGGTGGAGGTGGAATCTGTTGTGACACCATTTGAGAGGAGGATGAAGTCATGCCAGCAGAAGTGCCAGCAGCAGGTGAACTCTGCAAAGAGAAAACATTTCAATTTGGTTCTCCCATAGATTTAACAGAAAAGAAGATCAAAGGAGCATTAAAGAGCAGCGTAATTAAATGCATGACACGTGGTTCTAAGCCTTACCATCAATGTTACGCAGGATGGATTAATTTGCATACATTAATCCAATATTAGGAATTAAGGTAATCAATGGAACAATAAATCGAAGGTTACATTTCAATGTTGTGCATAGCAGTAATGTCAATGAAATAATTGCTCAATTCAAGATAAAACTTATGCATTCAAAAGGCTAGTACCTGAGATCTTGATGGAAAAGTGGTTCCATCAGGAAGAACAACCCAGCCAGCTTCCCTGGCCAAAGCTGCAATCACATCATTGATATCAGCTCTAACCCTCAGGTTATAGTTCCCATGCCTCCGCAGTCCTGCCAAGATCCTTGCTGTTATTGCTCTTCGATGCCGCTCTCTTAGTTTAGTTCGCTCCTTTTCTTCCAGTGGTCGCGACCTCCGAGCTCCTCCTCCTCCACTCTGGTTGCTGACTTGCTCTTGAAGTTGCGGCTGATATTGAAACTGATCACTACTGCTCGTACTTGGCATCACTTCATCAACACCGATCATCATCTGTGCAGCAATTTGCTTCTCTCCATTCTCCTCATCCTCATCATCCTCTTCTTTTACATCCATTTCCATTTCCTCTTCATCATCTTCCTGACTAACTCCTACTAGTTTCTGCATACTTGTTGCCATAACTTCCCACTCTAATCCTAAACCTCTACCTCCTAAATAACCTTTGGATTATAACTTCCCTACATTAAAATGTAATTACCATTTCCTTACTTTGTGCAAAATCAACACATACCATTGATTTCTCTTATAATGAAGCAACCAATTTTCCCGGCCCAAGATTTCAAATTTTCCTGGTAACAATCACAACTTCAATTCATATTATTACACGAAAGGGGGAGGAAGGACACCCCAATTAGACATGGCTCCAACTTCCAAATCTACATGTTTCCTAACACAATGACCAAATAATGACAATAATCATTATAAGGCACCTACTAAGCTTCTTAGACCTCAGAAAGAATTGTCGGTTAGTAAACTATTTGTCTTATTTGGATTTTAAATTTTTGTTCATGAGAATTTAAACAAAAAAAAACCTTAAAAAGAAGAGTCAAATTTTATTATTTTTCATCTGCTTTCACTTCTCCAACGCTTTCTCAGCAACCACATGAAGACTTAAGTACTGAACTAAATTCTCCGTTGTACAGTAATCACAAGACCTCAACAGAAAAAAAAGAAGAAAAAGAAAAGGAAAACATTTTCTCTAGAACTTAAAATAACAAGTTTTCCAGAAAATTGGAGAATTTAATACTAAAAAGACATGGCCAAGCAAAATTTGAAAGTTCTCTCTCGAAAATTACCTTGAAAATAACGTCTTCTCTCTCGAAAATTACCTTGAAAGTAACGTCTCAGTTTTTTTTTCCCTAACTGTCAGGCAATCTTCAATCTGCTAGAAATGAAGCTTCGAAATATATCCGATCCTTCACTTTCTCTTCAAATTCCACTTTCTGGACTCCAACCTATTTTTTCCCGGCGACCGGAGGGTACCTCCGGTGTGGTAAAACTAGAATTCCTCCGGAGCTGACGAGAAACAAGAAGCTAGGGAGAAGGGCCGAGAACGGGGGTATTGCCGGAAGGGGAGAGGGGCGCGTGAAAGAGGGAGAAGCGAGCGCGTGAGGCTTAGGGTTCCACGCGTGTGCGGGATTGGCGAGCATGTAATGTGTGTGTGAAGTTTAGGAATTAGCACGAATGGGGCGTGTGTGAGATAGGAGTGTATTAAGCGGGGATCTACGGACGTGCGAGGGAAACACCTCTCACACGTGCCGCGGGCCTTACTTGAGGGACCCGATCACCCGACCGGACACGAGATTTGGGTGTCTCTCTTTAGGGTGGAGATATCACGTGATTCGTGATTCCTGCTAAACTCGGTTATGAAAATCGTTTTGCAAATTACGACACCCTTTGCCATCACTAAATATTTTCGTTTAATCAACATCTTTTTTACTCTCTTGTGATAACTCAGATTCTACTCTCATAATTGACTTTTAGAAACAATATCATTATGAACGACAACGAATCCCGATATAAAAAAAATTTAAGTGTTTAAGCTATTTTCTCGAAAATTTATGAGAATAAGTTGATTTTACAAAAACGTTTTCAACTCGAAACATTTTTATGTGTAATATTTTATTTAGAGTTAGCGTTTTGTTTTTTTAAATTAGAGTTAAAATTTAAATTTTTTAATTAGAATAAAATTCAGAGACAAAAATATATAATTTTAATAGTAATATTCTCTCAAACTCAATTCCATATATCGATCCTATTTTTGTGTCTATATGCATAGTATCAAAAGGTACCTATATACCTATTTGAAAAGACACAAACTTTCCTTTTGAAGGGTTTATAAATAGTTATGTACATTAAAATATAGATACATCTTTTAAATTAATATTATATTATTTCTTTCCTTTTCATGACATATACATATTGTATATGTGTATATGATTGTTGTAACTTGTATGTATATTATAAATCATATAAAACTTTAATAGTATATATTTTTTATATACATCAACATTTAATTTTTTAATTAAAGTACCAATTGCCATCATAATATATAATAAACAAAGACAATACATTTAATTTTCAATTAATTATTAATCACGACTAACAACAAATTCTTAATATATTCAAATTGAATTCATTTATCTATATTGTGATATCTTATTCATACAATTAATTTAAAATATTGAAATTAAACTAAATAAAAAATTAGTTGGGAAGAACCAAAATTTCTAACCACTTTGCTATAAGATTTTATTAGATGTGATTAAGAAAAAGCTTGTGGACGAATTAAGGACTATATATATATATATATAATTTAATGAAAAATTTGATCATATTTAATAAAAATTTAAAAGTGCTAATTAAAAATATAATAAAAACATATAGCTAAACTCGCATCTAATAAAATCTATTATAACAATTAAGTTATACAAAATTTAGAATATTACAATAAAGGTGGTTCGCAGTGAGTCACTAAGTTTGATGATTGAAGGATGCATGGGTGATGTTGAACTAGAGTTTCAATATTGTCTTTCTTCTCTCCCACTTGAGTACAAAAGGATACTTGTAGATAAAGAAGGGCTTAGAGTTGGCCTCCATTTAGGATGATTTTTTTATAAGGTTGAATGTTGATCTCGATTTAGGGTTTAAGTTGGATATGACATTTATAAGTGTTGATGAAAAAAAAGGATTGGATTTAACTTTTTACAGTTGATGAGCTTGTTAAATTAATATCATTAAATGAGATTGAACTCAATATGATAATATTTTTTATAGATTTACTAGGATTATATCATAGTTAGCATTTGTAACAAAATCCAACTTTCTTGAAACATTATTTTATTTGTTTTATTTGAAAAAGGAAAAAGAAGAAGAAAGGGAACTAAATTATTTTTGTCTAGAAACATCATTCATAAATCAAAACTTTGTTGAAAAGGGATTATACATATAACCACTAAATCGAAACTTGAATATTTGGATAAAATCTTTTACAATTTGGACACTATTTATAACAAAAATAGGTTAATATTTAATGTATTGAGGTGCATAAATTAATGAAGCATTAATAAATAAAAGATCTTACATCATTAAAAATAAATTTGGGTGAATTTAATTTTAAAATTTTTCATGATGTATGGTTTAATTCATTAATATTGCATTGAATTATACACTATCCAAAATATAATTGATTTTGGTTACAAAGTATCCTTACTGGAACATGATTTAGCTGAAGCATCAATCAGAATCTACTGTTGAGTACAATCGATATGAACACATTTTTTTCACCTTACAAAAAGTAAAGAGTTTCGACCCTACTTTTTATGCTTATTATTATATGCCTTAGTACCTTCAGTTAATAATTATGGGATTAAGGGGCTTTCTCTTTCGCCGCCTAGCCTTCCTCAAAATTCGTTCAGTCTCTTCCTTTGCTTCCTCTATCAAAATGTTCATTGCGTCATCTTAGAAAACAATACAAGTTCAGAAAGATGATGATAAAGAGAGATTAGAACCTTCGCAGCAGAGACCCATATTATCCAGTTTGCATCAGTTGAAGTGAGAACAATAAATAAATAAAGGGAAAAATAATCTTTTGTTAGATATACTTTTTTCTCTGAAATTTCAGAATTTGTATCGAGAAAAAAGAAGAGCTTGGAACAACATAGCTAAAACAAATTAGCAATGCAGTTCATGTATGAACTTTATAAAAATGATAACTAATAAGCAGAAACTGAATCATGTAATCTCTCTTATTTAGTTAAGTACCTGTTTGCTTGTCATTAAGCAGGCAGGAAAACCCTGCATCAATCTCTTCATCTGATTCAATTAAGATTCTGAATGTTTCCTGAAACATGGATTGCAATTTCAATCAAAGCATAAACAACTCAATGTAGCAAATAAGCTATGGCAAACTATCAAATGGTTAAAGGAATGTTAAGTCCATGTAACCCGTTATTCAAGCAAATCGGTTGCCTTAGAATATCCTGAAAAAGGCCTTGAAGAATAGGAGCCAAGGGTTAAAGTGGAGGAGAAAAATGAAAACAAAGAAGTAAGAACCACCTGTTCAACAGATGAAACTCCTTTTCTCTTGTCGTTCTCTTTGCAGGATGCCCTTTCATTGGTAGCACATTGTTTCATCTTTACAGATTTCCAACCTCCTTTTTCTACCTCCGCAGCTACAGTGTTTTGCTCATAAATTTTTGGAGGCACAGCTTGCCTACAAGCAAGAGAATATTTTAGAGTTTTGAAGAGGCTGGAGAAGTTTAAATTTTCTAAAGGACAAAAAGCTTTTTTCATAAGACTGCATCAATTTGAGCACCAAAATAGTCGAAAAAGAAAATAATGAAGAAGCCGTCAATGGTGTGAATATTACGTACTTCTTAACTGCCAATGGTTTGGTTCGTGGAGTTACAGAACAGCCGGTAGACTGAATGTTCACAAATAAGAAAGTTTTACTGAGAAATTCTGTTGTCATTGCATGGCAGCTCAAGAGATATAAGGGTTATTGAATGAAAAGGATAAGCACCTTAGGTAGAATGGCAGCAGCAACTGGAGCTTTTTGGCTGAGAGTCTTGCAATCAATTGCCTGAAAGTTTCAACACAATAAGATGGAACAGTTTACAAGCTAAGAAACATGATTGGCAGAAAAAGTTTGAAATTAGGGAACGGTGAAGAGCTGTTTCACCCCATTCGAGACCATGGAGCTGAATGTATGATTTTAAAGTCTAAATGTTCTATGCATACCTTTATTTCGTTGGTGAACGTGTTGCAAAGCTCATTTCGTACTTTGATTAAAGAAGCTTCCATCTGTTCTGGTAAAGCAGAAAGCACCAAGAAGATCTGTTGTAACTTATCTCGATATTTATCATTGTTTAGTTGATCCGATACCGCTTTCATGCTGCCATCAAGGCTGGCTTTGATATCTTCTTGTCCCTTGATCTGTTTACCATTTCTCAGTTGTCTTATAAAAGTATATATTTACGGATGCTCATGACAGCAACACTAGTCAATTTGCAAAGTAAAAGAGGATATAGTGATGTGTTATTAGTTGTTACCATTAGCTTTAGGGAGGTATCTTCAGCTATCGACCTCTGCCGCATCCCTTCCACTGAAATAAAATTGTAAGAAACTTCATTTTAACAATGGAAAAGCGGGGTTTTTTAAAAAAAATGTCAATTATAAGTGTTAAATAGTGTTATCCCACATCTTTTAAGTATTGGGTTGTCTATGATCTTGCATTAAGATTGGGCACATGGTACTATTATGTTGTTTTTGCCTAACCCTAAGCAAGGTTGTCCTTATGTGTATAATTGCATTTTGTGTGGTCTTATATTAAAGTTGGCTCTCCACCTAAAACCAGTTGATTTTAAGTCCAATTCTTGGACATTATGTATTAAAATTATGGAACCATGCCCTAGAATGACAGGCCTATAACATTCTTATGCAGACAAACAAGTTATTAACAGGTGTAACCATTGCGCAATAAGTTATCATCTCTCCGGATTTTGTAACCTTAAGGAACTGAATGACTCACTTTCCAGCAAGAGTTCTTTTGTTCCTTTGTTCACCTGCATTATATCACTTTGAACCGAATCCAAGATCATCCCAACTCTGTTCAATGAAGTTTCAATCACTGAAAGCCGGTGTTCAAGTTCTTCAGAAGTTTGACCTGTTCAAGTAAATAAAAGGTTCAGCATCCGTCTATAGCTGTAATATACCAAAAATGTAGTTCAAAAGCTTAATTAAGCTACTCAAAGGTACGATCATAAAACTGGTCATGTTAAACGTAATAAATAACTAAATAGTAATCTTACATCTATGCTCTGGAGCAGAAACAGGATTCCATTTGCGTATTAAGTTGGTGGAAGATCTAGAAATCGGCACTTGACTATCTTCTCTTGTGAAGTTGGTTGGAGCCAAGCAAGAAAACTTGCTGGCAGTATTCTCTCGTTCTTGGGAACCAAATCTCTGCAAAGATGAAGTACAGAAAGCAATTTTTCTCATAAGAAAAAAGATACGGTGATTTATATACAAACTTGAATGCTGGAAAACAAAAAGAAAAAAGGAGATGAGAATAATTCAACCTGATCAGTTGTCACGATTTCATCGAGTGAGCTTTGTGAGATCTGAGAAAATAAGGCATGCTGAGATGAAATCCCCTGTGAGAATGATTGTTGTGATGGCTGTGATCTAAGCTGTGATGATTGAGGCACACTCGGTGGCAGGCTCGATCTCCTTTCAGATACATTAAACCAAACAATGCAAATCAAATTGAAAAATTCAACTCTTAGTTCTCAGATGATGCTAATCTTGAAATTATCTAAACATGATTTTCTTTGCAAAATAAATTTTCCACAAGTAATTCTTATTTTCCAAAAAGAAAGTTTGAAAAATATGAAACCGGAGTCAAACGTGTCTTTGAAGTTTGAAGACTCGAAAGAGGATTGACCTCCTTCCAAAATCTAAGAAAATTAACAGAAATGAACAAGAGATTTATCACCTCTTCTCTTCCCTATAGTAAGAGAAAACCGTAAAAATGCTCGATTAAGCTAGATAATTATAATTTCCTAATAATATCAAACCTTCACGAAGTAAACAGTTTAATTAATTTATGTTTGTATGCATCTTTTCGGGAAACAAAGAGAATCATAAAGGTGAGGAGAAACCTTGTATGAGGAGGAAAAACGGAGATGGAGCCGAGATCGCAAGCTTTGTTGATCTTCAACTTCATTTATACCATAAAAAAAAACAGTGAGATCGTTGGATTTCGAATTATCGATAAAAAGAGAAAGAGGAGCTAGTTACCAGTGAAAAGCATCCAAGGGATGAAACGATGTTGCTTAAATAGCTAGGAGCTGTGGACGATGGCGGGAAACTGAAAAGGGTGAAAAGTAACGGGACGGTATCTTGTTTGGTTGGGCCCGGATTCTGGAGCAATTTAACCCCAACCGGATCCAAAATTTTATTCATAAACCCAAATAGGCTTTTCTGCTCTTCCCTGATGCTGTTGATAGTTTTTAATAAAAAAAAAAATTTCGTGCACTAGAATTAAGGGTAAAAGCATGGATGGAGTAATTTTTTTTTCTATTAAAAATTTCATTCAGTTATATAGTTAAAAACTAGCGTGCTGACAGAATAATTAGATGGTGATACATGGCAACGTGCATTTCATGTTGACATATAATTACCAATTTTTAATAGTAGAAATGAATTAATTTTTTAACAGAATGAGTAATTTGCTCTTTAATTTAACGTACAAAAACTAATTTGTTTATTTTTTTAGTAGAGGGGATAAAATGCAATTTGATTCTTAGTACATAGACCTTCATAGTACGTTTATTGAATTAGGGGTGAGATGGATTCAATTTTGTAACAACCCGAAATAGCGGTGTCGAAAATTATAGTTTGAGGTCTTGTTTTAGTGAATTGAGTCTATAAATAATTAATAAAAATATTTACAGAGTTAATTTATAAATAAATTGAATTAAGGATAAATAATTTGGTTAATTTAAATATTTAATCTAGTCCAAAGACAAAATGATAAAACAAATCGTTATAGATTTTAATTAGAAAATAGTTAAAGGGATTAAAATTGCTAATAGCCCAAAAACCTAAAATGGCAATAAAACATGTCGAAACGTGAGGGTGGGCTGTGATATAAATGAGTTAAGCAGAAGGAGAAGCCTTCCACGCGCAAAAGAAAGAAAATAAATAGAGAAGAAATTGGGTTTTAGGGCTTCAGACTTTGAGAACTAAATTGATTAGTATAATTAGGTCTTTTTCTTCTAATTTTTATATTTTTGTGGCCGTGGGAGCTTAATTTAGCTAGCTTGTGTTTCAATTTATAAAACTAATAATGTTTTGAAAAGTTTTCATTAATAAATTCTCTAGGTTTTTATGTTTAATTGGTAGGTTTTGAGTGTAAACATGAAAAATGACTAGATTGTTAAGTTAGATGTTAGATTTTATATTTGAGAACTTAAATGGATAACAGGTAAAGCTGTTATGAGATTTTGTTAGAAACCGATAATAGAGGGTCTAAAATAGAAGGAAATGAAGTCGGATTATAAATCGGCGCTTAGAATTAAAAGTTATGCATGTTTCAGTTGTAAGGACTAAATTAAATGAAATTTAAGGTTTGTTTGAGATAACAATTGATTGTGAATTGGGTTGATTATTGATGGTGTTATGTATTTATGTTAATTCGTAGCTGCCGATGACCTGGATTCCTCAAGAGCAAAGGAAAAAGCTAAAGCCATTGATGAATAGCTCGAAATTTCCGATTTGTATTTCTTTAACTCAACTTATTTTTTTTTTCCTCATTTATTTACACTATTAGGTATATTGGCATAACAAAGGAAGTTATGCATGAGTATTTGATTAGAAATACAATATTGAGATTAATTATTGTGACAAAAGGTTAATCTAAATGAAACTAGAAATAGTATAATTTAATGAAACTGCGAAATTGGCTTGAACATGAGACGAATCATGTCATATTTTGTATGTAATGGTGTTTGATTGAAGAATTGATGCTGTTGAGATCAATAGAATGGATGTTGAATTTAGAACGAAATCAAATTACTGGTTGTCGTAGTAACTGTTGGGCAAAGTTGAGAATAAATGGCATGTTATAGAATCCAGTGAAAAGGAATTGCTTCAACTATAAGTTGATGAGCACTAGGCACACTTTTCTTCGAACATCCCGACTGTGGCCTTTCACAAGTATTACCCCGACTGAGCCATGAGCATTAGGTGCGAATTGCTTACGTCGAACGTCTCGATACGGATTACGTCAACTATAGGTTGATGAGCGTTGGACGCATTAACCATCGGACGTTCCAAAGAGTGCTAAGCATGATTATTGCTTCAGATGAACCGATGAGTGCTGAGCACAATTTGTTTAGTTTAGGACATACTAATAAGGCACTGGGTGCCAAATTACTGTATTAGTGGGTTCCATGAATTAGTTCAGATTTGAGTTATGTATTAGCAAATATAAATGTTGAATAGAAAGAATGGTTTGATTCAAATTGGTAATGCAATGCGATATGACGAAATGAGACAAAATCGAATAAGATTATATACATCGTTAGCATAAAATGTTAATAAGTTCGTTAAAATAGATTGGTTAATTGAAATATCGCATTTTGTTTATTTGGGATACATTTGTATATTAATGTATTGGATAAACTTTGATATACATACTTGAATCGGTCTAAGAAGGAAACAAATCAATTGAGTCCAATATCTAAATTTCATGATATATTGAGTGAGTTATTACAATACCATTGGAATTATTACTCAATGAATGATCTTGTTTTCATATGCAGGCTAGGTGTATTCTGAGATCTTGTACTCAGAGTCGTCAACATCCAACCAACAAATCCTAGACTCAACAAAGTTCGTATATTTTGTTTTGTTTCAAGTTGACATGTACTTGGTTTTTAGTAAAGTTATTTGACTATAGTTATGTATGTGTGACATAAAAGATTTAATTTTTTTAGTAGCAATAATTACAATGTTATTAGTCAATTAAAAGGTTTTAGTGTGATGTGCTTAGTTTGTGGTATGTTTCGGAATATCGAAGTGCTGAGAATTGATTTGGGAGATGATTTGAATATAGATATATTGTGAAATCTAAATTTTGTAGGGGTTTTACGTAAAATAAGCAGCATTCGAAATTTTTAATAAAATAATTTTACCACCATGCTTCCATTTTGATAAAGTGAACCAGAAAAGTAGGTTGCTTCGGTAAGAAAATGTGACATTTTATATTTGGATCCTCTGGTCAAGTCGTATATAAGGTGTCACAAATTTGATAGTTTTTTATTTTTATTTTCAAATTGTGCATCAAAATTTGGTATGATTATGGACTTTTGAACTTATTTTTGACAAAATTAACTTTATTTTATGAAATTTGGATACTATTTAGAGTTTCAAAACTTTTTCCATAAATATTTTTTAAAATTATTTTTCAAGTAAGTAAAATAATTAATCTTGTATTTATTTTCCAAGTAAATAAATAATTAATCTTTTTGAAAAATAGTTTTATATAGACTTTTAGGTTATTTTATTATTTTAAATATAAAATATTTTCATACCAAAAATATAAAATATTTATTTTACACAATAAAAATAAAAATTAATTATAAATTAAATAAAAATAAAATTTAGTTCGGATAACATCAGTTTTTTTTAAAATTTATGTTACTTCTTAAATTTTCTTGTTTAGTCCTAACTAGAATATTGTTATATATTATTATTAGTTAATTAGACACTTCGTCTAAATAAAATTAAATAAATTAAAAATCTTTTGTATTGTTTTAGTTCGATGTATCAAATATTAATTTTTTTTTATGTTGATTGAGTCTTAGTTCGATTGGCATCAATACTGCTACCAATACAGGAAGACATGAATTTGAACGTACTTAAATGCATTTATTTTCTTTTCTAAGTACTAGAGTCGAACTATAAAAATTTTAAGCATTATATAGAAATATTAATTTTTTATCATCTCTTAATGGAACATTCTTAATTGGAAATTTTGATTTTTTTTAACGACTTCTTTTAGCCTGATCATGATAGAGATGTTTCAAAAGAGTTTCAAGAAAAGAAAAAAAAAGCTACTGCAAGTGTCTCTGAATATGAAAGTCTCATAAAATATTGCAATTTATTGAATTAGGTATAAAATGGTTAATTGAGTTGTTACAACAATTTATTTATAAAATTATTAGAATACAATTAATATTATTATAAGGATATTTTTATTATTTCATATTTTTATATGATATTTCAAATAAAATAACTAAAAGAATATTATTTAAGACTTAAATATAATATCAACAAATTCTTCTAACAAATATCTCTTATTCACTCCACCTATAATCATTTATTGAAATACCTTTATAAATATATATATATATATATATATATATAATATAAAATCTAATATTTTCAAAAAGTTATAAAATAATATATTAAAAATTATAAAATAAAGTATCAAAGTTTATTAAAATAAGAGTGATTTTGTTATGAGTCAATATACATTTTACAATCTATATTTAGGATTTGTGACTACTCCAAAATTCAAACTTCTGTCATCGTTGAAAGTACCAACTTTATTACTGCATCCAACACTTATTTGTAAAATATTTTTTTAATAATAATTTAGTCAAAATTAAAACAAAAATCCTTAAAAATATCATGGCATTTCCAGTCCTTGCAACCCAGAGTCATCATGGCTAAACAGCCATCTGAAATTTACATTTTGTTCTGAAATCCCTCGCTATTCAAAAGTCACGTTAGACTGTAGCCAGATTGAGAATCAGAGGTAAGTTAAACCTTAAAATGAGAAGCAAAACTCTCCTAATATTATCTTCTGACCACTCAACCGAACAAGCATAGCTTTTGGTTTTAGGCTAATTTCAAACTCATTTGATCATAGATTTACAGAATCAATGGTAAAATCTCTTAGAGATTAGTTGAACTGGTTTAAAATTACTTAGGGTCAAGCTCTAAAGGTGTTGAAATAACTAGATAGCAAATATTACATGCTTCTTCTCTACAACCTAAAGGTTAAAAAGAGCATTTTTTTTCAACTGCTTCTCTGCTAGAAACTAAAATTGGCTGACATTTGAGATACTTGTTTCTCATGGTTTATTACCGTTAATCTTTTTGTTGTAACGGCTGAAGTTGCAAGTGGGGGCAAGGCCGTTCCGGTTCTCCTTGTGTCCACAGAGTTTTGAGATCACCTCTCTTTTTTCCCAATGTAATAAAGGTCCCTGCAATCCCAAACAAGTTATTCACGGTAAGAGAAATTAGGCGGAAGATAATATTTCATCTGGGGGTTTAAGAGCATGATGCGATGTACATTACATTGACTACGCTGTTTGTATCTCATTGCTACTTACCAAGTGTGAAAGGAACGATGTAAAGCAAAGCTGGTTGGCCATGCCCGTCCATCAGGTTCAAGGCCACATAAGTGACCAAAAGACCTGCGGAATGAAATTTAAAGAATTAACAAGCTGATACGCAAGATGGTAGGAAAACAAAATAGCTGGCAAACTTATAGATGGAAGCTTTTAAGGTTAGTTACTATTTCTTTGTACCTAAACCATAGGCAGTCATTGCCCATACGAAGTAGCCTGCTCGAAGATTCATATTTGCGAGCCAATCATATCTGCAAAAGTCATCAGCACCAGCAGTCAATGAACAGACAAAAGGTCGGGAATCAAATTCTTCATTTGGAACAAATCTAATTACTATAACATTTGAATGAAGAGATTGGATACTGTAAAAACAAACAAAAGCAAATTTTTTCGTATTTAAACTTTAAACCATGCTGCACATTGAATTCAAACAATGGCACATTCGTAAGCCTTACGAATCTTGGCCCATTAAAAATAATAGGATCAGCATGTTTCAGTCTTATAGTTAATAAGGTCTTAAACCATACAAAAGCGTGAAAATCAACAAAAGATCGAAATTTAATTCCTAGATGGTAGCCATGAGAGAGTTACATATGGCTCAAAATGTTTCAAATGTTCAAACCTTAGTGAAAAGGCCACAAGCAGTCCGGGTAAGATTATGTCTCCAAATCCAATAACACTGTAACCACCCCAAGGATCAAACATCCGCGGAATTTTTAGTAGCATTGGTATGCCATCCTCTCCACTCCGATCACCACGAGCTACCTAATATAGAAAATAATAATAAAATATGGTCATTCCCTAAATAGTCCAGCAGATCCACAGAAAGAACATCAACCACCATCAGAATTCGATGCTGAAGAGATAATGTTTATAACTACTTACCACTATCATCACACTCTCATGAAACAACCATTTGGAAGCAAAGACCCAGAAGATATCATACAAGAAAGCACAACCCAAAAGAACCGTTCCAACCTGATTCAATAAAAATTCAACACTAAAAAGCATAAAAAATTTAAGCCATCTTCAATTATTCTCATATGTATACACTATACAACTAGATACGTGCATATTTTATCCTGTGAGTGAAAAGTACATGGAGAGGATACAACCCACATAACAGCAAAACATGCAAGAACCCTGAGTAACAAGTAGAAAAAGCAAAACAAATCAAGGTACTCACCTTGAGATTTGGTACACGAACAATCTGAAGGACCGTGATTATAAGCGCAATACCCTGATTGAGAGAATAAGAGGGAAGGTTTAAATATCAGCACTTCACCATGATAAAGAGTGCAAATCAAACTAAGTTTCCAAACATATTGATTCTCAATGAGAAGGAATGCACCAGAAGTGAATGCAATGCGGAAGGAATTATACATGTGAAGATAAGATGCTAGACATGTTGTCTTACAAGAATATCTTGACCTATCCAGGCAAAGGAGATACGTCGATACACTGCCCAAACAACAGCGAATGCAATGCAGAAGGGACAAACAGCCAGTGTAAGATGGGAAACAGCTCCAAAGAAGGGCACTTTAATAAAAGATTCTGCAAAGCGTTGAAACCACCTGAAACTATATAAAACTTTAGTGTCAGTATCATATGAATTGTAAGTTGTTATTAAAACTTGAAAGAAAATACGCATATTCTAGGAATAGAGTTGCTTTTAAAACATTGAATAGAGATTTAGTTGCTGGCTTCCCTTTTCCACATATTTCTGAGAGAGACTTTGGTCTTAATGATGTTCAATTACAGTAAAGAAGAATAATTAAGAAGATGGACATGTAAACACAGAAAAAGCAATCAAGAGGGAATATGCATACCTTGATAACAAAGCCACCAAGCACATTTGCAGACCCTGCAAGCACAAAGGGATGCCATGGATCAACATTCATCTCAAAAGAGTTTTCCCCTACCCCTAACCCCAACCCTCAACCCTTTCTATCAGGCCTTAGCACAAGAGAAGGTAACAGTAATGCAACTTGGAATTCAGATGTGGCTTCTGATTAAGTAAATTTTACATCCAGGCATATTTATTGAGCAAATCTTTTCAATTGAGGTTCAAAGAGAATTGCAGATAGTCATGGTTCGCACGCTAAGTTATAGATGAACGACTACCATCTTTAAAAAGTTACATTGACCAAGATGAAACTTTTCTTGTTGGTAACATATCTTTTGGATTAGTTATTGAAAAGATTTTGGTAACTTCGTAGCAGCTAGCATAGATTGACCGACGTGACTTTTCAGTGCAATACAACTTTTGGTAAGATTTTCCAAAGCAGCACAGGTCTCACAGGAATAAGAGAATTATATAGAAAAGGAAAAAGGACTAGCATTGTTAATAAAATCTTAAAACTGACCGTAAAAGATATTGGGAACCATAGGATATCATATGAAGTAGCTCAGTGAAAACTTGTAAACTACCAGTAAAAAGATGGAGGAAATAAGCCACACTGCACTAAGCATACAAATATATGGGGAAAGGCACACACCTCTACTCCACCAATGCAAAAGAGAACCACCAGGACCTCAACAAACCAGAATGACATAAGCTTGTAAAGCATGACCAAGAAACATGAAGCAAACACAACAAAGAGAACTGCTGACATTGTATTTATGTCAACAAAACCACTTGAACCTGCACTTCCCACTTGTAGAAATTCTTCTGATGCATCCTGCTCATACAACATCAATCAGCACATTATTGGGGTGAATGATTGAATAATATTGAATATAGCAAAAAGTGCATAAAAGATTTGCTTCTAAAAGGGTATAAAGAAACCTTTAGTAGCTTGTCTTGCTCAATAGCAACTTCTTTAGCAGTCCACGCAGACCAATAAGAAGCAAGCAAAATGGTACCAACAGCCATTAGCCACAGAAAAACTTCAGCAATATCAACCGCCGGACGCTTTGGGGAGTAAAACGCAACAGAAACTACATAAAGATGAAAACTGCAAACAATTTAAATCCTAGTATATCACCAAGCAAGGAAAAGGAGCTGAAGAGAGTATTGCTCCAGAACAACAGAAAGGAAATTAATGCAGCAAAAAAGAAAGGCATACCCCTGGTGTTATTATTTATATAATTTTCCAAATTGGAACCAGCGTCCTGAGGAAGCATGACAGCAGGTATTTTTATATTTACATCAGCATCTGATTCACAAACCATCTTGAAGAGTTCTGTAGAAAAAGATTAACTAGTTCAGTATTCAGAAAGCAAAAATAACTTTTGGACTGTTCATAATGATTGTAAATTTGTAATCAGCGATTATAATAAATTCTATATTTTCAATGTAACATTTTCTATCCCTTTACGGCTCAATTATTGAAAAGGGTGCTATCAAAACAGCTACATAGAGTATTTGGACAGAAAATGAATGATATCTACAAACATATCACCCCCAAAAAAGATCTTATGAGTAATTTTCCGATCACAGTTGCAGTAGAGTTAACATTTTTCACATGTCAAGATATCATAAACCAAAATATATGCCCACAAAATTTCTCCAAATTTCCAACTTGAAGCAATAGTTTTATCATGTGTTCTGCACAGAAGCTCTTATTTTTCTTTGGATAACAAACAAAAACTTACTATAAAATGAAGATCTATCCATCAAGGCGATGCCTCTACAACAGGCAGATACCACATGAATATGGATTGGGTAAGGAGCTAATCTTCACTACACGACTCCAGCAAGATGTTCAGACTCTTGCGTTATCCAAATAAGTGACGAAAGGGCATAAAATACCTGTTTGGTTGTTTATTATGAGGATCGCAGAAGCACCAGCTTCTTCAGCAACATTTGCCTTCACAGTGAAACTACAGTTACCCCGATGCACTAGAATGACCTCCCCTGTAAGCTGCCGACACACAAGATATTCAACGTTTTGAGAGAGTAAAGGAACAAGTGAAAGAGCAACTGATCAGATGAAAGCATAAGCAAATGTTAGAAAGAATATATCAAGGAGTCAAATTGGATGAACACTGTAAAAAGATGAAAAATTCAAAAACCTGATTCCTAGGTTTGCTGCAGCAATCAGGAGGATCTGCAAGTGCAAGCCTGGTATGATTTGCATGTTTTTCCTTCGATTCCATAGTAGGTCCAAAACGAGCACCAACACCAACATACTCTGTGTTTTCTAAACCATCAATCCAGATGGGGACTTTTACCTATAAAAGAAATTCGATCAAATAAAATATAAAAAGTCCACATTCATAATTTTGAAAACAATAAACTGGAGAAAAGAGCTATGAGTAAACAAGCAGCATTTCCAACTTCAAAGGACAGCAAAGAAGTAAGAAAATCAATTATTGCATATATAATTTAGAAGAAAGCAACGAAGGTGCAAGAGTATTTTCAACAAATTCAAGCTGAATTTGAGTTGCAAGTATTTTGGAGATTGAAGACATTCCAATAAAATGTTATCATCCAAGTAAAATATAATTCTGATATACTTTAAAATTTGAGGAGATATCAAAGTTCCCTTCGGCTGATAGGAAATGCATTAAAGTGCTTCATCATGCCAATATAGCAGGAATAAAATCCTACTCTATGTTGCTTGGACTCTTAATTTTTCCTGAAGTATCCTTGACCGACACCTATGTCAAACACATTTGGACATGAGTACGGGGATATGACCCTTCAAGGATCCTCCAAATACATGAAAAGCTTTAAAATTTTGAACATATCTGTATTTAACATTCACACCAAAGTCGGATTGACATAAGTCCTAGTTAAGTCAAAGTCATTATCTCTTTCACAAAAAAAAAGGTCAAAATCATTATTTAGCCTAGTTTAAACAAAGCTTTTTTCCTTTTGATGCATATAAACAAAAGAAGTCGAAGTCAATGTATTTCCTCCCAACCTCAACAACGAAATTAAGAGAAAGGAAAAACAGAAAAAGCCTACATCACAATAATTTAGTTCATAGAAAAACTGACCACTTCAGTTTCCCTTTATCCACACCAAAATTGAAGTAACTCCCGAGAAAACATTAACTTTTTTCCATCACGACCAAACCACAAAATAAGCCCAAAATTTAAAAAAAAAAAAAAGGATATTCCCACCATTTTCTCAGTAATCAAACAGGAAGAGCAAAAAGACAAAAGTCATAATTTGAAGTAAATAAAAACATTCAAACTACTTATCGAATATAAGAGAACATCTAAACCGAAAATCAAGGACAAGAACAAAAAGCTAGATTCTTTCATCATCCCTCCAATTTCTCAGCAACCAATCAAACATGGACCCAAAAAAAAAGTTCAGAACTTTTAAAGGGAATACCAGAACAAAGTTATTAGCACACCCAGGTCTCTTTGGAGCAACGTTGTCCTGATGAACTATGTCCCCAGCTGAAACGAACCCAGCACTCAAAATTACTATTAAAATTACGATAAACACAATATTAATTTCCATATTTGGAAAGAATCACCATAAAAAAAAGGAGAGAAATAAATTGGTTTTAGGGGTTTTTTTCCTTCCTCCTTTTTGTTCAGAGAATTTTAAAAAAGAACTATCAGAAGGTACAGAAGATGGAAGCATGAAGGAAATGAAGATGAAAAATATCGCTTTTGTTTTGTTTTCTTCCTTTTTTACCTCACTTGGTTGAGTTGTCGTTTTGAGGTTCGGACATGAAATAAACAGCGAGGAAATGCCTTTTACTCTTGTCCTGTGTTGTTCACGCTCTGGCCGAAGTGTGCACTTCACGCTATTTCATTTTTGGGTGGACTGATTTTTGCTCAAGGGAAGAAATAGGTTTTAGCCTTTTAACTTTATGTTGAAGATTGTTTATGATAATAATAATAAAAGTGTTCATTTTTAGTATTAATTTTTGTAAAATCCAAGCTGTTTTATTACTGTTCGTATCTGTAAATTTTAATAGAATCTGAATGGGTTCCTTTATGTATTGAAATTATGAATCATTCGGATAAAAACTCAATTGAAAAATTACCAACTAAACTTCTTTTAAAAATAATCATATATTAAAATAATTATATAGATAATTTAATTTATTTAAAAATAAAATAAAAACCACCATATTATGAATTTGAGCTTGAGTAAGCAAGATTTTTAAGATCTTTAACTTTCCAACACATTCAAAATCTGATTAATAAAATTATTTAATTATTTAATTAATAGTTATAATTTTAAAAAATCATGATTTAAATATTTTTATTTCTTTCGGGATGTACCATAAGACCAGTTCATATTGATATTAAATATTAATTTAATAAAAGAAAAAAGAGAAATGGGAGGCCACAAACAAAAGGGAATGATTCTGTTTTTTACTAGTAAGCGACGAGTGTGGTTGAAAAACGGAAAACGCGTGGGTCAATATATCATAATAGAGAGCTACTGAAGCTCAAAGGTTACCGGCTACTGTCTAAAATGGTTAAAAGTTTCCGTATGGACCGTACAGATTTCCTGGTATATTTACTACTACAACTGAATCAGGTAATATCAACCACACTGATTTCTTGGTTAACTATTGGTCGAATTCCATTCCCAACCACTCGAAGCGAAACACGTGTTGGTAGAGATGGACCTGAGCTCAGGGGAATATCATATGGGTTTCTCTAGACAGAAGGCACTGAAGCTGCAAAAGAAGGGGGGGCCACATGGTCGGCTACTCACACACGCACTATCTTTAATGGACGAATCACACATGTGGACCCCCTCTCAGCATGGGAGAAGGATAACTTCAGCTGAACCTTTTTCTTTTCTTGTCAATACATATACCATACCATATCGATTAGATATAATTCGGATTATAATAATGTCATGATTGTACACTATATGACCCGATAATTTTGAACATATACCATCACAGCACAACACAACTACAAAGAAAAACTAACATCAGTGTCTCAAAATCTATATAATACCAACTATTAATGTCTCAAAACTATAATAAAATATATAATACCTTAAATAATATTATAACACGAGAATATACACAAAGATGATATGAATAAAATACAGTAAAAAGAAGTTGCACTCAGAATCAAAATTGCAGCCTGACTAAGCACAACAAAGAAAAATAAATTTTAAAAAGGAAATTAAAAACTCACAAAGGATCCACAATGCCCTTCTAGAAGCCATCTTTCATCCACCTGCAAAGCATCTCATCAAAAATTTTCAGGCATACCTTCATTGTGAATCACCTCTGCTCCGGATCTGAGTCTTGCCATACAAGATTATTTTAATGTTGCTTCTTTTACTAATTTGATCAGACAAATGAAGAAAACCAAGTTCGGTTTTAACTTTCAAATGATAAACCATCACGAGAATGAACATGTTGCGTTAAGTAAATAAAAGTCCAAGATAATCTGATTAAAACTTTCACAAGCAACCACACTAGACTATGTTGTTCCAACGTTTCATTTTGCTAAAAGTATCTCTGTCTGACATTCGATAATGGGGGCGGGAATATGGGCCCTTCAAATACATGGAAAAGCTTCAAAACTATCTGACACCTAAATCCAAGTAACATAGACACTAAAACTTACGAAAGAAAAGAGAGAGCAGCATACCTGCATATCTCCTTATGAACCCTTGCCATTAAGTGACAAATGCACTGGTTTCTTTTCTTGGCCCAAAGAGAGAATTTCTTGCATTCTTTCCGGCCAATCTGAATTCAATCTACGGGCAAAATCTTCCACCTCCCTACACAACATAAAAAGGACTGGTAGGGCTAATCTATAAATTTCCTCCAAAATCGTGTTAAGATGTTAACGTGTTGCTTCATCAGGTACAATATTCATCTTTGTCTGCTTACCAATTGAAGAATATGCAAACACTAAGCCTCATGGCAAAATCCAGGGAAATGTGACCACTTTGTCTTTCAATGCTCCAGAGAGTGGAGAAGAAGAAGCAAGGAAGAAGATTTACAAGGAAAAATCACCTTACCTATCAATTTTTTCCTTCAATGTCGGATCAATCTCATCATCAATATCACCGTCATCAAACTCGTTCTTATTGGGAAAAATATCATCTTCGACATCCTGTAAGTTTGTGGTAGCACCAACACCGGGCAGAATCTGACCAACTTCAGCACTACGGCATACAGAGTTAAGACCATTTGACTCCTGAACATGATAACTTCAGAAACCTGACAGTATTGAAAGAAAGAAAAAAAAATGAATGGAGAGGTCCAGACCTTATTATGGTTTTTAGTGGCTTCATGAGCAGATGTGCTCTTCAGCAAATCTTTTCTTCTTCGGTTCTTCTTTTTACTCTTCGAAGTTTTAATCCCTTTAGAATCTGCAAAATAAAATTCCCTTACCTCCTATGAGGCCTTCAGAAAGAACTAAAAAATGAAGACTGGGAAGTTTCTGGTATACATAAAGCAGCACAACTTTAAAAGATTACAATTGTGGTGTATAAAACTTATGTAGAATTAGAATTTTAAACAATCTATCCATTACGAGATATCCATAAAAGAGCCTGAAATCTCAACAATTTTTAACTGTAGTTTGTTGGAAAATTATTCTTAGATTAAGTTCCTAGACCATGATGATTGAAGGAAACATCAATTATTTTTTAATCCTATGCTATAAAAAGTTCGAAACAGGTCATCTTGTAACATCTTCAAAGAAAGGTCCTATCCTTTTGATGTCTTCATAATTTACCATCAAACAGGATTATGATAAAGGAACACAAAACAATTTGCTTTTCTTCAATTTTGGCCCCTATCATTCACTCCTCAGTCCCTCACACTCACAAATGACTGCAGAGAAATAGAAGACATTTGGACATTGGGATTGACACATGAGACGCAACCACAGGAGCAAAAGTGCTAAACTATTCTTTATAGAAGGAGCTATTTAATCAGTAAAACCATCTCTTCTGCTAATTTAAGCAGGTCAACCAACCAAAATAGTCATGAAACACAGAAACTTATACAGAACTACAATCATTTGGACGGAAAAATAAATATATGCTGACAATCTATGTTAGAGAAAAACTTAAGTATACCTCCATCATCTCCGTTAATAAATGACAAGAGGTCATCAACTGAACGATCATCAACAAGCTCTTCGTCAACCTCAACATTCTGAAACATAGAAATCCCGACTTATTTGCATGCATTTTTTAAGTAGGGAGTTGAAAAATGATGCCTTGAAAAATTAATTGACAAAGCAATGTCAACCATATAAACATGCTACTAAGAAGTAAGAAGTAAAGCAGAACAGCTAATAAATAACCAGCATTAAAGCAGCAGAAAACAAGAGCCCAGTCACCTTTAGTTTCTCCCTCTCTTTTAGTTCCTTTCTCTTTTTCGCATACAATCTATTTAACAGTCGAATGCGTGGGTCATCGGTGGCATTTTTCAGAGGCTCCAGCTTTTCTTCCTAAACCAACAAAGCAAGTTCTAAAATAAGAAAAGAGATTAAGAGAACAGATAAAAAATAAAGCAGTTTCAACTAGCACCAGACACCTCAGTAAGATCATCAGGCAAATGAAATATCTCACGTATCTCCTCTGGGGCTTTCCCTTCAATAATTCGTGCAAGGGCACGACTAGTAAGATCAACTAGAGGCTTTAACTGAAGGCTGTCAGCGGCAGATGTCAACTCACAGAGCCTCTTTGTGTCCATTCGGATAAACTTCTCATCAAAAGATTTGCGCTCCTTCAAACAGGAACAATAACATGCAAAGGAAGGAAACAAGGAAGATCAGAGTCAGTTTGTTATATGGAATTGAATATCCTAGAAACACGTTTTCCTTTTTCCTTTTGCAAAAAGAAGTGGCTAAGGAAATCAAGTATACAAAGAAAGCCATTCTATACCTAAAGAATGGAATTTTTTGGCTCCATTTATGCCACTCCAGAAAGATTAAACATCTACTAAAGAAAGCAAGAGGAGAGCATCAGACATAAGAGGCAAATGCTAATTGAGAATTACGTTGAACCTACCTTGTTCGAGCGGCCAGGCACCTGATGAAACCGACAATAATCGAGGATTAGACTTAACATGGCAGGATTGACTTGCTGGGGAAGAGATATAGCATAATTCTTGGAGGATCCCATGCCTTTTTGTATAACTTCATGACATATCATGGGACAGAACATCGCAATCTCCTGTTCAACTTGTTGGATTGAGCCATCAACAGTTTGAAGCCAAATATAAGACTTCATTATCTGAGACAAATCCAACAATCCTTCAGAATCAAAACTTAAGGATATACTCAAAAACAAACCAAGGCTACTAAAGTATAATTGTCAGGATTGCAAACTGTTACAAGAAATTCTATGCCATCTAACAACTAAACAGTTAACTCAATCCTTCCTCTACCCAGTCTGAGTTTGAAGTTACCCATATCCCATCATTCAAACACTCAAACAACATATTTTCTGGGTACTCATTGAACCCTACTAAGCAAACTATGTAAGGCACAAATTTCACCAGACAGAAACATAGTTTTCATTCACAACATGGTGTCCATCTAACCAAACTCAAGGAAGTTTTAGACAAAATTGTTAAAAATACAAAAAAATAAAAATCAATCTAGCCCATCTCAAGGAAGGCTATACACATGATGGCTATAAATACAAACAAACAATAATTGTTCACAGCACAGTAATTAGGTCCATGTTACACCAGAGCTAAATATTTTGCTAAAATACCCAGGATACGTATTTGCTAGAGAAGTACATGTAATCATGAACAATATGTCATTTATGCCTACAAAAGGAACCCTAAAGAATACAAAAGAATCTGCTCTAATACAAATAATAAATATCAATCTAGCCTATCTTAAGGAAGTTATAAACATAATGGTTAAAAAAACAAACAAACAATAATTGTTCACAGCACAGTAATTAGGCCCATGTTACACCAGAGCTAAATATTTTGATAAATACCCAGGATATTGTATTTGCTAGAGAAGTACATGTAATAATGAACAACATGTCATTTATACCTACAAAAGGAACCCTAAAGAATACAATAGAATCTGCACTATTGTAGGATATATAGTAAATGGTTCATAACCTAAAATGTAAAATAAGAAAATAGAAAGTAGGATGTACCTTACCTCTGTTCATTATGATCAAAGGGAAAACAACACTATAAACTTACCTCAGGCTTTATGACTGCCATATCAACCTCTGACATTTGAAAGGATATTTGAAACACAGAAAAAGGTATCTGTGTACAGCTTATCGTAGTAGTATACTCTGGCACTCAAAAGCTTGAATACAGTAAATCAGACAACAGCTATGCACTTCTTAAGTGACATAGACTCTCAAACCTGTAATAAGTTTCCCAAGTACTATTAATCAGTGGCAAATTTCTCTCTTGCATGAACATTGATTCAGAAGTAGATCTCAATAGGTATGTAAACCAGCAATTTGATGCTGTTCAAGCAGGAAAATGAAGAAGAAAGAATGATATGCAGCAGAGTTACAGACAGATCATTCAGTTTTTGTTAAATAACTGCACAGTTAAACAATTGTATTAAATTAAAGTCAAGCTTCCGCATTTAAGTAGTAATTAATAAACAGGTCACAACATAAACTGACTCTGTCAAACGCATTTTTAATTAATTCTGCGTGTGTTTGAGCCTAATAGTATGGTTTCAACAAATGAGGCATAACAAGCCGTTAGAAATACAAAACTCTGAATTAATACATGTTCTTGCTAAAGCTAACACTGAAATGTTTGCTCTATCCCACTACAAGACAAAACTTGATTATCTAAGGCCTCATGAATCATGGCACAACCATTAAGCATACAGATAGTTCCAACAGCAGCAAACCAAGCAGGATCCATGGTAGCATTATTCCCTCATAGGAAGTCAACACAAAAGTTCCTGTTCACAAATGAGCTTGACACCTCTGGTTAAACACTTCCCTGGAAAAACTATTTCTAGTATTACAACTATTCCACCTCTATTACCATTTATAAACATAAAATTCATCAATTTAAATTTTAAAATCAGTTGTTCAACTTATGGCAACTTAAATCATTACCGCGAAGAAAAGCTAGGTGCCTTGCCAGTTGTTAGAACTACCGAAATATCACATGGCAGCCAAAATTTTCATTTGCCAAGTTTCTCGAAAAAAAACAAGATAAAGGAGCTGTCTTTCTTCCGTTCTAACAGTTCTTTTACCCAAAAACAACTTCAACAGCTTGCAGACTAAACGCTAACCTAATATCATGCATGCATCAATTATTCTAAAATCTAAATACAACGAAGAATACCTAATTCATGATTAATTTTTTTTCATTTTCCTATAATTATTTTCCTGTTTTGCCAGTCACATTCGTTTTCTCAGAAAACAGACATCTTCTAATAAATAAAAACACATAGAGCAACAAATCAACATAAATAAATCTAAAAATCAAACAAAAATGAATTAATCACAGTTCATACCTAGCTCACAGAGCCTGAAAGCTAATTCACCGGATACGTATAAATTAAACAAATTTTAATAATAATAAAGTGGAAGACATTTCTGTCGCAAATCAATCCGTTAAAGAAACGAAACAATGAAGGAATGATTCAAAAAAGTAAGTCTATACAGGTAAGTGTAAAAACGATTTTCTAGTTCTTTTCGATGCTTAATATATAGTAATTCATTATTTTCTTTTTGAAATTTATAAGCAATACGTCTACGTCGTTGTATTGATTGTACCTTCGAGAAAAAAGCAGTGGAGATTTCAGTGCTTTCGAACTACAGAGATATGGCGGTGGTCGGCGAACTCAGAAAGGATAACTGACAGAGAGGGAGGCGAGAGAGGAAAATAGTGTGTGTTTTTTTTTTTTTTTGGGGGTGTACTTTTTAAAATTTTAGTTAATTACATCTATAGTCCATAGTTTTGTAATAGGTCAAATTTTGCAATTAATCCTTACACAATATGTAAGTTCTAGATTTAGTCACTATATTCTAATTTGGTCATGCACATTTCTTATTTTAAAATTTTTATCTTAAAGTAGCTGTTAAATTCTGTTATTTGCAAAATATTATGCAACAAATACATCATCACTTGTTTAATGTCATGTCAATTTGCAAGTTTCACAAAAAAAATATGTTATAGTTAATTTATTTAACATCTGCCTTTTGAATCAAAGTTAAAATTTCAAAATTTAAAAATAACGAAAAATGATCAAATTGGAGAATAAAGACTAAATCCATAGCTTGCGCATAGTACGTGGCTAATAACAAGATTTTACTTCGACCTAAGAGGCATTCGCAGATGGCCTTCCGTCTCACATCACTTGGTTAGTTTCCCACATGAGGATCACCTGGATAGTCCCTCGTCTTACATCACTCGGTTGGTGAACCGAACGTCTTGTCCTCTAAGCCACCAAGTTTTAGCGAGAACACACCCATCTCCTAGAGGGAACTATCAAAGGACCACTAGGTGTAACAACCTTGTACCGTGTCAAAGTAGCACTGCACCTAACGATAACCCACGTACAAGCATTACTGGGCACAAAACCTCCCTCCCTATAAATACCATTTAAGATGATGAAGGAGGGATCTTTTGCCTCCTCTACATCCTTAAGCCTTTACCTACATTCAGTCTCCCTTGCTTTTTTATCCCTCTTTTGACTTATGTCCTTTTTTGGCTTGCCACATATTTAGATGAACCGATTCTCCTAGCACCACCACCTTTGCCTCCTTATTCCCTCCCTTATTATACACTTATATTAACAAATAAATGATTTTTTTTCAATTAGAATTAACATTTTATGTTTTATCAATCAAATTAATTAATCACATGTATATTGAATTGTGCTTTGTGAACTAGCTTAGGAGGAGACTCATCCTTAAGTATATACCATAAATGTTTGTAATTCATTTTTTCGAACATATATTTATACTTGTATGATTAGTGATGTCGAATTTTTAAAAAGGATCCCTTCAAATATTTGGCGAGTAACTTTGATTAAAAAAAAAAATTTTATTTGACTTTATTGGTGCTTTCATGACAAATTTTAAAAGTGTTACAAAAAGAAGCTAAAATAATGTTTTGGTAGATTAATGTTTTACTTTATAAAATTATTAAAATATAGTTAAGATTATTTGTATCTATTATCAATCAATAAATAAAAAGGCAGTTATTGTCTATTGAGTTTTAGCTCGTTTGGCATAGGCATCGTTATTAATATAAGAGGACGTGGGTTTGAGTGCATTGAAGCGTATTAAACTCCTATTTATGGGTTGAGAGGAGCTATGATAATTTTAGGCATTGTGTCAAAAAAAGCATATATAATTAGAATCTATAATAAAATTGTTTTAAAAATAAAATCCAATATAATTAAATTAAATCACAAGTTTTTACATGAAATAAACAAATAAATATTCTTTTAAATCACGATAAAAAAATCTGAAAATAAAATAATTGTTAAGAACATTTTCTCCCCAACCTTTAAGGCCCTTGTCTACTTCGAAGTTCAATGGAAAAAAGTCTTTTAGGTGAAATCTCCTTCTTTCATATATATTGTCATTGACTTTATGATTATTCTCAACCACATCTCAATTCATCCATGTATGAAATTATCTAAAGTTAAATGTTTTTTTATTAAATAATAAATATAGATTAGAGATATTTTTATTTTTTTATATACAATTTTTAAAAATATATGCTTATGATAAGATATAAACTTGTTATACATCAGTGATCACCAACCCGAGTTCTAGATAAGACCCGGGTCAACGACCTGTGACCCGAATAGGTCCCACCAAATGATTGAGTGCGAAGTGAACCACGTGAGGACAACAAGGGAGTTCGCTGATCTAGCTCACAAGGCGAGCTCTCGGATCCAGCTCGCACAAATTGAGTGAGGATCGCGGCCCTAGTCCACGTATACCCAAGGTGCTTGCTAAAGGCCCAAGGTGCTCACAGAAGGGAGATCACATGTTCTGCAGGCGACCTAGAGTGAAACATGTGTCCAGCGAGCCTAAAGCCCACTTAGAATGTCAGTTCCAGGTAGAGAAAGGACCATGTACATTGCAGGCAACCCAGGGCGAAACACGTGTCCAGCAGGCTCGGAGCCCGCAATGAATGTCAGTCCTAAGAACAATGGAGTCGAGACAAAACAATAGGGTCAAGTTGCGAGCTGTGATAGTATAAATACCCGAGTGCTTCTGTTGATGAGATACGAGGCAAAATTACTCAACAATTGGTGCGATGAGCATGGATAGACTTCCGATCATCGGATTTCAACAAGTTTGGTTCTCTTTTCCTCAGTTGGAGAATAGAAATAACTCACCCAAATGAGAATTTTTCCCTTCAACCTTTTATCATAACAAGCCCGAGCCTCAGGCTCAAGCGGTCAACACAATGAAACGAATTTGTTCACCGGTAGACTAGAGAACTTCGGCAATGCAGTTCGTCAGAGAGTTTCTAACCCTCTAGACCTGAACGTTTCCGTCGGCCAGGGGTTGCCGCTCCCTCCTAACCAAGAGGCACCCCCACAATAATTTTTTGCCCTCCAAGAGAAAATGAGGTTCATAAGGGAGCAAATTGCTACTCAAGAAACACGGTTCAAGCAACTACAAGCTTTTTAGCAGGAGCTGTTGAAGAAATTGAGGAGGTGAGGAGAAATGTGCATTTTGATAACTCTAGTTTTCAAAACAACGTCAACACACAGGACGAGGTATCGGGCATGCAGGTGAAAGAGTGAAAAAATGAGATAGATGAGTTATGAAAGGATGTAAAAGCGTTACACCCTGAATCTCGTGACATGGATTGGCTATTCTACTCCAACATGGATTGTGGCCCCAATCCGCATATACCCAAGGTGCTTGTTGAAAGCCTAAGGTGCTCACAGAAGGGAGATCACGTGTTCTGCAGGCGACCTAGAGTGAAACACGTGTCCTGCGGGCCTAAAGCCCACTCAGAATGTTAATCCTAGGTACAGAGAGGACCATGTACATTACAGGCGACCTAGGGCGCAACACATGTCTAGCAAGCCTGGAACCCGCACGAAATGCCAGTCTTAAGAACGATGGAGTTGAGACAAAACAGTGGGGTTAGGTTGTAAGTTGTGATAGTAGAAATACCCGGATGTTCCTGTTGATGAGACACGAGACAAAATTACTCAACAAAACTTAATATTTCATAATCATCTTCTCTTCAACTTTATCATTTCAATTAAAACCACATTTGGTTTTTATATCTTATATATATTTATTATATAATTTTTTTCACCTACATCATAAATGTATCGTAATCTAATTTTTCTTATGTGTTTTGTCTCATGGTCTAATATAGAGCTTAAAATTCTATATAAAACATAATAAAAATACAAAACTGATAAATTGATTTGTTAAAAATATGCAAAAACACTAATTACTAATATATTAAAATTTATATAAATATATATTACTTCAACATATTTTTTTAACATTAATTTCATTATGGAAACATATCTGCTCATTTTTTGATAAGAAATAATGCCTAGAACTATCCATAGTTCCCCCCAACCCTTAAATAGGAGGATAATGCGCTTCAACGCACTCGAACCCACGTTCTCTTGCACTGACAACAATGTAATGCCAATCGAGCAAAGACTCAATCAACTACTTAAGCATAGTCATTATTATCTATGCATAATTATGCTTCTTTTTTTTAATTTGAGAAATTAATCACTTCATTTTAATTTATCAACATTTGATTCTTTTACTTTATAAAAATAAAGAAATTAATTTAATCGTTAATAAAACAAGTGATTTTTGTTAATTTGTTACATATAATTTGTTGAAATGATTTTTTTGCTAATATATTGGGTATAAATTAGGGATAAATCTCAAAATTACACATGAAATTTGGTTTCATGTGCAATTTTACAAAAATTTTGATTTTTGTGCAATTTTATACATAAAATTTTGATTTGATTTAATTATCACAAACTATTAATATAATTACAAATATAACATCATTTTATGTTTTATATTACATATACAAATAAGTACATTTATCTAATATAAAAATAAATAGACGTATCCATTTCTTTAAAGGTATACAATTGGGTCGAATTAAAATTTTATGTATACATTTGAATCACAATCAAAGTTTCATGTGTATAATTGTTCCAAATCATTGTTCACATATCAAATTTCACATTGAATCAAAACTGATGAATAATTTTGAGTTTTGTCCTTACAAATTATTGAGTTGTTGTTGAGTCAAATTTAACAATTTAACTAATTTTAAAATTTCATAAAATAAAAAATAAATTTTAATAAATTAAAATAAATGAATTAACTCTTTAAAATATGATAATGAAAATTCATATATCTTATCATCTAAATCATTCCAAGTTTTTCTTTGGGTCATGGTTCAAGAGAAGTGGGCCTGTTCCATATAAAAATTTTATAATTTTAAGAGTTATAAACAAAATCATAAAAGTTATAGTTTTTTTATATATATTGTGATTTTTAATAATTTTTAATTTGTTGTTACTAAGGTATTTTTTTACCGTTTAGCCTTATTAGTTTCAAAATTTCTAATTTACTTCTAATAAAAGAGTAGGGTCAGATTGAATAAAGATGTAAAGCTTGATGACTAACTTTGTTATTATATTATATATATATATATAAATATAAAACGCTAAAATAAACATTTAATATTGCAATTTGAACGGAGAGGCTGTTTTGCTCACTCATCTAACGTACAAAGACCACTTTGCCCATTTTTTCAGTAGATGGGCTAAAGTGCAATCTAGAGTATAGTACAGGGGGTTTTGCAACAGTTTTACCAATTATTTTGGGCCACATGTTACTTTTACCATCATTGATCCGATAATTGTAAGTTTTTCTTTGGGTCATAGCTCAAGAGAAGTTGTGGGCCTGTTTTGGCCCAGCTAATACCGTCACCCAAAGTTGAAAGAAAAAAAACACAATACACGGAAATAATTTGGACACAAAATTATGAAAGATCGAAGAAAGAAGATAAAAGAATTTTATAGAATAGCAATTTCAAAATGTCCCCACAAAGAAAAAAACAAGAATTTAATATTAAAGTATACGCCAAGGTCATGAATTAAAACCTCTGTGATATTAACCTCAATATCAGCATGGCCCCCACTTCCTAGTTTCCTTACACGAAATTGAAATTTTAACCAATAGATTTGAACTCTGCATTCCACCGTCACTCACGCGCCGCCGCCATGCCTTAAATATCCTCAACCGTGAAACCCTCATTTACCATGCAATTTTTGTTCGTTGATAATCTTTTCAACAATGGCTCCCAAATCTCTGCCATGCACGTTGACTTTAAGCCCATATTTCATAAACAATGTCAGCGAAATCTTCTGCTCCACCTTATGCCCAGGCGCTACCGTCAGCTTATGCCTCAACAGCGCTGCCGCTGCCACTGATTTCATTTGAAGATAAGCCAAGCCTCTTCCCAAACATATTCTTGGCCCAGCATTGAATGCCACGAATTTGTACGAGTCGTGCATGATGAATTCCTTGCCGTCAGCCGTTAACCACCTCTCGGGACGGAACTCGAGGCAATCATCACCCCAAATCGACCTCATTCTCCCCACCGAATATATTGAATATGTTACCGACGAACCTGCTGGCACAAACGTTCCGTCCGGAAACACGTCGTCCACCACGACATGCTTTGAATCCTCCGGCACCGACGGGTATAGCCTTAAGGTTTCAGATAATGCTGCCTTCATATATATCAATCGGTCAACTTCTTCAAATCCTAAAGGCTCATCGAACCATGTTGACGTGTCAATACCACGTGTTTCGATTAGGACGGTGCAAATTTCATGTAGAATTTTATCTTCAATAGTTGAATGTTGAGTGAGGAGCCAAAAAAACCAACAAAGAGCAACGGATGAAGTGTCACGTCCCGCTAGAATAAAATTCAGTGCAACGTGTTGGAGAAATTCCTCCGAGTAGGATTCTTTTTTCCTCATGAATCTTGAGAGCAAATCGTCGTGTGGGTTCCCATCTTTCTGCTGACTCAGCAGTTCTTGCTTACGTGTAACGATCACGTCGGATAAATACTCATTCATGTGGACGAGGCTTCGGCTCAGACTGGCTTCTAATCCAAGCCGAAGCCATTTCTTAAGCTTCCATAAAACCTCTGGCAAAATAAACCTTTGAAGAGATGCTTCGGTGGCTCGGTCAAAAGCTGAAGCGAAGCCGTTCTCGGGGAGCCGCTGAGCGCATGTTTCCGGGTCTTTTCCAAAAGCTAATCCGCAAATGTTATCAAACGTGAGCCGAAGCAATACGTCTTGTAGATCAACCGGCTCGCTTTTGGCTTGAGCTTCTTCAAGGATGGGGCAGAACCGGAACTTGATGGCTCGAGTGACCCACCGAGCCATCGCTTGGCGAAGAGTCCTGGTGGTGAATTCCAGCGCGGCAGTCCTCCTCTGGAATAGCCACGTGTCACCATCCGAGTTGAAGATTCCTTGACCGAGCAGATCATGGAACACGGACTGCCACGTAGGACCTTTGGGGTAATTGTCGAAACGCGTCTTGAGGATGTGTTCCAAATTCCTCGGATCGCACGTGACCGTCACGAGACCTTGTTTCTGGGCCAAGAACGGGACGGCACAAATGCAGGTCTGGTACGTCCCACCGCAAGCACGGAGGTTGTCGGAGATCCAGTCATGCAAGCGGTCACAGTTCTTGATCAAGCCAGGAAGACTGCCCAATAGAGGCCAGACACGTGGACCACGAAGAGACCGTGAGATGAACGTGAACCACAGTAGGTAAGCTGTGATAGCTGCCAAAAGGAGCAAGGCAGTCGATATATCCATACTATTACAACTATAACAAAACAACCCCTTCTACCGAAGAAATTTTCTCAGGAAAAAACAAACTTTATTTTTCTCAGGAAAGACTATTCCTCAAAATGGGTATTACTCAGAATAAAAAGCAAAGTAAAAAACACTAAGAAATAGGATTTATAGGTGAAATTATAAAGAGAAGCAATTACTAGAGACAGACTGTTCCCTTCAATTGCACCAACTTGTTTCTTCCTTTCTTTAGTGTCTAACCATCAGATGCACCACCATAAATGCACTGAGAGGTTGTTGAAACTCCTTAAAGATCAAAAAAGAAAAGAAAAAACACTAGAGGGTCTTAAATTCAAGCATTGAATAAAGAGAATTAAATGAGTTTAGTTGAGGAACCAAGACAGACAGATAAAAGACTGTAAAAAATAAAATATAAAAGACAGATGATGGCAATGAAGCTATGGAAAGAAAATAATGAAAGGGTTCAGACAGACCAAAACATAGTAGAATGTTTTGTTTTGGTGCAGTTCAGGCTAAATAATATATATATAGCTAAGGGTTTGTGATTTTTATAGCGGTAAGGGAAGAAGAAAGGGGAGGAGTGGAGGGGTGTCTTAAATGAAACGGGTTAAGTCATGTGGGCTTTGGTTAGGTGAGCAATTCACCACCAACAATTTACTACCAACGCTCCATGCAGACAAGACAAGCATGCAGCCGCTGCGTGCCTTATTTTTCAACATTCTTCCATTGACTTCTCTCTTTTGATTTTTTTTTTAATCTCTGTAACTGTTCCTGGAAGGTTCAGCGAATATGGATTTATATATGGGTTAATTTCACCATTAGTCCACAAATTATGATTTTTGGTTTTAGCATTAAATACTAGCTTAAATCTACACAGGGTATAGTTAAAGCACATGGATTAAATTCTAAATATATGTATAGCTACTGCATGGACAGTTTAGACTTCACGTGCTAAGAACAACACAATACAATTAAAATATAAGAGAGCTATTTTTGAACACATTAGATCTAAGTTGTTCACGTGATGGGCACAATTTTTAAATTTTGATCTACGTTTTTTAAATATATTTCACATTCGAGCTATCGTTTAACACTAAAGTCGATTGCTAGGCTAATGGAAGAATCTAATTTGATACAAAACTTATATTTTGAGGGCTAACATAGATTCTGAACCATAATTTAGGGACGTATAGTAAATTATCCCTTTTATATATTTTACAAACAAATTCTTGACACTCAGATATACATGCGGAGGAAAGTTTGACTCTCTAAATCTTTAAATGCTTTCCTTTGTTAAAAAAGATATGCCCATTTTGCCTCTGAATTCTGAAACTCTGCTACTTTTATCCTGCTATATGAGAAAAAAAAAAAAAGAAGTCAAATGCATATCGGCACACACACCTGAGAAACACTGGTTCAGCAATCTGCAGCGTCATGTAAGATGTACCGTATACATAGGTCAAGGCAATATATAATTGACTAAATAAAGGGGTTTCGTAATTGGATATATTATCTACACTTTAATATTTAATTTACTCTAACTACCAAATTTGATAAAAGATGGTAATGCTTTTTTTTAATCATATCGTGTCCTTTAAGGCACTTAATAATCTAGGAATTTACTTCTCAAGTTTGGTGTGTATATATTTATTTTTTAGGGTAAATTATTGTTGAATATTGGCAATATCCCACATTGGGAAAAGATAGAAAGGGAGGGGGTTTGGTTTGTTATATATAGAACCCCTCCCCCTTAGGTTTCATCATCCCAAAATCTCATTTTGAAAATCCAAGTAGCTAATTGTAACTTGGTGTTGATCTTCTCTTTTGTAATATTTTTAGCGGAAATATTAATTTAGCTTATGTCCTCGGACACTACCAAATTAATATTTCTCTAGAAATATTACAAAGAAAAATCAATATAATTCAAAATTTTCAAATGAATGATAATTAAACCTCCTTTATATCTACCACATGCCAATCGGTTGATGATAAAGAATGGAAGACCATCAACCGGTTGGCATGTGGTAGATAGAAAGGGAGGGGGTTTGGTTTGTTATATATAGAACCCCTCCCCCTTAGGTTTCATCATCCCAAAATCTCATTTTGAAAATCCAAGTAGCTAATTGTAACTTGGTGTTGATATTCTCTTTTGTAATATTTCTAGCGAAAATATTAATTTGGTAGTGTCCGAGGACGTAAGCTAAATTGGCCGAACCTCATTAAAATTCTGGTGTTTTATTTCTCATTTGTTTGCTTATATTTAATAGCTTTATGTTGGTTATATTTATTTAGTTATTATTGCTATAAATAACTAATTGAGTTCTGTCTAGTTGTTGGGTTTTAAGTGGGACCATTTGTGACCCCTCCAATTTAACTGAGAATTTTCTTAGTATAATTGTTGGCATAATAATTATCTAAATATTTCTGATAATATTGTTATTAATATTATCGACGCTTCCGCAACAATTGGTATCCGAGCCAAGGTTTTGTAGTATGCTCTGTGTTTGCGACTTAGTCGATCTTACACATCGAAACATTTCCTAAAGCTTGTGGGTATTCGCATTTGGTGGCTATTAAATAGAAGCTATGGCAAAATGATGAAAGAAAAACCATCCACATCAACAACTTCCACCTCGTACATTTTGTCGAGGTTGGAACCGCAAATCTGAGATTTGCGGTGGAAATTTTGATGGAACAGTCATTTCGGCATGTGGCAAAGTGAGCTTCTAGATCCCTCTTTCAACAGGTCTAGATATTGCCATTGAGGAAGAAAAACCAGAAGGGGTTGATGATAAAGAATGGAAGACCATCAACCGATTGGCATGTGGTACAATTCGATCATGTCTTTCCAGAGAGCAGAAGTATACATTCAGTAAAGAGATTTCTACAAGTAAGTTGTGGAAAGCATTGGAGGAGAAATTCCTGAAGAATAACAGTCAAAATAAGTTACATATGAAGAAAAGACTGTTTCATTTCAGTTATGTTCCTGGTACTATGATGAACGAGCACATTACCAATTTTAGTCAGCTGGTGGCTGATTTGTTGAATTTGGATGTGACTTTTGAAGACGAAGACTTGGCGTTAATGTTGTTGGGATCGCTTCCTGAGGAGTTTCAGTACCTTGAAACTACTCTACTTCATGGAAAGTTGGAAGTAACTTTCAATGAAGTAACTGATGCATTGTATAGCTATGAACTACGCCGAAAGGATAAGTTGAAAGGTTCAAGTGAAGCAGTAGTGGAAGCATTGGTAACAAGAGGTCATCAGCAAAGTCAGTCTAAGGGGAAGAAAAGAAAGTCTAAAGGTCGAGCTGTTGCCAAAGATGAATGTTCATTTTGCAAAGAAAAAGGATATTGGAAGAAAGATTGTCCAAAATTGAAGAAAAAAGGGAAGACTCCGCAAGATGCAAATGTTGCAGAATGCAATAGTGAAGCAGAGTCAGACTTTTCTCTTAGTATGTCATCTTCAACATCACATGCAGATGAGTGGATCTTGGATTCTGATTGTTCCTATCATATGTGTCCCATTTGGGAATGGTTCTTTGAATTTCAAAAACTAGATGGAGGGGTTGTTTACATGGGTAATGATAACACATGTAAAACAGTCAGGATAGGTTTAATTAAACTGAGGAATCATGATGGATCTACTAGAGTTTTGTGGGATGTACGTTATGTCCCAAAGTTGAAGAAGAATCTCATCTCTTTGGGGTCGTTAGAATCTAAAGGCCTAGTTGTGACAATACGAGATGGAGTTCTTAAAGCAACTTCAGGAGCATTGGTGATGTTGAAAGGCATAAGAAAGAACACTTTGTATTACTACCAAGGTAGTACTGTGGTGGGGACAACAGCAGCAGCAATTTCGAGTACCAAGAAGGACGCTGAGGCAACACAGCTGTGGCATATGCGTTTGGGCCATGCTGGTGAAAAATCCTTGCAAACTCTAGCCAAGCAAGGATTATTGAAAGATACAAAGACTTGCAAACTTGAATTTTGCGAGCATTATGTTCTGGGAAAACAACGAAGGGTGAAATTTGGCACTGGGATTTACAATACTAAAGGTATTCTGGATTATGTGCATTCTGATGTATGGGGACCGTCCAAGACTCCATCACTTGGAGGAAGACGTTATTTTGTCACCTTTATTGATGATTTTTCCAGAAGAGTTTGGGTGTTTCCTATGAAGAACAAAGATGAGGTGCTTAAAGTTTTCCTTAAGTGGAAAACTAAAGTTGAAAATCAGACAGGAAGGAAGATTAAGGTTCTCCGATCAGACAACGGTGGAGAATATAAAAGCGATCCATTCCTGAAGATATGCCAAGATTGTGGCATAGTAAGGCACTTCACCGTAGGTGGAACACCGCAATGTAATGGGGTGGCGAACGTATGAATCGAACGCCAGGAGAAAGTTCGATGTATGTTATCTAATCTTTGGATTAGATAGAAAGTTTTGAAATGAGGTCGTGACGTACGCTCAACATCTCATCAATCATTTGCCATCATCTGCTATAAATGGCAAGACTCCTTTGGAGGAATAGTATGGAAAACCTGCTACTGATTATGACACCTTGCGTATTTTTGGTTCTATTGCATATTATTATATTAAAGAATCAAATTTAGATCCAAGAGCAAAGAAGACTCTATTCATGGGCTTCAATGCTAGTGTTAAGGGATATCGTTTGTGGTGTCTAGAGGCAAAGAAGACGATAATCAGTAGGGATGTTACCTTTGATGAATCTGCCATGTTGAATAAGGTAAATCCAGAAGGAGTGAGTAGTACTTCACAGCAGGTGGAGTGTACTTCGCAGCAGGTGGAGTTTGAGCAGAGTGTGGTAATTCCAGCAGAAGGTACCACTAGTGATTCTTCATTGGCAGATGCAGAGTCGATGAGGAAGAGGTTCCTACCAAGAACCTCAACAAGAATCGAGCCAATTGCGATCGAGGCGAGACGAGAAATTCAGAAACCTGCTCGTTTCACTGACATGGTAGCTTATGCACTTCCAGTTGTTGATAATATTCTATCCACTTACACCAAAGCCATTCAAAGTTCAGAGAATGATAGATGGTTAGGTGCAATGGAAGAGGAAATGCAATCTCTAGAGAAAAACAAGACGTGAAAGCTGGCACATCTACCAAAAGGGAAGAAGGCGATTGGTTGCAAATGGGTATTTGCAAAGAAAGAAGGATTTCCTGACAAAGAAGATGTTCGTTACAAGGCAAGGTTGGTGGCTAAAGGCTACGCTCAGAAGGAGGGAATTGACTATAATGAGGTGTTTTCTCCAGTTGTTAAACATTCCTCCATTAGAGTTTTGTTGGCCTTGGTAGCGCAGTTGAATTTGGAGCTAGCTCAACTTGATGTGAAGACCGCGTTTCTACACGGTGATTTGAAGAAGGAAATCTATATGACTCAACCAGATGGATACAGGGTTGCTGGTAAAGAAAATTGGGTTTGTAAACTTAGCAAATCGTTGTACGGATTGAAACAATCTCCGAGACAATGGTACAAACGATTTGACAAGTTCATAAAGGACCAGAAGTACAAAAGAAGCAAATACGATCATTATGTGTATTTGCGCAAGCTTCAAGATAGTTCCTACATTTACTTACTCTTGTATGTTGATGATATGCTGATTGCAGCAAAGAGCCAAATGGAGATTGATAGACTGAAGGCTCAGTTGAGTAAAGAGTTTGAGATGAAGGATTTAGGGGAAGCCAAGAAGATTCTCGGCATGGAAATAACTCGGGATAGAAAGAGGTGCAAACTTTGGCTGTCACAAAAACAGTATTTAGAGAAGGTACTACAACGTTTCGGTATGTCTGAAGGTACAAAACCTGTAAGTACCCCACTTGCTCCTCATTTTAAACTGAGTAACCAGTTATCTCCAACGACTAAGGAAGAACGAGAGTACATGGCAAAAGTCCCATATGCAAATGCAGTTGGAAGCTTGATGTATGCAATGGTATGTATGAGACCAGATATTTCACAGGCTGTTAGTGTTGTTAGCAGGTACATGCATGATCCGGGCAGGGGTCATTGGCAAGCTGTGAAATGGATTCTGCGGTATCTCCAAAATACCATAGATTTCGGATTGACATTCGAGCGGGATGAATCACTTAGTCAATGCATAGTTGGATATTGTGATTCTAATTATGCAGGTGATTTGGATAAGCGACGGTCTACAACTGGCTATTTGTTTACTTTAGCAAAAGCGCTAGTTAGTTGGAAATCTACCTTACAGTCCACGGTGGCTTTGTCTACAACAGAGGCAGAGTATATGGCAATTACAGAGGCTGTGAAGGAAGCAATTTGGCTTCACGGATTGCTTAAAGACTTGGAAGTTGGTCAGAAACAACTTAAGGTATATTCTGACAGTCAGAGTGCTATTCATTTAGCAAAGAATCAAGTCTTTCATGCACGAACGAAGCACATAGACGTTCGCTATCACTTTGTGCGGGAAATTCTCGAAGAAGAGGAGATACTTCTCCAAAAGATTCACACTATGGAGAATCCTACAGATATGCTGACTAAGGTGGTTACAAGGGCCAAGTTTGAACATTGTTTAAACTTGATCAATGTCCGACACATTTGATATGGCGTCGTTGGCGCAAATTTGAAGACACTGTTGAAGTTTGTGTTATGAGAAGATGTTTGAAAATGTGGAATATCGCCAAGGTGGAGATTTGTTGAATATTGGTAATATCCCACATTGGGAAAAGATAGAAAGGGAGGGGTTTGGTTTGTTATATATAGAACCCCTCCCCCTTAGGTTTCATCATCCCAAAATCTCATTTTGAAAATCCAAGTAGCTAATTGTAACTTGGTGTTGATATTCTCTTTTGTAATATTTCTAGCGGAAATATTAATTTGGTAGTGTTCGAGGACGTAAGCTAAATTGGCCGAACCTCGTTAAAATTCTGGTGTTTTATTTCTCATTTGTTTGCTTATATTTAATAGCTTTATGTTGGTTATATTTATTTAGTTATTATTGCTATAAATAACTAACTCGAGTTCTGTCTAGTTGTTGGGTTTTAAGTGGGACCATTTGTGACCCTCCAATTTAATCGGGAATTTTCTTAGTATAATTGTTGGCATAATAATTATCTAAATATTTCGATAATATTGTTATTAATATTATCGACGCTTCATAACAATTATAAAGATATTCATGTAATTATATTTTTTTATTTTAGGTATTTAAAATAAAAAGTTCATAATTTAAGTATCTACGTTATACGCTTTAATCATTTTGGTCATTCCGTTACAATCATAAACGGTAAATTGACATGATAGTTAAAAGAATATGTTTAATAATAAATTTAACCCTAAACTTTTATATATTATGTTGATTTAATCATAAATCTAAAATTAACTCTAAATTTACAATATTCTCAACTGGATTCTAATTCTAAAAAATTCAAAAAATATATAAAAATGCATAAATATTTTTTAAACTATAGTAATAAATTTAAATTTTATATTAATATTAGTACTAATTAAATATAATTATATTAAGATTAAATAAAATAAAAATTCCCATCCCAAACCCACTCCCCCACCATCGTCCTCTCCCTCTTCCCCTTTCACATGAACGACAACTGTGGCTTAGGCTTAGAGAGTAGTGGGCAAAAAACTAGTAATGGCACGTTTGGTTCGCTGTAATGGAATAGAGGCGTAATGGAATAGAGGCGTAATAGGTAATTCTTTTGTTTGGTTGAATGTAATGGAATAGAGGCGTAATGGTATTCTTGTGTTTGGTTGAATGGAATAGATGTGTAATAGCATAAGGAAAAAAGTTAAAATGACTAGAATACCCTTAGTAGAATTTTTTTAAAGTAGATGATTATTGTTATTGTTATTAAATTTTAATAAGATTATTAATATAAATAATAAATAATTTAATCATATTTTAACATAATTGTTATAAAATATAATTTAATAAAATATATAATTTAATAAAATTGTTAATAAATATTCTTATATAAATTTACTAATAAAATCATAATATATAATACTAAAATATAATTTAAAATAATTATTATTAAATATAATTTAATAATAATAAATAAATAAATAAAATTCTTATTCTTATATGAATTTACTAAAATTATAATATATAATACTATAAAATATAATTTAAATAATTATTATTAAATATAATTTATAATATACTTTATTATTATTAAACGCAATACATATTTAATGTGCTAAAATATCATTTGTGGAACAAATAATTTAATTATTCTACAATAAAAAATATTAGCAGAATAAATAACTTTAGAATTGTATTTTGCATAAACATAATAACAATGAATATTAACAAAAGGTTAAATGAGATTCATAAAATTCTATGTCACAATCCATATGTTATACGCTTTTGCCACATCAAAAGTTAGAACATTGTATATGACATACCATCCCAAATATTACAAATGTAAAAGTTACGAAAATGTCATCAACAAAACCATAAATTTTAATGGTCAAGAAGAAATCTTCCGACCCATTCCAACCGTACATCGAAGGTAAACTAAAGAAAACTACCATTTGAGTTGGATGATCTGGAATTTTAGTCAATGCTTGAAACCGTTCATCCACAGTTAAACCTTCTATTTCACATAAGGTTGGATATAAATTTGCCACTTTTTCTCGGATGCCCTAGTGAACTACCACATCGGAGGCAATACTCCTACTAATTTGTTCGCCAATGGCCCGAATGTTTTCAGCCAATAAAGTGGCAGCATCATTAACTGAAGAAGAAAAATGACCAGTTGCATCAGAATTCATCCTAACTTGTTTAAAACACTATGAAATGATCTGCTAACAGTTTCACCGGACCTATTGAAGTGATGCTTGATAACTCGATTTTTAAGGTGATGGGAAATGATATGTAAAAACATTGCAACTTGCTCATCAACAAGCATGTGCCTTGACGACTTCAATCCCCCTAACGTTTGTAACATCTCACATAGTTTGAAAAAGGCAAATCTATTCATCCTAACTTGTTCAATACAGGTCTCGTCACTAGCATGTACAAGCCTTTTCACATAATCCCGTTGTGCATAAAAATCTAAAATATAAGACCTAATCCTTGGTCTATAAGTATGAAGGCTATCGATGACACCCAATGTAAGTATAAACCAACTGACAATGTTACAAATTTCCAACCATATTGTCACTACAATTCCAATTCTTTTACGCCTCACAGTTTGTGCAATTAAAGGCAGACGAGTCATTACTGCAAGATATTAATGTGTTCCATATTGTCAAATTTATTTAAAATGGTCACATTTCTCCAAGCATAATTTCAATAACAGTACAGTAAAATTAAATAATTTAATTGCCAAAGAACTTACAATGATTGCGTGAAAAGAAGACGCTCAACTGTGAGTGGATGAAGCAGTCAAACAATCCAAAAAAGAAGAGGATGCAATAACACACTATAAAAAAAAAGGAACAATACAAATTTAGAATCATTACAAAGAACAAAATAGAAATTAAAACTATCTTTGCAACAAGAAATTCATTTCTTTATCAATCATCTAAAATTAATACTATTTGATAATCAATACCACATACAATTATACTTGTAATAAATAAGAAGGTAGAAACATTGTGATATGGATCATAACAAAAAAACGTATTAATTATGAATAAATTTACCAATATTTATTAAGAATAAAGTTTATTATTCATAAATTATCAACTTCACTGGCAATTACATTTGACTGTACTTAAACTAACATATTAATATAATCTGCCGATAGATTTCAGGATTTTAGAGATATGATTTGATGAATTGGTGAAATATTGTATTCCCAGTACAAGGGTAATACAGTTATCATAGACTGGGTGAGTATTGAGATCAAGAGATCTGTTGCAGTAGTCATCTCGGCTTTCCAGTCCTACAAGTCTATGAAGCCTACATAAATTTTGATATTTTAATTTCATTTTGATGTATTTTGATGTATTTCAATCATTATCGATTATTTTGATGTATTTCAATCATTATCGATTTATATAGTCCAATTTAAACTAGTTACTAATGATTTAAAACCGAAATTAAAAGAATGCAGAGACGAAACAAAATTCATGCTTCCAACCGAAAACTGGATTTTGAAGGAATAATTCATGCTTTTATTCACACCAGTACCTTAAACTGGATTTTCTGCACTATTAACATGTTTTACTGTTTCCCGAGAAATGCATTTTTCATTTCAATAAGTTTTACACACACATCCGTATTAATAAACAAATTGACATATATCCGTATAATTTTCAATACCAATAAAAATCAACTTATTACATCACCACTTGCAAAATATAACTATAAAACATTACTATGGAGTAATCCATAAAAAACAAATCAATTCTATCGAATTGCAACTATAAAAACCTCTTGAATTGCAACTATAAAATACCTCTTGAATTGCAACTAGAGCTTCAGCTTGCCAACGATTTATGTCTGGAGCAAATCGGTAGCTAACAGTCCAATACCTACAAAAGTTCACATAGAACATCAATTTACTGGAACCTCACTTGTAAGAAATTTAACAGGGGTGCTAATATACAAAAGAATTCACACTTCTAAGCATTTTAAGCAAAGTAACAGCAAAGGAATCACAGTCAATCAAACAGTCAATCAACCAATCAACCTAGTGACAGACATCCGCATTTTAAGCAAAAGAACGAGCAAAAGAACGAGCAAAAGAAAAGAAAGAACAAATAACAAGGGCAGAAGTGCCTACACAGATTTTTGCTCAGTCAAATAACAAGAAAGAACAAATAACATTTTTGCTCAGTCAAAGTGCCTACACAGATTTATCAAACACAATACATGTTTGTGTAATCTAAATTATCTAATGACAAACACAAAAACAACTATCTAATATCAAGTCATAGATTAATTTTCTCAATTTATGGGACTGAAATCTTGCAGTTCCATGCAGCAAAGGAAGAGCAGAAGAATAAACTAGAATTAAAGCTGGATGATAGAACATGATGATCTGATGTTTCATATTGACAACATCAAAATAGAACACATACAAATTTAAATAAGAAAATTTGACTTAAGAAATCACATTAGACTGCAAGCCATGTCAAACAACATACAGATATTTGACCTAAGAAATCACATTAAACTGCAGATCAGAATCTTCTAAATAAGACAAACTTCACCCTCATCTAAATAAGACAAACTTCAACAGAACAATAGACTGCATATCAGATTCAAAATAATCTTCCATTTAAATTCAAAACAGTCATAGGTCGTTTTGAGCAATTTCAGCAGGATCAAAGATGTTCTTGCCATTGGACTGGTTTGGTTCTTTTTTATTCTTTTTCCTGCTAGAACTGTTGTAGTTGCTTATCTGTTATAGTATATGTTATATGCCATGATGAATCCATTGCTTGGTAGCTGAAGATGGTATGAAATTTAATTGCATACACTCCTAATTTATCGATGTTGCAATTCACTTTCACCGAACAAAGAAACAAGTGATAACAAGTAGAATTTATGTAAACAACAACTAAAAGAAGAAAAGTTTTATTATTTATTTATTTATTATACATTTGTTTTTCTGATTGTACAGGACCAAATGTGGTAGTTGATTCAGTGACAGCGAAGTTGAACTTGCTCTAATGTTGTTGAAGCAAAAGAAAAAACAAAACCTTCTTATGGTGCCTCCACAGTCAACGAATGAGTCTAATCGCTTCACAACAATGATGTTTCGGAGGAGGAGCAACCTTTTGGTTGCCTTGTAGAACCGGTTAGACTCAGAAAAAGGAATAGAACAAATCAGAGCCGTTGGTAGATGAGGATTATCTCTAACCATTCATTAGTAGGACAGAGAAATGAAATACCAACTGGAATTTGTTGCTACAACAGATTGAGGAACCATAATGCCTACGGTCGTATCTGACTATTATGTACTCTAACCATTGATGGGTTGCTTTTTTCCTTGATTAAGTTATGATCTAGTGCTATTCAACGGAAATTCAGAAGGAAATAATGCTATTTATCATTGTCTTAGCAGTCTTTTGCCTTTGTTACCATCTAAAAATAAAGGGGATTATGAATGCATCTATGGATTGTTCACTGTAGTCCTCCAAACACCTCTAAACTTGGCATCTATTCCCCAAAGAATATCATAAAATTTGAATGAGTATTAACTATACTGACAAAGAATCGAAACATTATTGACAGAACACATAAAAGGGATTAGGGAAGGCAATGTTTACCTTGATTGAATTGGAAAGGTTTTCTTTGGGGTTTATTTGCATTTGAAGAACACAAATCTGCTGTGTGTTGACAGAACAAGCAAATCAGTTTTAAAAATAAACAACATTCAGCCGGTGGGAATAAACAAATAAAATGATAAAAAAGAAAATCGTGAGGAAGAAAATAAAAATCCGAGATGAAAAAATGAGAAGAACCACTTGCCGAAACAGTTGGCCCAGAGATCTGAGATGGTGGAGTGAAACGGGAGCGGCGATTTCAGGAGGGAGTGAGAGGGAGAGGGTGGAGGTGATTTCGGCGATTTCGGGAGGGAGGGAGAGGGAGAGGCTGCAGGTCGATTTCGGCGAGGGTAAAACAGTCTCTGTTTTCGGGAATGCGTCCGTAATAGGGTAATCGTGGTTTTTGGAAGGGAATGCGAATCGGCCTGGAAGCAGAGAATATACCGTATACGTCCGTAACCGCATAAGCCCGTAATAGGGCATTACAGCGAACCAAACGCAGGAATGGGTGGGGCGCGCGTAATAGAGGCGTAATCGCATACCCAACACGGTGAACCAAACACGCTGTAATAATGTTGAAAAATAGATAAAACTATCTTGATTTTATAAATATATATTTCGGGTAAGAGTTTATGATAATATTTTAGTATTTTAAATGAATATATGTGAATTGCAAATTTGCATGAGTTAATATATTAAATAATACTAGACTATCACGTTATATAATAAATATATTTATGAAAACAATGTTTAAATAAAAAATAAAACTCATAATTTACTTTTTACCTCCAACTCAATAATACTAATTATTTTCTATACAAGGCTTTGCTCGTTCAAGATTGTAAAGCAATAGTTTTCCACTTGTACATTTTTACAATTATCTTCGCATTCTAAAATCCGAACAAACGTATTCACCTTAAGTGATTCAATCTTGTATCGCTTGGTCCAATGCTTATGTTGGTTTTGGCCTTACTCATTCAACACCATCAATATTCGACAATCAAAGTAAATCAACTGATTAAAGAAAAAGGATTAAATAGCTAAAAATAAAAAAAAAATTAATGATTATATTATAATTTTTAAGATTTAATGATTAAAATGTAATTTAAACCATACATAAATTACAAATTTTACTCTCTTTTTCTCTCATCGTGAATGTGCCATAGTTAAGTGTAATAAAAGTATTTGGTTTTGTTATAATATAAAGGTCGTAAACTCTTAATGGCATTTTAATAAGGTATATGATATTTTGACCCTCTAATTTTATAAAAAAAGTTTTTTAGTCCTCATTTAATTCTTCACCTCTTTTAATCTTTGAATTTGTATTATTTGTCAAATCACTCTCAATGGATGGAAAAGTTAATGTTTGTTAACTTTATTGACATAAGATTCACGTGGATTGTAATTGTATGTCACATTAGCAATTAATTAATTTTAAAAAATTTAAAAATATTTTCTTATATTTTTATAATTTAATAATTTTAATTTTTTAAAAATACTTTTTATAAAATTTTGAATCTTTTAAAATTTGAAAAAAATTAATTTATTACTGACGTGAAATCTATTCGGCAATCCACATATATGCCACATCAGCAAAGTTAACAACGTTAACTTTTCCATCCATTTTAAGATAATTTGATAAATAACGCAAATTTAAGAGTTGAAATTTTTTTTTTTGAAAATTAGAGGACGAAATAAGTCGTGATTCCTTTTAATAATTACACCCAGCTTACGTAATATAATAAATGTATCCATGGAAAATTAAGGGCATCAATGATAGGATAGAAGTAGATGGACAACCATATGTAGTTGGGGGTAGTTACCTTCACATATAACTAACCATAAGCTAAGTAGGTCAATATTCTAATTCTAAATTAGTTTACTTACAAAAGTTCAAATACTCTTATTATTATACTAGCACAGTTCAACATAACTTTGTGCTTTGGGAATGGATTGATTTTACAAGAATGAGTTGAAACATATTCGGTTTGGAAGCCCAATGATCGAATGGAATGCACAGTTACGTACAACCTTATCAATCATTGCCCTCTATATGAGTTTTTAATATAAAATCGAGTACTGGGTAATAAGGTATATTGCACTCTCTTTAAAAGTACTTATGAGCAGGGTGACCTAAATATAATATTAACATATTTTAGACTTGTTTAAGCCCGACACGATTCGAAATATGAATTTAAAATTTTACCTAAATTTGTTTATATTTACAAAAGACTAACCCAAACACATTTTAAGATCAATCATATTATTTTTATTTTTTTTAAAAATATTTATATTATCTTATTTTAATATTTAATAGTTTTATACATTTTTTATTTTGTTGAAATTTTTTATATAATATCTTAACATTATTTTAATGTTTACAATATAAAATTATATATTTAGTATAAGTTTACTTTTTAAATGTGTTTTAAATTTCATAATATCTAAAAAAATATAAAATAAAGTATTATAAACTTAAAAATAGACCAGACTCGGGCATTAAATGTTCAAACCCAAACCCGACCCACATTTTAAAAGAGCTTAATCTTTTTTACCTAAACTCATTTTTTAGACATAATATTCTTATCCAAATCCTCCCAAATTTCGCATTGCTTTGAGCCCGACGCATGAACAAGGCTATCATTTGCCAATATGAAAAATACTTTAATTATACCAAAAATATAAAACCCATATTTTACCAAGTAAGCTGACCAGATTAAAACAAATCACCTGTTTTAGATTCACTTGATCCGATCTTAATCAGTACTTGAATGATAATGTTTATAAATAAATAAAAAATTCAACTACTTTTTTGCTATTAAACGATGGTAACACCTGCATTGTTTTATACAAACAATATCATAACCCTAAGATTGAAATAAAAATACTAATACTAAAATTCAGATTCCATTGCTCAACAAGAATAAAATCCCTATTTCAAAACACCTGCATCTTTGTCTTCACATTTTGCTCTGCTACCCCTAAAGGCTAAAGAGTTTTTGGTCACCTTTTTATCCCTGCCTCAGTAATTTCCCCTACCTATTGGTGTATACATGCATATACATACATATAAATATGTATATGACGTATACACACACATGTATATATATTTACAAAAGGAAAACAGACTCCTGGAAAAGGTGGAAAATGGGCAAATTTTACAAGAAAGCTATTGAAGTGGTGAAGTCTTATTTGGTTGTACAAACCACTGTGGCAGATGACATTTTTCCTTTGAATGTCTTTGACAATAACGTTATTTCTTTGTTATTTAAACTTTAATTTTCTATGACAAGTTTTATCCTTTTCTTCCTATTAACCTCTTGAGAGAGAATCTTGGCGAGTTAACTGATAGTTTGCATCTGTGGGTCTTTCGTTCCCACTGTTTATGGTGATTACTTTTGAACAGAGGAAGAAGAAGGAAGATGTGTATATGGTGACGTGCCAAACACTGCATCAAAGGGTTACAATCAAATATGATATATATATATAGAGAGAGAGAGAGAACGAGAGTGGTCTTTTAAAATAAAAAGGATGGAGAAATCCGAACCTGTGCCAAATCCAGTAGTTTTGACTGTTCTCGAGATCCCTGCTTATTGCTGCCATGGCCAGTGCCATAAAACCAGCAAGCAGAAAACCCCAACGAAATCGTTTCATTATGGTTTTTACAAGACTGTTCACCCATTCTCGGATCCGCCGTCTACAGTTAAAAGAAACCGTGCTCAGCTTTCTGGAGGAAGTTAAATAATTCATCTGGTAAACACTAATGTGTTATCTTCGGGTATCAACCAGGTTGTGCTTCTTTCTTGGAAGAGAAAGTTTTAATGGTTCATCCCGTAAACACTAATGCATTATCTTCGGGCATTATTAATTCCAATTATACAATTATATTTCTTTTGAGAATCAACTTTTCTAATGATCAAGCATGATTTCCAGTTTCAGGTGAAAATCATGCACTTAAAACGTCAGATGATAAATCACAATAACGCCAATGTTAAAGGCATAGTAAGCACAATAGTTCAAAAATGAAAAGAAGCATAATTTTTAACTCTCTCGGTATTAAATACTAATAATTAAAGGTCCATTGTGCACTAGTGCATGTAGTCCTGAGCACACGGTTTTATTTGTATCAGGAACTGAAAAAAACAATATGCATGAACTTCATGATGGTAGAGAAGAGAATCTCACCTCTCAAGCGAATTTAGACATAAATCCATTGAAAAGGAAAGCGATCTATACTTGGTAGAGAATTCTATCAACCACCCAACAAGAAGGGCTAGCGCTCCAATTGCCATCACTAGAATAACATTCGAGGGCCTGCACAACTTCGCCCCGTCAACCACCTACCGTATCGGTTAGAATATGGCCATTAATTTAAATTAATAAAAATGCAAGCAGATCCCTTTACCTGGTTGCCTTAGTTATGGCCATCAGGGCAGTAAGGATAGCCACAACCGTATGGATTGCCCTTTTATAAACTTCACCAATTGTTGTGAGGTAAACAAAGGTGCTCACCACGGCCAAGAATGAGAGCCAAAAGTCAAAAAACTGAAACATTTCCCAAATTGCTATTCAATATTAGCTCAAACTGAGTAACTGAAAATATGGAGAACTTTAGCAACAATGAAACACAATAGGCCCACATGCTTATTCCACTATGCTTTTTCAACGTTTTTCATGATGAATAATGTCATCCTTCTTAGGGGGAGAGAAACTAACAACACATATACCTGTAAGACACCAAAGGATAATGCACACCAGGTGCCCACATCACATGCATGATATAATCCACTTGAAATTCCACTTGATGTGTAGATCACCCATTCTGCAAAAGCCTGCATAAAAACAACCAATTTTTTTACTAAATATGACCATCGAAGAATGAGTTGGCAAGTTCATGTCGGATGATTAGAATTAGTTCAATTCCAATACTAAATGTTCCTTTCTCCGCTCAAAAGTTGGTTGATATCAACTGCTGCTAATGTTTCACCACAAAAGATGATCAATGTTTTTGCAAGAAATCTGAATCATAAGCAAATATACGTTAGCCCATGACATAAATGGAGCTCTACCTTCTGCCTGAGAGCCCAAAAAGCAGGAAGCACAGCTGCAGCATTTGACGCGATTAGAGCAATTGATTGCCATATGTGTCCTGCATCAGTTTCCAAGTACAGGATTGGCTAAAATTGATTTAATATCATTACATGATACCAAGCCCTGGAATGCATTCTAAATGCAAATAAACCTGTTCTTAAGCAAGAGAGTACAAGACTCATCTAGAAGTATATAAAGCTTTTTGATGGGCTTGACTCAGGAATCAAGTATAGATTAGAGACCAAAACTCGAAAGCTATAACGCCAGATAATAAACTTAAGTTGGAGTTTGCATAGACCGAGCCAATGATTACAGCCTTTGCCAATCTCTCCCCTCAACACCCCCCCACCCTCCCCCGCCTCCAACCTACATTAAGTAGATGTATGATCTAAATATTTTCGTGAAACTAGTCACTTCCTGGAAAGAGAGAATAAAATAGCCTACTTTGGAACCATAAACAATAATGTTGATGAAAAGTAGCGGTAGGGATGTCAGCCATATTTTTGCATTCAACTCCAGAAAAGAATTTACCTTGACGGGATACAATCTCAATGCTACAATCAAAGCCTCCATGGGTACGGTCACAGGCACAAAAGCTGAGAAGCAGAAAATAGTACAGTTAGAAGGAAATCATAAATGCCCTTTAGACATTCATCATCTCCTCAAACAAGGAATCACATGCAATTAGATCTAAAAATTAAAATATTTTGCAATAAAAAATTAGATAAAAGAGTATAAAAATATGGAGATGGCTAATACCTGTATGATGTTAATCCACTTGCATCAAGAGCAGATTTGCAATCACCATGATAGGAGCACCTTTTCGGGCATCTTTCAAGTGAAACAGACATGGTAGTCTGCCTATTGGAAGTGCCATCAGTGCTGTTTAGATTCCTTAAAGCAATATTCCAGGTTCCTTCCCTAACATATAAGATGTAAAAATCGGCCTTTTCTTCACTTGAACTGTACAAAGCGAAAAACATGGAGCCATGACTGTTGCTTGTCTTGTTTACATAATAATAGTCCCAGTTAACAAGCGATGGCAATCCGCCATTTCTAACATATATTTCATAATTTAGCTTTCTATCTGACGTCAGCCGAATATGAAGATTTCCACCAGCTGCACCATGGGGAATGTCCAGGATAAAATAAGTCCAGGTATTGAGTCCTCCAAATGAGTAGTTGCTTAAAAGGGGCTCAAGAAGAAAATTGGCAGCATCCGACATCACTTTCTCACTATATGGCAAAAAATAGGACTCAAAAGGGGTGGAATCTTTCCTGAGAACCGTCTGCAGACAACCATTCTCAGCTTGTCAATAACTTACTCCTGCGAATGAGTTTCTACAAGCATCAACAGAAAGATAAGATAGTCCAGGAATAATACTGTTCATAAATCTAATTAAAAATAATAACAAAACTAAAATGGAAATCAGAAACCAATAGTTGCAACCCATTACTCAACGTCTAAGAAAATGAGTTTCTTCGAGAATCAACAGAAAGAAAAGATGGTCCAGGAATAAAACTGTTTGTAAATCTAATTAGAAATAACAATAAAACTTAAATAGAAATCAGAAATCAATGGTTTCCAAACCAAAATTTGGCCCTTCATTATAAAGGCCATAATTTGGTTGGTAGAATTTGACCCTTTCAGTCCTTGATATCAGATTGTAAAAGATATGGTGTCCAATCACCGATGACTGGAATTCACACTGTCATCCTCTCATCTTTGGTTTTGTAAATGTTTATGCGTCACCATTAAGAAGCAAGCAAATCATTTCGCTTCTCCCCCCCTCCCCTTTTCAAACTGATATATACTTTATCCTTACAGATGTGAATGGGTATATATATTATTTAATGTGTTCATTTTAACATAGGCAGATAATTTCATAAGAGCATCAAAATATAAAAACAAAACACAAAAAAGGGGAAAATAGAGAGAATACGTATAACACATTTCTTGACAATTCCCACCTGAAGCATGTATCTTTCGGATAAACAATTTGGCCCAGCCTTCCCCAGTGGACATTCGAGTTCTTGTAGTTCTAGGGAATAGCAAACTTTTGAAACATTACTTTGAGATCCACCAGTTTCCTTCGAGAGATTTAGAGCTAGAATAGAAATATACCATTGACCAACCTTTGGGGAGTTAATGACCAAGGGGGATTTATTTAAGTTACCAGAAAAATCATGTAGAGTAGCTGAAGGCATAGCACCATAACGAGCAAAGCACATTAAGTCAATTCCACTACTATTCCCAGAGTTATTTACAGGTCTTAACCTTACATTTTCTGCTGAAACGGTTAAAAATTCAGCTACTCGTAGTATCTCTAAGGTGTATATTTTCATTTCTTCATCTCCAAGGCAAGAGGTCACAAAATTGTTCCTGCATGAAAGCATGCTTTGATTGAAAAACCCAGATGCCGAACCATTTCCAGAATTATTGCGAGATAGACCACATGAAAGCAGTTCAACAGTTTGGTTGCAATATTGCCCCTGCATTGATGAGGTTATACATCCTTCCACGCTAATATTGGCTGCAAAGGAGTAAGAAGGGCCTCGAACAATCTGCAATCCAGAGCATTAGCTGTAAATTCAATTTCCAGTAGAATGTCTGGAACAAATGTACCAATGCCTCTTCACAAAGAGGATAAACTGACATGGAAAATATAACAAGAATGAGATAAATAGGATCAAAAGCAAACATCTTCAAATAACAATTTGATGATTCACCAGAAGATTTCAATTCCACCAGCTTAAAAGCAATCAAGGATTCTTTTTGCTGAGAAAACTTGTTATCTGGCATCACAAACCAGTCTGGATATTTCCTTATAGCCATCTAACAAGTTTCCGTCATGCAGATCTTACCATTAGAATATCCATCTATCAACATGGTTTTATATGTGGTTCATTAGGAGTTTACAAGCATCTTTATTTCCCTTTTGAGCAAAGGATTCCATGTGCAAAGAAAATATAGTTATTTTCCTCTGAACTGAATTAAACAACACAGGTATATATTTTCAACCAATAAATTGCTTAACCACAAGAAGTGGGTGAGAACTACATAGAAGCTAGATACAATGGAGCCAGCCATGAATAAGGTGTAAAATAGCTCAGTTAGTAATCTTACCATCTTTGACTGTGTTCTTGTAGGCCCAACACCATTGAAAAGACCAAAATACAAAACCCTGGCAGATATCTGAAACACATATTTTAAAGTTATTATAATGCCAACAGCTGAATCTCAAAAAAAGAAAAAGAAAAAATGAGGAAGTTTTGGAATAATCCATGTGCCATACTAAACCTTTGACCCCACCCACCTCACACCCCTGGTTGTGGGGTAAAATAAGCCAAATGCCATACTTGCCCAAGAATTCAGTTAAATTACACAAGAAACCGACTTTTCTAAGAAAAGTAAGGGTGATAATGATAGCAAACCTGCTCGTTTGTCAACTTCATTGTCATATTTCTTGGTACAGGATAACACTGCTCTGAATTTTGAAGCACTTGTGCTCCTTCAAAAGAGCTGTTAGATAGTGCAACTAGTTCTGCAACATAAGAAAACCTCTTAAAACTGCTAGCCATTTGGCATGAAAGTTAGTAATTATATAAGAAAATAATATTTTATGTTTGTTTGCAAGATACCTCCAAATGAAGTGTTTGAGACATCTGGCAATGGAAGGCTGCCTTCTCTGAAACATATCATCGGCAGCGCACTTTTAGGAACTTTTTCAACACTTTTAATATCCTGCAAGCAGTTTGAAGCATAAGAAAGAGTGATCGGTTAAACTATCAAATGTTATAACTCCAAAATCAGTGACTAGATAAGCGATGAAAACTTTTTAACGATTTGCATCAATAAAAGAGTAGACATGCAGTATGAACAAACAGAAGAAATCCAACCATACTGATTAACCTGAAAACCTAATTAACTTGGACAAGCATACTTACAAGGTTGACACTTGACTTCAATGCTATTGACATTGAGGAGAACCATGGAGGTAAATCAACTGAGACAAGGAAAAATTGTAAACCCAATGAGGCATTACAGAAGAAAATAACTCAAATAGTAATACTATCTAATCGATCACCATATTTTTGAACGAATCTCATTTTCCAACTAACAATAGATTTGAATGAAAATAGCACAAAATATGAAACTTTTTTTTTCTCTTGAATACAAATTCCTGGGAATGATACTTCCTAGCTTTCCATCAATATAAACCAACCTAATAATCAGCATGACAGAACGGAACACCTTCAGACTTGATATTTCTAAATCATTGTCTCTATAACTAATTTAACTTGGTCCTGATGAAGCAGTATTACAATTAAATATGATACAACACTTGAGTTAAACGGAATAAAACTTAAACCAACAATCAAATTGGACTAGGAAAATTTTAACATCTTGCTTTGATCATTAAAACAGAAAATTAAGATTAAAAGACAAAAAAAAAAAAGAACGTTTAAATTGAAAGTAACAACAACGGAAAATACCATCCCAAAGCAGAAACAACAATCCAATCATTTAAGTTAAGTTTAAACTTTGAAAACTACCCATTAACCAGAGCAGTCCATAAGAAAAACATCAAAAAAAGAAGAAGGGTAACTTGACCCAAAATAACTTATAAAAAAGACCACAAAAAAAAAACAGCTTTACGTACCTCGTATATAGCGCATATCAAAGGGTCTGATCTGGGTTTCTGGGTATTTGAAGCTAGATATAGTAAAGGTGTTATATCCAGCAAGTTGCTCAATTGAATTACCGTGCCCAAATAAACAAGGAAAGAGAGTGAAAAGACTTAGAATCAAGCTAGAAACAGAGCAAAGAATCGAATTTTCTGCCATTTTCTTTTGTGGCGATTCTTACAGGGAACCCAAAAAAACAATGATAGCAATCAGGAGATAACTTAGAGATAAAGGAATTAAAAGCATAAAAGATCGTATTTTGGAAACTTTTCTTCAACTCCTTAATTCAGATTTCAGTGGGCATTTTTTTTAAAGGCTATTTTAATTTTTAATGACTGCAGCTATAGTGCGAGTCAATTTAAGCAAAAGGAGAAGGAAAATAAGACCACGCTCGAGCAAGAGGATCGTGTCAAAACGCGCCACCTCGTTCAGAGGAACTGTTTGGTGATTAGTATTGGTTCTAGAAAGCCTAAAGCATTTGAAGTACCAAGAAAGCACGTTTAAGATGTTGAAACCAAACAGAGTTTAGATTGTTTTTGACTTGTTTTTTTTCTTAGCTAAACCAACCTTATTTTATTTAATTAGAAAATCAACGACTTCGATTTGGTCTTAAAAACCTTCCTTTCAAACTCTTTTTTCCTTTTTTGCTTTATTCAAAAGCCTGACGCTTTTTTTTTTTTAAATCTCTCCATATCATTTTTTAAAATTTTCTGTAAATTAATTAATCTGAATTATTGATAAATTAATGTGAAAATGAAATTTTAAGATTCAAAATAATAGGGCTGGGAAATTTCAATGCCGAAATTCGAAGAACAAAAGCCCGATTGCTTGAAGAACTCCCAAAATTAGGGCTCGATTAGTTCTCAAAGTTGTTAATTAGGGCTTCCAAGGGGACGATCGATTCAGTTTCTTCACAGAAAGATAGGAGCCAGATGAATCAACGATAGCTGCAGCGGTGGCGGGGGCGGAGGGCGGGCAACTTCAATTTCTTATACTGAAAGTAAAATCGACTCACCTTCAGATAGTAATCATTTATACATAGGATCAAATGTTTTAATGTCGTTAATCGGATTGAATCAAATGGAGGAGTCGAAAATGAGTTAGGTTCACTTACAATTGAGGTGACATTTTCATCTTTACTTTGCTTTGTTCACTGCTCCCGTCCTCTGTCTCCCTCTTCTGTTCTGTTATCATTTTATAACTCTAATGGCGAACTTATGCTGATTGCGTTTGGTCAATCTTGTTTTCAAATTACTGTTTTAGGTTATCCGCCCCTTCTTTGCTTCTATATATTTCTTTTTAACAATCAAATTTTATTTTATAATAAGATTATATATAAACTTGAAGTTAAGTATCTTATTTATATAATTAAAATATTAAAATATTATACTATAAAATATTTATTGCTAAATATCTATAAATTGTAATATATATTTGTTATTAAAATATTAATATAGATATTTTAAAATAATATGCTAAGAATATTATTTAAAATTTAAAATTATTATTGTTAAAATTTATTAAGTAAAAAAAAAGACTTTGTCACCACTTCCCATTGAATTTGATGTGTTCTTTTTGTTGTTGTTGTTAAACATTGGATTTATTGTGTTAATGGTTTACTTTTTAAGCTTTATCATTCACAGCAAAACCATGCTTTGAATGATTAAGTAAAAATATATACGTCACAAAAGAAAAAATAAGACATAAAAATGAGAGGGACTTGTGAAAATAAATCAAAAAGAGAGGAGGAAAAAAAATTAGTGTGAAATAAGAGTAAATGTGGTAAATTGGTAGTGATAAATTTTAAGAATTTTTTAACTAAAATAATATTAAATACATAGGAGGGAAATTTTGTAAATATCTCGGTCATAAGACGGCGTAGTTTCATGCTAAACCCGATTCAACTTAAAACTTAGTTTCCTATCAAATCGGCTCAAAATTCATTGATTTTGGGCTTTTTTTTTTTACCATCCCTATTTATCACTCAAATATGTTAATATGTGTGTATATATGTTTATATATTTTTTCTAAAAAGATAAATTTAATGGTTAAATTAAAAAAAAAAAGGAGAGAATCATTTGCACTGTGTAAAATAAACATGGTTTTATGCATATTCACGATTACTATTTTAATAATTTAACCATTATATTTACTACATGTCAAGTTTGGAGTTAATTTTTCTAATTATTTGTTTTATGCAAACAACTTTCAACCACCAAATGTATATTAATATAAATAATATTTTAGATCGGCATGATAGAAATATCATATCTATTCAAAATTTTACATAAAATCAATAGTTGGATTGTTAAAATATTAATTATCACACTTGGTGTGAGTAAACCATTTCCCATTTGATGAAAATATTATATATTGGGTTAATCGTTGAAATCAATTTTTTGGGGTTAGTATATCATTTGATACTTGAGTTTAGATTTATTGTTCAATTTGATACCTAAATTTAATTTCAATATTCAAATGGTACTTGAATTTAATGGCAATGTTTGACATGTGTGCTCTAATAAAAAAATATAGGTACTTAATTGAGATAAAAAAAACCCTCAAGTACAAAAATGAATATTAAAAGTAAACTCAAGTACTTAAGTGGGACAAAAAAAACTCACGTATCAAATTGAACAAAAACTCAAATACTAAATTGAACATTGAAGCGAATGTAACAGCCTGTTTTCAGTGAAATCGGAACAATGATTTTGGGACCACAAATTCGACGTGAGAATATTTATTTTATTATTATTTTAATGTCTACAGTATGTTAGTATTGCCGTATAAAAATTTCGTTAAGAAATTTTACCGTTTGCATGCTTAATTTGATAAAAAAGACTAATTCGCATAAAGTACAAAAGTTGAGTTATAATAGCTAAAGGTATTAATTGGCTATAGAATCTTAAAGTATGAGTCCTTATGTGGTAATCAGACCATTAATGAAGATAGTGGATGTACATGGATTGGTATTAATGAAATTATGAATAATTTTAAAGGATATTTTGGTAAATGGATAATTAAGTTAATTTGTTAACTAATTAAAGACAAAAGAAAGATGTCCTATTCTTGTTTCTTCATTTCTATGACTGAAATTCACCATTGAAGTAGCTAGGGTTCGGCCAACTTATTTCCAATTGCATATCAAGATAGACCACATACTGCTCTAGATCGAGGCAGAGAAAAAGCTTCAGATTAATCGACTACATTTCTATGTTTATTGTCGAGGTAAGTTTGTACGTTTAAATAGCGTTTTAAATTATGTTTTAAATGCTATTATTTAATATAATATCAAATTGTGTCTCGGTGGAAAAATCCAACGGCATATCGTTGATCATCAAATAATAAAAAGGGATAGCTTCAGCTATCGAGCTATGAAAAGGGTTGGGACAACCATCATGATTTTACTCGTGTGAGCTTCGGTAAGAACCATCGATGCAATTTACCTTATTACTAGGGAAGGTAGGAAATATGTGTTATCCATGGCAATGAGAAGTATAATTCACTTGATTTAAGTTAATGAATCATTTATTCTCATGTTGGATTGATACATATATATTTTAATATTATGCAATGTATTGATAAGCATAATTTGTATACTACGAACTTACTAAGCATAACATGCTTATCTTGTGTTTATTTTTTATGTGTTGTAGTTAATCGGAAGCTTGTTCAAGTTGGAAAGTCGTCGAAGACCTATCACACTATCCATCGGCTAAATCAGTAGATTTTAACGTTTTTAAGTCTTAGTTATAATGGCAAGTATAGATATTTTGTTTGATGATGTAGCCATTTGTTTTATAGCATTTTGGATAATAAAGTGGCATTAAGTTGGCATGTATATATTTGGCCTTGTAATGGTTATTATGTTGATATATGTATGTGGCCTTATGATGGTTGATTCTATAGTCCTTATGATGCTTAGATGATGGACATTGAACATGGTCATTTTGGTATGAAAAAAATGTAGTTGGCACATATAGCTTATGATGCTAAATGTTAAATAGTAAATTGGATACTTGTGGATGTGAATTTTACATGTGAACAAAGTGGTAAGTTTTGGTTAAATTTTGCATATGGTTATACATGTTTAAATGTTGTGTTTTAGGTGCCTTTGGGCATATTGGTTGAATGCTTATGTACCTTATTTGAATAGCTTGATTATGCATGTTTTTAGTGAAATTTAAAGGCTTGTTCATATATGGAAATTTGCTTGTAGTTATGTGCTTGAATGGGTAAGAAAATGGCTTGAAAATGACCTATTTTTCGTCCACATGGGCAGAGACACGGGCACGTGTCTTAGCTGTATGTGACACACTGTAACACCCTTAACCTGTATTCGTCGTCGGAATAGGGTTACTGAGCATTACCGGAGTTTACATTTCAGAACTATACAAAATTTTAAAACATTTAATTAATATCATCAATCACATAAAAACCAATCAATAGCATACATATTGTCCCTTATACGAGCCCTCGAGGCCCTAAACATACATTAGAAACAAATCGGGACTAAATCAGAAACATATAGAAATTTTAGGGAAAAGATGAAAATTTACAAACTTCAGGGGTCACACGGCCGTGTGGCCAGGCATGTGACTCACATGGCCAAGAGACACGCCCGTGACTTAGGCTGTGTGGGCATTCGAAATAGGGACACGCGACCGTGCCCCAGCCCGTGTCCGTGCCCGTGTAACTCACTGGCTTGGGTTACACGGTCAGACCACATGCCCGTGTGCCTGGCCGTGTGCTAGGCCGTGTAAAACCTGACTCGCAACCCTTTGAAAACTATAGGGGACACAGGGCCGTGCTGCCTAGCCGTGTGTCACACACGGCGAAGACACACGCCCGTGTCTCTGCCCGTGTGGATGCAAATAGGCCATTTTACAAGCCATTTTTCTCACCCTTTTCAACATGTACCTATAATCCCTTTTGCACATATACATAAGCCCTCAAAAGGCACCAAAATCATGCATAATCAAGCCAAACACATATGATATAATAACATCCAACAATTATGCCTAAAGGCACCTCAAATGCCAACATTAAAGCATGTATAACCATGTACTTTATTTGGCCCAAATAATTAATTAACTTCTAACTAAGTTTGCATCATTAAATACTATTGAATTTACTTACCATAACATACCAAATGGTACTAAGTATACCATTCAACCACTAGCATCAATAGTCATATAAGTCATTCATAACAAGGTACCAACTCACCCCATTTATATATGCCTCAAGACATTTACAATATGTATATTTAGACTTTCATTTCATCTTCCATCATTCAAACATAGCAAACCAAACATTCACCATTTTAAGGCTAATATTTACATACCAAAACTAAATTCATTACATTACCAAAATGCCATATGTCAAGCCAACCCAAATGACCATATCAACAACCAAACCACACATGTCAACATTAGCCAAATACTTATACTTGTCATTATAACCTTAACCAAGATATCAAAATCTACCAATATAATAGATGGATAGTGTGATAAATCTCCGACGAGCTTCCAACCCGATCGAGCTTCTGATAGTCTGAAAAGTAAAGAAAAATAACTACGTAAGCAATGAATGCTTAGTAAGCTCGTATAAATTTTAATCAGATCAATCCATTTCCAATATGAAATTTATACATATCAAGAATAATCATATACCGATACCATACGATTCATGAAACCAAATTCAACAACTCACAAATTGAATAATTCCACAACATCGCTTATACTATCATACCTAAAAAAGTAGGATTTTATAAAAACTTTAAATCTCTTTCAATTTTCTTTCTTTCATTTGCATGTCATTACTTTCCATTACATGTACTTTCTTTAGCTTAAATAACATCCTCAATTCAATTTATCATTCCCTTTTTCATCACTCATTTCATATGCATAATACACAAGACATAAGCATGTCATCAACCATAGCCACAAGCTAGTGCATTTAAACATAGCTCTTTTAGAATTAATCACATGATAAACCATTTCGTAAGAAATTACATGATTTAAACCTTACCACTCTTTCCTAAACACAAGCATATTTCCATTTGGACACTTACCATTACAATGCATAACTTATAAATTAACATGGCATGATCCAACCAAAGCTTGGCCAAAACCTAATCCTTCACACCACACATATTAGGATACATGATACAAATCATAAGCACATTAGCATGAATAGCCATTTAATCTTAACATGTATCACTTGAATTTATTACTTGTCTTAACTTTTCTGCATTCTACTAATAAGCATTCATACTTTCAAACATATAGCTAAGCATATTTCAAACATCATCAACTTATACCTTTTTCAAAATTTCATAGTATCACCTATTGGAGCATTTGTTGAACCTTCCCTTTTCATACCCGTTGAACCACTAGAATAATATCGGATACACGGGAATCTCGCACACTAAGTGCCAATATGTGTTCGAAGCCACTACTATCACATATCTCATATCAGTGCTCTCTCTCGAGCCATATATGGGTCTGCTCACACAAGCTGTCAGTCAGGACATAGCTACATGGTGCTGCTCACACAAGCTGTCAAGTAACCGCAACACATGCCGAAAACTCAGCCACCGGTACTCGATAGTCATCCTGCATCGTTGAATTTTCCTCGTTTCATTATAAGCTAAATTGTATAATAACATATATATCTATTCATTTCCAATAAAATTCATATAACAACATTCAATTTAATAAAAAAAATATACATATTATAGTTCATACGAACTTACCTGCTAAATTGCAGAAATACCAAAGTTCAAGGGCATTTTGGTATTTTCTATTTTCCTCAATTTTCCACCCGATCTTGATCTAAATTAATAACTTCATTCAATATGTTAATTTAGACAATAAAAATTCATTTCATACAATTTGGTCATTTTTTATTTTTTTACAAAATTGCTCCTAAAGTTTTACTTTTATTCAATTTAGTCCTTAAGCCCAAAACATGCAAATTAACCATTTTTACCCAGAATTTAGCTTAGCCAAATGTTCATGGTATCCAAAAATCCCATTTATGCAACCATTTCACATTAAATCCTTATAATTTTATTAATTTAACAAATTAGTCCCTAATCGAAAAATTCATCAAAATCACTTAACAAAATACTTTTAAATATAAATCAACATTACAAATTCATCATCTAACATAAAAAATCACAAGATTCATCAATGGAAATGTTCAAAATCTTTAACAATTTCAAAATCAAAGGTACGGGCTAGTTGGACCTAGTTGCAACGATCTTAAAAACATAAAAATTATTAAAAATGGGTGAGAAATGGCTTACCATGCATCATCCAAAGAAGAACCAAAACTTGAAGCTTTTCTTATGGTGGTTCGGTGAAGAACAAAACAAATTGGGGAAGAAAACTATCATGTTTTCTTCATTTTTTTAACCTTTTCTTTATTTTATTAATAAAATAACATATAAAACTTTATAATTAAAAGAAATCAAAACATCCAACCACCCCACTATCTTTAGGATGGCTAATTTACACAATAAGGTCACCTAATTAATATTCTTTACTCAATTAACACTTTTAAACTAATAGTAATTGACTTTTTAACTTTTACGATTTAGTCCTTTTGCTTAATTAACTATCAAACGTTAAAAATTTTCAACGAAACTCTAATACCACCTTAATGACACTCAGTAAATATTTATAAAAATATTTATAACTCGGTTTATAGAAATTAGGTCCCAATACCTCATTTCCTAAAACCACTTGAACTTAATAAATCATTATATCAAAAACCTTTTTAAAATCACAATTAACTCATAAATATTAAATATAATATTTACAAACTTACTCGTCAAATTTGATAGCCCCGAAGTCACTGTTTCTGATACCACTGAAAAACGGGTTGTTACACACACGACCGTGTGTCCCCTATAGCTTACAAAGGGTTGCAAGTTAGGCGGTTAAACGACTTAGCACACAGCCTGGCACATGGGCGTGTGGCTTGGCCGTGTAACCTAAGTCAGTGAGTTACACAGGCTGGAACACGGCGCTGTGTCCCTACTTTGAATGTCCACACGGTTGTGTGACCCCTGCAGTTTAAAAATTTTCATCTTTTTTTGAAAAATTTTATATGTTTTCGATTTAGTCCTAACTTATTTCTAACGTATTTTTAGGGCCTCGAAGGCTCGTATTAGAGACAATATGTATGTTAATGATTGACTTTGCTATGATTGATGTTGTGATATTAAATGTTTAAATTTTTGGATAGCTTTGAAGTGTAATCTCCAGTAATGCTCCGTAACCCTATTTTAGTGACAGATACGGGTAGGGGTGTTATAGTGAAACCTAAATATCAAATAATATATTAACTTTTTTTTTGTTTTTTTTTCAAATAAAGTTATTTCTTTGGGTTATATGTCAAGCATGGTTTTTACTTTTCAAATATCTTTGGGTAATATACTATTGGGTATTTGAATTTGAATTTGACTTTAATATTTGCCCAATTGTCTAGAAAAAGCCCATTTCCAAAATAAATTACAGAAATGGACCGCTTTTTTCAAAAATAATGGGAATGATCCGATTTTACTAAAACGAGCTGAGTTGGCATCGTTTTCAAGGGAAAGTCAGAAAAGCGCATCCAGCTCAACGCTTTTCTCTTTTGACCTGTAAAACGCATCTAGGTCAGCGAGTTTTATTAAAGCGCTTCCAGGTCAACACTCTTTTGCCTGTGTTCCAACAATTAAATTTCCAAAAAATGTCATATTTAAAAAAATTACAAAAACAAACCATTTTTTTTATTTTACAAGAATGGGCCTTTATATAAGCTCAAGTGGTAGCACTATTTTTTTTTAAATTTTTTGGTGCCACCAATTAATGTGAAAATAAAACATTACATAACAGACCTTTATATAGACCCAAAGTCTCATTTCCCTTGTTTTCTTAAGCAATGTGGGATGTGAGATATGTTCCTAGATAATGTGGGTTTCCTTCCTCTTTTAACTAACAACATAAGATTAAAGGCTATATAGAAATTGTTTTGTAAAAAAATTATAAAATATAGTGTCACCTTTAATCTTATGTTGTTAGTTAAAAGAGGAAGGAATCCCACATTGTTTAGGAACAAGCTACAAACCTATTTATGAGTCTATATATACACACATCTCACATCCCACGTTGCTTGAGAAAACAAGGGAAATGAGACTTTGGATCTATATAAAGGCCTATTTTGTAAGTTTTATTTCCACATTAATTGGTGGCAGTAAAAATCTTTTTAAAAAAGTGCTGCCACTTTGGGTCTATATAAAGGCTCATTCTTATTTGCATTTATGTTAGTGAAAATTGCTTGATTTTGTGTTGTTCAGCTTTGTTTACTATTGGCTTTCTTATTTGTGTTGTTTTCTTGATAAGTATGATATCTCTTTCAAGGTACATAGAATTAGGATTACATTGATAGAATTTGTAAATGTGAATGGTTACATTTCTTAATTATTTAGAATTATTATCAAATTGATAGAATATGTAAGTATTGAGGACTAAATGTATTATTGAACCAGTTAAAAAATGCTTTTCGTTGTCAATTTAACTAGTGACCAAAATAGGAAAAATTCAAACATGAGTGCCTAAATTGAAAATTTTTAAAGTTAAATAACCAAAACAAAACGTTAACATAATTGAGTGACAATTTGTATAATTTACCCTTTAAATTATATAAATCTTATACCAATCGATATGTTTGGTACATACATTTGTAAGTCGATATTTGCAACGACAAATCTATACATAGCAGAAATTGAATCAAAATAAGCCTAAATTATTTTATATCGATTTAATATCGAAAATAATATGTATATGGTATGGTCAGTAGTGATATCGACCTTCTTGGTGATTTATCAAAAGCACTCTCATCAATTTTTCTATAGTTCTTGCCACCTTCCTCCCTTCCTCTCGTATGCACGTTAGGGTGAATTTAGTTTGGTTCATTAAATAATGCTTTTTTTTATATTTTTTCATATTAAATTTGAATTTTGAGTTTGATGATATATGATATCAATGGAAGTGAAGAAGAAGGGGGAAGATCTGCTCATGAAGAAGCATAAAAGAATGAGATCATAGAGTCGAATTTTGGGTCGGATTATGATATATTTTATTATAACTATATAACAAAGTTTATTTTATGGATTTTGGATATTATTGAGTAAAATTTTAGAATATTTTTCATAAATATTTATAAAAATTAAATAAATAAAAACAACCAATAACTCTTGTATGGTATTTAAAAATTATATAAAATATCAAATTATCCCATTATTTTTAATATAAAATGTTTATTTTTACGTAAATATAAAATTAATTAAAAATCCTACATGTCAAGAATCGTTCAAGCATCACGATTCAAATATTCACCTTTTTTTAGAACCTAATGCGCATTTGATTCACTTTCCTTCTCCTCATGGTTTGACCATTTCCTCTAAGAGTATATAAACAGTTATTTCAGTCCGGTTTTTAATTTAACTGATTTAATTAACCATCATATAAAATAATTGAACAAATCGACTTATATAGTGTAAACTGACATAACTGAACCGACTTAACATGATTTAAGTAACTTAAAATAAATATATTATAAATTATATATTTAAATTAAATATTTTAAAATAATGAACATACTAATGTATTTAATCGATTTAACCAACTTAATTGACTTTTATATTATAAACTATAAATAAATTTAAAATATGCTAAAGGGGTATATATGCCCTTGAACTTTCATCAAAAAATCAATTAAGTTTCTTCACGAAAAACGCTTAATTAAGTCCTCAAACTCTCAAATTCCATCAATTAAGTCATTTGACCAACGTTTTCCGTCTTTGACTGTTAGAGCCTTTACATGATCGTTAACGATGCTGATGTGGCACTCCATGCCAACGACAATCGTTGATGTGCCAATGTCATGTTAGCAAAAAATTAAAATATCAATTTTTTTAAAAGAATTTTTTTTTTTACTTTTTAATGGAATGAACTTGGATAATAATTTGTATAGGTGCATTCATTTCAAAACTTAATTTTTCTTTTAAATTAGAAATATATTTTTAAAATTTTATAAAATTTTAAAACATTATAAACATTTATAAAAGTATCAAATAAAATTCAAAAATTTCAAAAAATTAAAAATTAATAAAAAACCATTTAAAAGTTAAGTCCAAAATGAATCTAAACAAATGGTTGTCCAAATTTAGTGTGAAATCTAGACAATCATTTGTCCAAATTCATTGAAGAATATTTTTAAATTATATAAATTTTAAAATTATTTTATTTAAAATTTGATATAATAATTTCAATATTATAGTAACAAATCGAATGACACTATCAAAGGATAAAAATTTTCAATAATTTATTTAATTTATTTTGATGTTTTGAAATTTAAAATTTCAATACTAAAAAATTTAGAACTTTCGAGAAGGGTAAACAACTACTAAACAACAATTTTTAAAATTATTATTTTAATTTCTACCGCTTTTCACTTTAATTCTTAATTTTTTTGCTCGGATCAAGAATTAAGAAAAAAATTAGGTAACCAAAATGAAAGTGACCGGACATGATTTAGTGTGTATGATCAATTGACATTAATGTTTTAACACTTGGTTGACTAAAATGAAAACACCCTAAAAATTAAATGACCAAATTGTAAGAAATTTTCTAGAGTGACCAAAGACACCCTAAAAGTTGGGTCATCACTACCGTAACGTTATGTTTGGTTCAACATAATAGCATAATTATTACAAGACGATTCAGTGTCCTGCAATAGAGTATATGGGTTTAGTTAACTGAATTTCCAAAACGGTGAATCACTAATTCCAACATTACTCGGTGAAGTTATTGAATAGCCATTCGGTAAAAAGGATTCTGAATGGCTATTCCAACCTCCCTCATGAATGTCATCCATTTTTTCTCCCAAACTAACCTTTCAAGCTTTGAAAATACTCTCTCAAATCAAAATAAAACAAAACATAATGACATTGAAATGATTCAACAAGCAGCAAAGTAAAATGCAAATCAAATAAAAAAAACATGAAAAATGAAGACATAATAGTTACCATGAGATAAAATAGGATCATATTGGGAGAGTAGATTTATTCCAAAAAGATTAAGGATATCCTATGAGGTTAACACACTTATGAAAAAGTCATTAGACGATCACACTACAGGAAATTAAGTTTTTAGCGACGTTTTTAGTGGCGTTTGGACCGAAAATGCCGCAAAAGGTAAAGCAGTAGCGGCGTTTTTCTCATAAATGCCACAAAAGGTAAGCAATAGCGACGTTTTTTCATAAACGCCACAAAATATCCTTTTATTTTTAATGAAATTGCGCCGTTTTTGCTAGGTTTAGTTTTATCCCCAAATCAATTTCCTAAAATTCCTTATTTTTCCCCTAAAAATTTCCCCAAATCCCTTATTATTTTCCCTAAATCAAAATCCCCTAATCCCTTAGATTTTCCCCAACCTTCTGCTACATTATCGTTCGGCTGAGAAAGGGGAGTTCTAGGAATCTAGTCGCGATTCGGCTGAGAAGAAAGAGCCTGTGACACCTAGTAGTGATAGGTGTAGATGGTAAAAATCCTTGCCAGCAATTGATTGCCGCCTCTGCATCCGGCTAGGGTTCAACGAATAATTGAGAAGGCAACATCAAGTTTCCTTTTATCCTATCACCATGAGAGCCAAGGTAATACTATTTTCCTTTTTGTCTCAATTTGCTCTTATTTATACAATAGATCTTTGAATGATGTTTCATTTATGGCATCTTACATGATATGTAACAGTGGAAGAAGAAGCACATGAGAAGACTGAAGAGGAAGCGCCGAAAGATGATTTAAGGTAAGAATGTAAATGGGATGATTTAAAAAGAAGTTGAATTTGATATGGTCTTTAGCGGCATTTTTGGGGAAAGCGCCGCTAAAGGTCATGTTCTATAGTGGCGTTTTTGTGAGAAACGCCGTTACAAGTCATGTTCTATAGCGGCGTTTTTCACATAAACGCCACAAAATTTAGCGGTGTTATCTATAACGGCATTTTTTGCAGCGCTTATCAAGACGCCGCAAATTATTTTAGCAGCACTTATAAGTGCCATTATAGGCCCAAAAAAACTACGCTAAAAACCTATTTGCTGTAGTGTCACTGATAAAGTAGCTTTCGTAATGGTATGTCATTAAGGAGAGCTCAGTCACAATACTATGGTAAAATGACTTTGTGGCTAGATGAATTTATAATTAATAGATGAAAAATGAGTAAAAAATGAATTGAATGTTGTATCAAATAAACAGAAATGAATAAAAATAATAATGTTAGATAATTGAGAAACATTCATAAATGAATATGGTTTTCTCACTAAGTATGGAAATTACCTGAGAATTAATTAATTAATTAATTAAAGTTTAAAAATAGAATTAAATTAATTGATTATTGTGAATCAATTGAAGGTAGAAAATTAAATATATTTTCTCATAGATTCTTTTATGGTAAAGTTATTATGATTTTAACGAATAAGAATTAAATTGAGAAAATTATTTAATTGGGAAATTAAATTATTTATTTAAATTAAATTATGATGTTTAATTTAGAAAATAGAAAAACATGTATTGTGTTGGATTTAATTATAAAGTGTGTGTTAAAAGTCAATGAAGTACTTATAATTGACCCCGATACTGGAGAGACCCAAAAGCTCGTCTTATTGAATATAAGGGACGACAAACCCTAGTATGTTTAACTAGGGTTGTCGCCTCTCTCTTTCATAGTTCAATTAGGAGATTATTTTTCTATTAAATAGACATATATGCTTCTACTAATTTAATAAGGGTTTTACTTTCTTTTCCTATAAATAGATGGCATCAGTAAAGATAAAAATAAAAATGAGTAATATACAACTTTGAGATGTTATTCTGCCCGAAAATAGTGAAAATTTATTTTTAAATATAAATTTTATTTCTATTCGTTTCTATTAGAAAATATTTTATTTTCATACTGAAAGTAAAGTAAATAATTTTTTATTTTGTGTTTGATTCAAATTTGTTCGAGTCCACACTCGAAGCAGTTTATAGTATGAGAATAACGAAAAAAATCGTTCGATTGAAAATCGAGAACATCTAAAATTTGTCTCACTCAAGCACAAATATATTTCAGGAAAAATTTCTTATTATAAATATTGCAAACCAATTATCAAAATTTTATTTTTTTTATTGTAAAAAATCATTTTTAAACCGAATTTTTTCTAACAATATATCTCCCCAGTCCCCACAGTTTCCTATTGTTGGAGTTAATTTCGAGGTCGCGTACAAGACGCAGGAAATGAAATCAATGTCGGGAGTAGTAATTCGAAATCATGAAGCTGATGTGGAGGCTCGTGTAGCGGTTCATGTACTCCGTTTTGTGATTGATATGGGTTTTAACTGAACAGAACTCGAAGGTGACTCATTGGTGGTTATCCAGAAGCTGACAAATCGTACCCCTGATAGATCAAGCATTCGGCCTACTATAACAGATGGCAAAGAGCTAGCGGTTGGTTGTACTCAATGCATTTTCAGACATAACAGAAGAGGTACCAAGGTTGCTCATTTAATTGCTAAAGAAGGATTTATCAGTTAAACAACATCTTTTGGGTAGAAGAAGTAATTGCAGTGGCGCGTGAACAAGTGAGACTCGACCGATGGTGGATTGACCCGCCCGACTGAAGAAGACCGCGGTGTTTCGGGAATGGTGCATGCATGTGAGGATTTTGGAAGCTCCCTTCTTTTGTTCAGTTAATTTCTTCGTCAAGAAGAAGAGCGGTTTTGAGGGCTATTCTGATACTTTTGCTTTGGCATTTTGATGTCTCGTTTTCTGAGAAATGTTTACGCTCTTTATTGTTTGCTGACCATTTCATAGATTTAAATGGCTAGCCTTTTCGGGTTTCTATAGTATTAGCCAGTTGTGTGTCGTGGTCACTGTATTCTCTCTTTCTTTAATGAATTAATTGAATTATATTCTTCGACGATTAAGATAACATTATTACATTTTATTTTGATATAATTTTTATTATTTATTAAATATTATTATAAATTATATTGAAATTTTAACAAATAGTTTATAATATTTTCATATTTTATTAGTAAATGTAATATTTTTTTAGAAATATAGAAATATTTAGATATAAAATAATAATTTTTGTATGAATTAGAGGAGAATGACAAAGCCGACTCAAACGTAGACTACACCTATGGTAATAAGGACTGAAATTTTATAAATTATTATTTTTAATCAAAAGATAAATTTCTTGAGTCAAACAATATGATATTATTACTTGTCTGTTTTATTTAATCAACCAAACTTGGCAATACATATTACATCCTTATTTCATTTGCATTAAATAACAGATTTTAAATTATTTTATTAGTAATTACACACAGCTTTCTTTTATCCGGAAGTAAAGAAAAGCCCAAGGACAAAATGGGCAAAACGGTGAATACATAAACAAATCGAAATAAAAAAAAATCCCAGGGTAGAAAAGGAAGACACAAATTTTAAAAATTTGAATGATTTTTTCTATTTAAAAATAATATTAGCTCTAAATTTTAAAATTCGGAAATTACAGGTCTGAATTCTAAATTTGACTGACAGGGATAAATAAACGCTGCCCTTCTTTCGAATTTTTCTTTCAGGAGTTGTCTCTTAATCTCCATCTCCACCATTTTTTTTCCTTTTTAAATCTTTATTTGGTTGGATAAGCAATAAGATTATGAGAATTCGAAAGAACAAGAAGCTATCGTGGTTAATATATCCGCAAGGTCCAAGGGCTGAGAGTGTTCACGTTTGCCGGCTGAACCAGTCACCGTGGGATGTGAATCCTTTACCTCAAGAACCGTACCCTTCATATCTCCACCACCGAGTAATTAACACTTTCTCGTCGCTCTTTATTTTCCTTGTTTGTTTCTTATACCAGATCTACTTGCTTCTCCCTCACCATTGCGCTCCCTTTATCTACATTCCTCTTTTTTCTTTTTAGGGTTTTCCCCGTTTAGGGTTTAAACAAGACCCTAAATCCTCTCGTTATCGTCTATTTTCCCTTCAGAATACTCGATTTTGGTTAAAGGATCTTCGTCGTTTCATTGTATTAGTTTTTTACTCGGGTTAGCTTAGTTTATTATTTTCTTCTTCTCTTTTTTCTGAAATAATCCAGTTAGAATATGAAGATAGTTTTAATGGAAATGGGGGCATTGGCGATTCTGTCGGTGCTGTTGAGAGGTAATTTACTTCGTATTCTTCGATTCCACTCCTTTTTATCAATTTGCATCATGGTATTGTATGTATTAGGGTTTTTCTTTAAAAAAAAACGAAAAGAATAGGGCGAGTTCTTGAAAGTAAAAAACCCAGTTTGTGTGTCTTGAAAAGTGTTGCGTTATTGCTCGAAACGCAGCGAGGCTACGATGGTGGGGAGTAAAGAGCAAGCGATTATGAAAGTGGGAGGCATGATTATCGATGATAATGGCGATAACGATGAGATTAAAACAGCCAAGAAGACCCAATGCCAAGAAGAGGAGGCTTTGCTGCAATCTTCCAACAACAACAGCAGTAGCAGCAGCAGCGATGGTGGAAACAATATGAATCCCACATCGTTGACCAGCAAGAAAGCCGATAATCAGTTGACTAGGAGCCGCCGTGGATCACGAGCCCGAACATCCAGGAGAGGTGGCTCATCATCGGCATCGAACCTGAATGATTTCTACTATTATTCTGGGTTTGGGCCGTCGTGGGGAAAAAGGAGACACGGCGGTGATAAAGAAAGCGAAAACAGCAAGAATCTCGTAGAGGTTGAAAACAACGACAGTGTTACCACTGCCCAAAACAATTCGACGCTGTCGTCTTCTTCACAAATCGATGACAATGAGGAATTTGATTATGTCGAGGAGGAGGAGGAAGAGGATGACGAAAATGAATATAGTGGCGAGAAACGAACGAGAAAGCCCATTAAAGCAAGATCGTTAAAGTCACTAATGTGAAAAAAAAAAGGTGTGGGTTGTTTCAACTTAGCTGAAATGATTGTGTTTTTTCGTTGATTTTATGGTAATTGTCTTTTAGATTTTTACTAATTTTAATTTCTTCGCTAATTTGCTCGTGAGTCGAGTGGTCGACCAATATGGATACCTTAGTTAATATCTGAAAGGGTAGGGGTTTTTTTTGTAATTCCATCATATTATATCCTTTTATTTTGCTGCGATGATATTTTATAGATGGGGACGAAAATCTTTGCTCAAAATAGTGCCCCGTTTAATGTCATGTTTCTACTCCATAAGTACAGTTTTTTATTTGGAAGATTATTTCTATTGAAATAATGTCTACTTTTTTTCATACACTTCAAAAAATTATATCTTATACTTGTAATAGAGCCCAATTGACCCAGGGCCAGGAACAGTCCAACAATTACAGGCCCAACAAAACTAACCTAAGCCCAAAATAACCCTGGCCCAAAGCAAAATAAAAAAGAAAGAACCCTAGCCCTAAGGAGCGCCGCAGCAAGCCTTCAGGCGCGCCCAGCAGCCTCGCGTCGCGCCTAACCCCCAGTCGCCGCACAACTCGGAGGTCGACCCCTCTCCGCGCACGTCACCTGCGAAAACACGGACTTAGAGAGTCCCAGAGAGAAGAAACAGCAAAAACAACATTTAGATTGTTTTATTTTCTTTATTTTCGGCCTATAAAAGGCCTATCAAATCTGTAAAAGGGGATATGGTATTAACGGAGAAATACACAGAGAAATTGAAAGAAAATACAGATATTAAACTTGTTTTTCAAAGGTGATTTTTGTTTTTTTTTATTTTACAGCGTTTGTTTTATTTTTTCGAAACTTTTCTTGTTTTTTTTTTCTTTTATTTTTCATCATTATTTTGTTTAAAATAAAAAAAAGGGAAGGATCTTACCCCATTCGTTGAGAACGCTGGACCGGTGGCCATCTCCGTCATGATCGAACCTTGGCGGCGTGAAGCATGGCATAAGGACGCTAGGGTTCCAAACCCTAGCAGAGCAAACAAGAGGAGCGGTTTTTTTTTGTGTGTGTCATTCGGGTAAATGACTTTTAGAGGAAAAATTTGTTTTAAATAATGATCAAAAGCAGCCGCCGTTTCGTCCGTGCCCTCGACCATGCGGTGACCCGACCGAAGGGGAGGATCCGCGCTTGGCTTCAATGGGAATTTGCAAATTGGCCCTCCCTTTTGCAACGCGTTTCAGATTAAATCCTGTTTTTCTTTTTAAATTGGTTCGCAAATTTCAATTTTGCTTCAATTTGGCCTATCACTGCGCAGCGTTTTGGGAAGGCGGGAATAATTTCCCTTTTAGTCCTCCCTTGTTTCCTGCGCATTCAAAGTGGTCTTTTTTTTCATTTATTTCAAATTTGTTTTTTTCTTTTGTTCAATTTAATCCATTTTTGAACTATTTTACTATTTTACTATTTAATTATTTATTTATTATTATATTATATCATTATGTATTATTATATTATTTATTACTATTGTCATTATTTTATTTGTACATACGTCGTTCTCTTATTTAATACATATATATGCATTTTTCCCTAGTATACTTGCATGTCTTTACAATATATATATATATATATATATATATATATATATAAATGCATTTTATGTAGTATATGCATACCTGCACACATTTAATACACTTTTTTTATTTTTCATTTTATTTCTTAACTTCTATATACATATATATACATTTTCATAATTTCTTAATATATTTTTTATTTTATAAATACATGCATTTTTACAAAACATATATATCTTTTATATTTAATTTTTGAAAACATTTGTTTTACTTTACTTTTGTAATTATATAAGCATGCTTGTAAATTTATTTGTATATTATACCTACTTGTATATATATATTTATAAATATTTATTCATATATGTTTGAAATTAGAATATCCGTTTCATGTTGTACCTTAACCCTTTTTAGCATCTCTTTTAAAAATATATGTTGATTTTCTCAAAGTATTTAAATCGTCCTATTTTATAAATTCCAAAATATTTGGCATTCATGATTCTCGTGAAAGATCGTGTCCTAACTTACTGGATCGCGATTATTTTTCGATGAATTTAGAAAGCCAAGTATTTATTTTACAATAAATTCACAAATTTTAAATAAAAGCTTATTCTCGGGAATTCAAAATGTTGGGTCCTAACTTACTGGTCATGACATTTTCTTTTCGAGATAAGAATTTTCAAAAGCAAAAGGCAATATTCGGGTATTTTGGAGATTTAAAAACATTGTGCCCTAACTCACTGGGTGTGGTGTTTTATTTCTTTGAAATGTGAATGTCTTACTTTTTTTATTCATGAAATAAAGAGTTTTCTTTTAAAATCTTTTCAAATTTTCGTCACCAAGACATTAACAAAAATCAATTTGGTACCAATTTTGGGCGTTACGAGGGTGCTAATCCTTCCTCGTGCGTAACTGACTCCCGAACCTGTTTTCTCAAATTTCGCAAACCAAAATTATTTTTTTAAGGTGGGCCGATCACACCTTAATGAGGTTAGGCAGTTATTCTATTTGAATTATGGAGATTTGCCTTATTTACTTGACATGAAGGTAGACAAGCATTTGTTTCGAGCTCTTGCCCAGTTTTGGAATCCGGCCTACAGTTGCTTCACATTCGGGAAGGTTGATTTGGTGCCTACGATAGAGGAGTACACAGCTTTACTTCGGTGTTCGAAGGTTCAGGTAGATAGAATTTATTCGAAAGCGGTAAATGTACCGACCTTCTTGAAGAAGCTGATAAATATAACAGGGATGAGTGAGCAGTGGGTTACGGCTCGGATTAAGCAAAAGGGGATAGCAGGTGTATTCCCTGGAAAAGTTTGAGGGACCTCATTTTAACACACCCAGATGTGAGGAAGAAAGTAGACGTCTTTGCTTTGAGTATATATGGCTTGATTGTGTTTCCTAAGATTTTGGGGTATATTGACGAGGCGGTCACTGATTTATTTGATCGACTTGATAAGGGAGTTACGCCAGTTCCGGTGATTTTGGCAGAAACCTTTAGGTCATTAAATGCATGTCGAAGAACGGGAGATGGCAGATTTATTGGATGTGCCCAGCTATTACTTGGGTGGTTTCATAGCCACTTTTGGAAGGTTGATAAGGTTTCATATCAGGTCTTCTCTGAGAGTTATTCACCGTTGAAAGAGATAGTGGCTACGTCAAGGAGAGATGATATTACAGAGGAGAAATGGATGGCAATCTTTCAGAATCTGCAAGAGGAGAACATCGAGTGGAGAGCTCCATGGTTGCTTCCAGATGATATCCTATATCGGTGTGGGGATTTTGACTGGGTTCCGTTGCTCGGGATTTGGGAAGCTGTTGGTTATACTCCATTGCTAGTATTAAGACAATACTGGTCAAGACAGTTTGTGCCTGCCACTCAAGGACTAGCTGGGTGTGAATTCTCATATAAGGATGATGGATACAAGAGGAAGGCTCGAGAGATGGCCAATGCATGGAACCAGACTCGTCGAATGAAGAGATTAGCCGTGGGTCCAGTGACAACTTCTGAGTACAACGAATGGCGTGTTAGAAGGATTAATGACAACATTCCTGGGCCAAGTTCAGAAAATGGTCAGTCGATAGAGGAGCATTTGCGTGTCGTCCCTTCTGAGCTGGAAATCATAAAGCAAGACTTCGAAAGAATAAATACAGCGTTAGAGAAGAAAATAGAGCAAATGGAGGAAGAAAATGTGAATTTAAAGTTGGACATAGATGTTCAAAAGTAGGAAACCGAAGGCCTGAGAAAAGGGAAGCGTAAAGTCGAGGAAGATCTGAACAGCTTGAAGACGGATTATAAGAGACTACATCTGTCAGTAAGAACTGCTGGGTTGGGAAAAACCTCAGAGCAGTGGCGTTAAGAGGTTCAAGAAGAAAAAGCCAAGGCTGGTAGATGGGAAGAAAGATTCCAAGAAGCCCAGATGCAAAATAGATCGCTTGAGAAGAGTTTGTTAGAAAATCAAGATGAAAGGGATAAACTAAGGGCTAGAGTGGCCGAACTTGAGAAGATTGTTCATCAATACCGAAATCGTAATTCAGTGGTGTAACTGCAAGCAAGTTTAAGCAGAATCAAGCAAATGAAGAAAACTATAGAAGAACTAGAGGTGGCATTGCAAAACTGTGAAGCCAGGATTGAGTATTTGGAGGCAAACAAAGATCATCAAAGCGAACAGCTTCACTATCTCTAGAATCAGGTCAGAAGTAGGGATCGTGTTATGGGACAAGCCTTGGTTCAGATTCGAGAAGTAGCTGATCCCTTACAAACTCTGGCAGTACAAGCTGACACGTTGAGCGTGAAGTATGAATTGGAGTCAGACCGGGGACGGGAGTTAGCCTCGTTGCTTCAAAAAATCAAGGTCTTAAGTATTAGGGTGAAGTCGTATTTGTAGTCTATTCTATGTAAAGGGATTTGTTTTCTAATAAAGTTTTCCAAGTGGAATTGAATTATAATTAACGCCTTTCTTGCATTCATCTCATGCATCGCATCATATGCATTAAGAACCTTTAATTGGTCCTAATCAATTAAAATTACTGGTCAGTTAACCTGGAAACCAACCAACCAACCCGACACCGATACGGCACTCGAGCAAAGACAAAAGATATGGATCAGAGATTAGAAAAGCTCGAACAGTACCAGAAGGAGTTGCAAGACCAGCTTCAGCTACAAATGCAGGAGCGGTTAGACAAGATGAAACAAGAGATGTCTGAGAAGATGCGAGAATCCCAAGAAGATATAGTGGCAAAGTTAACCCAACTGATAACTAAGGGAGGTGATAAAGGAAAGAGCCTCATGGCAAATGTCGATGAGGGAACTGATGATGAAATTTTTTACCCTCCAGGTTTCACCCCTCCACATATGCGAGCCCAAGCTGAGTACCCGCGTAAATCTACTATCACTATCATGCCTCAGCAGCTTCAGGCTGGTATTTTGAACCTCCAAACTGGGCCGGGTTCTAATCCCAAAAATAATCCTATTAACTCTGCCATTCCTGACTTTGATGAAGTGGTTGAGAAGGAAAGAGTGAAGGAGGAGTTACCGAGACAGCTAGAGGAAAGATGCAAGTGGCTCGAGGAGAAGTTCAAGGCGATAGAGGTCACTGAGAGTTGTCGAGGCATTGACGCAAAAGAGCTGAGTTTAGTGCCAGATTTAGTACTCCCTCACAAGTTTAAGATGCCTGAATTACAATGGGACAAGCTGCCCAGAAGCTCACATCACCATGTTCTGCAGACGAATGGCGGGATATGTTAACAACAACCAACTCCTGATACAATGTTTCCAAGACAGCCTTGTAGGGGCAGCATCCAAATGGTACAATTAGTTGAGTCGTGCCACAATTGGTTCATGGAGGGACCTGGCACAATCGTTCATGAAACAATGTAGTCATGTGACAGACATGGCTCCTGATAGAATCACCCTTCAAAACATGGAGAAGAAGCCGAGTGAAAGCTTCAGGCAGTACGCGTAGAGATGGAGGGAGGTCGCAGTCCAAGTTCAGCCACCGCTCCTGGAAAAGGAAATGACCATGTTGTTCATTAACACCCTGAAGGCACCGTTCATTACACATATGTTAGGAAGTGCCACAAAAAGCTTTCCTGACATAGTCATGAATGGTGAGATGACTGAGAACGCCATCAGGAGTGAGAAGATCGATGCTGGAGAGAGTAACAGAAGATCGGCTTTGAAGAGGAAGGAAAACGAGGTGAACAACACGAGCATGTAAAACAAGGGTTATTCGAAGTCAGTAACAGTGAGTCAGCCAGGGAAGGTGGCTGCCAGCCAGCATAGCTCGTCGAGACAGGAGGTCGGTACAAGGCGAAATATTGAGAGGCCCCAATTCACACCAATTCCTATGTCATACAAGGAACTGTACCGAAATTTATTTGACGCACACGTAGTTTCCCCTTTCTATTTGAAGCCCTTGCAACCCCCGTATCCCAAATGGTATGATGCGAATGCACAATGCGACTATCATGCGGGAATAACAGGGCATTCCATAGAGAACTGTACGACCTTTAAGAAGTTGGTTGAAAGGCTCATTGGTATGGGTGTCGTTAAATTTGATGACTCGACCAAGGTAGAAAACCCATTACCAAATCACACTGATGGTGGGGTAAATATGATGGACGAAGATAGAAGAATCAAGACAGACATTGCGAATGTGAAAACTCCTTTAAGATGGGTCTGGAATGAGATGGTGAAAAGGGGACTGATCGTCTCAGAAGGAAGCTGTGAAAAGAGGGGGAACTACTGTGAGTTCTACCATGAGTTGGGGCATGAAATCCAAGAGTGTACGGAGTTCAGAGCCATGATACAAGATATGATGGATAATAGGGAGGTGGAATTCTGTGTAGGAGTTCAAGAGGAGAGTCATGTATGCGCATCAGAGTTGGCATTGGGGGTCCCGAAGGCTAACCGTCCTGTGGTCATCATCTCGCGACCTCAGAACAGTGAGGTTGGGACAGGAATAACGCCAAAAGTAATCATTCAAAAACCAGCTGTGTTTACATATAAGGATAACAGGAGGGTTCCTTGGAATTACGATTGTAATGTGACAATCCCGGGGAAGGAGGATGTAATCAATAAAGAGGAATAGGATGAAGGAAAGCACCACGAACAAATGAAAGCACGAGTAAAGCCAATAAGAGAAGAAACTTCAGTTGAAAAGAGGAAGAATGTGGTTGAACCGGAATTGTTGGTCAATGAACCAATCAAAAAGGAGGAAGCTAGAGAGTTCTTGAAGTTCATAAAGCATAGCGAGTATAGTGTTGTGGAACAGCTGCACAAACAACCAGCTCGCATATCTGTGCTAGCTTTACTCCTGAACTCGGAGGGACATCGAAATGCACTACTGAATGTGCTAAATGAAACTTAAGTGGCCGACGATATCTCTATTAACAAGTTGGATTGACTGGTTGGCAATATAAGCGCTGATAACTTCATTTGTTTCAGTGATGACGAAATACCACCTGGGGGTATGGGATCTACTAGAGCTTTAAACATCACCGCAAGGTGTAAATGGTGCATATTACTTGGAGTTCTGGTAGACAATGGATCGGCATTAAATGTATTACCCCTATCCACGCTCAACAGGTTACCTGTGGATAGTTCACATATGAAGTCGTGTCAGAACGTGGTTCGAGCATTTGATGGTACTGAGAGGAGGGTCATGGGAAGAATTGACATTCCATTGTTAATTGTCCCAACTATTTGTGAGGTGGACTTCTTAGTTATGGACATCAAGCCTTCTTACAGTTGCCTATTATGAAGGCCATGGATTCATTCAAGAAAAGTCGATACCGCCATCGTTACATCAAAATTGAAGTTTGGTGTCGGAAGGTAGTGACGATAGATGCTGAAGAGGATATCATTGCATCTGTGACTAACGATGCGCCTTATTTGGAGACGAGTGATGATGCAATCGAGTGCTCTTTCTGTTCCTTGGAGTTCGTAAATGTAACATTCATCTTTGAGGGAAATAAGATCCCGATGCTGAGAATATCAAAGACCACAAAGATGGGGCTGCAATTGACAGTTGGAAAAGGAGATTTGCCAGGGAAAGGGTTGGGGAGATATCTTCAGGGTCGAGTCGAGGTCCCAGCATTGAAGGGCAAGCACGATCATTTTGGTTTAGGTTATAAGCCAGATTCTAAGCAAATGAGGATGGAGCGAGAGAAGAAACAAATGAGAAGAAGGGCTCGTTTGACAGGGGATGAAGTTGAATGGGAACCCATGACCTTTCCTCACCTATCTAAGACTTTTATATCGGGAGGATTTGTCTATCAAGGAATGCTAGGGGTCAGAAGTATTAACACGGAGTTAGAGAGTATTCACGCCGTGTATGAAGAAGCGACGGGAAGAAGAACTTTGCCAGATGTTTGTCCTTACGAGTCGGGAAGGGCGCTAAACAATTGGACTGTAGAAGAAATACCTGTAGTTTTTAGGATTTCCTCAGAGTAATGTCCAGAACACCCTTATTGCTTTTTAGCCTAGAAGTGATAAGGATTCCTTTGTGAAATAGGCTCATGTCCAGAAAATCGTTATTTTAATAAAAGTTCATGTTTGCAGTCATTTTTGGAGCAAATCTTTCTTTCCATAGTAGCAGTTATTTTGAATTTTTCCCAAACTACACTTGCATTTCATTCATGACCATATTGCACTGAACAAATTCCTGAATCCATATTGTTTTCATAACAGGTCCTACGATATCAATGATACGAATGTCACTCTTACAAATTTAAAGTCTCATTTTGAATGAAACATGTGTTTAGAGGGATTGCATGATTTTGAGGATGATGAAGACTGTGGTTTGTCTCCTGACTTGTTGAAGATGGTAGAAAGGGCCGAGAAGCAAATCCTACCTCATAGAGAATCAATAGAAATTTTGAGCTTGGAGGAGGGTAAAGAGGTGAAGATCGGATCGGATATATTTGCAAAGACAAGACAAGACCTCATCGAATTACTCCGAGAGTTCAAGAACGTGTTTGCATGGTCATACCAGGATATGCCGGGGTTGAGTACCGACATTGTAGTCCATCGTCTCCCTATAAGAGAAGATTGCAAGCCAGTGCAGCAAAAGCTCAAAAGGATGAGGCCTGATATCGTGTTGAAGATAAAGGAGGAGGTCCAAAAGCAGTTTGATGCCGGATTTCTGCAAGAAGTCAAGTATTCTGAGTGGGTGGCTAACATCGTACCAGTTCCAAAGAAAGATGGAAAAGTACGAATGTGTGTGGATTATCGGGATTTGAACAAGGCTAGTCCAAAGGATAATTTCTCATTGCCCCACATCGACACATTGGTAGACAATACTGCGGGCTTCTCACTATTTTCCTTCATGGATGGTTTTTCTGGGTATAATCAGATAAAGATGCATCCTGAAGATATGAGAAAGACTACATTCATTACGTTATGGGGGACGTTTTGTTATAAAGTGATGCCGTTTGGATTGAAGAATGCAGGAGCGACATACCAAAGAGCCATGGTAGCCTTGTTCCATGACATGATGCATAGGGAAATCGAGGTTTACGTTGATGATATGATCGTGAAATCTAGAACGGAGGGCGAACATGTGCGGGTCTTGAGAAAGTTATTCTTAAGATTGAGAAAGTTCCAGCTCAAGCTTAATCCAGCGAAGTGCACTTTTGGGGCTAGGTCAGGAAAGTTACTAGACTTCATAGTCAGTGAGAAGGGAATCGAGATTGACCCAGACAAAGTCAAGGTAATACGAGATTTACCTCCACCTCACACTCAGAAAGAAGTTCGAGGTTTCCTCAGAAGACTGAATTACATCGCTAGGTTCATTTCACAACCGACCGAGAAATGTGACCCTATATTTCGCCTTCAAGAAACATAATCCGGTACTTGGGATGAAGAATGCGAAGAAGCTTTTAACAAGGTGAAGCAAGATCATCTAAAACTCCAAGGTTGCCACCACCTAGCCCGGATAGGTCACGATATTGTATCCGACAAGATTTGATAATTCCATGGGTGTGTGCTAGGCCAACATGATGAAACGGGAGAAAAGAAAGGCGATATATTATCTCAAAGAAGAAATTCACTGACTGTGAAATGAGATATTCGCCTATTGAGAAGTTATGTTGTGCCTTGATTTGGACAACCCGAAGATTAAGACAGTACATGTTATACCATACGACTTGGCTAATCTTAAAGTTAGACCCGTTAAAGTATATGATGGAGTCAATTGCTTTGAATGGGAGAATGGCCCGATGGCAGATCTTACTGTCTAAATTTGATATTGTTTATGTGAGCCAGAAGGCTGTGAAAGGGAGTGCAATTGCTGACTTTCTAGCTAGTAGAGCTCTGGAGGACTACGAGCCGTTGAGTTTTGATTTCCCAAATGAAGACCTGATGTGTATAGCGGCTACTGAGGAAAATCCCCAAGAAGGTCACGGTTGGAGGTTAAACTTTGATAGAGCCTCAAATGCTATGGGTAATGGAATTGGGGCAGTCCTAGTGTCCCCGAATGGTGATCATTATCCTTTTACTTGCAAATTGGATTTTGATTGTACAAACAATATGGCAGAATACGAAGCATGCATCATGGGTATTCGTGCAGCTGTAGAGCCGAAAATCAAAGTGCTAGAGGTCTATGGAGATTCAACATTGGTGATATATCAGCTCAGGGGTGAATGGGAAACGAGAGATCCCAAATTAATCAGTTATCGAAAGTTGGTCCTCGAATTGATTAAGGAGTTTGAGGACATCACTTTTTGCTATCTCCCACGAGATGAGAACCAGATGGCTGATGCACTAGCTACTTTAGCCTCCATGATCAAAGTAAACAGACATGAGGATATGAAGCCTATCCAAATGAGTATCCATGAAAACCCGGCTCATTGTTACAATATTGAAGAAGGAGAAATCGATGATAGTCCTTGGTACCAAGATATACTACGATATGTAAAAAATCGTGAGTATCCTAGCCAGGCAACGGAGAATGAAAAGAGAACTCTGAGAAGACTAGCCATTGATTACGTCTTAGATGGGGAGATCTTATACAAGAGGGGAAAGGATCAAGTTCTGCTAAGATGTGTGGACGCTGTGGAAGCAAAGAAAATCTTGGAGGAAGTCCATGAGGGCATCTGTGGAATGCATACTAGTGGTTTCACAATGGCCAGACAGATTATGAGATTCGGGTACTACTGGTCCACCATGGAAGGGGATTGCATCAATTATTCCAAGAAGTACCATAAATGTCAAATCTATGGTGATAAAATGCATGCACCTCCTTCATCTCTTCATGTCATGACTTCTCCATGGCCTTTCTCCATGTGGGGTATGGATGTTATCGGGCCAATATCGCCGAATGCTTCAAATGAGCATCGTTTCATATTCGTGGTTATTGACTACTTCACCAAATGGGTAGAAGCTGCTTCGTATGCTAATGTTACAAAGTCATCAGTCAGTAAGTTCTTGAAGAGAGAGATCATATGTCGGTATTGAATGCCTGAGAGAATCATATTCGACTATGCGTTGAATTTGAACAACAGCTCAATAGCAGAGGTCTGCAATCAATTCAAGATCAAACATTATAATTCGTCGTCGTATCGCCCGAAAATGAATGGTGTAGTAGAAGCGGCCAATAAAAATATAAAGAAGATTGTAGGGAAGATGACTGAGACTTATAGGGACTGGCACGAGAAATTACCGTTTGCCCTCCTTGCGTATCGAACGTCAACCAGGACCTCCACCGGGCCAACGCCTTTCTCCTTAGTTTATGGCATGGAGGCAGTCTTGCCCATCGAAGTTGAAATCCCTTCTCTCCGGGTTTTGACTGAGCTACAATTGAATGAAGCGGAATGGATTCAATCTCGATACGATCAGTTGAACTTGATATAGGGAAAGAGGCTAAAGGCTATTCAGCATGGTCAGATGTACCAGAAAAGAATGATGCGAGCCTACAACAAGAAAGTCCGACCCAGAGAATTTCACGAGGGGGACCTGGTGTTGAGAAAAATTCTTCCTCTACAAAAGGATTTTAGGTGGAAATGGATACCGAATTGGAAGGGTCCTTATGTTGTAAAAAAGGCCTTTTCTGAAGGAGCCCTGAACCTGGCTGAAATGGATGGAAAAAACTTGCCTAATCCAGTAAATTCAGATTCGGTCAAGAGATACTTTACTTGAAGAGGGGAAGGAACCAAGGTGAAAACCCGCAAAGGGCGCTTTGATTCCAAAAAAAAAAAGAGAGGCTAAGGTGAAAACCCGCAAAGGGCACCTTAAGACCAAAGGGGATTTGAGTTGAAAACCTGAATAGGGCGGCTCAAATTTTGTTCGTCACGTGGTAGTCTTGTTGCACCTAAATCGGCAGAAAGGAGTGGACGACATCTTGGGGCATCAACAAAATACTGTGAATCTCCTAAACACGTGTTGAATTCAGAAGGGTCTTCGAAAGTTGTATAGAGAAATTCAAGCAGAGATATCTGGGGCACCTGATCATAGTATTTGTATTGAATTCGTTGTTTTAGAATATTTCATTCTTTTTTTTCAATATAAATGTCCCCAGGCAATTCCTCTATCATTGACAATTCATTGAGAGCTATGCTCCCAAATTCATTTTGTTTTATTCATCGTTATGATCTTTTCTCAAGCATGTTGCATTAGAATGACGATTAATGGACTAGTAAAACTTTCACAAGGGAAGTTTTTCATATTACTCTAGAAATCTTTAAATAGCTCAGGAACCTGAAACAGGACCATTGTTTAGACCTTCACCGGGTTGAAAGGTTGGAGATATCTAGGAGTCAGGAGTCAAGATTAGAATTTTCAAGTTTTGACGAAGCGTTGTTGTCACAAAGAAAGCCTTAATGAGCAATAATGACTTTAAACATTCAATATTAATTTTTCATGACATAACATTCAAATGTCGTTCATACATGCCTAGTTAGGAGCATTTGATTCATTCTGATCATAACATCCTAATCATTAGGCATAATTAGGCTCATAAAGTGAATCATACAGGTCATGTTTCACAGAGAACAGATTGGTGAAATCATATAGCCTTACTTCCTTGAGCAACAGTGGAACAGATTGAAGCTACGACGGCGGATCTGGTTTCCCTGATATTGTAATTAAAAAGATTAAAGCCACAACGGCGGATCTTACTTCCTTAGCAGTGTAGTGGAACAGATTGAAGCTACGACGGCAGATCTAATTTCCCTGATATTGTAATTAAAAAGATTGAAACCACAACGGCGGATCTTACTTCCTTAGCAGTGCAGTGGAACAAATTGAAGCTACGACGCGGATCTGGTTTCCCTGATATTGCAATTAAGAAGATTGAAGCCACAACGGCGGATCTTACTTACCTGACGGTGCAGTGGAACAGATTGAAGCTACGACGGCGGATCTGGTTTCCCCAACATTGCAGTTGAACAGATCGAATATTACAGATCTTGTCTCCCTAAGCAGTAGTGGAGCAGATCAAAGATGGCAGATTTTACCTCCCTGAGGTTGCAGTGGAGTATATTGAAGCCAGTAATTCTATTCCCATGGTTGGCAGTGGAATCGATCGGAGAAAACAGATCTTGTCTTCATGTACTGGCATGAAGTAGATAAAAAATAAGCAGATCTTGTCTTCCCATACTGGTGGTGAAGTAGATCGAAGATACAAGTCTTATCTCCCTAAAGTTACAGTGGAGCAGACAAAAGTAACCAATCCTATCTCATTGAAGTTGCAATGGAGTGGATTAAAACCGCAGATCTCATCTCTCTGAAGTTACAGTAGAGCAGATCACATCAGATTTACCTTTAAGTTGTAACAGAATAAGTTGAAGCTATAAGTCTTATCTCCCTGAAGTTGCAGTGGAGCAGATTAAAGATAGCAGATTTTGTTCTTCTGAGAAGCTACGACGTATGAATCCTGTCTCCCCGACATTCTAGTGGAATAGATTGGAGCACCAGTTCCTATACCTCTGAAGATGCAGTAGGAAGGAACGAGGTTACTTAAAGAAGAGAAGCATTAAGGAAGCTGAGGCTCAATAAGACTGGGCACAATTGGGCATTGTAGTCTTTGCTCTATTTCCGTTACACGACAATGAGCAAAGAGGGGCAGCTGTAATAGGGCCCAATTGACCCAGGGCCAGGAACAGTCCAACAATTACAGGCCCAACAAAACTAACCTAAGCCCAAAATAACCCCGCCCAAAGCAAAATAAAAAGAAAGAACCCTAGCCCTAAGGAACGCCAAGAAGAAGCCTTCAGCGCCCAAAGACCTCGCGTCAGCTTAACGCCCAATCATCGCAAGACAACTCGAGGTCGACCCTCTCCGCGACGTCACTGCGAAAACACGGACTTAGAGAGTCCCAGAGAGAAGAAACAAAGAAAACAAGATTTAGATTGTTTTATTTTCTTTATTTTCTACCTATAAAAGGCCTATCAAATCTGTAAAAGGGGATATGGTATTAACGGAGAAATACAAAGAGAAATTGAAAGAAAATACAGATATTAAACTTATTTTTCAAAGGTGATTTTTGTTTTTTTATTTTACAGAGTTTGTTTTATTTTTTAGAAACTTTTCTTGTTTTTTTTCTTTTATTTTTCATCATTATTTTGTTTAAAATTAAAAAAAGGGAAGGATCTTACCCCATTCGTTGAGAACGCCGGACCGGTGGCCATCTCCGTCATGATCGAACCTTGGTCAGAAGCATGGCAAGAAGGACGCTAGGGTTCCAAACCCTAGCAGAGCAAACAAGAGGGCCGGTTTTTTTTTTGTGTCATTCGGGTAAATGACTTTTAGAGGAAAAAAATTGTTTTAAATAATGATCAAAACAGTGCTTGTTTCGTCCGAATTCGACCATGCGGTGACCCGACCGGAAGGGAGGATCCGCGCGTTTGGCTTCAATGGGGAATTTGCGCAATTGGCCCCTCCCTTTTGCAACGCGTTTCAGATTAAATCCTGTTTTTCTTTTTTAAATTGGTTCGCAAAATTCAATTTTGCTTCAATTTGTTTATCATCTGCTAAAGATTTTGGGAAGGCGGGAATAATTTCCCTTTTAGTCCTCCCTTGTTTCCTGCGCATTCAAAGTGGTCTTTTTTTTTTCATTTATTTCAAATTTGTTTTTTTTCTTTTGTTCAATTTAATCCATTTTTGAACTATTTTACTATTTAATTATTTATTTATTATTATATTATATCATTATGTATTATTATATTATTTTTTATTATTGTCATTATTTTATTTGTACATACGTCGTTCTCTTATTTAATACATATATATGCATTTTTTCCCTAGTATACTTGCATGTCTTTACAATATATATATATATATATATATATATATATATATATATGCATTTTATGTAGTATATGCATACCTGCACACATTTAATACACTTTTTTTTATTTTTCATTTTATTTCTTAACTTCTATATACATATATATACATTTTCATAATTTCTTAATATATTTTTTATTTTTATAAATACATTCATTTTTACAAAACATATATATCTTTTATATTTAATTTTTGAAAACATTTGTTTTACTTTACTTTTGTAATTATATAAGCATGCTTGTAAATTTATTTGTATATTATACCTACTTGTATATATATATTTATAAATATTTATTCATATATGTTTGAAATTAGAATATCCGTTTCATGTTGTACCTTAACCCTTTTTAGCATCTCTTTTAAAAATATCTGTTGATTTTCTCAAAGTATTTAAATCGTCCTATTTTATAAATTTCAAAATATTTGGCATTCATGATTCTCGTGAAAGATCGTGTCCTAACTTACTGGATCGCGATTATTTTTCGATGAATTTAGAAAGCCAAGTATTTATTTTGCAATAAATTCACAAATTTTAAATAAAAGCTTATTCTCGGGAATTCAAAATGTTAGGTCCTAACTTACTGGTCATGACATTTTCTTCTCGAGATAAGAATTTTCAAAAGCAAAAGGCAATATTCGGGTATTTTGGAGATTTAAAAACATTGTGCCCTAACTCACTGGGTGTGGTGTTTTATTTTTTTGAAATGTGAATGTCTTATTTTTTTTTATTCATGAAATAAAGAGTTTTCTTTTAAAATCTTTTCAAATTTTCGACACCAAAACATTAATAAAAATCAATTTGGTACCAATTTTGGGCGTTACGAGGGTGCTAATCCTTCCTCGTGCGTAACTGACTCCCGAACCTGTTTTCTCAAATTTCGCAAACCAAAATTATTTTTTTAAGGTGAGCCGATCACACCTTAATAAAGGATCGGTGGCGACTCCAGTTTTTGTTTTTTTAAGTCGACAACTAAAATTTTTGTTTTCAAAAAACGGTTTCGACAATACTAATATTCAGACATGTGTCCAACAAAAAATTGGAGCAAATAGGACCTTAGTCCTCACACAGAACACACTCTGCACATATCCCACCATTTTTGAACTTAGTCTCATCGTACATTGTCATTTTTGGCACAACACATTTATAAAATATTATAAAAAATATTAATCCGAAGACCGACCTAAGGGCTAAGAATGTGTTCAAACTGCATTGATTGAAACATTGGGGATAAGTTCATTTGGATGTTTCAAGGTCCCAGCAATGTTTGCATGCGCGGCCCAGAAGTGCTCCGTTTCAGACAACTTGTTTCAAGCATTATTTCCCACCTAAGCTGCCCCTACTTGTTTGAAGAATGTAGGGACCATATTATACAACAAGTTTTGTTTTTTATTAATTAAAATATATTATATTAAATTATTAAAAGTTGGTAGAAATTTTGTAACCTTTCATAAATAATATAAATATTTAATTTTAATAATGATGATAGTTTAAATTATAATTAATATAAATTAAGACCAAAAATCAATAATTAAAAAATGAATATATGAATGAATGTGTAAAATTTACATTCTAGGGACTTCAAGCACATATTTATATTTTTTTATAATATATGACAAATTCAATTATAGCAAAAATTATTGACATATATAATTCTTATTATATAAATGAGTATTCAATGTTGATATATATATGTTGAGAATAATCGTCTCGGTTTTATTAATGAGATAATGACCAAGCAACAAAATAAAATACAAAGAGAAACAAAGGAAAGACATGCGGCAAACTCTAAGCCTAAAAAATAAAGTAAAACTGAAGAGCCAACAGAAACAACTTAGAAAAATCCCAAATTCTAAAATCCAACAAAGCTTGAAACCCTAAAATTAGTAAAAACACAAATAGCCATATCCTTACGAACTGACCAAAACGATGAATCTCCTTACAAAACACCCTAAAAGTTTCCTTCCAACCCAACACTAGACCGCCACTTCGTCTATTCGAATTCACATTAATGCCATTCCGAAATCCACATTTCTCTCCAACTGCAGCCATTCGAGACACACTCAGCTTCGTCTTAACCAAAAAGACCACAGAGGGATTTAAGCCTCGCAACATATGTCGGAGACGCCGAATTATCCGAGGTCTCCCCAAGCCTGGGTATTCCAACTTATGAGTTTCATTGTGTCCGGCTGGCTTGCTTAGCAAGACCTGCCGATATCATAGTTTTTGAGTTTTGTGCCAAAATATCCATGGTTTCCTTCGAAACATTCGAATCCCCATCCTCCACCTCATTCAATTTCATACGCGGCCTTTTAGAACCTTCCGAGGGGTGAATCGGTGTATCCTCCCCCTCCACTAGCGACATTTCTTCATCATAGTTAACATTAGTGCAATGACCACTAAGTTCCAGCCCGTGTCTCCCTTTTGGGCCTACAGGCCTTATTTCCATCTCCTTTTTCAGTTTAATTTGGGATAATTAGAATTCAAAGCACCAAAAACTCCTTGATTTAAGGGATAAGATTTGGAAGAATCACCCTAATCCCACCCGCATTGATTGTGGAGTTTCCAAAATTAATCCCTCTTCCCTCCCCATCCTCAATCAACCATTTGCTCTTCCACACGGAAGCCCTCCGCGGCGGAACTCGTAAAGAAGTATCTCACTGAAAAACAATCTCATACTTCGGTGTTGTAGCCCGCAATGGACAGAAACTTTCCCATGGCCTAACTTCCCACATAAAAAAAAAACAAAATAAAGACTTTCTCATAAGCGAAATGAGCATATGCACATATACCATTTGGGAGCGCAAATCTCCTCCTTCTGCACAGTGAAGAAATTAGATTGAAATAATATTTATTTTAAATTTTAGTTAATAAAAACACTTAACAAATAATTAACGTACCAAATGATAATTTTTTAATTATGCCATATTAAAATATTTTCCTTAATTCTAACTTTAAATTGCTATATATATATATATCTGGTTAAACACAATCTCCCGAAGTGACATCGGTCCTGTTACATTAGGAGTTATATTAAGTCAGACACTTTTGATCTCTCAACACTGATTTTTTTAATCTACAATACTCCGAATTTTTACGTGAATTTAAGTTTCTTATTTGATAGAAGTTGAGATAAAGAAAGTTAACAAATTCAACTTTCTCTTGTCTCCATGGGTGTATTTGGGAGGGCCCATATTCACAACCATGGCTTCAGGCAACCAGGGAGAAGGGGGGCGATTCAGAATTTCATATTCCATGCCTACAAAATAAAAAACACAACTGTATTTTGATATCATTGTTCACAGTGTAGCAGAGCTTGCTTGGAATTTAAAGCCTATTAAGCCATTAAACAATACCTGAGAAAAGGATGGGTCGAGCACAGAATCCAACAATTCACTATAACCATCAAATGCAAGAGCAGAAATAAAAGAAGAAAATGGATGTAGAAGTGGCCGGCCACCACCATTAATGCATCTAACCATTTCCGTAACCAATCAGCCTGGGAGCACCCCAAAACTACAGCTGATCAACACTTCATCACTGCCAATGTTCCTGTATATTGGTTATTACTTATAACTCAATCAAACAAAGCATATTTGTAGCATTCGAAACAGTAAGAATGTATATAGAAAAGTTTGGGTTTTTTTTTTTCCAATTTTTATTGGTTATGCACCAAATTGCCATATGTAATATGTACAATTTTCATAAGCTCATTGCCAAAAAGAAAAAGAAAAAGGGCCACTCTCTGCCGCCCTTGAAAGAATCTACAATCCTGGAACCGAACTGTATTCGCCGTAAAAATCGGCGATCCCAGAAGCAGCCCAGAGCCGTTGATTAAACTCGTCTTGCAACTCGTCGGGCACGAACGACGTCCTACAAAGCGGACACGTTTGCTTATCATGGTCCATCCAACGGTCCAAACACGCCCTATGGAAAACGTGCCTACAGTTCCTCAACCACCTGATCTCTTCCCCGCCTTCGAACTCGTACAAGCAAACAGCGCAGCTCTCCGGCGGGTCCCCCACGACGACGAGCTCCTCGTACTTTATGACGGGAAGTATCTCCCGGATCAGGAGAGCTGATACGGGCGGATGCTCGGGTGTCGTTCGGGTCGGGTTTTCGGGCCAGACTGCGTCAGTTTCGAGGAAATTGGTGAGTCCCATGAAATTAAAAAGTGCGGAGATCAGATTCCGGATGAAACCCAGAAAGGAAAGCGTGTGAACGAAGAGTTTCGGCAAGAAAACTTCGGTGTAACCAACTGGAAACCCCATGAAAGCAGTTTTACAAAATATCGTATATGGTAATTATATCAACAATGGAATCAAAATTGTAAAGAGAAAAGCCTTTGTTTACGTATTTATGGATAGAAAAAAGTGGAGAGGAACAAAGCGAAAGAGAAAACAGGAAGCTTCTGCATTCAGCTAAGCTATGTGGAAATCCACTAAATAATTATTTATAGTACCATACTAAGATGTGAGTGATTGGGTCACTGCCTGTGACATGAATCGACAAGTTGTGATTGGTGGGTGAGGGTGAAATTAGGAGTTAGGAAACGCTGCCTGTTTCTGGGATGGTCTCCCTTGGGGAACATGGTAACATCTCGTCCTTTTGTTTACTAAACTAAACAAAATATGAAGGAATTAGATTGGTTAATTATGCAGTCATTACAGTTCAATAACTATTTTTTAAAGATTGCCTTGTATTAAAGCAATATATATTTTTTTGGTTGTAAAACGGAATGTTAGGACAACCTTTTACTTTAGCTAATAAATGCAAGACTTAAATTTCGTCTTAAATACAAAGCTTGAAAGCAATAATTAATTTCTCGGAAAGCAAGGATTTTAAAGCTGCAAATCGCTTTTTATTTTTTATTTTTTATTTTTTATTTTTTATTAATCATTTCCAAACTGTCCATCGCCATCACAAATCATTGTGCCTCACCTTTTCATTATTCAAGGATTTATTTTATTTTATATGCACTACCAATTAAATATTATTTTATTATTTCCATTCAATTTTATAAATATTTAAAAAAACTGCATAAAAGATAGATAATTTTTTATTAAATATTATAAATGGATGCGGAGCTGAAAATGAAAATAAATTAAAGTTGTATGTGAACTACAAATAAGAAAAAAAATTATAATTCAAATGGATAATTTTATTTAATAAAGAAAAATATAATGGTATTAATTATAAAAGTATTACCATACTCCCTGTAATGTTGTAATACCCGATTTTGGCCCGGGTAAAAAGGCCCAAATACAACAAAATTACAAACGGGCCACAAAGCCCAAAACCAAATTCAGTGGCCCAAACCAAATAGTGGCCCAAAATTGATCCAGGAAACCCTAGGGTTTCCAGGAAGCACCAGCGCCGCAACAAGACCGAATCTCCCCGATCTTCACTTGCAAACACAAGAAGGAAAGAAAATCAAATCAAACTAAATCAAATCAAGAAGATTTCTTGTTTCTATTTCTTGTATTTTTATTTGGCTATATAAAGCCATTGTTAAATACTGTAAAAAGGGATCAGACTTTCGAAATCAGAAAATAAAATATACTATTACTTTCACAATCAAAACAGAGTTCAAGAGAAAGCAGAATCGATTCAAAGGTTGCTATTAACAGTTTATTATTTTCTTGTTAGATATATGTTTCATCTACTTATTTGCATGCAAATAAACTGAGTAAAATGAAAGAGGCAACCTTTCTTTGATTCTGGAACGTTCGAGGGAGCCACGCCGAGGATCGGTGGCAGGAAACCGAAGAGTCTCCTTAACTTTTTGGCGTTTTTTGTTGATATTTTGAAAGCTCCGAACCCTGATTCGGGTTTAGGAAGGCCAAAGAAATTGAATGGGGGAAATTTCCCCTTTTTCGGCCACCACAAACGGCGGCACCGGCGCCTGAGAACGGCGACCGGCGCGGTGGCCGGCGACCGTCCGATGATCGGCCTATCGCTTGAGGACAGGAGGGTTGAGAGTGATTTTAAAAAAGGTTTTTTTGTTTTTTTTAAATGTTTTTGAAATGAAAAATTTGACTTAAATTTGGCTTAAAATAGGCCAATCAAAATGGCGCCGTTTTGGAGGGGGAGGATCCGCGCGTCGACCCGACCCGGACCCGTGATCCACAGTTTTTTTATGCGGAGGGAAAATTGCGCTTTAGCCCTCCGCCTTTTTATATGTTTTCAATTAAGTACTCTCATTTTTTAATTTTGGCCTTTAATTTATTTCAAATTCCAATTAGATCCGTGTGAGCACGGCGCTGCTTTTAGAGGAGAAGGAAAATTGCCCTTCCAGCCCTCTATGTAATTCAGCATTCAATTAAGTCCTCCGTGCTTTATTTATTTACTTAATTTACCCCTTTATTTTTACTAGCAATTCAATTTAGTCTTTTTATATATTGCTCTTAAAATCAATATTTTGATAATGTTTTTAACTTCCATAAATAATTATTATTATATATATAGTTTTATGTATATATTTTACTAAAAACATAATTTATATTCACATGTTTAATTTATTTAATTTTGATGTTATTTTAATTGTTTTAAACTAGGGTATTTTTATTTTATTTCAATCATTGGTCTATTGATTTAGGATTACATGTTTTACTATCTTGCCCATTTATTTGATATTTTGCATGCCATTATTGTATTTATTTGTTTGTATTATTTCCATGTTATCGTAATATTTATTATTGCATGATATATTTAAAGTAGCATATCATTGCATTTTTTCTACTCGATTTTTAAAACCAAACTCTTTCAAAATGGATATTCTTTAAATCAAAATAAACTCATTATTGGGAATTCAACACGTTGTGTCCTAACGTATTGGATGTGACGCATTGATTTTTCGAAATGAATATTTTTTAAAGTAAAGGAAATATTCTGAGTTTGAGATTCTAAAGGAATTGTGCCCTAACGTATTGGTGTGGTTTCTTAAATCTTGGATGAGTGGATGCTCTTTTAAAATTTTTATATTCTAACCTAATTCATTTTAGGGAAAATTAGAATGTTGTGCCCTAACGTATTGGGTGTGGCATTTTTGCTTCTCTGAATTGAAAAGGGTCTTAATATGCAACGTTTTAAGTTTTTAAAGATTAAATTTTTAAAATTTTCGACCTTAAGACATTAATTAATTAATTAGGTACCAATTTTTGGGTGTAATGGGGGTGCTAATCCTTCCTCATACGTAACTGACTTCCGAACCCGTTTTTTTTAAAAAAATTCGTAGACCAAAGTCATTTTAGGTGACCCAATCACACCTTAATAAAAGATTGGTGGCGACTCCCAATTTTCATTTTTTTTAAAGTCGACAACCAAAAAAAAATTTTTATTTTCAAAAAAATGGTTTCGACAGCTTGGCGACTCCACTGGGGAAATTTTTTTAAGAGAGAGTCGAGCCACAAAGTTAATTAACTTTTGTCTTAAGGTCGAGAAAATATTTAAAAAAAAACTCATAACATCCTTTTTGCGTTCATTATCTTCTTGTTTAAATATTATTTGCATTATGCATTTCAGGAGTTGAACAATTTTTACCCTTTTAAGTGAGAGTGAGAAGCTATGCCTTCGTGAGGTTTTTTACCTCCGTGTAGGGTAGTGGATTGCTTTCGGGATACATCCGTACCTATGTCTTCGTGAGATTTTTTCATCTCCGTGCAGCCATAGGGAAATGTATTCCCCTGAACTGAATTCGGTCCATATGAGCCTATAATGGGTGAGGATTGAGGAATCTGCTGGTTCAGGTACCTTTACTCTAGAAGCTAAACCACATATAGTGAACCTTAGGAATTCACCCTAGATAGAACTATACTAAACCCTAGTAGATATCCAATTAGGGATCTTTATTATTTCTTGGTTATATCTTATATTTCTATGTTATACTGACTTTTGATGTTTTATTTGCATGACATGACATTCCATTTCATCATAAAAGGCGTCAATTCAAATTCAGTTGCTAGATAGAAGGCTTAACATGAAAAGCGGGTTTCTTGATAAAGTGGAGGACAATGCGGCTGTTCGAACTTGGTCTGAAATAATGCAGCAAGAAAAGGGTGATAATTTGGCTGATGGGCATGTATCGGAGTTATGAGACTTTACGCATATCAATGCAACTCAAAACAATTTGCAAGAATTGAAGGAAATCTGGGGTCAATGGAGTGATGAGGTTAGACAGTTCTTTTATGATAATTATGGGGATTTGCCTTATTTGCTTGATGTGAAGGTAGATAAGCGTTTGTTTCAAGCCCTCGCCCAATTCTGGAATCCTGCTTACAGTTGCTTTACGTTCGGGAAGGTCGATTTAGTGCCTACAATAGAGGAGTATATGGCTTTACTCCGTTGTTCAAAGTTTCAAGTGGACAGGGTTTATTCGAGAGCAGTAAATGTGCCAACCTTTTCCAAGAAGCTGATGAGTGTAACATGAATGAGTGAGCAGTGGGTTGTCGCACGAATTAAGCAAAAGGGGGACAGTAAGTGCATTCCTTGGAGAGGCTTGAAAGATGCAATCCTCACACACCCAGATGTCAGGAAAAGGTTAGATGTTTTTGCTTTAAGTATATATGGCTTGGTTCTCTTCCCTAAGGCCTTGGGGTATGTGGATGAAATAGTCACTGATTTATTTGACCGGCTTGATAAGAAAGTTACACCGATTCCAGTAATTTTGGCAGAAACTTTCAGGTCATTGAGTGCATGCTTAAGAAGGCAGTGAAGGTAGATTTATTGGATGTGCACAACTTCTACTCGCGTGGTTTCACAGTCACTTTTGGAAGGTGGATAAAGTGTCATATCGGGTTTTCTCTGAAAATTATTCACCACTAAAGGAGATAGTCGCTACGCCCAGGAGAGACGACATTTCGAAGGAGAAGTGGATAGCAATTCTTCAAAATCTTCGAGAGGAGGACATTGAGTGGAAAGCTCCTTGGTTACTTCCAGACGAGATCATGTATAGGTGTGGTAGTTTTGATTGGGTTTCTTTGCTAGGGGTTTGGGGAGCTACTGGATACACCCCATTATTGGTGCTAAGGCAATATAGGTTAAGACAATTTATACCGGCAACCCAAGGGTTAGCTGATTGTGAATTTTTGTACAAGGATGATGGTTACAGAAAAAAGATTCAAGAGATGGTTAGTGTGTGGAAACAAACTCGCCGAATGAAGAGGCTAGCTGTGGGTCCAATGACAACTCCTGGGTATCATCAATGGTGGGCTAGAAGGATAAATGATAATACACCTAAGCTAAATCAGGAAGAAAGCCAGTCAATAGAAGCTCATTTGCGAGTCATTCCTTCTGAGTTGGAAATGGTAAGACAAGATTTTGAGAGGAATAATGCGGATTTGGAGAAAAGAATAGAGCAAGTGGAGGTGGAAAAGACGAACTTGAGATTGGACATAGACGTTCAGAAGCGTAGGAATGAGAGGTTGAAGAAAGAAAAGAACAAAGCTGATGAGGAACTGGGCAGTCTTAAGACGGATTATAAAAAGCTGCGCTTGTCAATAAGAACTGCTGGGCTGGGAAAGACATCAGAACAGTGGCGAGTAGAAATCCAAGGAGAAAAGGACAAGGCCGATAAGTGGGAACAGAGATTCCAAGAGATGCAAAGGCGAAATGAGGCCTTAGAGAAGAGCTTGTTAGAAAGTCAGAAGGAAAATGGGGAGTTAAAGAATAGGGTGATTGTATTGGAAAGATCCCTTCGTCAGTATCGAAGCCGAAATTGTACGATAGAGTTAAAAGCTAGCTTGTGCAAGATTGAAGAAATAGAGAAAAAAATTGAAGAGTTAGAGATGGAGCTGCAAAATTATGAGATCCAGATCAAGCACTTAAAAGCAAACGAGAGTCATAGTAATGAACAGCTTCACCATTTTCAGAATCAAGTTAGAAGCAGGGATCATCTTATTGAGGAAGCTGTAGTCCAGATTCGAGAAGTAGCTGATCATATACAAACTTTAGCAGTACAAGCTGACACGCTGAGTGTGAAGTATGAATCGGAGTCAAAACGGGGGCAAGAATTGGCTTTGTTACTTAGAAAGATTAGAGTTCTGGGTACTAGGGCAAAGTCGTATTTGTAATTCATTTTATGTAAAGGAATTTAATTTCTAGTAAAGTTTTCTTATATGGAATTGAATTCAAATTGACGTCTTTTCTGCATTCATGCATTGCATTGTTTCATATGCATTAATAAATACATTAAAGGATTCTAATTAATCTAAATCACTCCTCACTAATCTGAAACCAATCAAGCTACCAAACAACTTTACTGATTTTCGATCCAAAACTAGAGACATGGACCAAAGGCTAGAAACAGCCCGAGAAAAGAAATGCAAGAGCAAATGAATGAGCAATTAGAGAAGATTCAACAAAAGATGATGGAAAAAATAATGGAATCTCAAGGGAGTATGATGGCTAAGTTGACTCAGTTATTGGCTGGAGGAGTTGACAAAGGAAAGGGGTTGGTGCTCAATAATGAAGAAGGAGACAACGAGGGACCGATTTATTCCTCAGGACTTACTTCTCAACAAGCGGGGATATATCTGTGCAAATCCTCCGTTACTATCAAGCCTCATGACGGTACTGAAATACCGATAAACTTTCAAGCTAGAGACAATCCTGCTAATCCTGTTATCCCAGACTTCGATGAGACAATCGAGAAAATGAATGATGAATTGCCAAAACAACTCGAGGAAAAGTATAAATGGCTGGAGGAAAAACTTAGAGTGATAGAAGGTACTAAGAGTTACCATGGAATTGATGCTAGAGAATTGAGCTTGGTTCCAAGTCTGATACTTCCTCACAAGTTCAAAACTCCAGAGTTCGAGAAGTATAATGGAACTAGTAGCCCCGAAGCACATATTACTATGTTCTGTAGGAGGATGACTAGATATGTTAATAATGACCAGTTGCTGATACATTGCTTCCAGGATAGCCTCACAGGGGCTGCATCCAAATGGTACAATCAACTAAGTCGTACCCAGATTAATTCATGGAGAGATTTAGCACAGGCATTTTTAAAACAGTACAACCATGTGACTGATATGGTACCTGATAGAATTACTCTGCAGAACATGGAGAAGAAGCCTGGTGAAAGTTTCAGGCAATACGCACAGAGATGGAGGGAGGTTGCTGTCCAAGTTCAGCCATCTCTTCTAGAGAGAGAAATGACGATGCTTTTCATTAATACATTGAAGTCCCCATTTATTACGCATCTGTTAGGGAGTACTTCCAAAAGCTTTTCTGACATAATTATGAACGGAGAAATGATAGAAAATGCTATTAGAAGCGGGAAAATAGAAGCTGGGGAAGGTAGCAGAAGGTCAGCTTCGAAGAGAAAAGAGAACGAGGTTAACAACACAAGTTCATATTCAAAAAGCGATTCTGATCAATCAATCGGGAAGGCGGTACATTAACCAAATAGGATCATCAAAACAGAGATCTGACACAAGACAAAACACAGAGAAGCTTCAATTTACACCAATCCCAATGTCGTATAGGGAGCTATATCAGATCTATTCAATGCACACGTGGTTGCCCCTCACCACTTGAAACCCCTGCAACCTCCATATCCCAAGTGGTACGATGCGAACGCACAGTGCAATTATCACGCGGGAATTGTGTGGCATTCTATAGAACATTGTACGGCATTCAAGAAGCTGGTAGAAAGACTTATAAGCATGGGCGTGGTAAAATTGGATGATTCACCCAATACAGAAAATCCATTACCTGATCACAACGGAGTGAACATGATAGGTGGGAGCATGGGTAGAAAGATCAAGGAAGACATATCAGAAGTGAAAATTCCTTTGAAGTGGATCTGGGAAAATATAGTGAAAAGGGGATTGATCACCCTGAGTTCAGAGAGAAGTGTCGAAGGGGTGAAAAATTACTGTGAGTTCCATCACGAAGAAGGACATAAAATCCAGGAATGTGCAGAATTTAGAACCTTGGTTCAAGACTTGATGGATAACAAGAAGATGGAATTTTATGAAGAAGTTAATGAGGAGGGGAGCATTTGCACATCAGAGGCTTCGAAGGTTCCAAGAATAGTGCAACCTGTGGTCATTATCTCGCGACCCAAGAAGGATGAGGTGAGAGCACCAGCAATGCTAAAAATCATAATAAAGAAACCTGCAACTTTTCCTTACCAAGACAGTAAGAAGGTCCCATGGAACTACGAGTGCAATACGACTGTCCCAAGAAGTGAGGCGGCAAAGAGCCGGTGTGTGAGTACTGATCCAGAGTTTATGAAAGAGGCTATAATAGGGGAGCAAAAAGGGAAAGTAGTTGAGCCAGTGAAGGAGGAAGAAGCTGTGGAATTTCTCAAATTTTTAAAGCATAGTGAGTATAATGTCGTTGAGCAGTTGCATAAACAACCGGCCCGCATATCTGTACTGTCTTTACTCTTGCATTCTGAAGTGCATCGAAATACGTTGATGAAGATGCTAAATGAAACCTATGTGTCCAAGGATATTTCTGTCAGTAAGCTAGATTGGTTGGTCAATAATATCAGTGCTGATAATTTCATATTTTTCAATGATGATGAAATACCTTCGGGGGGTATGGGATCTACCAAAGCTTTGCATATCACTGCACGATGCAAGGAGCGTATTTTGCCAGGAGTACTGATCGACAATGGACCAGCTTTGAATGTTTTACCGTTATTCACACTGAACAGGCTGCCTATAGACAGTTCACACATGAAAACGTGTCAAAATGTAGTGAGGGCATTTGACGGTACAGAAAGGAAGGTCATGGGAAGAATTGAGGTACCCTTACTGATTGGTCCAACGGTTTATGAGGTAGATTTTATTGTGATGGACATCAAACCTTCCTATAACTGCTTATTAGGAAGACCATGGATACATTCGGTAGGGGCAGTTCCGTCATCATTACATCAGATGTTGAAGTTAGTGTCAGATGGTCGGCTAGTGACAATAAAAGCCGAAAAGGATATAATAGCAACTGTATCCAATGAGATGCCGTACGTGGAAACCAATGATGAGTCAGTTGAATGCTCGTTTCGATCTTTGGAGTTTGTAAATGCGGCATTTGTCCCTGAAGGAAGCAAAATTGTGGCTCCAAAATTATCCAAATCCACAGAGATGGGTTTACAATTGTTGGTAGGAAAAGGAGCTTTACCCGGAAGAGGGCTGGGGAGATATCTTCAAGGGAAGATTGAGGTTCCAATGCTAAAAGAAAAGCAAGATCATTTTGGTTTAGGATACAAGCCAGATAGAGGACAAATAAGGAAGGAGATAGAAAAAAGGCAGGAAAAAAGAAGGGCGCGTTTGAAGGGGGTGGAAACTAAGTGGGAGCCAACGATAATTCCCCACATATCCAAAACTTTCATATCCGGATGGATCATTCATCAGGAAAGAACGAAATCGGTTGAGGAAAGCATTAAGGAGACATTGGGAAATATGTACATTAACGCCATTCATGAGCTTGGGAATGAAGAAAGAAGTTGGCTAGACATTCGTCCTTATGAGCCTGGGAGTGTTCTAGACAATTGGACTGCGGAAGAAATACCTAAAGTCTTTAGAACTGTCTCAGAGCAATATTCAGAACAAACTTGTTGTTTTAGCCTAGAAATAACAATGATTCTTTTGTGAAATAGGCTTATGTTTAGAAATCATTATTTTAATAAAATACATCCTTGCAATTATTTCGAGTAAATATTCTTTCATTCTTTCATACGCCTAAAATATATTCTTTTATTACATAAATAAATTATACATAAATTTATACATTCTTTTGTAACCATAATAGGTCTCTGTGTATCAATGACGTGAATGACACTACTACGAGCTCAGAGTGCCCTTTTGAACGAAACGTGTGTTTAGAGGGATCGCACGACTTTGAAGGTGATGAAGATGGTGGTTTATCTTTGGACTTGTTGAGGATGGTGGAACAAGAGGAAAAGCAAATCCTACCTCACAAAGAGTCAGTAGAAGTTGTGAGCCTGGAAGAAGGGAATGAGGTGAAAATTAGAACCGAAATTATCACAAAGACAAGACGAGACCTCATTGAATTAATCCATGAATTCAAAGATGTCTTCGCATAGTCATACCAGGATATGCCAGGATTGAGTGCTGACATTGTAGTGCATCGCTTACCTATAAAAGAGGATTGCAAACCAGTTCAACAGAAGCGCAGAAGAATGAGGCCTGATATTGTGCTCAAAATAAAAGAAGAGGTTAAGAAACAGTTTGAAATTTGGTTTTTGCGGAAGTCAAATATTCTGAGTGGGTAGCTAATATCGTCCCAGTCCCTAAGAAAGATGGAAAAGTACGAATGTGCGTCGATTACAGGGATTTGAATAAAGCAAGCCCAAAAGATAATTTCCCATTGCCACATATTGATACTCTGGTGCATAATACGGCGGGATTTTTGTTGTTTTCTTTCATGGATGGGTTCTTAGGGTACAATCAGATAAATATGCATCCGGAAGATATGGGAAAGACTACGTTCATTACTTTATAGGGAACGTTTTGCTATAAGGTGATGCCATTCGGATTGAAGAATGCAGGAGCAACATATCAGAGAGCCATGGTAGCCTTGTTCCATGACATGATGCACAAGGAAATTGAGGTGTATGTCGATGATATGATTGCCAAATCCAGAACAGAGGAGGAACATGTGCAAGTCTTGAGAAGGTTGTTCTTAAGATTAAGGAAATTTTAGCTCAAGCTTAACCCGACAAAATGCACTTTTGGAGCCAGGTCAGGAAAGCTGTTAGGTTTCGTAGTCAGCGAAAATGGAATTAAGATTGATCCAGACAAAGTCAAGGCAATACGAGAGTTATCGCCACCACGTACCCAGAAAGAAGTTCGAGGTTTCTTGGGAAGACTGAATTACATTGCTCGGTTCATTTCACAATTGACCGAGAAATGTGATACCATATTTCGCCTTTTGAAGAAACATAATCTTGATGTCTGGAATGAAGAATGTCAAAAAGCCTTTGAAAAGATAAAGCAATACCTATGCAATACCACAATTCTGTCACCACCTAGCCCAGATAGACCCTTGATCTTGTATTTAACGGTGTTCAACAACTCCATGGGATGCGTGCTGGGTCAACATGATGCGACTGGAAAGAAGGAAAAGGCGATTTACTATCTCAGCAAGAAATTCACTGATTGTGATATGAGATATTCGCCTATTGAAAAATTGTGTTGCGCCCTAATTTGGACGACCAAGAGGTTGAGGCAATATTTACTCTATCATACGACTTGGCTAATCTCAAAATTAGACCCTTTGAAGTATATGATGGAGTCAACAGCATTGAATGGAACAATGGCTAGATGACAGATTTTGCTCTCTGAGTTTGATATCGTATATGTAAGTCAGAAGGCCATCAAGGGGAGTGCGATAGCAGATTTCTTGGCTAGCGAGCTCTGGAAGATTATGAGCCTCGGATTTTGATTTCCCAAATGAAGATTTGATGTATGTGGCGAATGCTGAAGAGGATTCCCAAGAAAATCATTCTTAGAAATTGAACTTTGACGGAGCATCGAATGCACTAGGCAATGGGATTAGAGCAGTCTTGGTATCTCCGAATGGAGATTTTTATCCTTTCACCAGTAAACTAGACTTTGATTGCACTAATAATATGGCTGAGTATGAAGCCTGCACCATGGGTATACGGGCAGCCATAGAGCGAAAAATCAAGACATTAGAGGTGTACGGAGACTCAGCATTGGTGATATACCAGCTAAGAGGAGAATGGGAGACAAGAGATCCTAAATTGATCCGTTACTGGAGATTGGTTTTGGGATTGATCGAAGAGTTTGACGACATTACATTCTGTTATTTCCCACGGGAAGAAAATCAGATGGCTGATGCTCTTGCTACTCTAGCTTCCATGATTAAAGTGAATCAGTTAGAGGACATGAAGCCCATTCAAATTAGCATTTATGAGATCCCAGCCCACTGTTACAGCATTGAGGAGGCGGAGAATAATAATCCTCCCTGGTACCGAGATATATTGCAATATGTGAAGAATTATAAATATCCGGATCAGGCAACAGAGAATGATAAGAGGACATTGAGGAGGCTAGCTATTGACTATGTCTTGGATGGGAAGATCCTATACAAAAGGGGAAAGGATCAAGTACTGTTGAGATGCGTGGACGCTGTAGAGGCTAAGGAAATTTTAGAAGAAGTCCATGAGGGTGTTTGTGGAACACACGCTAATGAATTCACCATGGCTAGACAGATTATGAGGTTCGGGTGTTACTGGTCCACTATGGAAGGAGATTGCATCAATCATGCCAAGAAATGCCATAAATGCCAAATTTATGGAGATAAAATGCACGCACCTCCTTCTCCTCTTCATGTTATGACTTCTCCATGGCCTTTTTCCATGTGGGGTATGGACGTCATTGGACCAATATCACCGAAGGCTTCTAATGGACATCGTTTCATTTTTGTGGTGATTGACTACTTTATTAAGTGGGTAGAGGCAGCCTCATATGCTAATGTCACGAAGTCAGCAGTCAGCAAGTTTTTGAAGAAGGATATTATATGTCGATATGGAATGCCTGAAAGGATCATATCAGACAATGCGTTGAATCTAAATAACAGCACAATAGCGGAAGTCTGCGATCAGTTCAATATTAGACACCATAATTCATCACCGTATCGCCCAAAAATGAATGGTGCAGTGGAAGCGGTGAATAAAAATATCAAGAAAATCGTGGCGAAAATGGCTGAAACTTACAAAGATTGGCATGAGAAGTTACCTTTCGCTCTTCTTGCTTACCGAACATCTATCAGGACTTCTACTGGGGCAACACCTTTTTCTTTGGTCTATGGAATGGAGGCAGTGTTACCCATTGAGGTTGAAATTCCTTCTCTTCGAGTGTTAGCTGAGTTAAAATTGGATGAAGCCGAATGGATCCAATCTCGGTATGATCAACTGAACCTGATTGAAGAGAAAAGATTAAAAGCCATTCGTCATGGCCAAATGTATCAGAAACAATGATGCGAGATTACAATAAGAAGGTTCGTCCCAGAGAATTTCATGAAGGGGATTTGGTTCTGAAAAAGATTCTCCCTCTACAAAAGGATTTCAGAGGGAAATGGATGCCAAACTGGGAAGGACGTTATGTTGTGAAGAAGGCTTTTTCTGGAGGCGCTTTGATTTTGAGTGAAATCGATGGCAAAAATCTTCCAAATCCTGTAAATTCAGACTCGGTTAAGAAATATTTCACTTGAAAGAAGAGAGGAATCAAGGTGAAAACCCGCAAAGGGCGTTTTGATTTCCTTAAAAAAAAAGGGAGAGGCCAATGTGAAAACCCAAAAAGGGCGCCTTGAGACCAAAGGGGGTTTGAGTTGAAAACCTGAAAAGGGCGGCACAAACATTGTCAGATTGGGGCATATGGTGACCTTGCTAAAGTCAACAATAAAGGGATGCACGACGTCTTGGGGTCATTAACAAAGTACTGTAGATCCCCTAAACGCATGTTAAATTCAGAATGGTTCTTGGCTTGTATGGAGAAATTCAAGCGGCGATATCCAAAGTACCTAGTCTTCATATGGTTTGTACCAAGTTTGTTGGTTCTTGTAAATAGTTCATTCTTTGTTGTTCTTGAATATTTTTTCTTTTCAAGACATTTACTATCAATAAATTCCTGAATTAATTCATCTCTTACTCAGTATTTTTGATCTTTGCGCAAGCATGTTGCATTAGAATAATGATTGATGGACTAATTAAATTTTACAAAAGAGGTTTGGCCTATTACTCTGGGAATTTCTAAATAATTTAGTAACCTAAAATAGGACTATTGTTTGGAACACCCCGAGGACAAAAGACAAAGAGTCTAAGGAGAAAAAAGTTTAAAATAAGACTGCTTCGGTTGTTTAAATAGTGAATGAGACAACAAGAAGTTTTGATGGGGTAGGAAGAAATCCCCTATGGATAGAACGCTCCTCATTTGGGCATAAGCATTTGATAGGACACCCTGAGAGTGGTGTAAATGAATTTCATAATCTGTATCATTGAATTGTGATAGGAAATGATTGAAGAAAAGTCATATACCGTTGGGTTGCCGTGGGAGAACGATGGTATGAATTTTGGTGCCCTAATGGATTAAACTTTGAGGTTTACAGTGGGGGGCAACCTGGCTAAATGTTTCTTCAGAAAAGCCAGTGAAGCAAGAAGGCGTTGTAGCACGTCAGTTACAAAGCCTTAATAAACTTCGAGTAATGACAACCTAAGAGGGATCATTCTTGGAAAAATAAATTTCACATTCATGCAAAATTCACACATGTCTAGTTATGAGCATTTGATGCATTTCGATCATGCCATCCTAATCATTAGGCATAGTTAGGTTCATTATACAGGTCATGCTCCACAGAGAACAGATCAGTGAGAGGAACAGATATTGCCTTCCTGCATTGACAGTGGAGCAGATCGAAGATGGCGAATCTTATCTTTCCAATATAGTGGGAAGCAGATTTAAGCCACCAAGCCTTGTCTCTCTGAGCAGCAGCAGAGAAGGTTGAAGATTGTAGATCTTATCTCCCTAAGCAGTAGTGGAGCAGATCGAAGACGGCGAATCTTATCTTTCCAAGATAGTGGAAAACAGATTTAAGCCACCAAGCCTTGTCTCCCTCAGCAGCAGCGGAGAAGGTAGAAGATTGTAGATCTTATCTCCCTAAGCAGTAGTGGAGCAGATCGAAGACGGGGGATCTTATCTTTCCAAGATAGTGGGAAGCAGATTTAAGCCACCAAGCCTTATCTCCCTCAAGGCGGAGAAGGTTGAAGATTGTAGATCTTATCTCCTAGCGATAGTAGAGCGGATCGAAGACGGCGGATCTTATCTTTCCAAGATAGTGGGAAGCAGATTTAAGCCACCAAGCCTTGTCTCCCTCAGCAGCAGCGGAGAAGGTTGAAGATTATAGATCTTATCTCCCTAAGCAGTAGTGGAGCAGATCGAAGACGACGGATCTTATCTTTCCAAGATAGTGGGAAGCAGATTTAAGCCACCAAGCCTTGTCTCCCTGAGCAGCAGTGGAGAAGGTTGAAGATTGTAGATCTTATCTCCCTAAGCAGTAGTGGAGCATATCGAAGACGGCGAATCTTATCTTTCCAAGATAGTGGGAAGCAGATTTAAGCCACCAAGCCTTGTCTCCCTGAGCAGCAGTGGAGAAGGTTGTAGATCTTATCTCCCTAAGCAGTTGTGGAGCAGATTAAAGCCGACAATCCTATCTCCCTGAAGTTGCAGTGAGGTAGATTGAAGATGGCACTAATTCCTATACTTTTGAAGAAAATACCAAGGTTCAGCATGTCTGGGCAAAAGCGAGCATTTTTAAAGTCTTTGCTCTATTCTCGTTACACGACAATGAGCAAAGAGGGGCAGCTGTAATACTCGATTTTGGCCCGGGTAAAAAGGCTCAAATACAACAAAATTACAAACGGGCCACAAAGCCCAAAACCAAATTCAGTGGCCCAAACCAAATAGTGGCCCAAAATTGATCTAGGAAACCCTAGGGTTTCCAGGAAGCACCAGCGCCGCAACAAGACCAAATCTCCCCGATCTTCACCTGCAAACACAAGAAGGAAAGAAAATCAAATCAAACTAAATCAAATCAAGAAGATTTCTTGTTTCTATTTCTTGTATTTTTATTTGGCTATATAAAGCCATTGTTAAATACTGTAAAAAGGGATCGGACTTTCGAAATCAGAAAATAAAATATACTATTACTTTCACAATCAAAACAGAGTTTAAGAGAAAGCAGAATCGATTCAAAGGTTGCTATTAACAGTTTATTATTTTCTTGTTAGATATATGTTTCATCTACTTATTTGCATGCAAATAAACTGAGTAAAAGGAAAGAGGCAACATTTCTTTGATTCTGGAACGTTCGAGGGAGCCACGCCGAGGATCGGTGGCAGGAAACCGAAGAGTCTCCTTAACTTTTTGGCGTTTTTCGTTGATATTTTGAAAGCTCCGAACCCTGATTCAGGTTTAGGAAGGCCAAAGAAACTGAATGGGGAAATTTCCCCTTTTCCGGCCACCACAAACGGTGGCACCGGCGCCGGAGAACGGCAGCCGGCGCGGTGGCCGGCGACCGTCCGATGATCGGCCTATCGCCTGAGGACAGGAGGGTTGAGAGTGATTTGAAAAAAGGTTTTTTTGTTTTTAAAAAAAAATGTTTTTGAAATGAAAATTTTGACTTAAATTTGGCTTAAATAGGCCAATCAAAACGGCGCCGTTTTGGAGGGAAAGGATCCGCGCGTCAACCCGACCCGAACCCAGGATCCGCGTGTTTTTATGCGGAGGGGAAAATTGCGCTTTTAGCCCCTTCGCCTTTTTATATGTTTTCAATTAAGTACTCTCATTTTTTTAATTTTGGCCTTTAATTTATTTCAAATTCCAATTAGATCCGTGTGAACGGCGTCGTTTTAGAGGAGAAGGGAAAATTGCCCTTCCAGCCCCTCTATGTAATTCGCACATTCAATTAAGTCCTCCAGGCTTTATTTATTTGCGAATTTACCCCCTTTATTTTTACTAGCAATTTAATTTAGTCTTTTTTTATATATTGCTCTTAAAATCAATATTTTGATAATGTTTTTTAACTTCCATAAATAATTATTATTATATATATAGTTTTATGTATATATTTTTACTAAAAAACATAATTTATATTCACATGTTTAATTTATTTAATTTTGATGTTATTTTAATTGTTTTAAACTAGGGTATTTTTATTTTATTTCAATCATTGGTCTATTGATTTAGGATTACATGTTTTACTATCTTGCCCATTTATTTGATATTTTGCATGCCATTATTGTATTTATTTGTTTGTATTATTTCCATGTTATCGTAATATTTATTATTGCATGATATATTTAAAGTAGCATATCATATCGTAATATTTATTATTGCATGATATATTTAAAGTAGCATATCATTGCATTTTTTTTCTACTCGATTTTTAAAACCAAACTCTTTCAAAATGGATATTCTTTAAATCAAAATAAACTCATTATTGGGAATTCAACACGTTGTGTCCTAACGTAATGGATGTGACGCATTGATTTTTCGAAATGAAGATTTTTTCAAGTAAAGGAAATATTCCGAGTTTGAGATTCTAAAGGAATTGTGCCCTAACGTATTGGGTGTGGTTTCTTAAATCTTGGATGAGTGGATGCTCTTTTAAAATTTTTATATTCTGACCTAATTCATTTTGGGGAAAATTAGAATGTTGTGCCCTAACGTATTGGGTGTGGCATTTTTGCTTCTCTGAATTGAAAAGGGTCTTAATATGCAACGTTTTAAGTTTTTAAAGATTAAATTTTTAAAATTTTCGACCTTAAGACATTAATTAATTAATTAGGTACCAATTTTTGGGCATAATGGGGGTGCTAATCCTTCCTCATACGTAACTGACTTCCGAACCCGTTTTTTTTAAAAAAATTCGTAGACCAAAGTCATTTTAGGTGACTCAATCACACCTTAATAAAAGATTGGTGGCGACTCCCAATTTTCATTTTTTTTAAAGTCGACAACCTAAAAAAAATTTTTGTTTTCAAAAAAATGGTTTCGACAATGTAATTCAGTCAGCTGTCGTCCTCCGTAGAAAATACTAGGGGTGAGCAAAACTCGATTCGACTCGAAAAATTCGAAAAAAAATTCGAAAGTTAACTTTATTTTTAAAATAACTTTTATTAAAAAAATCATATTTTTAAATTTAATATATTTTTTAATTCTAAAATACATACTGACAAGAATCTGAAGATAATTGAAACAACTAAGCAAGCAAAGAAGCTAACCAGTATATAAAAAATTAATAAATAAATTATGAAGTGATGAAAGTTAATAAAAAAATTGATTAAGGTGGACAAATTTTATTACGATGGGTGACAATGGTTACAAGGACCCAAAATTATTTTTTAAAATTTAACTCGAACAAATATATTCGATTCGATTTGATTCGAATTCCATCTCACTCGACTCAATTCGAGAAAACTTCAAATAAGGTTAGGATGATAAAATGAGATTTGAAAACTTGATTAACTCGAAAATTTTCGATTCGATTCGATCGAATGCTCACCCCTAGAAAAAACAGTTTCTTAATAGCATGATTCATCTTTATTTATTTATTTAAAATAAAATAAATTTGGTTGTTGGATGTCATTAAAAGATTTATTAAAGTTTGTTATATTCCCTTCGGTTTAGGACATGTGACAATATAACAAGTCCTTTGAAAAGTGTTCATAAACACCTCTCTACTCACAAGTAGCTGGCTAGTCTTTAGAAGACTAATGGCTCGATTCCAACCAGTCTCTTGTTCTTCTTGGAAGGGTATTGGCTGGTTATCTCTGCAAACTAGTTGCTCACTCCTTGTGGGAAGGTCTTGCCTATTCGTTCCTCAAGACACTCACTCTTCTGTTAAGAATGTAACTGTCAGGCTATCAAACCCTACATGAACATTAACAACTCTACACCACAACTCAAAAGGAATGGTAGAATGAGTCTCATCACATGCATCCTCCCCAAACACTTAGCAACAATGACTACTTCTCCAGGAACATAACCTCCACGATATATACCCCCAGCTCAATAAAGAAAGGATCGACCCTCAAACATTCTAGTCTTCTTACTATCCTCAACCTCCTCTTTTACTCACAATCTCTTCACTTGCATTATTCCTTCGGCTCTCCACCCAACCAAGGTGAACCAACCTTCTTTTACACCATCATATCCTCCTTTATGTCACCTCTCTTGTTGACATCACACATCAACAAAGTTTACAATTATTAACAGATATGTGATAAAATTTAATGCATCGAAATATATTTTTAAAAGTGATTTTAAGATATTCAGTAACAAATTTAATGAAATATTTTGACAAAAAAAAAACCTCATGAAAATATAATCTCATGTCTAAATTTTGGTTTAAAAATAAAATGTCATTTTTTATACTAATGATATATAACCATAAGAGTTTGGATTGGATGTGAAGTTATAAGTAAAATATTTGGATGTCCCAATGCATTATGAGTGAAAGTTGAGACTGACTATTCGAGGTCTGAAAATGAAATCTAGATCCTTTATTAATTTAATAAAATTATTTCAAAATTGAAATCTAGATGCTTAATAATTTAATACAATGATTCGTGTGTCTTTATGATAAAGAGTAATGCTCAAATTAGTCATGTCGTGTACTAAAATAATGCAAAGTTTAAAACTGTAATAATTAACAACGGCCTCCACAGAAACATTTATTTTAGTATTAAAAATTAACATGTGTCACTTGTAAATTGTTAGATATAATGATAAAATACATTATATTTTAAAATGAAAAATTTAGATTTAAGTTTTATAGATGATATTATTGGAAGGAGCAAACCCGAACCCCGAACATGAATCTTAAATACTTTAAAATTTTTCAATGTTTTTTATTATTATTGGCAAAAATTATGGAATATACATAGAAATAAATCTTTAAAAAAAAAAAAGAAGAGAAAAATCGTCGGTGAGAAGAGCCCTGGCCAACCAACAAAGTGAGATGGGTGGATTAGGAGATGGTCCTTTCGAAAGCGAAATGGGTGAGAGGATGCGCGGCCATCAAGTTCCATCACTTACTCTTGCCCCTGTACCTACTCCGTCTCCACCTGACATCCATGGCCCCTACTGCCTCGTGCCTCCTCTTCTCTCTTTCATCAACTCCCATGCTTATCATTATTATTATAAACAAAATGTACTTCAAAGTCAGTTTAGTTCTAAATAAAATACTATATTTTATAAATTTAAAATTTTAATAACATGTAAATGCATATAAAATTATATACGTTTAAAAATAATATATAATTAATAAATGATAAAACGTTGAATAACATTGAAATGGGTAAAATATTAAAATAAATATTCTGTTGGCACGTTATTCTTTTTAATAAATGTTAGTGGCATAAATCTAAATATTAATATTTGTAATTTTATTTATTAGGTTTTTAATATAAGAGAAGCACATAAATATAATTTATTTAAAATATATAACGATATGTTGATAATTTCATTAATTGAGTTTAATGTTGAAATAAATCGTAATATCCACTTAAATAAATTGTTAAATAACGATTTAATATTAATTAATTAATTAAAATAATAGAGGAGTGTTTAATAAGATAGGGAACATACATTCACCCAATTGTTGTTGCTATCTAAAATTTGGTTTGATGGGAGAGTACAATTCATGATCACATGGTTATCACGTTGATTGATAACATGACAAGTTGAATTATGGATGACAATTCTCCATATCTCGTGGGATATCTCAAATCTTCGGTTTCTTCCCATCACTATACATGGAATTAAATGCATATTTTGGGAAATGGGGTGGGGACAATTTATTAGTACTATTTTTGCCAATTTCCATTTTAGTCCTTATTCTTTTTAGATTAATCATGAATTATTGAAGGAAATTTTAGTAATTTCTTATATCCACAATTTTGATATATACATGTATATTACTTGCAATGTGGGAAGATAATATTCTTATAATAAATAATTGGATACAAAATAATTGAATTTTATAGATTTTATATTTATTTCTTTGTAGAAAAGGGATTTTAGTCATTTCTTAATGCATTATTTTATAATTTATAAAATTAATTCTTTCAAAATTTCGTGATTGCTTCTTCCTCAAAAATTTTAAATCTAAATGTTAGAACTGTAAATAATATTTAATATAAAATTAGAATTGTAAATCAAGATCTGTCATGTCAAATCATCAAGAATAAAACAAGAATAAAACTAGATCTTTGAAACATACCTAAATTCATCGATTTCTTGAAATCTACGGATCTTAGGGTTTTGATATTCCAAATTAGCACACAAGTAATCTAAAGAATGTGACTCTCTTTTCTAAAGATGGAATATTAGAAAAGTTAGCTTGTATGTAATTTAGGGACCATAACCTAATATATAAAATTTTGACACATTAGCCCTAATTCCTAATTAGCCCATCACTAATTAGAAATTGATTAAAACTTAATTACTAAAGTATCTACACATATTTGACCCATACTTTATTTAATAATTAAAGCCTAATAAACCTTAACTAGATTAAATCACTTTTAATTTGAGCTAACCTATCATGATAGTAAATAATAATATGTAATTACCTTTATTATATATGTGATGTCCATATTTTCTAACACCAAACGGTTCAATACTTAGGGTTAAAGTCAGGTCCTTTTAAAAAAATTCAAAGCCTGACGATTCGCATGTCCAGGAACGAAAGTCTAATCAATTTCATGCAGTTGTACCTCCCTTTAACACGTGGTAAAGCGTATACATCAATTTTAAATGAAAAGCGTATACAATAAGTTTCATTCTAAAAAATCCCCCACTTTGCTTGGCCAAGTTCTTAGAAGAGTCACTTTATAACTCTTCTTCGAACTAGATGGGGGACAAATTGTTACGGTGTTCGTCATTATCGACCTGCTATTTGGTTACCTGACTGGGATCGACCTGATCCTTTTTACTTCAATAGTGATAGCCTGCATAGTTCGCTTACATGTATTCGCATGTGGTGGGTTTACATCATCATGCAAGCAAGCCCACACTTAAAAAACACGTGTTAATCTTAGAATAGGGTACGTATTAGTATGCATGGAGTCCTACTTAGGACATCACATCCGGAAATTAATTTCCTACTTAGGACATCACATATTTAAAATATCTTTAATAAAAATAATAATAAACTCACCGGTACTTAGATAGGAATACATACAAAGAACAGAGAATGATTCCCCGTGGAGATGGTTAAGATTAATGAAGCAAGATGCAAAAAGGGGAACCGATTGAGAAACCCTAAAAGAAATGTTTGATGCATGTCTCCTCTCTCAATTCTAAATGCTTTTATCTTCATCACCCAACGTGGCTTTTGACTCTTCATTTGGATTTTCCCCTTTAGCACTGCTCTCTCTCTTTTTGTGGTTTTCATCTGCCCTTCCGTCCCTCTCAGCAACTTCCATTTTTCTGTTCTTTTTCCTTCATTATTTACATGTCCTCTTCTTCCCTGCAGCCGAGAAAAAAAAATCCATTATTTATATGATAATGATTATGTCTATTTATTTTATAAATTTATGATAGTCAATGCTTGCTTTCATCTCCTATCTTAAGCGACTTTATTTAGATAATCTATTTGTCAAATGTCACACTTTGGGACCTTATTGTTTTTCTTAGCTGTTTTCCAAAGGCGTTGTCAATTTTAGTCTCATTTGAGTTGTCTAATTGAAACAATAGTGAAAATGGACTCATTATGAACAACTTTGAAATTGACACACCTTTTTCTATAGGTTCCAAATTTGATTCGAGATGGATACCAACTAAATTTATTACAGTTTTGATTCAATGGACCACAGATATTTTATGCCTTTTCTTTTTTCATTTATAGAAGAAAATTATTTAACAAAATAAACAGAGAAGAAAATTAATTTGCAAAATAGTGCTTAGAGGGTATCTCCGGTTGTTGAGTTTTATGGGTCAGGTTAGATGAAATCGAGTCGAATTGGATCAAGTGAAAAATGTTTTGAGTTAGTCGAGTTGATAACTTTTATTTTATCATTTTAATTTGATTTGAATTTTTCTAAAATCAATTCGAATCGAATTGAATGAGATTTTTCGATTTAAATTAAAAAACTAAACATATCTAAGTAAAATTTTGTTACAATATAACTCATTCCATGTTAAAATGCATAAATTTGAAATCATATATATTTCAAAACCCTATCAAAGTAAAATAAGAGAAAAAAAGATCTTGATAAACTTGATTTGGTAATTTATTTGTTTAGGTTCTCGAAATAATATACCTGATTTTTTTTAGAATTTTATTTTTTTAATTTATATAGTTTTTAAAAATACGCAATTTTGGAATTTTTTTATAAATATTTTAAAATTTTGGAAATTATTTTGATTTTTTATAACCTTTTGCTGAAAGAGAACAATTTGTCCATTTTTTAAATTGATAGGGACAAAAGAGATATTTACATCAATTTGTTTTTTGAGTTAATCAGATTATTTGAATCATTCAAATTTTAAATTTCAACTCGACTCGAACTCGAAAACTAAATTACTTATTTGAGTTGACTCGAAAAACCGAATAATTCGATCAACTTGAAATTGAAAAAAGATTTCGATTTTTGTAGTCGGATGAGTGTTGCTACCAACTTTCATATAATTTTTTTCTGCTCAAATGAAGAATGGTAAAATATCATGAATAGTCCTCATATTTTATAAAATTTTCATGATAACAATTTTTAGTTACTTTCAATTGTTTTTTTTTCTACTTTCAATAAGTACTAATAGATTTCAAGCCAAAACTTTGGGGGCAACTACAAGTAAATATGACATTGATTGGCTGGCAGTGCCACACCAGCACAAATTAACTGGTGCGAAAGTAACAATTTGGTAAACATAATACAAGTTCAATGATCAACTAGGTTCAAAAAAAAAAAAGGAACCAATTAGGCACAAATAACAAATTCAAAGGCCAAATTATATATTATCCCAAAACAAAAATGATAAAAAATAACATATTATGGAATTTAATATGTAGTGTTCCATATTATAATATTTGTACATTGTTGATTTATGAATTAGCTTAATTTACGATTTGGGTTTTAAATATATCCATTTTTCACTTTGATAGTTAATTTTTTATCCTAATTTAATAATTAAAGTAAGTCAAAGTTATGTTTTTTTCCCTTTTAACATACTTTAGAAATAAAAATAAAAATAAAAACGGTAAATTTGGACAATGAAACAACGTCATTTGACATGTTGTGGCCAATGTAAGAGCCTTACTTGTTATTCCTATATAATAAGATATACCATTTTTCTTTTATAAAAGCATATAAACCATTAATAATTATTACAAATAGAAATATAATGTAAAAATTCATAATATATGAAAATCTAAAAATTAGAATTTTTATATATTTAATTATTTCATATATATTTTCAGATTTTATAAAATATATAAATAATCTGAAAAATATATATGAAATAATTAAATATATAAAATTCGAAAAGTATTTAAAATCTATTATATAATAATTGTTGGAACATTTTCAAATATTTATAGTTTTCCAATAACTATAAATGAATGGGTGTAATTAATCAAAAGTTATATTATTTGAATAGTTATAATATTAAATGTAAATGAATAACTATTTTAAACACATTATTATTCGAGAAGAGGCGCCTATTGAAAGATGTCTCTATGAAGATACATGAAAATTCCTATAAATAGGTTTAAGATTTCATTTGGAAATCACACCAACAAATTCTAATATTCTTTCTTTCCTTCATTCATTTTTTAATATTATTAGATTATTCTATAAAGTATTATTGCAGAAATCATTTATAGAAATTAAGTTTCTTGTTACATATTGCTCAGTGCGCAGTGGATTATTCTCGTTAATACAAAACACAAATAGTCATTGGCTTCATTGTATCCTCGAGGTTAATTTGCTTGGAACTCATTTACGCACCGAAGATAGGTGGGGGCGAATATAACCTTAAAGATAGTGGCTTGATACATGCATTGGAGCCTTGTCCTATTTCTTCTTTTTTCTGTTCGAGTTCCGTTCGTGTGTTCGAGATTTTTCTCACCGGATATTTGTACTAACAATAATAAATTTATAATTTGTTTAGAATGCAATGCGAAGATAAAAATTGTTCGATTTGTTTTTTTTTTAAGTTATATTTCGGTTGCTAATATGAGATTTTCCAATGAGAATTCAACGGCAACAAACACGGTAGCGACTGAAGGTGACGGTGATGGCGAAGGAGATAAGTGCGATTCATTAGGCTCCATGGAGTTGCTCGACATCTATCAATATTTCTTCGATTCTTTTATGCAGCAGCCTCTTTTGATCTTTTCACCACCATCGTCTCAAGCACTACTGCTGTCGGACACTAAGCAGAAGCTTCAAGCCAGTCTCCAATCATTGTCGTAGTCCGTCGTGCCGAAATCTTCAGAGTGTTTAGACAACCTGTCGGCAATGCCAAACTCATCTACCATCTCATCCTTATCAAATGAAGGTGCGAATATTAACGAGCAAAGTACCAAAGCTGGTGATGAAGAAGAATAACATGACGAAGACCGAGACAAGAAATAGAAACGGTAAGCTAAGGAAGCTGTTTTTTTTCTTTTTTCTTTTTTTTGTAAGCTATGGGTTTTGTTTCGATGCATGTTTTTTAATCATTTTATGGGTGATCATTTTTTTAGATTTTATTTTTTTTCCTGAAAGGATTTCCACGTAAAATTTATGTGTTCTTTATTTTTCTATTTCTATTTTTCTTTGTGATATATTGTCATTACCGACATTATATTTTTCTCAAGTTGGTATCAGAGCTTCCGAGTTGTTCATCTCAATCACGGTAATGACGTCTTTGAAGTACGGAATTTCACTGTTGGATCGCAATACCAGATTTGCACTGTGGCAGATAAAGATGCAAGCAGTTCTTGCACAGATGGACTTAGAGGAAGCCCTACTAGGGGTAGATAAGATGCCTTCAACTTTGACGGAAGAAGAGAAAAAGCGCAATGATCGAAAGGCGTTAACACAGTTACATCTACATTTGTCTAACGAAATTTTGCAGGATGTGATGAAGGAAAAGACTGCCGCTGGATTATGGAAGAGGTTGGAACAGATATGTATGTCGAAAACTCTAACTAGCAAACTACATATGAAGCAGCGTCTTTATGCTCATCGTTTGTAGGAAGGTGCATCTGTGCACGAACACTTAACAGTGTTCAAAGAAATTCTCTCAAACTTGGTGGCCATAGAGGTTCAGTATGATAAGGAAGATCTAGGGTTGATTCTACTTTGTTCGTTGCCCCCGTCTTATTCAACCTTTAGAGATACGATTTTATATAGTCGCGAGTCTCTCACAGTTGATGAGGTTTATGATTCTTTAACCTCGTATGATAAGATGAAGCATCTTGTGGTTAAAACCGACTCTCAGGGAGATGATCTTATTATTCGTGGGAGACAAGATCGGAATACTGATGATGATCGTGGAAGGACACAAATCCTCGCAGTAAATCTAAAGGTAGATCGAAGTCTTCAAACAGAGGTAAAACTTGTAACTTTTGGAAGAAGAAAGGGCACATTAAATCTGAATGCTATAAGCTACAGAATAAGATCAAAAGGGAGGCTGCGAATCAAAATGGAAAACAACTAGAAAATTCTGGTAAAGCTGATGTTGTAGAAGATTACAGCGATGGTGAACTTCTAGTCGCTCATCAACAATTCCAAAGCGGCGAGGAGTAGATCCTTGATTCGGGTTGCACCTTCCACATGAGTCCCAATCGGGATTGGTTTACAACTTACAAAACAGTGTCTGAAGGTATTGTGTTGATGGGAAATAATACTTCATGTAGAATTGCAGGTGTTGGAACAATTAGAGTTAAAATGTTTGATGGAGTTGTCAGAACACTCAGTGACGTACGGCATGTTCCAGAATTAAAGAGAAATTTAATTTCATTGAGTACTCTTGTGATGAAAGTGGGGTTTTGAAAATTTCCAAAGGTTCCCTCATTGTGATGAAAGGGCAAAGAAAGACTGCCAAGTTATATGTTTTGCAGGGTTCTACTGTTATTGGTGATGTAGCTGTGTCATCCTCTTCCTTGTCAGATGATGATATTACTAAACTTTGGCATATGCGCCTAGGGCATATGAGTGAGAATAGCATGGCAGAATTGAGCAAAAGAGGACTTCTTGATGGGCAAGGAATTTGCAAATTGAAGTTCTGTGAGCATTGCATTTTTGGGAAGCAAAAGAGAGTTCGATTCACCAGAGGAATCCATAACATGAATGGAACGTTAGAGTATATACATTCTGATCTATGGGGGCCATCCAGAGTGCCTTCGAGAGGTGGAGCTAATTATATGCTAACTTTTATTGATGATTTTTCCAGAAAAGTGTGGGCGTTCTTCCTGAAGCAGAAAAGCGATGTGTTTTCCACATTTAAGTCTTGAAAAACAATGATTGAAAAATAGACAGGAAAGCAAATAAAATATATCCGCACAGACAATGGCTTAGAGTTCTGTTCTGATGAATTTAATAAACTGTGCCAGTCAAAAGGGATCATGAGACACTTAACAGTTTGTCATACTCCACAGCAAAACGGCGTTGCAGAACGAATGAACAGAACGATCATGGAGAATGTTCAATGTATGTTGTCAAATGCCAACTTATCAAAGTCATTTTGGGCAGAAGTAGCCTCTACTGGATGTTTTTTGATCAACCGATCTCCATCCGTTGCCATTGAGAAAAAGACTCCACAAGAGGTATGGTCTGGTAATCCTGCTGACTATTCTGATTTAAAGATATTTGGTTTTCTTGCTTATGCTCATGTGGATAATGGAAAATTGGAACCAAGATCTATTAAATGTGTTTTTCTTGGTTATAAAGCTGGTGTAAAAGGGTATAAGTTATGGTGTCCTGAAAATAGAAAAGTTGTGATTAGCAGAGATGTTGTTTTTGATGAAACTGCTATGCTACCTAACTTATCTCTTAAAGACTTTTCCAATAAAGAAAATCAAAAGCAGGTGGAGCATTAGATTGATCTAGAATCTAAACAGAATTGACTATTAAAGCCAGTACAAAAATTCAAAATAGAGTTGCTTCTTCACCACAATACTCTATCGCCAAAAACAGAACTAGAAGAGAAATTAAACCTCCAAATAAGTATGCCGAGGCTGATCTAGTTGCTTATGCTTTAAATGTGGCTGAAGATATAAATGCAAATCAAGAGCCATCTAATTATTCTGAGGCGGTTAGTTGTGAAGACTCAGAAAAATTGATGTTTGCTATGCAAGAGGAGATGAAATCACTACACAAAAATCAAACATGGGATCTTGTGAAACTTCCTAAAGGTAAAAAGGTTGTTCGTTGTAAATAAGTGTTTAAAAAGAAAGAGGGGACTCCAAGAGTTGAAGAACCCAGATATAAAGCAAGGCTTGTTGCAAAAGGTTACAGTCAAATTCCAGGAGTGGACTTCACAGATGTGTTCTCTCCAGTTGTGAAGCATAGTTCGATTCGAGCTTTGCTTGGTATTGTGGCCATGCATGATTTGGAGCTTGAGCAGTTAGATGTAAAAACAACATTTTTGCATGGAGAACTTGAGAAGGATATTTACATGCAACAACCAGAGGGTTTTACAGTTTCAGAAAAAGAGGACTATGTTTGCTTGCTGAAAAAGTCCCTTTACGGTTTGAAACAGTCACCAAGACAGTGGTATAAGAGGTTTGATTCCTTTATGACTTCTCATGATTTTAAAAGAAGTAGCTTTGACAGTTGTGTTTACTTTAAGAAAAATAGTGATGGTTCTTTTGTGTATCTACTCCTTTATGTTGATGACATGTTGATAGCAGTGAAAGATAAAAGAGAGATAAGAAAGGTCAAAGCCCAACTAAGTGAAGAATTTGAGATGAAAGACTTGGGACCAGCAAAGAAGATACTTGGTATGGAGATTCTCAGGGATAGAAAAGCAAGTAAATTGTATCTAAGTCAGAAAGGGTACATTGAGAAAGTTCTTTCCAGATTCAATAGGCAGAATGCTAAGCCTGTTAGTACTCCTTTAGCAGCCCATTTCAGACTTTCATCGGCTTTGTCTCCACAATCAGATGATTAGATTGAGTACATGTCACATGTTCCATACTCTAGTGCAGTGGGATCTCTCATGTATGCCATGGTTTGTTCACATCCAGATTTATCATATGTAGTTAGTGCAGTTAGCAGATACATGGCGAATCCTGGTAAAGAACATTGGAAAGCAGTTCAGTGGGTTTTAAGATACTTACGAGGTACTACCGATGTTTGCTTACAGTTTGGAAGAACTAGAGATGGAGTCATTGGGTATGTCGATGCTGATTTTGCTGGGGACCTCGATAGAAGAAGATCTCTCACCGGTTATGTCTTTACAATCGGAGGTTGTGCAATCAGTTGAAAAGCCACTTTGCAAACTACAGTCACTTTGGTCTACCACTGAAGCTGAGTACATGGCGATTACTGAGGCTTGTAAAGAAGCTATATGGTTGAAGGGAATCTTTAGTGAACTCAATGAAGACCTTCAAATCAATACAGTATTTTGTGACAGTCAGAGTGCCATCTTCCTTACAAAAGATCAAATGTTTCATGAGAGAACAAAACACATTGATGTTCGGTATCATTTTGTTCGTGATATTATTGCTCGTAGTGATATTGTTGTGAGCAAAATTAGTACTCATGAAAATCCTGCAGATATGATGACTAAGTCACTTCCTATAACCAAGTTTGAGTATTGCTTAGACTTGGTTGGTGTTCATTGTTGCAAATAAACCCTTAAGGAGTTTTATGGCAGAGGTGGGAAAACTTGTTCGTTGAGAGTTCGCGATGAAGAACTTGTTCATTAAGAATTCGTGTCAATGTGAAGATTGTTAGAATTAAGTGACCCAAATCCTTATTTAAATAAAATACAGTGGTAAAATAAAATAAAAGTAAAATCCCTATGGAATTATACTTCTTTTATTTTATTTTAGAATAAGGTTTCTAAACCTTATTAGACTCCATCTATTTGATATTATTTGAATAAGGAGTTTCACTCCTATTAGAATAAGGTTTACAAGCCTATAAATAGGCATAGTCTACTCCTCTTGTAATTAAGTTTTCGACATAGTGAATTTTCTTCTCCTCTACCCGTGGTTTTTTCCCGAAAGGGTTTCCACGTAAAATTTGTGTGTTCTTTATTTTTCTATTTCTATTTTTCTTTGCGATATATTGTCATTACCGACATTATATTTTTCTCAATATATTTAGAATGTATTTAGATTTTATATGTAATTATTTTACGTATGTTTTTAGATTATTTTTATAATTTCTTAAAATTGACATACATTTTAGATGTTTTTATATATTTTTTCTGAATTTTTTATATTTTATTTCTATTCTTTAAGACTTTTAATGATTTATATATTTTTCATCAAAGAAAATGATATATTTTATAGAGGAATGCGAAGTGGTGTTTTCTTATTGGCTACAATATGCTAAGTGGTGCTCTTTATTGATTAAAACTATCCAACTTTTTTTTTAACTTTTGTTAAAGAGGGCCAAAAATATAACTTTAATATATTTTAAGTACTAAATTGAGAAAAACAAAAGTTTGAAGCCAAATCAGAAATTAAGCGTTTTGAATTTGTAAATCGAAAACATATTTTGATTTAATATTGTGTATATTGTAAATTAAAATAATTTCAATGTAATTATGACATAGTATATTTTTGTCCATTGTTGATTGAAATAGTCTATTTTTATGTATGAAATTGATTTTTTGAATAATTCAAGTGTAATTATGATTCATTTTGGAATTATAATATAAAATTTATGTGGTTTATTTTTATGTATTATCTTTTTAAATCTCTTATATAATATAAAATTATTAATGAATATTAGTAAATTTTGCAGTCTCTCAAGTCTTGAGATAAATTTCAATAAATCTGAACTCTTCCTCATCCTTTCTACGATACCCTAGGTAAAGAAATGGTTAAGTGGTATCCTAAATGCTAACTTCCTCGTCCTTTCTATGATACCCTAGGTAAAGAAATGGTTAAGTGGTATCCTAAATGCTAAAAGGGTCAACAAACTTGACAAATACCTTGGTTTGGAGATGGGATAGCCACAGAGAAAAAAAGAATTCTACAAAAACATCATTGACAAGATAAACAAGAAGCTTGCATCGTGGAAATCTAAATGTCATTCAGCCAAGGAAAAGCTTACCCTTATCAAATCCACTCTGGCCTCCCTTCCTTTATACTCCATCTTTGTCTTTAAAGCCCTTAAGAATGTGTATATAGCATTGATAAATTATCTAAAACTTTTTGTGGGGACATGAAACTAATGAAAAGAAGTTTCATCTTTGTAAATGGGACAAGCTCTTTTCCCTTATCTTTGAAAGGGGACTGGAAATCCGTAAAACTGAACTCTTTAATGAGGCCTTCCTTTTAAAACTTGTATGACATATAATTACTAAACGAAATTTTCTCATCTTAAGGGTGTTACGAGCTATATATTGCAAGCAACATCCTTTTGAAATTGTTACACCTAAGCCTTCTAACTCTTGGGCTTGGAAAGGCGTCCTTCATAGAAAAGACATCTATAATCAAGTAAAAGATATCCAACTTTGAATTTGGAGAAATTGGTGGATTTCTACTGACCCAAATGGACCTTTCTTGGATACAATTAGATTAAATGACTCAACCTTTGAAGCCTAACAGTGTCTCAATCTTCATACAAATGTTTGAGACTATAAAAAGGCTTTAGAGATTCTTGGACCTAGTTGTGCCTTTGATCTCTTTAATAGACCTCTTTCAATACAAGGCGGATACAAAATTGTTTATATGTCCATAAGGGTGTGTTCTCTATTAAAAAATGCTTACTTACTACTATGGCAATCAAACCTTCACACTCTCATTGGATCATCTTCCCATAAAGCATGAATTAACCTATGGCCCCTCAAACCCCTTTTCAAAATATAGTCTTCCTCTGGAAGATTTGCAACAATTTCCTTCCAAATAAAGATTTCCTTTGGCGATACTTTTCTATGTTTGATAACTTTTGTCCCTAATGTATGACCTGTAGGGAAACACCAAAACATCTTTATCTTGAATGCCACTTTCGCATCCTGTTTGGTTTTTATCCCTCCTCATTCGATCCTGAATCCCTTCAGACCAACCTCTGTCTCTGGTTATGAAACGACAGAAGTGTGCAAGTGTACACAATTGTAACAAGTAATAAAGTGACAAGTATGTCGAGTTATCGTACCCACAGGAACTATGCAAGTGAATATTTATGAAATGTAAAATTAAACAATTTGGTGATGAAAAATAAGTTATTTTGAAGAGGTGAAATAAAAATAAAAATTAATTAAGTGATTAACTAAGTAAATAAAAATTCCAAATGCACGATTTTTAAAAACGATTTTAATCAATATAACATAAATGTGTTAGATCAATTTCATTCTTTAAATTAAAATTATTAAAATGATAGTCATGTTGTTACGAATAATTTCATGGTAACTTGGTCTTTTGTTAACTAATTCATATGCATACTTACTAAATCAATTAATCTCTTCAACATATTTCTATGTCCATTCAAACAATTAATCAATTTTCATAAACAAGTAAAAGATAAAGTGATGTAACAATATATTCTTATATTGAAACAATTTAAACACAATAATCTTACAAGCTATGCAAGGCTAAAGTATTGTTTAATACCATCACTAATTTAATCCTCAACTACCTTAGAAGATTAAATATGCACCAATTAAAAATGTGTCAATTAATTATAATTTCAATCTAATTAATAATTAATTCTTTCGCTAGCTTACAATTAAAATGCAAACATAACATAGACACGATTTTAATTAATTGAACAATTTACCAAGACCTAATAACAACACAAACATGTTTTGAAAACTCAAGTGGACAGAATGCAATTAATCTAACACGAATGAGATTTAAGTCATTTTAATTAAATTAGGAACATCAACATAACAAGTATTCATATTTATGGTCATAGAATAAACTAAAAAAGATAAAGAGAAGGGAGCTACAAAACAAATCCCAATGTGTAACAGCCTAATTTTAGCGGTGTTGGAAATAGTGGTTTCGAAACCACAACTCCAACAAGTGAGTAATTATTTTAATGTTTATTTAATGTCTATAGGATTAATTTAAAGTAGTATTAGGTAAAAATGATTAATTAGGTAAAAAGGACTAAATTGTAAAAGGTGCAAAAATTGAGTTCTATTAGTTAAATGGACTGAGTGGCTATTGAAATGCAAATTAATGTACTTAGATGGTATTTATACCATATGAAAATTAATTTACTTAGATGGTATTTATACCATATGAAAGGTTAATGGACAATTTTGGGTTTATTTTTGTCATTTTGTAACCAATAAACTAAGGATAAATAAGTAATTTAATAAATAAATGTTAAACTAAAATAAAACAAATTAGTATCATCTTCATTAGTTGTCTTCTCCATCGAAAATAGAAGAAATAAAAACCCCATGGATGGATTTTTAGGTGTTTGACCATTGCTAGTGTTGCATGTAAGTTCATTTTTAATCTGTTTCTCGTAATTTTTATGTTTTTGAGCTCATTTTAGTTTAAACTGCTTAACCTGGGGGTTAATTTACAAAACTATTAAAGGTTGAGGGGCTTGCCATCATTGATTTTGAATATATTTTGATGTTAGTTGATAGATTATTAAACTTGATGGTTAAACAAACTTGTTTAATTAAGTGGTTTTTGATGAATTTAGGGTTTAGGGACTTATTTATGAAAATAGTAAAATTTTAAGGTAACATGATGAAATGATGATTTAATTGGCTGGTATTGGGTCCCTAAGAAATTTGGCTAGCATGTATGGAGGGTAAAAATAGTAATTTTACAAGTTTCGGGCTTAAAGACCAATTTGTGAAAAGTTAAAATAGGAGGGAAATTCATAATTTTATGATAATATGAATTAGAGATTGAATTGAATGCTTGATGTTAATTGAAGTACTTAATTGAATGTAATTATCTATTTAGATCAAGATAAACCACAACCAGACTTAAATCGGGGAAAAGCTAAAGTTTTAGATTAGACTTCAACTCGGTTATTGCAACCATAGTTGTCGAGGTAAGTTCGTATGAATTATAATCTTATTAAAGATAATTTGATTGATTATCTATTAATTTGATAATTGACTTCAGATTTGGTGCACATCAACTTGCACTACATGCAAACCTCTAATTTACTCACCCTAATCAACAATGGATGGTTAGTACTATAAGCTAGCTTCCTTTCTTAGTTTTGGGGTGTTCTAAAAGGTAATGAAGGTTGGTATGGTTCATTGGGTTTAGAGGGTTAGCACTTTGGTTCCCTTAATTTGAAGGTCCCGCTTGGTTCTTTCCCAACCTAAGGTTTGATGGTCATGCCATCTGAGGTTGTAGGTGTTAGAGTAAGAGTTATATCCTCTATTCCCTACATAATTAGCCTTCATATGGTTGTTCTCATCATCGAGCCCTGCATTAAAATTGGTTAGATTAGGTTGGTTTTGGACTTGCGCCTTGGTCATATTCATCTCTAATTGATTAAACCTCTCGAGGACTTGTTGATACTTATCCTCGCCAGTGACAACATTTGCTGACGCTTGTTTAACTCAATGTGTGAATCGTTCAGTTGGCCACTCGTAAGAGTACATTGACATATTCTTAATGAGTTGACAAGCCTCGACGTAAGTCTTTGACATGAATGCTCCAGCGAATGCTCCATCAAGACTGGAGTGTAAAATCCCGTCAAGCCCATTGTAGAAGACTTAAAGTTGCAACCAATCTTGTAAACCATGGTACGAACACTTGCGCAACATCAATTTGAAGCGTTCCCAAGCCTCGTATAATGACTCTTCTTCCAATTGTAAAAAATTCATAATGTTCATCTGAAGTTTCATCGCCTTGCTTGGTGGAAAATATTTTTCCAAAAATTTGCTCTCTAGCTCATCCCAAGTGCTAATTAAATCTACCGGCTACGAATCTAACCAGATTAAAGCAGAAAGGGAATAACTGAAGAGGAATAGTGTCATCGTATACCCCATTATATTGGAAAGCATCATAAATGGTTAGAAACCGCTTAAGGTGTTGATTGGGATCATCATTCGTTGACCCTCGAAATTGAAGGCTCGATTGCATCATTTGGATCATTTTCGATTATTTTACAAGTTTTGCGGGAGAAACAACTTTACGGGAAGTTCAGTAAATGTGAATTTTAGTTATTGGAGGTTGTATGCTTGGGACATGTTATTTCAACAGAAGGAATCCGCATTGAGCGGAAAAAGATCGAAACTATTTTGCAATGGAAGGCACTGAGAAATGTGTATGAGCAGGCCCTGGACATTTCCAGTGTTATTGATCAGTGGTAGCTTCGGCTACATTTCAGTGGTAGCTACGGCTCCGTATCAGTGGTAGCTTCGGCTACATATCAGTGTGGCACTTATGTGCTAATTCTCTACGTATCCTATATATTCCAAGTGTTCAACGGGAAATTGACTAAGTGAAAATACAGGAGATCATGTAACGAATAAGTGTAATTGAATGATGAATATATGTGTGGAATTGAATTGAATAGTGATCGAAAGTGAAACAGTGAAATTATGAAATAGTAGAATTAGCAACAAAATAGTTTTGGACAAAAACAGTTGTGTGACTTTCTAAAAATCACCAAAAATGATGGAAATAAATTAGAGAGTGAATAAGACATGAAATGAAATCTTAATGAGTCTATTTTTACATAAAAGAAACAGAGTAGGCAACAGAGTTATATATTTTGAGATATTTTAAGTTTAGTGAGATAGGGTCAAAATGAGTTTGGAATCCCCTGTTCTGACTTTGGAAAATTGTTAAAAATTGTACAAAAATAATTACAAGCTAAAATTTATATGTTTCGAACCCTGAATGAGTTTATTTTCAAGTGAAATAAACATAAGTACCATCTGAATTTTGTACAGTGAGATAATTAATTTTTAGTAAAGAGAGGTCAGAATTGTCGAGTAGTGAAATAGGAAAACTTTAAAGAATAAACTGTACTTATTGGCTAAGCCAAAAATTCTAAAAATTTTATGGTAAGAAGATATGTGAATCTAGTTTTAGGAAAATTAATGGATCTTAATTTGGAGCTCTGTAGCTCTATATAAAAATAATTTAGTGACTTTGACTCGAATAGATAGCTTTGAATATACATATGAGTGAATAGTAAAATTATAGAAAATGTTATTTATAAGAGTGTTATGTACATTAAGGATGTGGAATGGAGAGGAGGAGGAGGAAAAATAAAATATATGAATGGTTTGTATATAAAGTAGTCATATGCCCGATTATATTTGATAAACGTTGAATTAGAAATGACATAATGTTTCATTTCAATTAGTTACTATAAATTGAATTGTAAATCCATATGGCTGAAACCAAACAATTATTTGTTAGTATTATGCATGACATAATGTATTATTCTATATATATATTCATGGTTGAATTATGATTGTTGAGAAAGATAGATAAATTGGAATGAAAGTTCAAATTGAGTAGAACGCAGGGTTGAGTACTTTCGTTCAGTGATAAAGACGAATTGACAGAAAATACCATGGATGGACCATGGCAATAAGTGATATGTAATTCCGTGTAAGACCATAGCTAGGCTATAGCATCGGTATATGTTATGTGATTACGTGTAAGACCATAGTTGGACTATGACATCAAGAAAATAAGTACTCAATACCATAAGACGTTCACTTTTGACAAAGTTGGTAAGTGTTACATGGACTCATATTCAAGTGATATATTTATTGTGATTGTTGAAGTTGAATTCAATTAAGTGATTTCACCAATTGGATATTGTATATGGCGAGATGTATTAGTGACTTACCTATTTATGAAATGATAATTGAAGTTCAGTAAATGATACATGGAATTAATATGAAAAGATTTATGATTGTTATTAGTATTTTTTCTGACATAATATGGATTCTTCGATGTTGAAATGGTTTAGCCGATTTATTGAGCATATGAATGAGTATGAGACTCATACAAGTTAGTATAGATATGTACATGTGTCTTATAAGCTTTGAAATGATAAGACTTGTGAATTGTGAATTAATCTGTGTGAAAGTATATGGGATAGATTACCGAATCGTTACGAGATATTGAATATTTAATATATTACAATGGTGGTAGCTATAAGGCTTGGATCGAATGAGTATATATCGTAAGATCTAATTAGCGATTCGAAGACAATAATTTTAAATTTTTAATCTGTATGAAATTTTATAACTCGGTTTAATACGTTTATAAGTGTATGTGTTCTGGTAATGCCTTGTACCCTATTCTAGTGTCGAATACGGGTAAGGGGTGTTACAATGTGACATCGCCAGATTCGGCCATAACGTTTAGGCCGAGTTTGGGGTGTTACAGAGAGATATTCAAATTTGTTGCCAAATGTATGACTTGTCAACGCTTAAAGGAAAAACATCAGGTTGCAATTGGATTGTTTTATCCTATCTCGGTTCCTGAATACAATTGAGAGCGTATTATAATGGATTTTCTGATTGGGTTACCGTTGTCTCCGAGCAAAAGAAATGATATTTGGGTGATGGTTAATCGATTAATGAAGCCAACCCATTTTTTAGTAGTTAGAACTGACTGGTCACTTCCGAAACTAGCTGAGGTTTACATTCAAGAGATAGTCAGATTGCATGGTGTACCTACGTTGATTATCTTTGATTGTGATCCTCTCTTTACTTCAAGATTTTGAAAGAAGTTGCATGAATCTTTAGGTACGAGATCAAATTTCAACACAACTTTTCACCCTCAGACAGATGACCAATCAGAATGGGCTATTCATATATTAAAAGATATTATGCGAGCTTGTGTAATCAATTTTGAATCAGGTTGAGAACGTTATTTACCATTATAATAACAGTTTCTAATTGAGCATTTAGATGACTCCATTTGAAGCATTATAAGGTCGAAGGTGTAGAATAGATGTTTGCTGGTCGAATTTGAGTGAAAGAAAGTTTATTAGGCGAGAGTTGATTCGAAAAACTGAAAATAAGATTAAATTGATCAAGGAGAGATTAAAAGCAGCTTTTGATAGGCAAAAATTGTACACTGACCTGAAATGAAAAGACATCAAGTATTCTCTAGGAGATAATGTATTTTTCTCCGTGAAAGAAAGTTCTTCATTTTGGTCAAAAAGGAAAGCTGAGCCCCAGATTCATTGGACTATACAAAATCATCGAAAGGGTCAGACTAGTGGCGTATCGACTGGCGTTACTGACAGAATTACAAAAGATCCACGATGTGTTCCATGTACTGATGCTCAGGAGATATCTTTCAGATTCGTCCCATGTTATTTCAATAGAAGAAATTGAAATTTAGCCTGACTTATCGTTTGAGGAGGAACTAGTTGAAATTCTAGCCCGGGAAGTTAAAGAATTATGGAATAAATGCGTTCCACTTGTGAAAGTCTTATGTCGTAGTCACAGTGTGGAAGAAGCGACTTAGGAACCCGAAGAGACGATAAAATCCTAGTATCCTCATTTCGGGGACAAAATTTCTTAAGGATGGGAGAATTGTAATGACCCAAAAGCCAGTGGTGTCGAAATATTCAATTTTGAGACCTTTTTTTCCCAAACCGAGCCCGTAAATATTTTGTTAAATTTTTACGGAGTTATATTATAGGTGAATTGAATTTTTTATAGACAATTTGGTTGAATTAAAGTTTAATTAGGGTTTAGAGACTAAATTATAAAGCTGATAAATATTCAATTACTATAGATTTCTTTTTAATAAATAGTAATGGGTTAAGGCCTAAAGTGGCAATTTTACCATTATGCTAATGATAGTGGACAGTGGTGGTTAAATAGGAAATGATTGTGTTATAAAACTTATAATTTTAATATAAATCATAAAATAATAATAAAGGAAAAAAGAAATAAAATTAGCAAAGTGGAGAGAAATAGAAACATTTCTCTCATCCTTGTTTTGCATGGTGAAATGGAAGTAGAAGAAGAAAAAATATTTGGCCTTTGAGTTATAATCTTTGGAGCTTAATTCGGCTAGTGCAATTTAGTCATTTTCTTGAAATTTTTACGTTTTTGAAATCCTATGAGCTTAATCTAATTGACCTGTGTGTAATTTTCAGAACTATTAAAGTTTTAGAATGATGTCATTTATGAATTCATGAAGTTTTAGGTTTTAAATTGATAGATTTTAAGCTTATGAGTGAAAAAGGACTAAGTTAAGAAGTTAATTTATAGTTTTGTACTATAGGGAATAAAATGCACAAATTTCAAAATTTGTGGCAGAATTGAGAAATTAGAGGTACTAAATAGACTATAGTGAAACTGGATTGAAAATATGAGTTTTAGATTTAAAGTTATGTAAGTCTAGATTTTAGGGATTAAATTGAATATGGAATTTGTGTAAATTGACAATTGAATATATTTTGATTTATTATTGAATATATCATATGTTTATGTCAATCCGTAGCTAACGTCGACCTGGAATCGTTAAAGAAAAAGGAAAAGCTAAAGTTGTCGATGAATAGCTCAGAGTTCTCGGTTTGTGTTTCTATAATTTGAACTACTTCAATTGTTGCATTTTTATATTGTTTTGCATGGTAAGACTATGAGGTGAGCTGAATTTGGTAAATTGAGTTAATTTGATATGATTTTGATTTGGTTAGAGATGTAGAAGACTAAAATGAAAAGAATGAAAAATATTGGTTTTTGATGAAAATGTGAAATGAATCTTGTGTTGAATTGGTTCATGATATTATATATATATGAAATGATGATTGGTTGATGGATTGAAATGATGTTGTATAAATGGAACTACATTCGGAAATTTGATAAATTGCTACCTTATTAACTATTCGAGCAAAGTCAGATATAGATGGCGCCCTATAAGATAGGAAGAGTTCAAGGTTACTTCGACTACAAGTCGATGAGGCACTGGGTGTCAAATTACTTCGGTTATACTGATGGGCACAAGGCGCAATTCATATACTTCAGATTTATCCAATGAACACTAGGTGCCAAATTGGTGTGATTGGTTAGATCCATGTATCCGTCTAAGTCTTAGTCAGGTTAATAGGAAATTAAAATGTAAAATAGTACAATGCCACATAAGATGGTTAGAAATGATAATTGATTGTGTTCATCCAGCTTGTAAGATCGAGTTATTGAAATGAAAGACGTGGGAATCAATCGTTGTGAATTTCTAAAGGTGTTACAAAATTGACTATGTTTATATGCTAGTAAATTGAATATGAATGAGATAATGAATGTGAGAAAATGTTATATCATGTCATGTTGTATTGTATTGAACATTGATTGATGTTTCAAGCATTTACAATTTTTTTATTAAGCTTTATTACTTTTTATTATAGAAATACCAGTGAATTTTTACTCAGCGTACGGTTTTGTTTTCCATACACAGGTTAGGTGTTTTGATATATTGATCATCGACTCTCAGCATCCGTCAAGAATCAAGAACTCAACAACCTCGGTGAATTTCTTTTGTTTTGTAAAGGGCATGTACATAAGCATGTCATTTTGTTAACTAGTTGTGCCTTTTAGTGTTAAGTTTGAAAGATGAGTTGATGTTTTGATGTAAGTTGTATATTTATATATGTTGATATAATCTTGGTAATGGATGGAATCATGTGCATGTATGATGATTTTTAGTAGATGATTTGGAAGTGGTGTGCTATGATAGGTAAATTGGTATTGATTGTTGGAAGAATTAAGTTCATAGTATGCATATTATTGAAGGAAAATAGGAAGTAGATTGCCTTAACATGTTATGTTGTTTGGATGAGTTTTGAACATGTTTGATAGTGTATTGGTTGAAGTTTTGGTGGAAAAACTAGGAATTTGTAATGGTGGTTGAAATATTGTATTATATGTTTGAATGTATAAATTAAATGGTAGGTTTTAGGTATTTGAAATCACCAATTGAAAAGTTTATGTTTGACACATGATTTGAACATGTTAAATTGAATTAGTACTGTTCATTTGCTCAATTTTTTATGGTGAATTGGTGTTGTTAAAAATTACAGGTTTTTGTGAGATTATTTTGCAAGAACAACCTATAACATTGCGACATCGTTCTTTCGTAGTTGCAACAAGGGATCCACATCGTGACGTAAAAAATCGGGACGTCAGGATGAGGTTGAGCTCTAGATCATGTCATGCCGAAGAACTGCATCATCGCAACGAGACTGGACAGTGAGTGACATCGTGACATGTGTGACGAGGAACTCCTTCATGTCACGACGTTGGTCTGCTTTTTGAAACATTTCATTTGATTTCTTTGAATTTGATTTAACTTTAGAGCTTCTGTAAGCTCTTATTAAGCCCTAAAGTGATTGTATTTCTTGATGGTTGTATAATTGTTTGATTTATTATCAATAAATTGCATATCTTAAGCATGGTTTATTTGTGGTTGCTTCAGCAACTAATGTAACATTATATTGCTCAGATTTGAAGATCGAGTCGGGTAACAAAGTGCTACATGATTAAAAGTTACAAATCAACAAGCAAATTACATAACAAAATCTTACTTCTACATTCTATTCTAATTATTTTCAAATCTCATAATGTCACGTCTTGCAGATTTCTTAAAATGATTCCAAAATGGGATAACATTATCCTTATCCTTGATTGTACTATTGTGGGATAGAATCTTTTTTTCTGCTTTTGATGACATTCGTCTCCCCCTCCATTCTATGCCCATCTACCAAGATACCAAGATACCAAGATGCCCGTCTACACTTGCTCCTAAGACTTTCAATAGTTTCTCTTAGCATTAATTTTGTTTTGAAAATGTGTGAAAAAACTCCCAAGGGAATTTCAATAAAATAAACTAATTTTTTCGTACCAAACATTGTAATCACTATTTAAATTGATTGGAAATTTAAAACTTTCCATAACATCAAATGCCCTCTAAAGGTAATGTGCACTAATGAAAAGCTCAAACATTGCCTTCTATATTAACTTACCCGGCCTGTCTCTCCAAATGGGTCATACAATTGAATATCTAAACCTATAAATCAAACCCACCATATCATTCGTGTGCTCCACGTTAGAAATTTTTGTATAAATTAAAATCTTTGTTACAGAGCGTACAACAAAATTCTCTATCATTCCAACCATTAAAGTATTAGGGATTTTTTCATAAATTTTGCTTAATCATTACATATTTGAGAAAAAGGATGGGGGTTGAACCCTAGAATTTGATACCAAGATTTAACAACTTTATTACTCCAACTCCAGTTAGGGGTGAGCAAAACTCGATTCGATTCGAAAAAATCAAAAAAAATTTTGAATTTCGAGTTAAACGAATCGAGTTAATCGAGTTATTCGAATCAACTCGAATTTTTTTGAATTTTGAATTCGAATCGAGTTGAGTTTTCGAATTCGAATAACTCGAATAATTCGAATATTAAACTATAATATTTTACATTTTTACCCTAAACTCCCAAACCTTTTTACTTTCCCCTCAAAACTTTTACTCGCCTCCCCTCCCAACCCCTCAATCTACCCACAATTCATTTCCCACCAAAATTTTACTCTCCCATTTACTTTTTCTCAAAATTTTACTCCAAAAAACCCTCAAAACATTTTATTTTCCCCCACAATTTTTATTTCCTCCCACTTTTCCCCTAAAACTTTTATTCCCTTCCCATCCCACCTCCCATCTACCCCAAACCCTCCCCCCTCCAATTTTTTTTAATATTTTCCCTCCAAAATTTTACTCCCCCCTATTTACTTTCTCTCAAACTTTTATTCCCCCAAATTTTTTATTTTTCCCCTAAACTTTTACTTCTCACCCTTTACTCTCAAATAAAAAATCAAAATTATCAAAAAAAAATCACTAAACATAAATAGTAATAAATTTATTTATATCTACTATTTATATTATTAAATTAAATTTCACATTTTATATTATTTATATTATTGAATTGTTTAGTCATATTGAATATTTATATTAAAATTGAATTATTAATTATGCCATAAAATATTCGTGTTAAAATTTTATATTGGTATCAATTTCACATTTTATTTTTAAAATAAATTTTATTAAAAATCATATTTTTACATTTAATATATTATTTAATTCCAAAATACATAGTGACAAGAATCTAAAGATAATTGAAACAACTAAGCAAGCAAAGAAGCTAACCAATATATAAAAAATTAATAAATAAATTATGAGGTGATGAAAGTTAATAAAAAAATTGATTAAGGTGGACAAATTTTATTACGATGGGTGACAATAGTTACAAGGACCAAAAATTATTTTTTAAAATTTAACTCGAACAAATATATTCGATTCGATTCGATTTGAATTCTATCTCACTCGACTCGATTCGAGAAAACTTCAAATAAAGTTATGATAAAATGAGATTCGAAAATTCGATTAACTCGAAAATTTTTAATTCGATTCGATCGAATGCTCACCCCTAACTCCAGTTGTGATTATTTCCGCAAATGGATTCATTTAGTTGTTAAAAGATAACCAATTTTTTAAAGTGAAATTTCATTCCAATGGAAGGGCATACAAGCCCAGGCCCAAAAAGAAAACCACGAAAAAGACAACCAATAGAGGACAAATCCTAGCCTTCACTGACCCACCCAGCCACCGCTGTGAACGATAGAGGAGAGCTAGGTAGTCCAGGAACAAGGCTATTGTACCCACCGCCGTTATGCTCCCCACCAACGGAGAGGCTATGCTGTGGGAAAGCCTAAAAACGAAGCTTTAACGCCACCTTGGACCCAGTGGAAACTCTCGAAAGAGAGGGACCCACTACCACCGAGAAACAACTCAGATCTGGTGCGATGAAATCAGGAACCATCAAGCACGAGCCATCGGAGGTTAAAGCAGCAACGACGCTCCAACAGCGCAAAAGGGCCTTAACGGAGCGAGAGAGATAAGAAAACAAGACCGAGGCGACCCTCCGTTGGAGAAAGGAGACAAGCTCCAAGGAAAACGTGAGAAAGATCTATGGTGACGTCGAGAAACCGACCGCCCATCATTTCGTCGTTCAAAGGCCAAAAGGAGATGGGGGATGTTCTCGAGGTTATTATGCCAAAGAACGAAAGGAAATAGAAAAAGATAAGTTAGAGCAGCCCGCATTGGCCGCGCCGGAGGCGAACGGAAACCCATTTTTCTTAGAGAGAAGGCAGAGGGAAAAGTTCTTGAGAGATTTGAAAGTAACTCTAAAAATTACAGAACTTTTACACAAACTATGAAGGCAACATTCTATTCTTCATTCTATGTCATAAAATTTTGTCTAATCCCACCTGAAATTATCGATCTTTCCTTTTGATCTACCCTTAAAACTCTAATGATGATTTGGACATGGATGAATTCATGATCCCTTCAGTTTCAAGCTTCGTGCAACTGAAGACCATATATATATATACTTTTACCGATTACCATGCATGTATGCATGTTATGGCTGTGGAGATACATCGGAGGAGTCAATGGATCTCACGTGTTGCAAAAGAAGGTGAATAAACTGTCATTCAGTTTAAGAGTATTCTATTCTTATTGTTCCTAATCACAAAGGGGAATGATGGGTCACAAACGGTAATGCCGCTAGGCACACACTTGCAGAGTCATATACAAATACAATACATATAAGCCTTAATACATTGGGTCTGGATTGAATTTTACCGATTCCCTATAAATTAGCTCCTTGATGTTTTCTTCAGTAAAAGATGGTTGCTCGAAATCAAAACTGAAAGGCCTTGGGCAAACTGGCTCCTCATTGATGTCATGAAGTGGTGCCAAGTAAGGGTGGCATAGAGCCCCATCCACTGCAACAAAACAATAAATACTAGTTAGCAAGTGAACGGACCGATGGATCACAGAATAGCAAGTTGTGGCTAAAACAAAAGTTTAGACTAGTCTGAATCTAATATTTGTCAGAATTTTATTGCTGTGGAGTAGCAGTAAAGAAATTAGCAACCAATTTTACCTGTAATGCGCCTATGGGGATCAAAGATGAGCATCTTTTCTAGCAGATCAATAGCACCAGGTGACATGTTAGGAAATCTAGAAGAGAAATTTTGCCTTGGGTTTTGTGGAAGCTGTCTAACATATCTTCGTGCATTGTCACTTCGAAGGAACCCAAGGCTGGAATCATCAGGAGAACCTATAAGCTGTTCCAAGGAGAAAGGGAATTGTTTACAACTTAGCAGGCTTGTTAAACTTCCATCAAGAGGAAAAACGATGTTCAGTTTTCGGGAGATTGGAACAAAAACGATTGTTCGTGAAATACGAGCACTATTAAAAGAACAAGCACATTAAGATCACATGCAAATGCAGAACCAATATCAAGTTTACATAATCAAAAACAGCTAAGGTAAAAGATGGATGATAGATGAGGTTAAAAGTAGGGGTGAGCATTCGATCGAATCGAATCGAATCGAAAATTTTTGAGTTAATCGAGTTTTCGAATATCATTTTATCATCCTAACTTTATTTGAAGTTTTCTCGAATCGAGTCGAGTGAGATGGAATTTGAATCGAATCGTATCGAATATATTTGTTCGAATTAAATTTAAAAAAATAATTTTAGGTCATTGTAATCATTGTCACCCATCGTAATAAAATTTGTCCACATTAATCAAAATTTTTATTAACTTTCATCACTTCATAATTTATTTATTAATTTTTATATATTGGTTAGCTTCTTTGCTTGCTTAGTTGTTTCAATTATCTTGATTCTTGTCACTATGTATTTTAGAATTAAAAATATATTAAATGTAAAAATATGATTTTTAATAAAAGTTATTTTAAAAATAAAATGTGAAATTAATACCAATATAAAATTTTAACACGAATTTTTATGGCAATTTTAATATAAATATTCAATATTTTTATTTGAGAGTAAAGGGTGAGAAGTAAAAGTTTAGGGGAAAAATAAAAAGTTTTTGATAATAAAAGTTTGAGGGAAAGTAAATAGGGGAGTAAAATTTTGGAGGGAAAATATTAAAAAAAATTGGAGGGGAGAGGGTTTGGGATAAATGGGAGGTAAGATGGAAAGGGAGTAAAAGTTTTAGGGGAAAAATTGGAGGGAGTAAAAATTTTTGAGGAAAATAAAAGGTTTGAGGGTTTTTGGGAGTAAAATTTTGAGAAAAAATAAATGGGAGAGTAAAATTTTGGTGGGAAATGAATTTTGGGTAGATTGGGGAGTTGGGAGGGGAGTAGAGTAAAAGTTTTAGGAGAAAGTGAGAAGGAGTAAAAGTTTTGAGGGGAAAGTAAAAAGGTTTGGGAGTTTGGGGTAAAAATGTAAAATATTATAGTTTAATATTCGAATTATTCGAATTATTCGAGTTATTCGAATTCGAAAACTCAACTCGATTCGAACTCGAAATTTGAAAAAAAAATTCGAGTTGATTCGAATAACTCGAATAACTAGATTCGTTTAACTCGAAATTCAAATTTTTTTTCGATTTTTTCGAGTCGAATCGAGTTTTGCTCACCCCTAGTTAAAAGCAAGTCCTGAGCCAATGGCTGATCTCTTCGTTAGAATTCAAGGTTATGCAATTTTGCTGAGAAAGCAAAATACATCACAAGAGTCTCACCATCCAAGGGCCATAATGTTTAACAAATAACATCAGGTCTACGAGAACAAGTAAGGTGTTAAAGAACATCTAAAGGGTTTTCAGGTACTTTCCTGTGAGAAAAATTTGGATAACGTACCTCTGTGATAAGCCTCAACTGATGCACGTAGTCTTTGCCAGGGAAGAGGGGTTGTCTACTCATGATTTCGCCAAGTATGCAGCCCACCGACCAAATATCAATTGCAGCGGTGTATTCAGAACAATTCAGAAGCAATTCCGGTGCCCGGTACCAACGAGTAACAACATATTCTGTCATGAAATCAGTTTCAGATGTTGTCCTTGCAAGCCCAAAGTCTCCAATTTTAAGGTCACAATTCGCGTTTAGAAATAAATTGCTAGGCTTTAAATCGCGATGCAAAACATTTGCTGAATGTACATATTTGAGCCCTCGAAGAATCTGATATAGAAAGTACTGCAAGAGTAGCACTGCATAATCAACAATAGTTCCAGCACAGAAACAGGAATCATACCATGTTCCTAACTAAATATGACAACGAACAGTAGGAACATCCCAGTATATTTCATATGAGGGGAAGAATTTGATACCAACCCGACAATGATCATCTGTCAATGATTGATTGGATCTTATAATTTGATGAAGATCAGTGTCCATCAGTTCATAAACGAGGTAAACATCATTAAAGTTCTCCCACTGTGGAGGCCGTATGATGTCCTTGATGGCAACCACCTGAAGAAAAACAAACAATCAGCATTAACTACCTAGTAATTTGAAGTAGGCATTCCTAGTTAGATTGAAGGTTTACGCACAACATCATAAGATTGGCCCTAGCTTAATGGTTAAAAGTTATTAGGGTACAAAGATGATCTTTCCCAAGGAACTCAAATAAACTTAAAGGTTAGCCAAATTCCTATAATTAGACAAAATTAGGACAACAAATGTGGGTATTGTTTTTGTCTCCTTTTTTAAGGATGGTCAAAGGCTTACTTGATGGGAAGAAAGGACCTGTTTCATTTCTGCTAATCGTTTAGATGGCAACAGCAACCGGACCCCTGAAGCATGCAAGGAGCCTAATAACTAGGGGGTCTATTGATCTAAACAACATTATCGAAACATCCATCAAAGAGGTGAAAATGCAGAGTATCGAGCTAGCAGGAACTTACATTTTCGTGATCCATGTGACGAAGAAGCTTGATCTCTCGCAATGTCCTTTTGGCATCGATCCGGTTGTCAAATGCATTACCGATTTTCTTGATAGCAACCTCCTCCTGTGTCTCTGAATTCACAGCAGCACTAACAGAAATGGGGGAGCAAATCACATCTCAGCTTCACATTATGAATAATATAATAACACAACGGTGAGCCTAATAAACAGAATGGTCACTTTCGTTCAATATTCTCAACCAGGAAGTTCGGCCTGGAGCCATTCACTTCAATTAGACCCTAAAATTGGCAACCTTAATTTCCTTTAAAAGCAATCACACTGCAAAATTCAGCTAAAGATATGCTAAATGAGAGCCACACTAAAAGTGTCACTCTCAATCCTGTCAATCATCAAAATTCACCATGAAAAAGGAAAAAAAATTATCAATCTACAAATACAAGCCTTAATATTTACTAAAATCCCATAAAAAAGAAACTAAAAAACTGTCATGTAGAGCATCGAGACTGGGACAAACCAAAACTGGAAATCAATCAAAACAGGGAGTTTTAAGGGGAAAAAAATTCGAAAAAAAAATAAAGGGAGCAAAAAGCGGAAAAAACCTTACCAGACAATACCATAAGCACCACGGCCGATGGGGCGAAGAGGAGCAACATATTTTGAGGGAACTTCGAAGAGGTTACCATAAACGTTGTACTGAACATAGCGTCCACCATGAGTTGGTATACCTTTGATGCTTTGATCCCCTGACCCCATTGACATGTTTCCTGGATATAACCCGAACCCAACTCACAACCCGAATTGAAAGAAAGATTTTTATGGTGTAATGTTAATAACAGCTGAAATTCAGAGACAGGAAAAAGTGAAGAAATGAGGGTTACAATTTGGGAGAGCGCGTAGGTAAGTATATTGGAAGATGAGTGTGAACCTTTTGAAGTAGAAAAGCTTGAGAGTTCCGTGAAGATTCCCACTTGTTTTGTTCTTTACTTTTATACAACTTGGCTTTATTTTTCTATCCTGATGGCTTTTTCCAGGAAAAAAGGGTTTACAGTTCAAAGAAATTGCCTGTTGGAAGTCGTTTCTGGAAAAAAGAGATGACTTTCCTGTTTCATGTGGTCAAAGTTATTGTTATTCTCCTGTCCGTACTGTTGGTTAAGCTTAACCAATCAAGAAGCTGAGATTTATGTTAGAAACTAGATGAAGAAAATATTTTCCATTTGCAGCCGCAGGCCCATTCTCCACTTCTTTCATTTCTCACATTTTAATCTTATACTTATTTCTTAATTTATCATTTTTATTTTATTTAAAAAATTATTCTTAAAACTTAAATGGTGGCTTTTTAATTCAAAAATAATCTTCTTTTCTATAAATTAATAACAAAAAAAAATTGATATAATTCAAAGTCTAATTTGAAGACAATTATTGCACTGGGTCCAGTCCCACCGTTTAATCCGGTAGATGGACACGTGATGGCGGCGCCACTAACAATTGCAGGCATGTGAAGCTAATTGATTCCCAGAACTGCCAATGTACCGTCTTTCGTTTTCCTGAATTCTGATCTTACAAACACTTGGAGATTACCCTGAATTCTAATTTAGATGAATTTTTAAGATCCAATTTGCATCGTGTTTCAAAAGTCAATACTATTATCAAGCTCATCAGAATCAGAGTCAAACAAATATTTGTTCAAGTCTTGCAAGTCAATAGTCAAACTTCCCTTTTTACATATTTAGTAATACACCAGCACAACTTATGTCAAATTTTAAGTTAATTTCTTTCTCAAAATGGATTTAAAATTTTATCTAAATCTGATTCAAATAAAAATAATAAATTCAAACTTGATTTAATTAGTCGTATTAATTTTTTTATATAAAAAAATTTAAAAATATAATATATTAGATATACTAAAAACATTAAAATAAATGTTTCCACAAATTAAAAATATATTGTTAAAAAAAGTCTCTATACTTAACAACACTAATATAAATAGTAGCAAAATTAACAATAGAACAAGAGTAATACAATATTCAAACAATAATAACAACATAGTAGCAATATAATAGCGAAATTGTAACAAAACAACAACAGAAAAAAAAAATTTAAACAGATCAGGTTGAGGCCAGGCCATAAAATATTATCTGAGACTTGGCCCATTTAAAAAACCAACCTCTTTTTTTGTCCAAACCCATTTTTTAGACTTATATTTTTATTCAAACACTTTCACTTTTTGAGCAAATGTTCGGGTCTAAATAGATGACGAGACCATGATGAATCCTAACATGCTTAGTAAACGAAAGATGCAATTTCTCAGCATTTATGAGGAGTGGATCGAATGTCATTCGAACTCGAGGAAAATGGCATGTACCCGTTGCATTAAGACAAGAACCAACTAGGCAATTACTATTACGCATCGGGTCATGATTAACCACGAAAAGTATCTTCTCGGTTCACCTGCCATAGCCACAACATTATCTAGATCCAACATTGTTAGCCCAAGTGATAGGAGGCTCACCTTCAAATGCCTATATGTTATAGGACATAAGTTTAGTCAAAGTTCACTTAATCAGGCACTCGATTAGATGTTCCCGTTCTATGAAATCACATCTTTTTAAGCGCTTGAGCTCTTGACAAAAAAGAGAAATAAAATCCTCCATCGAAAAACAATATTGAACAAAATGAGGGTCCGATCGATAACAAACATCATTTGTCAGTTTCAACTTTCAACAAATCTAATAAATTTTGAAATACCAAGGACTTTACTGACTATGCAGATGGCAATTCAAGATATCATCTGTAAAAAATGCATATGTAAGAAGAGATGGAGCTCTTATCACTCACCATGTAAACACATTAATCACAAAACAGCTCTCTCTGGTTGTTAAGACCAGTTTCCTACTATTATGATTCAGTAATGAAGATAATGCAGGCATGGTAATTGTATAAACAAGTTAACTCAGTATTGTAACATACCTTACAACTCACAAGACATGTACCGCCATAACCCGAACAAGGTAAAGGTTATGCATGTCTACTTCTGAGATAACATAAGGTCTCAACCTAAACCATCTGTATAAGACAAGATTAGCTTCAACTTGAATACATTCATGATTCATCTCACAGCTTGCTCTTCTACTTTTCTTCCTAGCATTGAATTTGGGACACCAACGCTTGTTCTTAGATTACAAAGCAAAGCATAACCCCCAGTCGAAACTATTTTGAAATAACCATCTACTGCCTTCGAAAGATTATCCAGCGCTTGTGATAGTTCCTCTGCGGTCCTTCTCAAATCCGATACTGAATTCTGGAACCACCCTTCATTAGAACCGAACCCATCTTGGAGCAAAGGATACAATGTCTTGACACATGCATCAACGGCATCCAGTTCTATTAGACCTGTTTAACTTTTCCGCAAGAAAACATATTTCTAACCTCTGAATTCACTGTAGTTTGCACATCGAAAAATACCGATGCCCATGGTAGTGTACTAATAACAGATAAATCTAACAAATTTGGGGCAGAACCAGATAAAGCTGCAGCAAAGACGCTACAGATATATACAATAGCCACCTAGCTCCATACATTGCACGCACCAAAAGCTTTCCTTTAGCAGAGTTCGTAACCTTAGGCAAGTTTAATGATTCCACAAGATTGTGAAGGATTGGGTGAAAAGTTTCAAGTCTAGGATTTTTTGTGCCTATATGCTGTCTCCAGCTATCAAGCGAGGAACAGTCCTGCATGAACCGCTCTGGGGAGTGAGATTCCAACTTATGCAAGACACACTGAAGTAAGAGATGGCTTTGGTTGAGCCTTGTAATCTCGGAGGTAAAAGCAACACTAATATCAAGCAACTTCACACTTATGTCCAGGTACACATCTAACCACTTATCATCCCAATCAATCAAAGGGATTTCCAGATCAGCTATCAGGTTGTTTATGTCACGGTGAATCTCAGTGACTCCGTCGCTAGTTTCATCCATGACAAGCTTAGGATGTCATCCTTGTCTTTTGGCACAAGTTTTTGCAGCCTCTTTGACAAGGTGACCTCAAATGCGTTCAATAAAGAAAGCAGACTTGGAGACAACTGAGAACCCTTTGGTAAAGGATTTCCAAAATGGAAGAATGGGCGATGTGGTTCCTGAGGACGGCTCATGTTGAAGTATTTACAGCAAAATCCAGAAGAAGCGAAGAACAAAATTCAATCACCATCATCTTGATGAATTATTACAAACACAAACACCCAGAAAAGCTTTTAAATTCACCATCTCCGTAATAATAGAGAACCATTAACCCCACGACCCACCATCCCTCTCATAAGCCATTGACTAAGCTGATTTTCTGGACTTGAACAAATGATTGAAAGCAGTGGAGACCATTTATTCACTCTGAAATCAAGGCAAATACATAGAAAATAAATCAAGGAGAGGCGAAAGAACAGCAATCAAGGTAAAGTAACCGGTACCTCCTTGATTGCATTAATTTCATCTCTCTGTTAAACACTCTTACCTCGGTTCTAATTCTACACGGCTCCTCCTTGAACATTATTAGTCCAAGCTAGGCACAGAGAAACAGTCGAATCACTCAAAAGAAAATTTTAAACGAATCACATCTTTAAACACTAACTTTAACATCCAAAATCGAGAACAGATAAACTAGAGCCAGATCTGATTAATATGAAGAAACTCTAACACAAAGGCATCCAGAAATATAAAGTTAAGACAAAACCAAAAACAAAACTTACCCTAATTATAGATCCTTACACCAAACTACTACTGCATAAACAAAAACTCTTCACAGATTGGTTAGGGTGTTGTTAAGACTGATATTAGTGTGAAGTTGCTTGATATTAGTGTTGCTTTAACAACCCTACCAAATTAGCTTGTTCCTTGTCAAATATTAGTATAGAAATGGAAACCATTGGTTTACTCGATACCGAAGTTGTCTGTCTACAAATACGTGTATAAAGCGTAATTCACTGTAAATGAACCCGTACGAAACATGATTGAGTATACAATACTAATATAAAAGTCCAGTTATACCTGCACTAAATTTATGCTAAAACAAGTTCCAACATGAACGGAATAAGAAGTCATTAAACAATCACAAATCTTGATAAAATATAATTAAAGTCCTCGATTTTGAATGAAATTGATATCAACTTTTAAGAAAATGAATCATTTATGTAAAGAAACATGAACACATTAAGGGGCTAAAAAGAAGCCCTTGCTAGATCTAATTTATTCAAAATCAGTCTCTCTTTAAATTAAGGTAAGTAAATCGAATTAAGACTCTTGAAAATTAACTTTATTTGTTTCAATCTCTTCTCCAATTATAACCTATTGAAAAAAATAAAATAAAATAAGAACCCTTAAATAAGGCATAAATGGTGTGATTCATTAATATAATACCCATTCGTATTTAAACTCATCCCAATCTGATGAGCATGAAGATAGTTTCGGTGGTTCTTCAGCTGTTTTTTCCCTCTTAAAGGAAGTGAGAGGGGAGCTCTATAAGAGTTCATAAAGATCTCCAATTCCATGGATGACAACATTTACAAAAAGTCGTTATCAGATTACACAGCAGATGATAACAAGCAAGACACAAAGTCGCTTGGTTTCCATATCTATGCTTTAACTCCAAAAACTGCCACGGTGTTGGTGGCCGGCTATTCATTTCTCCCAGAATCCATCTACCAAAGTCTCCTACTAAATTACTTTCAATTACTGACTCCCTGCTGCAATTTATTAGGCATTGGCAAGAAAACAACCAATCACACAGCATAAATGAAAAATAAGTCCTCAGCATTGGTGAAAGATGGTGCTTCTACAAAATTTACTCAACATAAGCACAAGTAACTAAAATATTAAATAAGGAGTAACACTAATGACTCATCTCCATCACTGCCTATCAGTGTTCTGTCCCATATCTTCCTACTTCTAAGTTTGATGACGTCAATTGCTTGTCTTACTGGACCCTATCCATGGAGATGCATAGTTTTGGAGTAAACTGATACACCGGTTGTATAGGATCAATTTCTTCCAGGGTTCACGTTAGCATATCATCTCGATAGCGCCAGGTAGAATAGACAACTTCCTAGGAAGAAATCCTAGATGTTCCCCATCAGACTGAATGAAAATGTTTCCACTCCCTGAAATCTCATCTACTTCGATCGTATATACACTGCAACAATAGAAAACAGCCTCAGTTGTAAGCATCCATATATTGAGATACCATGGATAAGAAAACTAAATGACATCATGCTCCAGGTAAAATGCAACAGATGACATACAAATTCTGCTTTTGGTAACACGATAATTCACAGAAATAAAACATAATCAATAACCACAAGAAGCTTTAAACACCTCGCAAAGATTCAAGGACAACAAGGTTTTTGGATGGATAATAGTTTTTAAAATTTTCATGAGTGTGGAAAACCATATAAGAAGAAATGGTGTGTTTTAAGAGTTCAGGGTTATGAGCAATTTTTGCCCCTTTGAAAAAGAAGCCACCTAAATCATTAAAGAAGACAAGAAAACCTACAAAAGGGAGAGGGCAAGCAGAAAGGATACCAAAACAATGCTGCAAGACCAAAAAGAGATGGTGCTTACTTTCTTGAGGTCACATTATTCAGTGACAAATGTGTGCCGTTGTAGAGCTTGTGTAGTTTTAGAATGAAGTCATACCACTTGAAGTCCTGAAGAATGACAACCTGCAAAGTGAAGTGCAAAACTTAAACAAACCATCAGCGCACTTCAGAATTAACAAATACTAGTAATCATGTAGTGAGATGAATAGAAAAACTATTCCACCTCAAAACTTCCACTTTGAGGATCAGCATTTGGTGTGATTTTCATGCCACCACCAAAGTACTTTGCATTTCCAACACAGAGGGCTGTCACTTGAGACAATGTTTGCCACTCACCCTCATTCACCTGCATGTAAAATTACTTTCATGGTCAAAAGTCTAAACACCGTCATGTGAAAATAAGCATGACTAGGGCTAAAGCATAGGCTAATGTACTGGTCAATAAAATAACTTTTAGAAATGGAATACACTGCTAAACCCTAAAAATACATACCTTGATTCTAAGGTCCTGATTATGGTGGCCAATAAAGGCTTGTAAAGCGCCAATAACATAGCACAAGTTTCCAAATTTCTTGTATCTTGAAGCATAAAAACCTGCCTTAGCACTCCTATAAATTTCCACAAAAGACACTGCAGTGAGGCTTGTGAAATGAGCTTATGTTTTATCAAGACTTAATTCTAAAAATGGCCAAGTAAACCTTACAGATGAATATCAGCAACATTTATGAAATAATGAGATCCTTCTCTGCTAATGACACCGACATCAATTCGTGATCTCACCCCTAGAATACAGCAGCATCAGCAAATCCTAGAATCAAAAGGATCTACATCTTGTATGTACTAAAAGTAACAAGGGAGGCAAGGAACCGGAAAGGGAATAAAATACCTCTAGCAATCCGGTCTATGGCTTCACGGGGATCATTTTTCCTGGGAAAAGCATAACAATAAACACTTGTGAGAAAGCAATAATATCATAAAATCTTATAACAAATGAATCTAGACTGGATTAGCACAAACTAACCAGCCCAATGTTCGGGCAAAATCTGACCCCGTCCCCAAGGGAATGAGCTGCAAGAAGGGCCAACCTTGTTATATATTCCTAGGGGGGAGAATCGAACAATTCTACTATAGCGCAAGCAAAGACAAATGAGTAAGAAGTATATATAAATCCAAGGCTATCATTCAGTCAGAGACTAACGACAATACTTACAAAATGAAAGAGGGGAAGAAAAGAAAGAGCTTGATGGGAATTCTTACACCAAGAGCGGTTGAATGAACTGCCTCTGTATTCCAATTAGCAACAGGTTTCCCATCCCAAAAGAACCCATTAACAACCTGCTTATCACAGTTCAATTTATCATCCGCTCTTCCAAATTCAGACAGTATTTGATTATATACTGTAAATGAAAATAAGAAAGAAAATTCTGCACCTCATGAAGCGTTCCATCACCTCCAACTGCAATGACGGCATCAGCACCCTCTCTTATTGCCTGCAAACCATTACCCACTTATAACTTACAAGCATATATAGTCATTCGTAACTTCAAGTTTTCCATAGACATCTTAGACCAAATTCAATTTCATTGTCTAAATTGGGAAAAATAAAATGTAAACGAAGCCCTTAATTCTTACCTCCCTAGTAATGTCAATTGCATGAGAAGGACCCGAAGTCAAAGATTCACATATCTGAGACAAATGCAAGAGATTTTCTTATTAATTGAGCAATGGTTAATCAAAAAAAAGAGAGGAAAAAAGAACACTCACATTACAATCACTGCCGAGGCGAGATTGAAGATAAGGAAGCAGTTTCTTCCACTCTTTACCGGTTCTCCCATTAGCACCTGCTCCTCCAAATCCCCTTGTTAAAACAAGCGTAATAAAACCGGGAGGCAAAGACATTTTTCAGAGTAAAAGGGAAGAAAAGAATAAGAACCTCGAGGATTGACGACGAAGACTAGATCACGGCGGCGGATAGGAGAAGAGGAGGAGACGCCGCGGAAGACGGAGCGGTCAGAGGAGAGATCAGAAGCCATGGGGTTGTTGGTCTCGGCTCTCAAAACGGAAGGCTTGGTAATCGAAAACCGTACCCCACCAACAGGCGTCAGTAAGTGATTATAATAGCAAACCATTACCATATTTCGCTTCGAGTGGAGTTAATAATTATATTGGCCGTCTGGGTTTTAAGCATCGAACAAGGAATCTTTTAAACATGCGGGTGTTTACCTGATTGGAAGCCGCGACTGCAACTGGTGTTAAATTATAATTAGCAGTAACTTTAAGATGAGCAGCTTCTTCGGGTGAAGAGATAAAATAAAAAATGTAGTTGAATGAATCAGGGCCCACTCTCCTTGGTTTCCTCGCTGTAATCGTAGTCGTTCATTGCTGCTGCAGAGCTCAGAGAGAGTAGTTGAATTCACCACTGATCTTTCTTTACCCGCCGCTAGCAAGCGGTTCTATTTCAGATGGTTTTAATTCTACTTTAGAATTTGATTTTGAATTTACCTCTTACATCAGGTTTTGAATTCATTTTATTTTCAAATTTAACACATTTTTATGAGAGTATCTTTATGAAATTGCAAATTTAAAAAATGATTAATTTATTTTTTTATCATTATAAGTTTAAAAACCATGGATATTATTTTTAGCATCTTTCGATTTGTTGAATAAAACGATTGGAAACTAAAGAAACAAATAATTACACAGATCCTAAAGAAATAAAACATAGGATTATTCTCCATCACTGGAAACCCCGGATTTGATTATTAACAGCCCTGCAGCTCTGCTTTTATAACCCATAACCCATAATACCCCAAAATGATGGATTCAGCTATATGTGATCCAATTTAGCTTATAACTTGAATGAGCAAAACAACCTCGAGAACAATGTTTTTGGTACTCCAGAGCAGTGTACCCACAATGGAGGCAAAAAAACAAAGACACCCAAAACTCACTTTATTACAGTATCAAAACCCCAAGAAGGAATTCTGAAAAAAAAATATACAACCAAAACTCAGAAAAGCAGCACTCAAAACCCTATACACACGGTAGCCTCTAACAGGTTGACTTTTGTATGATATACACACGGTACATAAGAGATGACATCAGTGTATTTACAAGCTATGCTATTAAGTTGCCAAGTCCTGAGAACATCATACCTATGTTACACATACATACACATCTAACCTCAATTAGCAAGTTAACGCGTTCGATTTCTTTTTTATCTGCAACATGTGGCATTCAATCATGTCATGGAATGAGCAATGAGTCAACGATGAAAAGAAAAGGGAGTGCACTGTTTTGGGTACACTGGGTTGTACCTTATCATGCTGTTGGAACTGCACTTGCTGATTTCCGAGTGTGAACATCATTGTATGGACTACTGAGTTTAATACCCTCGGACCCTGCATCATATGTTGAAAGCAACCTCCTCTGCATTGATTTTGTTATTAGTTAGAAAAGAATGAAACCTATATATTGAGGTGATGGATGTTGGGCTTAATCTTTCGGCAATAACCAGTTTCCATTTTCTTTTGCAGAGTATGGCTAAGCTAGAAGTGGCAGTAATGACTACATCCTTGGCTCAAAAAGTGAAGCCAGAATGAGAGAGAAGTCAAACAAGTGTGGATAAGAAATATAACACTCAAGAGGATGATGGTGATTTATGACCAAAATATATCCATAAAAAGTGATGTTTTGATAAATTACTATGAACTAAATGAAAGAGGAAAGAGTGAAAAAAGTAAAAGTCAGACTTCGGATAAGTCTTGAACTCTTTTGGAATTAATTCAATGAAGTATAGACCTCCAATGTGGAGAAGAACAGAGTAGATATGCAAAACTCTAAAGCAACACAGGATGGCATTATAAGAAACTAAAACAAAGATAGGAAACAACAGTAATCAGTTCAGATTCAAACATGAAAAAATAGAATCATAATAAAAAATATAGCATGTATGAGCCAACAGTGGATATAAAAACATGCTCAAGACAAGGAACAAGAATTTACATGATCCTCAAAATCGGGGCTCATCAAATTGATGGAGAGATTTCTCATTAACAATAACACCTGCAAAGAGGCAAATAAAGCAGCTTGAGTTGACCATAGGATTTTAAGTAAACATATGACACTTCAATCTCCTCCACACACACCCCAATTGAAATAAAATAAAATTATTAATATCATTTGGATTTGACATACAGTTTCCAAATTTATTGGGTCCATCTGCTTCAACTTCTGCAAGTGCCCACTTGTACCAGGATCAAAGACACTGCCAATGAAGCTGTACACCTCAGCAAAATCTGGCAAAACTGCACAGTATAGAAAGCACACTTATCATCAACAGGACAAAGGACACTTAAGGATGTGATGACAGGAACTACTCAAGAAGACACTTATTATCACGTGTTCTTGATAATCCAGTGCTCGATCAACGACAAAAAAAGAAAATTAATAATTCCCATTCAAGCATTTTGCTGTTTAAACTAGGCAATTCAAAGTCCACAAGTAACATGTTTATCTTCAGTACTGTAAATATGGGAAAAACTAAAAACAGCAGCAACAGAATTCAGAATAACCTAGTAGGTCATAACATCATCAATGTTTACAGCAAAAAGAAAAGCAGAAGTAAGGGAAGAATACAATCCAAAAAATCCCAGAGTCAAATAAGTTGTTTCTTCATCATAAGGCAGCTAGAATTCTTCATGTAAGCATATGAGACAAGATGATCATTTTCTTGCAAATGGAGAAACATGAATCTTTTTCTAACAATAAACAGACCTTAAATTGATGGGAAAATAAGTAAGTGAATATGTCAAACAAATCAGACTTATCTTTTGATGACAAGCACTTAATTCAGTAATCACAAGTAGGCATTAAAATCCTAGTTGAGGCAAGTCATAGTAGATGATTAAAAATGCTATATGAAGCTTCAGTATAGATGCCATTATTTTTTAGAAATTGCATGAATGAAGAAACATGTTTCCTCTAGACATGTGATATGGTAACATGGTCCAATAGTGCTATCATCAAGCTCAAAGTAGAAATAATATGCTAACCTCTAGATTGCTTCCAGTGATCTCCTCGATCAATTGTTTCACCAAATGACCAAGTCCTGGGAGTACTTTCACTACTGCTACTGTAACAAGAATTATGCACAATAGTTGGTCCAGCTAACACTGCATCATCTACAAAATACAAGACCATATGTTATACTTTTAATATTTGAGAAGCAATATAAGGAGGTAAAAACAGTGCAGAAACAATTAAAAACCTTTAGTCACTTGAGACACAGTGACAGGCGGCACAGAGTTGTAACTCCAGGAAGACAAAGATGCAGTGGCAATTGGATTTCCAGGCATTGATGATGAATGTCGTCTGTATGTATAACCAGGTTCATGCAAAGCAGATGAAGATTGATATGGTCCAGCAACTTGGGGTACAACAGAAGCTATACAGATGCAAAAATAACCAAGGGTCAATTCAAGATCAAGAACTACCCAGAAAAAAGATATAGATGATACTGAAATGTTGGCCATACTGACCAGTTTTGGGAGCTTTTTGCGGGTATGGATGAGCTGCTTTCCTTTTTGGTCGAGGGGGAGGTACATGTTCACTTGTCCCATTTTTCTGAACCTTTAGAAAATACTTCTGTGCATGACTACGGATCTGCCAAGCACATCCATTAAACAATCAGAGAAACATATTGAAGACAACATATAGCCTAGTAGTTACAGAAAGAAATCAAGACATCTTCTAAATTACCTGGATCACTGTCTTTGACCCGACAAAAGCTTCAATCTTTTTCCAATCACGATCAAATCTAAAACAAGTAATGTGAAAAAAAACACATCAGCACCAAGAGATAGAAAGTAAGCATCTAAAATGTAAAGCAAAAAACTTGCTCAGTGTAAAAGTACCTTGGGGGCTAGTATTAATTTAAATTGTATGCACTCAATTAACTTAATCCCACACACTTGGATTTAAAGACTCTAAATCAATATCCTATTCCAATTACTTATCAACCAAACAAGATCATTTCTAGCAGGGTAAAAACCAGATCATTTACAAATGAATAATAGCAGTGCAAACTGGGATATAAATTACGATCATGGACCTATTTACGGTATGGTCGCGCCCAGCTAAACTCAAAAAATGTACCATATGATCACTAAAACATTACAAGTAAGCATTATAACTACATAGTCACCTTTAATTAACAACCCCCAATTTAAAACCCTAATTCCGAGCTACCGAATAGTACAATTAAATCAAACCGAAAAAAAGAATAGACTGTGTCCCCCTTCACTCGATTCAATTTCAAAACTAACCAAAAAGTAGATTAATCAAACATAAAAATCCGTAGGCTTCAGCAAGAAAAATTAAAAAATTAAAAATAAAAAAAAGTAACAAATTTACTTACAATTGAAGAGCTTCGAGAAACTTCTCGTGCTCCTGCTCAGTCCAGCTCTCTCTAGACTTGGTAATAGTGTAAGGCTTCCGGATTTTCTTACTGGGATCCTCCGTATACACTGTAGTATTACCAGCACCGGAGGTGGCAGGAGGAGGTGGAACATGAAGCGGCGGCGCCACCGTATTGGCAGGCGGGGCCGAATTAACACCAGGAAGACCCATATTCATCGGATCGAAGAAGTAAAAACCTTGAGCCGGGTTGGGGTTCACGGAAACCATAAGCTTGAAAATTTCCGAAACAGCAATTCGCAATCTTTAGCTTAGCTTCTCTCTTTGATTTCAATTTGAGTCTTTAGTTTCGAATTTTGTTTTTGTTTTTCAGTTGGGTTTTTTGGAAAGTCAGACAAAAGAGGGAAACGAAATGCGGTGAGGAACTGACAAGCTCGTGGTTTTTTATATATAGGAAAATCAAATCTCTGGATTTTACCTAAAGAAGGGGTGAGAAGTGACCGTACAGGTGGAGAAATATTAACCATAGGATTGATGGAAGTGGACAAGTGGCGGATTCTGGCAATTTGTTTATTTTTGAAAAAAGAAGGGGTTTTACTGAGTAAGGCAGTTAGGATACTCCACCGCCATTAAAGGGGCAGGTTTTACCGGTTTGGTATTGCCCGTACACATTGGATTTAGCTATTTAGGTATTCTCTGACTGAAAAAAGAAAGTGAAATTTGGTACTTGTGTCCTGTCCTTGGATTATTAAATAAAGTTAATTTTTTTTAAAACAAATCAATAAAAAAATAAAATATATTTTGTCAAATGTAATATATTGAATGATTGGAAATTAAATAAATTGCTTATTATTGACTAATATTTTTCTTATGTCTTATTGATAACAATGTTAGGGTATTTATATATGCGGTTATAAGTATTATTACAGCTCATAGTAAGGTCCCACTATTTTGTCTTGATTCTATTATTTTCGGTATTGACATTTTTTGTTCTTAGTACTAACATTCTCTGTAAACACGTGTCTATGAAGCACACGGTCCTTTTCGCTTTGGGGACTGGCGCTTTGGGCGGGCTTCATACTTACTCGACACGTGTTTAGATGGCCTACGGAGTACGTGACCCTTTTAGTGAGTCCATTGGGCGTATGCGAAGCGAGATTGCGATCTTCCTTAGGTTCTTGCAAGCTGGGTCTGTAACTTTGCCTTGCAAGCTGGATCCGCGTGCTAGTCCTACGACCTTGCCTTGCGGGCTCACGCAAGGTTCTCTCAAGATGGGTCTATAGCCTTGCATTGCGAGCTAGTTCACCTTGTTGTCTACTCGTGGTTGGGCAGTGGGTCGGAGGCTCGGATACTTTCTAAGACTCCAAGTAAGCCTAAGGGGTGTCATAAAGTGGCACACCTTAGGTCCATCACATCAGGATTAAATGCAGCTTGCTGGGTACGCTGCTGACTGTGATACATAATGGTTGTTCTACCACGTGCGCGAGCAATTCTCGCGTGTACGTATCTGATCATTGAATATTGAATCATTTACGTTTGTTCGCATATGGGCCATTGGTTTCCCTCGGTCACACAAATTGTCTAAGAAGCAGGAAGGGGACTTCTTATTTAAAAAGATATCTTTTTAAACCCTAAATCCTCTATTCTTAGCATTTTCTGCAATCAAAACAAAGGTAATTTTCAGAAACTTTACTTTTTCTTTTAAAAATTATGTTTCATTCATTTATCGATAGCATGGTGAGGATGAGAGAAGCTGGTAACCGCATTGTCCCAGTTCGTCGGCCAACTCCAATTCTGGCGACAGAGAAATCTTACGCATACACCACTAAACGGGAGGAGCTAGAACTAGTCTTGTCAGTGCAAAGAATAAAACTTTCCAAGTTCGCATGTGAGTTTTCCCTTCCAAATGGGTCACATCGGTTGTGTAAGACCACCAATGGTATCTTCATGCTTTCATTGCATGCACTGGAGGTTGGGTTTCATTTATCGTTGTACCCTTTCTTCTGTAGCATTCTAAATGACTACAACATTGCTCTCGGCCAACTTTCGAGCTTCTTGGTGGCTCGCCATAACATATTTTCTTGACTGTAGTCAGCGTGGCAAGATACCTATACTCGTTATTTTCCAGCATTTGTATCAATTGAAGGGTCATGGTTCGGAAGATTCATCAGAGTTCTACTATTTTTCTCCTCGTAAAAGAATACAAACAATTATTCAAAATCATTGTTCTAACCTTCATCTGAACTGAGGAAAGTACGTTTGAGTTAGCAATATACTTGGCGAGAACTTTGGATTTTCCATAAGATGATCCTCACCTAGTAAGGACATGTGTGCATTTCAACAAAGCCTTACTACGGATGAAGTTGTTGCCCAGTTTCGGAAGCTTCACATTGGTCATTTGCTGACTCTGAAAACTCTCATTACTGTAAATGATCTCTTCAGATATTGTTTGGAGGGTTTTAGCCCTAAAAGATGAAGGCTTGGTGATAAGCAAGAGGTCGCTCAGTCAGTTGGTGCGTTGCCTAATAGGGCTACATGGCCTCATGACTCTTTTGATCAGTTGACCCAGATACTATTATGTCGCATGGCAGAGCCCTTTAACTTCCTCTACCACTTTTGCTAATTGAAGCTTCGTCTGTTTACTCTTACTAAGTTCGCACAATGGGTTGTTGGGTCAAATGTTAATTTGTTAACTACTCCCACTGATCACAGGGTTATTGTTGGTATAGGAATTGATCAAGGGTTCAAAGATACTTCAAGTGGGACTGATAGCCTTTTTCATGAACTTAATGAGGTAATGGACATCGATTCCTTAGTCGGTGATGCTTGCAAGAAGCATAAGACCACCGTAGGAGATGTGTGTATTAGCTATGCAAGTATAGAGGAGAGGAATATTGCACAACTGGAGCGCCATAGTAAAAAAAAGAGTAAATCCTGTTTGGGGTTGTTGTTGAAGCTTTGAGTTCTAACCATTTTCTACTGGTGAACTTACCATTTTCTACTAGTTTGGTGATCGTCGTTGCTGATGTTATCCCTTCACCTGCTGCTCATATTTCTCCTCGTGTGCCCATCGTTAGAAGAATGCCAATGAGGGGTAATGGAGGTTCATTTCCTTGGTATGGGGACTTGAGCGCTCATGAGTACCCTTATAACCTTAATGTAGCAGCCCTCGGATGGAAAGCCTCAATGCTAGAAGTTATTGGGCCAAGCAGTGTGCAACTACCCCAGCCTCAAGTTTGTGTTCCTTTTTGTATTTTTTACTTTCTAAGGCCAATGTGGTTGGACTAAGGTATGAGGAAGCCCATCAAAGGGAGCTCACAGATTTTAAGGTAGAGTCGACGAGAGTTAGCAAGCAGCATCGAAGATGATGGAGGAAAATAAGGTCATCCTTAAGCAAAACGAATATCTCACGGAGTGTCTAGCCATAGTGGAGACTAAAGCAGATGGGTTAGAGCATGAAGTGGTTGCTGAAAAGGAATGTAATGAGGCTCTGCAAGCTGAGTTGGACGGGCTTACAAAAGAGCACATATCTGAAACGGATAGGATTATCTATGAGTGTCAAGATCAAGTGGAAGGCACGATCAGGGAACATTGATGTGTCTCACGTGACTAACTAAAGCCACAAAAAAGGCAAATGTACCTATCGATAAATAGTATAGCTATAGTGAGTAGAAATATCGTATCCACGAGAACTAAAAGTATAAGTAATTACTATTTTTCTATTATTTAGCCTACAATTTAGAATGATGAGTTTTAAACTAAAATTACTAAACTAATTTAACTAAGAACTCAACAGCAAATAAATCAGGAAAATAATCGAATTATAACCAATGAGAGAGACAATACCCAGGAAAGAATCCACCTAGACTTCATATATTATTATGAATCTAAATTAAATGATTTATTCACTTGGTATCTTGATCCGTAGAAATCCTAAATTAAAACCCATTTCGAGAGTAAGAGTAACTGATTCTAGGTTGATTAATTGGAATCTCTTTCTAATTAAAACCCCTATCATCGCATTAACTCGATCTATGGATTCCCTTATTAGATTTGACTCTAATCTGGTAGATTTATGTCGTCCTATTTCTAGGATTGCATGCAACTCCACTCAATTATGCTAGTTCTACTCTTAATAATGACTTTTCTTGCACTGAATTAAGTACATTAAACATGAATTAATATCCTGAAAATATTAAAACAAGAAATAAGCACACATAATTGAGAACAAGAATCAAATATTTATTACGTAAAATAGAAATAAAATAATAGAATTCATCATAAGTTTCATCTTCCCTATGTATCTAGGGAATTAGTTCATAATTCTGAATGAAACATCTCAAAGTAAGAAAAACCACAAGAAACAAAGAAACTCAAAAAAACTTCAAAAGAAATTAAAAGGAGGTTTTTGATCTTGATGGGGATCTACTTTAGAGTTGGCTCTAATGGTGTTCTTCAAGTTGTTTTCTTTTATATTCTCTGATGGCTCCCTTATATCTTTTTTTTATTTGGCATTAATAGACTTTAGAATGCTCAAAAAGCCTAAAAATTATATTTTTTCGCGTGTTCAAGAAGCAAGTTGCAAAATTGACACAGGCTGGCACATGGCCATGTGTTTAGCATGTGTAAGAAGGCCTAGCCTGTGTGGCTCTTGAAATCAGCTTTATTTTTCTGATTTTGGCTTATTTTGCACTCCCAAATGCTCTCTTAAGTATAAAAACATAAATTTAAAGGATTATGAGCATCAAATTCACCAATTTATATAATTAATCATCCAAAAACGCATTAAGAACGAGATTAAAATATGTTACTTTTATCATTTATCAAACATTTTTGGGTCTTTGAGGATTTTAAGAAAAAGACAGTTGAGAATGTCTTAAGTTCTATTTTGAAGTTGAAGATGAACATTCTACTCCACGCTCAAGTCGTTTCTAGTCCCTTTGATGTTTGCAATATTGATCTTGATGCTCTCGAAGAGGGATATAAGCTCGTTGAGCTTTGATGTGCTATGTCCCTCAAGTGTCGTGTGAGAGTCTTTTGTGTCAACTTGGAGGAGTTCTCTAGATTTTTATATTGAGGAGGATCCTGTTGCGAATGAGGATGTGGTTCCCTCTGCTGCGAAAACAACGTTATTCCTTCTAATAATGTGTGTCGAGGTGTAGATAAGGATAATATGCCTTGATTTTTTGAATACTCTGTACTTTGTTTATTTTCTAATAAGAATATGTTCTATTTTGTAGTAATTTTTTTGTGCCTTTGCTACTTTAATTTTTTTTATCGCACAATTATGTCAATATTTATGAAAAACCTTCGAAGATCGCTAACTATGACCTTTAACAGTAATTTTGAAAGGTAACATAGTTGGGGTGTTAATTCACGAGCTATTTTATACTTAAGAAAATTTTGAAAGATAACAAACTGAGAGTTTTTCTCTCGTTAATTGTCTTGGAGGTTGCGGCTCTTCGTCTACGAACCTTAATATTATAGTTAGGAGCTTTGCTCTCGCTAACTATTTTGGAGGTTGCGACTCTTCGCCTGCGAACCTTAATATTATAGCTGGGAGCTTTGCTCTCGCTAACTGCTTTGGAGGTTGTAGCTCTTCGCCTGTGAACCTTAATGTTACAACTGGGAGCTTTGCTCTCGCTAACTGTTTTGGAGGGTTCGGGTAAAAATATAGGCCCAAAATATGGGTTTGGGCAAAAATAAAACTGTTTAGAAAGCGGACTGCATCGTAAAACTTTTTAGCTCTGCTCAAATTTCTAATTATATATTAAATATATATTTTATTTTTAATCAAATATACTTTTTAAAATTTAATATGATATTTTCTTTTTAAAATATGCTATTTTGGTGTTGTAAAATTTAATATGGGTCAGGCCAGGTCGGGCTTAGCAATTTTCTTTTCGGTCGGGCCTGAATAAATTGTTAGGCCCATATTTCAGGCTGGGCCAGGTCCGAGCCTAGAAAATAGGCCTAAAATTTTTACCTAAGCCCGGCCAAACTCGGTCCGTCCTGGCCAAACCCGGTCCGTGCCGGCCCATGATCACCTCTAGTTACGGCTTTTCACCTGCAAATCTTAATGTGACAGCTAGGAGCTTTGCTCTCGCTAACTGTTTTGGAAGTTACGGCTCCTTGTTTGCGAACCTTAATATCACACAAACATTGTTGGGGACAATTTTTCATTCATAGGGTAAGGAGTTATACATAGACTTATTTGAGATGTCGGGAGTTCCAAGTTCACAGTATAACTGTGCCTTCTATTCTTGCTAGTTTATACGCTCCGTAACCTATTTTTTTCTATCACTTTATATGGCCATTCCCATTTTGGGGCCATTTTTCCCGTTAGGAAGCAGGTAGGCTAGCCTCAATATTTCTTAAGATGAGGTCACCCACTTGGAACTGTTTGTTTCTGACCTTGGAATTATAGTAGCGAGTTACCTGTTGGGCGCACATTGTATTTCTAACTTTAGTTGCATCTCTGAGTTCATCAATTAGGTTGACGTTGAGTCTGAGAGCCTCCTGATTAACTTCTTCATCTAAGTGTTATGTTCTATGCGACCTTAGGCCAACTTCTGTAGGGATTATAGCTTCCACACCGTAGATCAAAGAGAAAGTTATTTCTCATATCGTGGTGAGTGGTGTAGTTCGTAGGGCCCATAAAATTCTCGGTAAGTCTTTCAACCAACTGTTCTTAGCCTCACCCATTTTTTTCTTAAGCGCTAATAGAAATTTTTTTGTTCATTGCTTCCATTTGCTTGTTAGGTTGTGGCATTTTTACTGAGCTTTAAGCCAAAACTATTTGGAGGTCAGTATAGAATATTTTAAATTTTCCCTGAAACTATGTGCCATTGTTCGTGATGATCGTACAAGGTATCTCGAAGACTCCATTTATTTTTATGTGATGGTTGCCCAACTTCTGTTTCCATCCCTATGGTGAAGTAGTCTACAGCCACTACTATGAATTTCTTTTGTGTTGTGGCTATAAGGAATGGGTCAAGGATATCAACCCCCAAGTTGCGAATGGCCATGAGCCTATCATAACTTGGAGGGGCTCCGCTTGTTGTCGCTGGACTTTGACGTTCTTCTGGCAGGAATTTCACGTACGAACTAACTTATGGGAGTTCTCCTAGTCTGTAGGCCAATAATCTGCCTCCTAAGTGATCGTCACAAATTCTTTCGTGGATATCTCTCATAACGTAATCTACTTCAGATGGCGATAAACACCACAATAGTGGATGCGAAAACCTTTTTCTATACAATACACCCTCCAAAAGGGGTGCATCTATTAATCGTAAGATAAAACACGTTGTCTTAATTCATTACGTAATAAGCTTGGAGCTTAAATATGTAATTCATATATTGGGAGTTTAGCAAATATTTATGGTTTATGATGATGGCATACCTCGCAAGCTTGCGAGGTAATTTTGCAAGTTGTTTTCCTTGTTTGCCTTGGAGTGTGCGGATTATTGGTGTCATCCAGGTCTTCTTCTGAGCCATGCAAAGTAGTTAGGGCATGTCATAGCTCGAGGTTTCTCTATTCCCTAACAGGATTTTTCCTCTTTGTTGGATGATGATAGAGAATGTTATTTTCAACAAAGCGTCAACACATGTGTTATCATTTCTCGGGAGCTGCTTAGTTTGGGCTCAATTGAATCTTACGAGCAGCTGAGTTGCCATTGTATGGTATTTTTTCAGCACTGTTTCATTCACGTTGTATTCGCCATTCATCTGCTTTGCCACCAATTATGAATCTATGTGGACAATTAGATCATTTGCTCCTAGTTGGCATGCTAATTGCAATCCTGATACCAATTCCTCATACTTAGTGATGTTATTCAAGGTTTGCAACCTAAATGACAATCCGTACTGCCACTCGTTGGCATTAGGGTTGATTATTAGTATTCCTACCCCTGATCCTATTTTGGTTGTGAAACCATCAACGTAAACTAGCCAACTTTTTGAATTGTCAGTTGTATGTGTACTTTCTGATGAGGGGTTATTTATTAAATGATGTTCAACAAATGAAAGAGAATTATAGTATAAAATGTAGAACATGTGATGCCTCATCATAAAATATAACTCATTGAATCGTTAGCATGTCATGCTTTGCTGTAAATGCAATAGATCAAGTTGTTAACATTCATCAAAGTTCACATAGCATACAATTTTTAGAAGGCATATATTATCCAGCATATCGAATCTTAGCCCACATTACCTACGGCGTCGACAGTTCTTTCGAAGGAACACTCTACTATGAAATCAACCAGCACTTGTCCCTTTATTACAGAGGTGAAGTCAATTTTGTATTTAGCGAGCTCAATACTCCATTTCGTTACCCTTCCCAAAGTATCTGCCTTGGATAGTACTTTTTTCATAAGCTGATTGGTGCCTATAACAACTGGATGGGCTTAAAAGTAAGGTCGTAATTTGCAAGCTACAACAACTAAAGCATACATGCAATTTTCTATTTTGAGTACTTTAGTTTGCCATTTTGAACTACTTAGCTAACATAGTATACCGGGAACTGGTGAACACCTTCTGACTTAACCAATACCAATACCACTGCAACTGTCTCTTCTGAGATAGCCAAGTATAGGTATAGTGTTTCTCCTATATGAGGCGATTTTAATAGTGGAGGGGAGGTGAGGTATAGTTGTAGTTCCTCGAAAGCTGCTTGGCACTCTTCTATCCATGAGAAAGAGGTTATTAAAGCTTTGAATAATGGGAAGCACTTGTCCGCCATCCTCGAGATAAATCTATTTAGTGCTACTACAATTCTCGTAAGATGTTGTATATCTTTTATTATCCGCGGATGAGACATTTCCATGATTTCTTGGATTTTCTCTAGGTTTACCTCTATTCCCCTTTCTGAAATCATAAAGCCTAAGAACTTACCGGCTCCCACCCCAAAAGCGTACTTCACCGGATTCAGTTTCATGCCATGAGTTTTTAGGATTCCGAATGTTTTTGATAAGATTTGTACATGCTCGCTCATGGACATGCTTTTTAATAACATATCATCAACGTAGACTTCTAGACCGTGGCCTATTTAGCCCTTAAATATCCTATTTACCAACCTCTGATGGGTCGCACCCGCGTTTTTTAGGATTAATGATATAACCTAGTAGCAAAACAATCCCTCTTCTGTGATGAAAGCTAATTTTTCCTTATCGTCTCTTTCTAAAAAAATCTGATTTTAACCAAGAAGGCATCCAGAAAACTCATGAATTTGTGACCCATTGAAGTGTCGACCAATCGTTCGATCGAGGATAGGAGGAAAGTATCTTTAGGACATGCCTTGTTGAGGTTAGTGAAGTCGATACACACCCTCCATTTACCGTTCACTTTCTTCACCAGTACCACGTTCGAGACCCATTCTAGATATTTTACCTCTCGAATCAATCTTGCTGACAATAACTTAGCGACCTTTTACCTCACTATTTCTACCACTTGATGCGCAAACTTTCTTCTCTTCTGCTTTACTAGATTCACCTCTAGGAGAACGTTCAACTTGTGTACAATCACTTGATGGTCTACACCCGACATGTCTGTCGCGGACCAAGAAAAAACATTTGTATTTTTCCTCAAACATTTGACTATCATGTTCTTCTATTCCTCTTTTAATGCTGAAAAATTTTGACAGTTCTCTTTTCGTTGTCGCAAAATAGCTGTAGGGTCTTAGTATGCTCCGTAACTTCGAGTTTTTTACTCCTGTGCTCGTATATTATGTCCAGACTATCCAATTCCAGAACTGGACTTGCTAATTTAGCTTTTCATGAACTCCGCCCTTTGGCTGCAAGTTCTCTCTCTTACTTGACAGATAACATGTGACACTGTCTCACAGTGCGCTGATCAGATCGTAGAAATCTAACCCTAGTCTTTGTCGGGAACTTAATTTTCATACAAAATGTTATTTACCATCCTTCTATTCTCATTATTGGTCTTTTAAAAATGGTGTTTTATTGCATCGGGTGGTTCACCATATAGAACTAAACGTACTCTATGGTAGTGTGCTCTCTATCCCCCCAGGTGGCAAGAAGGGTGATAGAGCCTTTGACCTCAACTGGATGGTTCGCACAATTGTACAACGGGTCTGGTCTAAATAATGCTTGCTCTTTCAATCCCATTTTCTAATATGCTTCCCAGGATAACACTTCTATTGCACTTCCGTTGTCAATAAGTATTCTTTTGACCTCAAAATCAGAAACTGTTACTAAGACCACCATCGGGTCATTTCCCTCATCGTCGTGCACCAACTCTTCATCGTCCCCACCAAACTCGACACTCTATTTTTTCTGTCGATGCGGCCTCTAAGGAGCACTAATTGACATTACACTCCTTATATGCACTTTTTTTTCGTGTTGGAACCTGCCCATTCGTTATCTGTTCCTACGATTACTTGGATGGTGCCTCGAACCTTTTGCTTACATTTGGGATTGCCGCACGAGCTCTGACCCTACTACGAACCACTCTGATTCACGTATTCTATGAGCTCGTTATTTTGAACTACTTCATCTATGACATCTTTTAGCGTGAAGCAATTGTAACACCCCTAACCCATATCCGTCGCCTGAACAGAGTTACGAAGTATTAAAAGAGTTTACAGATCAAATATAGTTAATTCATAACATTTACTATACATATTTGAAACTAAACATATTCAATCATATTTTCCCTTAAATGGACACTCGAGGCCCAATTTATATGTTAGAAACAAATCGGGACTAAACTGGAAACTCAGAGAATTTTTCGTAAAATTTCAAAATTTTCTTTAAGTGCAGGGGACATACGCCCATGTGGTTAGGCTGTGTGGGCATTCGATGTAAGGTACACGGCCGTATCCCAGCCCGTGCCCAATTTAAGTTGTATACTGACTTAGTCACACGGCCAAGTCACACCCTCGTGTGTTAGGTCGTGTGAGCATACTGACTTGTATAATTTAGGTGCAGGGTTCACACGGCTAAGTCACAGGCCCGTGTACCAGGCCGTGTGACACACACGCTCGTGTCTCTACCCGTATGAAAATACATGAGCATTTTGCTTTGCAAATTTAAAGATACAGGGGACACACGCCCATGTGCTAGGCCGTGTGTCACATACGGCTGAGACACACCCCCGTGTCTCTGCCCGTGTGGATAAAATAAGGTCATTTCCAAACCTATTTCTCACCCAAACTTGTCTTCCACCTACATAAATACTTAAATATATTTACCAACCAATTCAAAACATTAAAACTAAGCCAATACCAAGTCTTATGCATATCATATTATCATATATGTTCAAGTGTCCAAACTTACCAAATACACATATGTACATATAGACATATTTAACTAACTATACTACCTAAATCCATCCATCAATAGATTTATATACTATCCATTATTTAACCATTCTAATACACATATCAAACATGATAAGGCCTAATAAAATTTTATCAAAATATAACAAATACTAGCCATTCCAATAGCTAGTTACAACCAAAACATTAATGTGCCAACATAGGCTAATTGACCTATACATGCCATTATATTCAAAATAAAGTTTCCCATTTTATACCAAAACGAGCTGAAGGGTAGTGTGATGTTGCTCCGACCCACTTCTGAACTTTACGAGCTTACGAGTACTATAAAATAGAAGAAATAAAACAAAGTAAGCATATAATGCTTAGGAAGTTCGTATAATAGTAAATTAACTTACCATTCAATTTAATTTCAAAATAAGCTCATAAACCAAAGTAATTTAGCCAATAGCCTAAACACCTAATCTCACCAAATTTGTTAGTCAAGTAATTCACATGAATTTCAAGTCAAGGATAAGCTCATTATGTTACAAATCATATACATGTGCTTTCCATATCATATTTCCACATAACATATATATTTTCCACGACAAATTATCTCAAGTTCGGTTTAACCATGTCAGAACTTTGCCCGTTGAATTTATTTAAAATATCGATGGATACACCAGTAGTACACTCGAAGTGTACATAACTGTAATCCTTCAATTCATATCCAGAGATACTCATTATAGCACGTAATCAGAAAACACTCTCTCGAGCCATATAACGAGAAGCTCATGCGAGCCATGTAACAGAAAGCTTATCCGGGCTATAACAGGAAACTCATAAGATTTTGGAAAAGAAAGCTCTTGTGAGCTTAACAGGTACCTCTGAAGAGCTATTACCAGGAAGCTCTGATAGCCATATATGAGGAAGTTCAAGCGAGCCATATCAAGAAGCTCACAAAGAGCATATATCAGGACGCTCATAAAGAGCTACGGTATATCCGTATTATATGTAGGATTCATACCGATCATATAACAGGACGCTCACAAAGAGCTGCGATATGACCGTAATACATGCAGGGTCAATACCGATCGAGATACTCGCATGAACCATGTAACGGGAAGCTCGAGAGGGCTTATAACAGGATGCTCATGAGAGCTAATAATGGGACACTCTTTCGAGCTATGGTGTGTCCGCAACATATGCAGGACCACAACCAATTCGGAAACTCTATATCCATCGAATCTCATTTATCCAAACGAGACTTAATATTTTTCAGGTATTATCGGATATGTGATCAATTTCATACATATGACATTCATACAATTCACATATATAACATCCAATTTAAACATATAAATATACACAATTTAGTTACACGAACTTACCTCGACACTTGCTCATATAAAGAAATATATTAATCTGACACTTTTCTTTTCCTCGATCTAACTCCTTATTTGATCTTTTAGGATCTATATAAATGAATTTAACATCAATTTAACACATTTCATATTCAATTCAATTTAATTCACATCTTAGGCAAAAGTACTATTTTGCCCCAATATTTTAATAAATTTCAATTTAGTCCTAAGCTTGGAAAATAAAATTCATGCAATTTAATCCTTATTCCAAGTCTAACCAAATTTTTCATATAACGTTTACAACCCATGTATTTCACAAAATTTGGAAATTTTCCATGAATTTTACATCTTTTCAATTTAGTCCTAAAATCATAATTTCATGAGAATTTGCTTTACAAAAGTTGTTTATCTATCAACAACCTTTCATTTTATACCATAAATTTCAAAATTTCAGCATACTCATCCATGGAAAAATTTTATACTTCGATAACTTTGCAAATTAATCCCCAAATTAGCTAAATTAAGTTATTACGATCTCGAAAATATAAAAATTACTAAAAACGGGACAATAATTCATACCTAATTGAGCCAAAATAGCTTGCTTGAGCTCACTTTCTCTTAGCTAGGGTTTTTATGTATTTTAATTTGGGGAAGATGATGAAATAAGATGATATTAGTTTATTGTCATCTTTAATTAATTTAATTTCCAATTTAGTCATTTTCTTTTCTAATTTTCCATGAATGAATCATCAAAAATATCTACTAATTTCTCTTAATGGTCTAATTTCCATATAAAGACCTGAAGTTTTGAATTCCATAGCTATTTATTACCTATAGCTACTAGAACTCAACTTTTGTATTTTATGCAATTTGGTTCTTTCTATAATTAAACATGAAATCGGTAAAATTTTCTTATCGAAATTTTCATACGTCTTTCTTATCATAATGCAAACCATGTAATAACATTAAAATAAATTTTATTTTTGACTCAGATTTTTGGTCCCGAAACCACTATTCCGATTTCACTGAAAACAAGTTGTTATAGCAATTGTCTGTCTTGTGCCCCATATCATTGTGGAAAGCACATCAATCTCTCGAGTTCACCCTTCTCCCCATGCTCCTTATCGGGGGTGGTTTGGGCAAGATGTCAAGGCTCTTAAACTAGCTGATGATGCAAGTTCACGTAGCGTTCAAGGGGGTGTAAGCCTCAAACCTTCCTTTGGAGCATAACTTCTAGCGTGCTCTTGTTCGTGTCTTTGGTGAGCCCTGAGGGGATCACTCTAGGTCTGATCTCCTTGCGACCTATCGTTTCTTACTCGCAACGACTGGTTAGGTGGTCCTTGCCTGCTGTGAGGTCTTTCTTTGTTCCGGAACTGTATGTCTTCTTTCTGAAATGTGACACATGATGCTTTCTTGGTTTCTTCTACTTCTGCGGACTTGTGAGCTCGCTCATACAAATCAACTAGACTCTGCGGTTTGTTATCAGTGAAGGAATATTAGACGTGGTCGTTCTGCACTCCCATTATGAAGGCATCTATAACCTACTAGTCCTTCAAGTTTTTTGTGTTTAGAGTCGCTGCATGGAATTTTTTTACATAATCGTGAAGGGACTCGCCTTCCCTCTGCTTCACCGAAATTAGGCCTATATGCATGTTCATGATTGCCCTATAGGCCTTGAATCTTCCTAAGAACATTTGACCTAACTGTGAGAAGTTTCAAACAGAACCTTGTAGAAGGGAGAAGTACTAGTCTTTGACACTTTCTTTGAGTGTTGTGGAAAAAGGTTTACACATCACTGCATCCGATGCTCCTAGCACGTTCATATAGTCGTTGTACTGCATCAGATGACCTCACAGGTCCCTTCTTCCCTCAAACATATCTTTTGGGACAGTAAATTCGTGTGGTAAGCCTATTATCACAATCTTAGTGGCTAGTGAGTTATTGGAACAAAATAACTAGTCCATGTCTTGTGATTTAGTATGTAACACCCGCACGTCCCTCCGCAGTTCATCCATCTTGCTTCGCCATTATTTCGTCGGGGTTTTGTCCTGTGTGTTTATGTTTCCCTGGGGATCAAAGTTATCAATGTGCATATTTCTTCGCAATTCATTGTTTTGTTTCAACAACTCCTGCTAGAAGGCCTGTTAGTCCATGAATTGTGCCTGCTAAACGACCATCTGTTCCCTCATGAACCTTACTTATTCCTGGATGGCTAGGAACTGTTGGGGGTGCCTCTTAGATGAGAGGGAGTGGTGGCTCTTAGCCGGTAGAGAGGTTCAAATCCAAATGTATGGAGGTTTCTCGATAAACTACATTATCAAAGTTTTCTGGTCTATTAGCGAACTAACCGACGAATAAGTCTGTTTCATCGTGCTAAGTATCGGAACCTGACTCTCTGGCCTGTCTTAATGATGAGTTGATAGGGGAATTTTCATTCGGGTGAGTCATTTGTTTCCAGAAATGAAGAAACTTAATCAAACTCAAAAAAATCAGATGATCGAAAGTCTGTCCATGTTTACCGCACCAATTGTTGAGTAATATTTTTCTTATGTCTTGGTAGGAATGTTTGAGTATTTATATATGCGGTTATAAGTATTATTACAGCTCATATTAGGGCTTCACTACTTTGTCTTGATTCTATTTCCTCCGGTATTGACATTCTCTGCGAACCCCAGGTCTGGGCACGTATCTAATGAGCACGCGGTCCTTTCTGCTTTTAGGATTAGCGCTCTGGACGGACTTCGTACTTACTGGACACGTGTTTGGATGGCCTGCGAAGTACGTGACCCTTGCAGTGAGTCCTTTGGGCATATGCGAAGTGAGACTGCAATCTTTCCTAGGTTCCTGCGAGCTGGGTTTGTAACTTTGCCTTGCGAGCTAGATCTGCGGGCTAGTCTTGCGGGCTTGCGCAAGGTTCTCGCGAGCTGGATCTATAGCCTTGCCTTGCGAGCTAGTTTGCCTTGTTATTTACTCGGGTTGTGGGTCGAAGGCTCGGATCCTTTTTAAAACTCGAGCCCCAAGTTAGTGAATATAATATTTATAAATGTCAATTAAAAGAGGAAATTAATTAGAAATTATTTAATAAAAAAGTAATAGAAAATTAAAGCACGAATTTCCGAGTCAAATTAAAAAAATAAAAACCCCAACCAATTTAATTCTGAATCCGCATCGCAATTTATTATTTATGATTGTTTTATTCGTCAATTGAACGTGCTGCAAATGTCGCCAAAGGTAAAATTACAGCTGCACCCTTCCTAGGATACACCAAATAAACAGCCAAAAGCATACTTACTTTTTTTCTCTTATAAAAAAAAGTTAAAAATTGTTGTTACTCTTTCTATTTTAATATTTAAAAAGTTAGGTTTTTTAAATTTTTTTAATTTAAAAATTTCGGTCTAATTATTAATATTATTAATATTATCAATCAAAAATTTACTAAATTGATAAATTTGACAGAAAATTAAATAATGATGATAATTGGTTTAATATTTTTAGATTAATTTTTATAAAACTTTTTATGTATAGGGACAATCTCAAAATTAATACAATTTACCACC